>NC_137459.1:215624982-216277482 GCF_964235325.1 Thermobia domestica | reverse complement strand
TCCCTGGTTCCGAGCCGATGGAAATTGTGTTTGTAAGTCAACGCCTATGGGGATTTTTTTTTTTATTTTTTTTATTTTCATTCGCTCAGCCGCGTTACTGTCAGCCGGTGCCTTGAGGATTCAAAACCGGCGAAGTATCATCATTGCGAATGATTTCTCTTTTGGGTTTATTTATTTCATAATTTTGAAGAAGGAAAGGGAAGGGGAAAGGGACGTGAAACCAAAACAAAGGATTGGACAAGAAATAAAGATAAAACGAACAAAAAACAAAAAAAAATAACTAAACTTAATGTTTGCTTAACTCTACTCTCATTTCTAGCCTTGTGAGATTTTGTGTGTTTTTTGTTTTATTGAGTTCGAGTTTGTTACGTGTGTGTTGTTTTGTATGTCGTGTGTTTTGTGTTTTCGTGTTTACCTATTGGTCATCTTCTTCTTTCTTCTTTTCTTCAGGTTTTCACTCTGTATGTTTGGTTTCTCTGGTTTCTGCCTGCATTTCTCTCCTGTGTGTTCTATTTCACATTTCCACTATTTACACTGGCTTTTCACCTTTATATTTTACCTCTTTTCACTATCCTGCATCAACACTACACTACACTCACTACAGATATTGACACTGACTGCTTTTGATGAAATCACTGACCTTCACTAACTAGTACTTACACTATGAAACACACACGCTACACTTACTTTTATCTAAATTTTCACATTTTCAAAACTTTTAATTTTCTGATGCTTCTATATAAGCGTTTCCTGTTACTTTTGCTTTGATGCTTTAGTGTTCTCAGTTGCGTATCAATGCCAGTTTCCACCCATTTGTGCTGGCTTGAGGTCCAGGGCCCACTCAGAGCACTTAGTGCAGGCCCTGGTCCGTTTTATCCTTCGGCCGGCATGCCCGGGATGGGCCGTCCTATTGGCGAGAGTTGCTGTATGTTTTATCTCTGAGACACTATCCTCGCTTCACCTCTACTCATGCACTCACGCAACATTCACTCTTGCACCGGAGTTCCTTTCCAAACCGAGAGGCTGGAGGTGCAGCACGCATTCTGGTCCTCCGCGAAAGCACGGTAATCCAGTGCTTGGATTCCAGGAGTCTTTTCTCCGGTCCGAGGACTTCTTCACACATTCTTCCACTTGCACTCATCCTTCTATTCTTCTTCTGTAAGTTTTTCGTCTTAGTTTGGAGTATTCATTTGTCAAATTTTCCAATTTTTTGCAGTCTTCCTCTACTTCTATTATTTCTTTCAGCGGTTTTTCTCTTATTTGATTTCTTAGTTCTAAAATTTCTTCTAATAATGGACACCACATGACATGGTGCTCAGGAGTTCCTTCTTCTCCGCATTCACACGTTGGGCTGGGTCTTAACTTGATTCTGTGGAGGTGTTGTTCGTATGGTCCATGGCCTGATAGATAATGAACCAATCCATATGTTGGGTTTAAGTGGTTTATTTTTAGTCTATCGACGATGCTAGGGAAAATTCTATGTAATCGTTGCGCTCCACTGTATTCCTGCCATTCTTTATCCCATAGTTGTATTATGTTGTCGTTAATTTCTTTCTCATCTTTTAGTTCCCTGTTAAAAATTTCTCTAATTTTCCTTTTCTCTTCTTTCCTTAGCCAGTAATTTGTTGCCCTTTGCAATAACACATAGTTCATTGGTTGGATACCAAGGATTACACAGAGTGCGCTATGCGAAGTAGTGTTAAAAGCTCCAGACATTCTGATTAATAAGTTTCTTTGTGGTCTATTGATTTGATTTCTGTAGCTCTTATTTCTTAATAGTCTATCAATCCAAACGCTGGATGCGTACGCCATGGTAGCTGACAGAATAGTTTCTTGGTATAGTCTTAGTATTTTTAATGGTAGCCTGTATCTGTTTCTTGCAATAGTGGTCAATTTATTCGCTACACTGTTTCCCCTTTTTACTATATATTTCAAATGTTCATCAAATTTTAGTCTATCATCTAGCGTTATGCCAAGGTATTTTATGCTTTGCACTCGTTCTACTCCTACTCCATTTAATTTTATAGTCGGATTTCTTTGTAGTTTTGTGCCTATGGGGATATCACATTCATCTCAGCGACCACCAAAACTGTGGATTTACACTAATATCGGTCATTTTGGTTTATTATTACATGTCTCGGTACCCCCTCCCCGCCGGCAGGTGACTCCCGGCCCGCATACGATGGTAGCAGAATTTGAAAGTCATCGCTAATGGAAGTGTCACAATTGGTACCAGCGACCGCGAGAACTATGAATTTCACACTAATATCGGTCATTTTGGATTATTTTTACACGTCTCGGTATCCCATCCCCGTAGGCGATGGAGTGAATTTGGAAGTTAGTGCGATTGATCTCAGCGACCGCGGAAACTATGAATTCGACACTAATATCGGTCATTTTCTACTGCTTTTACATGTCCCGGTAAACTCCCCCTTTCTGAGACTCTTTGGTTCGAATTAAAAAACAAAAACTCTTCGTCTTCCTCTGAAGCCTGGACCAAGGTACCCGTGACCAAAATTTGGCAACTTTCGGTCCACCCATCTGGTCTCCAGGCCGCACACAGACAGACATACAAACACACAAACAAACTAATATATATACAGGGTCAGTCCTTAAAATAGTAGGACTGATTTTTTCTTTTTCTTTTTACAGACTGATAGCGGTTACTCCACCTGTTGTTGGTTGAGGTGGGTCTAAGGAAAAACAGGAAGCAGCGCCAATCGGCTGCCAGCCATAGTAGGGTAAAGATCGCTCGTCATCGTAACTCTCGTCACGCTGCGTCATGGCCAATCTTTTGGAACAGCGTTACGCCATCAAATTTTGCGTGAAGCTCGGTAAAACTGGGAAATAGACTCATGAAATGATCAAGACGGCTACGGTGATAACGCCATTGGAAGATCGAGTGTGTTTGAGTGGCACAAGCTGTTTAGGGAGGGGAGAAAAGAAGTTGAAGACACTGCACGATCAGGACAACCTTCGGGCTCCAAAACGTAGGAAAATGTTGCAAGAGTGAAGAATTTGCTGGACAGTGACCGAAGATTAACTGTTCGCATGATTGCCGATGAACTTGTCATTGCTAAAACCCAAGTTCACGAAATTGTGCACGAACAATCGCAAACGAGGAAAATTTGTGCAAAGTTGGTGCCGCGAATGCTGACAGGCGAGCAAAAGGACGTTCGCAAATGGATCTGCCAGGACCTTCTCGAAGAAGTGAGTGAAAATCCAAACTTGTTAGACAATGTGATGACTGGGGACGAGACGTGGACGTTTGAGTATGACCCTGCGACCAAACGTCTAAGCGCGGAATGGCACACCCGAAATTCCCCACGCCCCAAAAAGGCACGCATGACGAAATCAAAAGTGAAAATCATGCTCATTTGCTTTTTCGATTCACAAGGAGTGATCCACAGGAAATTTGTTCCACACGGACAGACTATCAATGCAGTTTTTTTATCTCCAAGTCCTGGAACGGCTGAGGAAACGCATCGTCCGCGTCCACCCAGCCATTGCCAACTCCTGGCGACTGCATCATGACAATGCGCCGAGCCACACAGCCTTCCGAGTGGTGGCGTATCTGGCCCAACATAACATTGCAACCTTGCCTCATCCAACCTACAGTCCCGACCTTGCCCCACCAGACTTTTTCCTCTTCCCCCG
Source organism: Thermobia domestica (assembly GCF_964235325.1). NCBI lineage: Eukaryota > Metazoa > Arthropoda > Insecta > Zygentoma > Lepismatidae > Thermobia > Thermobia domestica. The sequence continues at coordinate 216,273,825 of NC_137459.1, read as the reverse complement.
CCTCGAAACCACCCTGAAAGGGCATCACGGCTCGGTGGAAGCATTACAACAGGCCGTGACGAGGCAGCTGAACAGCATTCCAGTTTCCGCCTTCCAGGAAGCGTATGAAAACTGGAAATCCCGCTCGTGCGGTGTATGGATGTAGGAGGATCATATTTCGAAGAATATTTAGCTTAACTGTTATTTTGTTTCGGGAGAGGTTTGAGGAACACGTAAGAAAAATTTTTGTTATACGCGCAGTGCGAAAAAATGATCACAAATTTATTTCAGGATTGGCTTGAGCCCAATAGACACCCCTAAATATGCGACTGTACATCAGTCAACCGTTCCCATATTATCTAACATAGGAACGAAGCAAATTTTGAGTAAAGGCAATTTTAATAGCTGACTGTCGGGACTCACCTAAGTCTTGTCTCGGTCTTGTCTCGATTTATAAAGATCTGTCTTGGTCTCGGTTATATAAAATCTGTCTCGGTCTCGTCTCGGCACCATACCATAGGATACAAAATGATACAATGAGCATTTAATAACTAAATTAATTTCGCAAAAGGATGTTGATGGAGTTCAAGAGGTATCGTGTCTGACTACCAATCGGCAACCTTGGTTCAGGTTCTGGTTGATACTTTCTGATACTGGTTGATATATACTTTGTTTAAGAAAAGTATATATTTAAAAACATTTTAATTAATTTTTTTCCAGTTTTTTCAGTGTTCAGATAATTTTTCTCAAGCTAATGTTTCGTGACCGAAATCCTAAAGTGTTCTGCAACAAGTGAAACTACACTTTGTTGCAGGCTAGTATTTATTTTAGGATAAAAGGTTCAATTAAAAAAAAGACATTTATTTTGAAATATCCTAGCTGACAAGTGTAAACGGGAAGGCCGTAGAGTGGAGAATAAATTAATGATTATGTAAATTAAATAAAAATTTGCATAAATTTAAATATGTAAATCTTGAAATGCTAATGTTCTGAAAAATATGTAAATAACTAGCTAAGTCGGTAGAGCTTCTAAATTAAAAGGTCGGTAGAGCAAAGTATGTAATTTAGAAAGATAAAGTGATCTTACTGAACAAAATGAATATAATTTAGAATAGCATTTCAAATCAAAAGGGAGACTCTACTTTCAGGTCTACGTGTTTCCCCAGGTGGTTAGAGGCAATACTAATTCTCACTCACACAACAAAACTTGGTTGTTGGGACTCCGTATTTTACCGGACATTGACAATCCAGGGCAGCTGAAAAGAAAGACATGATAATATCACACTGATCACATACCTTGTAAGACTTCCTGTGGAGAATGATGTACACACGCAATTCATTGAATAAACTTTTAATTAGGTGTAATAACACACACGCAAAAGCACTATATACAGTGACTTTACAATGGAAACAAAAATATTAAATTTTGAAATTTTCAGAATTGTTTCGCCGAAATGTTTTTCACTTTAAGGCCTGATTTGTTTATGTTAAATGTTCGTGCACGATTCAACGCATCTTCGATGGTTCTCCTCTTCTCCCGGATGTCTCCTGGTCTTCTTGATTCTTGGAGTTGGCTCTGCTATCTTCCCCTTAGCAGAACGTAGGTCCCACGGAGGTCATGTTTGTCTTCCACATTAAAACATGACGATACTCTGCTTCCCTCCTGGTTTGCCTTCGGTCGAATATTCAGAGAAGAATTAGCAATTCTCTGGATCTTATGCCTGCAGTGGAACGAGATCTAGGCACAGGTTGTTTCGCCTAACCTAACGCGATCCAGCCTGTTAGGTGGCTATTACACGACTATCTGACTTCATCACCCTAATAGTAAAAGGAAGATTACACTATAGGGTTTAGCTTAGCAAATTATGATATCCTGCCCATATTTCATAATGTTCGCACCCCGCTGTCCTGTACTTAACGCACGCAGTTGCAAAGTTCGTTGCGCACGATTAATAAAAAGAGATGATATATGTACACATTTTAGGCTGAATATATTAACTAGGATTAATATTGAATATATATATCCCTTTCCGGTACCCGGTTTTTTGGGTTGTTTTTTAGACTTTAGTCAAGCAGCTACTGCATCGTCACTATTTATCCTAGGATCATGGTTCATACCTCATTCCCTTCAGAATGGAGCTGGCTTTCAAATCATGCTACTTGCATGCTCATACCATATACCAGGAGCGGGAAAAATGATGTCAAATGGAAAATTTTTTCTCGCACTTTGGGCCCTCTGGAGCGGCCCTGTGTGAACGTAGCCATCTGAAAAATCTGATAAATAGTACTTGGTATACTAAATGTGTGTGCCAAATTTCAAGTTTCTATCTTGAATACCAAGGGCGGGAGAATTTTTTTCAGGAATTCCCACCATGTCCCAATTTACCGTAAAACACCATGATCTCAGGTAAAAAATTTCCTGAGACATCCCTAATTAACCTAGGGTCATGTTTCGCCCATCATTCTCTTCAGAATAGAACTGCCTTTCAGGCGGTATGACTCGCGTGTCTCCATCATGTATCTAATACGGGAAAATGAGGAAAAACAGGATTTTTTTTGGGTCTAAATATCCTTTTTTCAACTTTTAGCCCCCCTGGACCCCTGTTTTAACGCAGAGATCTGAAAAAAATCTGGTAAATACTACTCAGTGGGCTGAATGTTTATGCACAATACCAATTTTTCCAGGTGCAAAAGTAAGCCCACCAAAAAAAATATACCGACAATGTCCCATATTCCCGTATACAGAGGGAAATTTTTAAACATTCCCTAAGACATCCTTAATTACCCTAGGGTCATGTTTCGACCATCATTCTCTTCAGAATGGAACTGCCTTTCAGGCGGTACCATTCACTTGTCTCCATCATATATCTAAATCGGGAAATCCCGTGAAAGGGATTTTTTGGTAAAAATTTCCCTTTTTCAACGTTTAGCCCCTCTACCCCCCTCTTTTAACGCAGAAATCTGAAAAAAATCTGGTATATACTACTCGGTGGACTGAATGTTTGTGCACAATTTCGATCTTCTAGGTGCAAAAATAAGCCCGCAAAAAATAATACCGAAAATGTCCAAAATTCCCCTATACAGAAGTATATTTTGGTAAAAATTCCCGGACACTTCCCTAATTACCCTAGGGCCATGTGTCGAACATCATTGTCTTCAGAATAAAACTACCTTTCAGGCGGTACAGTCCGCGCCATAAAATTTGTTACAAAAATTCTAAGTCCAAATGAATAACAAACTCTTGCCCAGTTTTCTTATGCATTCCCGCAATACATGTATCAATCGATTAGTTGCTTCTAGTATTTATTCCAACTCCTCCCCGTCCACCATCTCTCCTTGTCTAAAGCAGTGTGTGTGACGTAGTACACTCTTTCCATTCAGCTGAAAAAGAAACAGGAATCAAGCTTACAACGTTATAGCTTTAAAACAGTCTTTTCCATTCGTTTGTTCTGAAATATTTTTAAGAGCCTAAATTAAAGGAAAGTCACACAATCTTCCCAGAGCTTCATAAATATCTTTAGTTTCATTCTTTTCTTTCTTTAAAGAGTGCAAGCTAGTAAGATGCTCCCTAAGAAATCTATGGAAATTGCCAAGAGCTCTAAAATATGTACGGACAGAAACGAGTTTTATTCAATGATTCATTGAATTTCTTTTCAGTAAGTGCAAGCAAATGTTTCAGGGGCGTCATTTGGGCAGGACAGGAGGGTGTAATTCCCCCTCTCTTGAGCTTCATAAATACGTATTTTTTGATCAAATGTACAGTAATACGCTAATAAAAAGTGAAAATCTTATGTCGCCTTAGAATATCTTCCTTCTCCCCCCCCCCCCAAATAAAGTCTAAAAGACGCTGGTTTTAACTACAAACCTATAGAGCTACGATAGCATATTGCTAAAGAGCTTACATTTGGTATCAAGAGTCGAAGGTTTGATCTCAAGCCATATGACTTCCTGGGTGACATTGAGAGAGAGAGAGAGATAGAGAGAGGGATTCAAGTATGGAGACAGAGAGGGATGATTTGTATACACAGATTTAGAATTGGGGAAAAAATGATCGGACAGCGTTCGTATTATGACGAAAATTCTGATTTTGTGAAAGATAAGAAGGGAAGTTTTCGAACTGCGAGGATCACATTAGGCAGTTGTCGAATTAATGTGGAGAAGTCTTTTTAGACCATCAGATGACTACGAAAGGAGAGGAAGATCTTCAGAACTGAGGAATTAAGATTTTTAAAAATCTGGTTTCGGCGACGGGTTTCGAACCACGAACCTTGTGGTCATCGAACCATGAGTTTATCCATTCTGCTACGGAGGATTCTATTACTGGTTCACATACGTTTCCCTTAGCTGCGTTGAAAGCTACCTTAAGGGGATATTCCAAAAGTTGACTCGATAGATGCGCCGTTCAGATAGGACGTAAACCTCTTGTAACTTAGTTACAATGTGCAAAATGAACTTCCTGTTCTTCAGGACACTTTTTAAAGCTTTAAAATTTGTCACTATTGTTTTAATTAAGTTACATTTGATAGAACCATCTGATAAAGTAGTGCCAAGCCCTGTGCGTCATTGTCTGTTAGGTGAATGGTTAATGTGAGTTACTCTTACGTGGATGGTCCGAGCTTAAAATCAAGACCATTCTTATTGATTATTTGATTTGAGCTACGCTCATACTGTATATTCCACAAGTTCAAGTTTGAATTAATGTAGTCACAGCTAGTTTAATTCGAAATAATTTTCCAATATTATATTTGTTACTAAATTTACATGGCACTCCTCACTTGTTTGTAGCCCTGCATAAAAGCAAAGTGGTTTTAAAAGTATATTTTACTTTCAAGTATTATTTATTTTTTCAAAATATTCCTTCAAATTTATTTTATAATTATTTTCTATTTCTTAATTATAACATATTTTCTATTTATATTGTATTCTATGTTACACGTTTATTATTTACATTTTATGTCTTACCTTTGAAGAGGAGCTTTTGACAATTCAGAGCAGCAGGGACATACACAGGATGCAGGCCATGGCAATCTAGAGCTTTTGCCCCCCCCCCCCCGAAATCACTACTTTTTTGTTTGTATATATATATATCTAATTTTATAGATGGTGATAGCAGGGGCGGATCCATTGGAGTGTGTTTGGGGTGATTGCATCCCCCAGAATAGGGAACTTTTTATACTTTTTATTTTAAAAATAAAACATATCCTAAGTATTTTTCATCTTTCTATTATAAACGTAAATTAAAACCTAAAGTAGATACGCCTTACTTTCATAAGAAAGTTAATTCTACAGAAGAGCTCTTTCTCATTTTCTATTTCTTCTATTCTTTCTTTTCTTTTCTTTCTTTCTTTTTTCCTTTTCTTTTTTTGCAATCCGCTTTTAGCTTGATTTGACTTCGAACGACCGCCCCTCCCAAACAATCATCCTGGATCCACCCCCGGATGATAGACATTTTAGTAAAATATGCCCCCAATCGCTGAAATAAATTTTTGTCTACGGCCCTGCAAAACAGTGACGATTTTAGGGAGTGATCAGTCAGTAGAAAGACACTTCCCAGAAGTCATATCTCCGATAATTCAGAATGTGATTTGTGCATTATCACTTTTCACTCTCAGTGTCTTGAAACGCACCAAAAAGGAACTGTTCTGAAGTATTTACTGGTTTTCCCTATGATCCCATTTCAATATGGCCAACCTTGGACATATACACATCTGAAATAACACCTTTTATGTCAGTGATCCCTAAAACTATCCATTCGACACAAATATAGGATATTTTCGATTCCTTATTCCTGTCACCCTCCCATTGTCAACTCGAAGCCAACCAAGGCTTATTTTGGACTTACGCAGCATCCACAGTGTCACTTTTCATCTTTGCACATGAATTCGACACTAATTTCGTTCGTATTTGACTATTTTTACATGTCACCTTCACCTCTTGGTACGGATTTTTTCAGTATCTCGCCCCCACAACTATGGAGAAATTTCAACCAACTAAGTATAATTATAAATTATCATCTGAAACACAACAGTGCGTGTGATCTTTTTCGCAGAGGAGTTCGTTAACTACTGTTTCAATATCAATGTATTGGCTTTTTTTGCTCTGCATGCTGAAGATTACCAAAGGGCTAAACTTCATCTGCACTATTGTGCAACGAATATAGTTTCTAGTTGTTTAATTTACTGAATACTCGCTTAGATGTTGCTCTCGTCACAGGAAAAGTGATATAGTTATAAAAGAAAAATGAAATGAAATATCTAATTTTTACGTCCCACGATTATGCCGACTATGCTAATGGAGAGAGTAATGGTGAGAAATAAATGAAATTGTTTAATGAAAAAGGTGGGAGGAAACGGGAGAAACCCGAGGACACTCATGCACACGGTGCTTGTCCATAATAAAGTTCATTCGGCGTGAGCTGGGATCGAATCAAGGACCCCATGCACCATATGTAAAGTTATAAAAGAATAGGCGTCTAAACAAATACGGAACACTACTATCAATGAGAGTTATATAAGATTATTTTTTTAGTTATTTCATTCTAAGTTAAAATTTCAATCAATCTTGTTCTTCACTACTGTTCGAAAACTTAAAGTTGTTGCTGCAAGGACGTGATAAATCTTTTCAGTAGACGTCGCAGTCCCCTCCACAGCTTCTTTTTCATGTAAGGCTAAAGTAGTCTCATTTTAGACATCGAGGAAAAATAGTGGAATTACGAATTCTCAATGGGCCCCGTTTTACTCTGGGCTCCCTCAACGCACTGACGTTAGTTACGTCACTGTTCAGGATGCATGATGCAGCTTCTGCTTTTAGGAATACTTTCTAAGGCAGTACGAGTTTTTTTTAACTGCTGTGTGAATTAAGTTGTATTTGCTAGAAGTGTCGGTTAAAAGAAACTAAAGATCCTACACCCAACACAAATAATCTCTTTCGAAACTCTAATGGAAAACGAAACGAATCGTCCTAAACATGTTACGCTTTTGAAGAGAAAAAGAGCAAAGCAGTAGTTGCACATACGCTTAATGGTGTTTCTTGGATACAAATTTATAACTTACAAAAGTCATGTTCACGTCATGGTTTGATAGATGAAGGGTTAGTAAAAGGAATTCTTACGCTGGTGGTCGTTGGTTCGAATCTCTGCTCTTCTTGTTACTTTTTTCTCTTAGCTACACTTAGCTTGTGCATTCCAAACCTCGAAGTTTGGTTTGGATTATTTATGAAAGCAAGTAGAGAATTAATTGTACTCGAAATTAGTTTCAAATATGAGATTATAATTACATATTTTGTCTTTAACTTATTAAGTATCAACTTTTATATCAAATTTTCCAGTCTTTATTTAATTCATCTTCCGGTGTAATACAATGAACATTTGCAGAGCGACGTCAGTCGGACGAAACTACTATATTCCATTGTTACTCTAATATACCTAGGTATTTGTTCATATATTTATAAATTGTTTACTAAGTAAAAACTTTCATGTGGTTCGGATTCCACGTTAACCAGTAGGTCCACGTCTCATATAGCCTCGCTGCTGAAAGGGACGCTAAACTAAAAAATCAACTCAACTAAGTAAAAACTTATGGCGGTCCACATTATGTATCGTATAATAGACCGTACGAAGGCGGACATAGCAGAAGACGTATTGCAAATATCCCTGGTGATAAAAAGTTGGGGTCTTCTTCACTAGATTCGAACCACTGTTACAGGCGGTTCTGGTTTACATAGGAAGCATAATACCACTCGGCCACCAAGTCTCGCACGTTAGCCTCTTTATTAATGCAGAACATACTGAGACACTTACATTCACTGGTGTCGCGTAATGTATTTCATAAAATTGTGTTAATAAGTGGGTCGAATTAGGTAGCCCTCGAGAGGGCTGATGGTGTTGTGGGCGAGCATTTATTAATAGTGTGTATAGTCCCCTTGGGACTCGATTACAGCAGCCATACGCAGTGGCATTGAATCCACCAGGCGAGAGATATAGCGTTGGGTGCAACAGATCGACTACGCATCTTCAACACATTCCCAAAGATCATTAGATGTTCGTGGAGGATTGTTCGACCAGGTTTCCCACAATGTTCTTGCAACAGAGGCCCACATATTTTCAATAGGGTTCAGATCTGCTCCATGAGGAACCCAGTCAACTATTTCGACATCAGGTTGCCTCTGCAACCATGTCTGAACCACATTTGAATTATGTATCGAGCTATTGTCCTGTTGCAAATATAATATGCCGTCACCTACATGAGCTTTTATTTCCGGAAGCGTTTCATCCAGATGTTCCACATACTTGTGGGCGTTTAGGCGACCAGGAATCCTGTAGATTCCTCCGAAATTTGCAGCCATGCATATCCATGCCCAACAGTGGACAGTTACATGTCCCATTCGACCAGAACGGGAAACGTATTCAGAGGCATACCTTTTTCCAGGGGGGCGGTAAACACGCTTCGGCCCGAAGTTTGCACTGGAAAATATTTTTTCGTCTGTGAGAACAACCTCGTCCCACACTCGTGCAGTATTTAACTGTGCAGACGCCAGACGGTCAACCATGTGTCTTCTGTTAGTCGCTCCTTAACAGCTGCCCTGTAAGATCTCAAACCAAAGGATTTGAGTCTACGACGGACAGTCGTAACATCGCCTGGGAAATTGGTTTCCTCTCGTAACTGTCGGGCAGACATGAAAGGGTGCTCACGGCACTGGGCAATTACACTCTGGTCTTGTTCGGCAGAGGAAACTCTTTGTCGCCCACTTCCTCTTTTACGTCTTACATCTCGTGTTTCCTCATATCTCCTCCACCACCTCTGTACTGTAGCACGGTTAACGCCATATCTCGCGCCTGCCTCACTATAGTTCATGCCCGCATGCTCAATTAAAGCAATCACGCTGCTTTTAACAGAAGCTTCGTAGTGAGCAATTTTCACACCAAAAGCAAAATGATAGCTTTGCTTAGGTGTTTGAACGGAACGTGCTTCATGTGACGTCACGTAACAAGGCGGAGTTTCCTCTCATTGCTGTAGACGATATCGTACGCCCTCTGCTGGGTGTTTCGTGACGGAAAAAGTGCTTTTAAGTAGTTCATGGCGACCGCTTTGAAATCAAATGTAAAGTATGAGAATTAAATTTGTCATATCTGTAGTTTGGTGTAGAGACAAAACAAAATTGGAAACCAAAGGTTTAAGAACAACTCACATTTTTAATATAAAACAAGTCAAAGCTCATTAACTTGTATTATCATACAAGAAATGCGAGAATTTTGAAACAAAGAAAAATAACTTAGAAATTTGCAGCTGAAGACAAAAAGAAAAGAAAACTAACTTAAACACACTAAGGGGTATGAGTAGGGGGATTACTGGGGACGTCAGCAATGAGGCTATATGTCCCCGTCTCGATTAACGCGAGGGATGGATTTTACCATTTCACTTTGAGAGAATAACGTAGAGGATGGAGAGGAGAGGGAAGATAGATAACAGCTATAAATATAAAATTAAAAGTGACAATGTTCGGTGGTGAATAACTCTTGAACTACCCGATCGTTCTCAATCACATTTAGAACATAGATGAAATCCGAACCTGGGAAACTTTTCGTTATTTCATTTTGATATTAGAACATGCGGAAGAGGAGGGGAGGGTAAATATAAAAAAATGAATAAAACTTAATAACTCTTGAACAATCCGACTGATCCCAATCAATCAAACATTCAATATAGATAAGGTTCGGACCTGGGATGTTTTCATTTTTTGCCTTTACGGCACAATGTAGGGTGGGGAAGGAGGGACTATGTAAAAAAATAAAAATGCTGTCTTCGTGACTTCAACACGCTTAAACCACCGAACTGATCTAAATCAAATTATCAACATAGATGAGGTTCGGACCTGGGGTGGTTTTTATCATATCCCTTTGAAGGTAGAACGTAGGGTAGAAGGAGGGGAGGGGAGATATCTATAAAAATTAATAAAACTTAACAACTCTTAAACCACCTGACCTATCTCGATCTAATTTTCAACATAGACGACGTTCGGGCCTAGAAACTTTTGTTTTAATATTTTTACTTTGACGGTAGAACATAGGAGAGGATAAGAGAAGGGGAGATTAATATATAAAAATAAATAGAACAACTCTTGAACCATGCAACAGATTTCGATCAAATTTTCAACGCACATGACATTCGGGCCTGGGATAATTTTTGTCATACCGTGCCCCCAACATGGAGAGGGGACAGGGATACATAAAATCATCGAAAATGACCAATATGAAAGAGTGCTTTAGTAATAGTAAAACCATAACATATTACTATTTTTCTTTAATTTAGCCCAGCGAAATCGGGGTGCGACTTAGATTCGAGGACGTCTTAAGTTCGAGTAGTTATCGAGAAATAATTAAAGATATTAACGTGTTATTGAATTACTTTGCTAATAATAATAATAATAATAATAATAATAATAATAATAATAATAATAATAATAACTATTATTATTAGTAGTAGTATTAGTATTATAATTATTATTGAAGATTTTACCATTCAAATATTGAAAGATCAAAATATTCAAATACCTTAAGACAATTAAATGTGTGTCATCGCCGACTAATGATTACCAAAAATTCTAAATTTAAACAAAATATTCACACATTGTTCCGACTTCAGAACCTCCAGATTATTAGCTAGCGCCTTGAGCACAGATCTACGCTCTATATGCGCTAAATGGTATGTTTTAGTATGTTTAAATTAGATTTCCTTGCCTCCAGTTACAAAATTCTAAGTTAGTATTTTTCGTTCTTTCACAATGCTTTCGATGTTTTTTAATCATATAAGTCAATAATCTTTGGCATAGTTTATATTAATAACGTTGTTGTTCTTAAACCTTTCGTTCGCTATTTGGTTTCTTCTCCACACCAAACTACAGATATGATACGTTTAATTCTCATACTTGTAATTTGGTTTCAAAGCAGTCACCATTATCTGGTAAAGCAATTTTGTTCGCCACGATTCATGAGTTTTGTAACAAAACACGTCAAGAAATGAGTTAAATGAAGGCTGCAAGAGTTTATATCAAAGTTGAGTATTGTGAGCTAGTGACAAGCATGTAATAATGTCTCGTATTTGAAAATAATGTTAGCTACTTTTAATTCACTAACTGGTATTAGATTTAATTCAAGCTTAAAGAATTGGAATGAACAAACTCAGTGTAGCTTAAAGAAACAAAACGTAAGAAGAACGGACGAGATTCGAACCCTGGACCACCAGTACAAAAGTCCTGTTCACTAACCCCTCACCTAACATTTTTTTTTCTTAAAGATAACAAGCCATCAACTTCTATAAGTTTTAAATTTGCAAGCAAATGATACCATTATACGTTTGTGCAATCAATGTTTTGCTGTTTTCCTCTTCAAGAACGTAACATGTTTACGACGATTCGTTTCGTTTTCCATTAGAGCTTCTAGAGAGATGATTTGTGTTTGAGTATTGGATCTTTTGTTTCCTTTAACCGACAGTTCTAGCAAATACAACTCAATTGAAACAGCTGTAAAAAAAATAGTACTGTCTTAGAAAGTATTCCTAAAAGGGAAAAACTCCATCGTGCACCCAGAACAGTGACGGGAGTGCGTTGAGCGAGGCCAACAGCAAAATGGGGTCCATTGAAGATTGGTAACTCCACTTTGAAGGGTTTTATTTAATTTCACAGTTTTTCCTCAATGTCTAAAATGTAACTACTCAGCCTTAGATGAAAACGAAGTTGTGAAGGAGCTATAGACTTTGAAGTCTACCGAAAAGATTTATCACGTCCTTGCAGCAACTATTTCCAGCGAAAGGGAATAAGTACATCAGACCTAAGTTTTCAGAAACGCTAAAAAACATTCCCGAGGCGTATTTGTATTTATTTCAACACGTGTATAACTGATTAATTGTAGCAAAAGAACTGACAAACTCTAAGACAAGAAGAAGAATCTTGTATTGTAGCACTGCAATTGGTGAGAAAAGCTTAAAAGCGAAAAAAATATTTTTATGTACTTATTCCCTTTTTCCAATCAGTGGTTCAATTATGAGCCTATATTTTTGAGGTGTTAAAAATAATAATAATAATAAGAAGAAAACTTATTAACTGGTAGGTTACGCTGGACTCTTAATTGTGTATATGGAATAATGGAGCGTGGGGTTATACAGAGGATTTTGGATTTCTGTTGGCGATCAATTAATCTTTACCCTAGTAGGGAATACTGGTTGGTCCGGATTTCGAACAGTAATGAAGATCAAGATTGATTGAAATTTCAACTTAGAATGAAATAAATAAAAATCTAATCTTATACAACTCTCATTGATAGTAGTGTTCCGTATTTGTTTAGACGCCTATTCTTTTATAACTTTACCTATGGTGCATGGTGTTGTTGGTTAGATCCCAGCTCGCGCTGAATGAACTTTATTATGGACAAACACCGTGTGCATGAGTTTTCTCGGGTTTCTCCAGTTTCCTCCACTTTCTTCATTAAACGATTTCATTCGTTTCTCACCATCACTGTCTCCATTAGCGTAGTCGGCATAACGTGGGACGTAAAACTTAAATATTTCGTTTCGTTTTTCTTTTATAACTATATCTCACTTTTCCTGTGACGAGAGCATCATCTAAGCGAGTATTCAGTGAATTAAACCACTATATTCATAGCACAATAGTACAGAAGGAAGTTTAGCTCTTTGGCAATCTTCAGCATGCAGAGCAAAAAAAGTCAATACATTGATATTGAAACAGTAGTTAACGAATTCCTCTGGGAAAAAGATCACCCGCACTGTTGTGTTTCAGATGATAATTTATAATTACACTTAGTTGGTTGAAATTTCTCGATAGTTGTGGGGGCGAGATACTGAAAAAATCCCTACCAAGACGTAAAGGTGACATGTAAAAGTAGTCAAATACAAACGAAATTAGTGTCGAATTCATGTGTAAAGATGAAAAGTGACACTGTGGATGCTGCCTAAGTCCAAAATAAGCCTTGGTTGGCTTCGAGTTGACAATGGGAGGGTGACAGGAATAAGAAATCGAAAATATCCTATATTTGTGTCGAATGGATAGTTTTCGGGATCACTGACATAAAAGGTGATATTTCAGATGTGCATATGTCCAAGGTTGGCCATATTGAAATGGGGTCTAGGGAGAACCAGTAAATACTTCAGAACAGTTCCTTTTTGGTGCGTTTCAAGACACTGAGAGTGAAAAGTGATAATGCACAAATCACATTCTGAATTATCGGAGATATGACTTCTGGGGAAGTGTCGTTGCTCGAGGGAGGCATTACTAACTGATCACTCCCTAAAATCGTCACTGTTTTGCAGGGCCGTAGACAGAAATTTATTTCAGCGATCGAAAGCTTGACAGGAATTTATTTCAGCGATTGAGGGCATATTTTACTAAAATGTCTATCATCCAGGGACGGATCCAGGATGATTGTTTGGGAGGGGCGGTCGTTCGAAGTCAAATCAAGGTAAGAGCGGATTGCAAAGAAAAAAAGAAAGAAAAGAAAAAAAGAAAAAAATAGAAAAGAAGAAGTAGCTCTTCTGCCGAATTAACATTCTTAAGAAAGTAAGGCCTATCTACTTTAGGTTTTAATTTAAGTTTATAATACAAAGATGAAAAATACTTAAGATATGTTTGATTTTTAAAATAAAAAGTATAAAAAGTTCCCTATTCTGGGGGATGTGATCGCACGAACGCACTCCCCTGAAACCGCCCCTGCTATCATCATCTCTAAAATTAGATATAATTTGCAAAAAAAAAAAAGTAGTGATTTCGTGGGGGCAAAAGATCTTGATTGCAAAGGCCTGCATCCTGTGTATTTCCCTGCTGCTCTGAATTGTCAAAAGCTCCTCTTCAAAGGTAAGACATAAAATATAAAAAATAAACGTGTAACATAGAATACAATATAAATAGAAAATATGTTATAATTAAGAAGTGGAAAACAATTATAAAATAAAGTTGAAGGACAATTAAAAAAACAATAAAACTTGAAAGTAAAATATACTTTTAAAACAATTTTGCATTTATGCAGGGCTATAAACAGTGAGGGGTGCCATGTAAATTTAGTAACAAATATAATATTGGAAAATTATTTCGAATTAAACTAGCTGTGACTACATTAATTCAAAATTAAACTTGTGGAATATACAGTATGAGCGTAGCTCAAATAAAATAATCAATAAGAATGGTCTTGATTGGAAGCTCGGACCATCCACTTAGGAGTAACTTAAATTAACCATTCTCCTAACAGACAATGACGCACAGGGCTTGGCACTACTTTATCAGATGGTTCTATCAAATGTAACTTAATTAAAACAATAGTAACAAATTTTAAAGCTTTAAAAAGTGTCCTGAAGAACAGGAAGTTCATTTTGCACATTGTAACTAAGTTACAAGAGGTTTACGTCCTATCTGAACGGCGCATCCACCGAGCCAACTTTTGGAATATCCCCTTAAGGTAGCTTTCAACGTAGCTAAGGGAAACGTATGTGAACGAGTAATAGAATCCCTTGTAGCAGAATGGATAAAGTCGTGGTTTGATGACCACAAGGTTCGTGGTTCGAAACCCGTCGCCGAAATCAGATTTTTTAAAATCTTAATTCCTCAGTTCTGAAGATCTTTCTCTCCTTTCGTAATCATCTGATGCTCTAAAAAGAGTTCTCCACATTAATTCGACAACTGCCTAATGTGATCCTCGCAGTTCGAAAACTTCCCTTCTTATCTTTCACAAAATCAGAATTTTCGTCATAATACGAATGCTGTCCGATCATTTTTTCCCCAATTCTAAGTCTGTGTATACAAATCATCCCTCTCTGTCTCCATACTTGAATCCCTCTCTCTCTCTCTCTCTCTCTCTCTCTCTCTCTCTCTCTCTCTATCTCAATGTCACCCAGGAAGTCATATGGCTTGAGATCAAACCTTCGACTCTTGAAACCAAATGTAAGCTCTTTAGCAATATGCTATCGTAGCTCTATAGGTTTGTAGTTAAAACCAGCGTCTTTTAGACTTTATTTGGGGGGGGGGGAGAAGGAAGATATTCTAAGGCGACATAAGATTTTCACTTTTTATTAGTGTATTACTATACATTTGATCAAAAAATACGTATTTATGAAGCTCAAGAGAGGGGGAATTACACCCTCCTGTCCTGCCCAAATGACGCCCCTGAAACATTTGCTTGCACTTACTGAAAAGAAATTCAATGAATCATTGAATAAAACTCGTTTCTGTCCGTACATATTTTAGAGCTCTTGGCAATTTCCATAGATTTCTTAGGGAGCATCTTACTAGCTTGCACTCTTTAAAGAAAGAAAAGAATGAAACTAAAGATATTTATGAAGCTCTGGGAAGATTGTGTGACTTTCCTTTAATTTAGGCTCTTAAAAATATTTCAGAACAAACGAATGGAAAAGACTGTTTTAAAGCTATAACGTTGTAAACTTGATTCCTGTTTCTTTTTCAGCTGAATGGAAAGAGTGTACTACGTCACACACACTGCTTTAGACAAGGAGAGGTGGAGGACGGGGAGGAGTGGAATAAATACTAGAAGCAACTAATCGATTGATACATGTATTGCGGGAATGCAAAAGGAAACTGGGCAAGAGTTTGTTATTCATTTGGACTTAGAATTTTTGTAACAAATTTTATGCCGCGGACTGTACCATTCACTGGTCTCCATCATGTATCTAAGGCGGGAAAATGAGGAAAAACGGGATTTTTTGGGTAAAAATATCCCTTTTTTCAACTTTTTGACCCTCTGTATCCCTCCCTGTTTTAACGCAGAAATCTGAACAAAATCTGGTAAATACTACTCGGTGGACTGCATGTTTGTGCAAAATTTCAATCTTCTACGAGCAAAATTAAGTCCGCCAAAAATACTCTACATAAACCTCCCAAAAGTATTACACGAAAATATGAATTTTAGACTTATGACGTCATCACCTCCTATGTCTCGATGCAGGAAGGTGTGAAGCCAATCGTAATTTCCTCTACAATGTCTCTGGACTTGAAAAACAAGAAAAAAACGGGACGAAAAAAATCAAATAGGAGAGTTATAACGCAATGTACCATGAAACACCCCGTATGGTATAAATCTTACCATGGGATCCCCAACGGGATATATATATATATATATATATATAGTTTGTATATTAACAAAATGTTCGCGCACATAGCTCATATAACTGCTTACAAGTATAAAACTTCAATGTTCGTAGCTAGCACTGTCCGATACTATACCAGAGTCACGAATTCCTCTGTATGTGAAGAGCGCGAAGATAGGTCACTTCAAGAACCGAATATCTCTCTACGAGAGCACGAAGAGTGATACCTCTCTTCTGATGACCAGACACGAATCGCCTTGCTTCCCCCTGCCTCCTTGGTTTTATCATACCCACCTTCTACTCAAAAGGCTGGGCTCGCTTCCCAGCTTTTGCGAATCTTATGACGGGGGTGAAGCGGGGATGAAAAAGGTTGCCTACAGAAGTCATTGCCCCCTCTGACCTTAATTTCCACTTTCACTATTTCTCTTTCTCATCATTTAAAATTGTTGATAGACAATCACGAACTGATGTATCCACAGTATAGCTGAAATGTCCAGCTTTCAAATGACACGTAGCCCCACTCTAATCATGTTCTTATTAAACATGTATTCTACGTTTTTCTCATTAAAAAAAATGTCCATTTCTCGGCTGAGAGAACCCGTTGCTCTCATGCAGTCCCGATTATACCGCCGCCTAGCGGGATTTCTCCGTGACCACTCACCTGTGTGAGGGGTTGCTATAGTGGAATTGTCATATTTTCATTGTTTTTGTTAAATTAAAATGTTTGTCAACATACCACACACTAGAATAAACACCTATATACAGTAAGACAGCTCATTTGAAAGTGTGGCATGCTGTCGTATCTTAAAACATAGAGAAATTTCACATTTTCTCAATCGTCGGTACAGTTTTTCTCCTCAGGACGTCGCCTGCTATGATCGCGATGTTTACGCTCTTACATCTATCATGCATTCCTTTCATGGAGTACTGCCGGATTGGTCGTCCTGTACTGAAATAAGCCTTTTTTGATATGACACAAAGATAACACCATATAGCGACTAACCTAGCTTATATTCTACAATAACGAAATACCAAGAAAATCTTTAGAATATTGAAAGAATTACTTGTGGAAGTAAAATTATCTACAGGGGTGAAGAATTCTACAAGGAATGCTCAGTTCCTCGGTTGTGCTCAGGTGAGGTGAGGGGAGCTGCGAAATCCTAGGTTTGACTCGAGCTGACCGAATTTCCGTTGGAAGCGACGCTATCTGCTCAAAAAGTGTTACTTCTGGCCAACTTCCAAAATTGTAACACCTCTTTGTAAACGAAGTTTCGCATGTACTTACGAACTCCAGCAAGCAAACTTAAACAATGGCTGCACTCGACTTGGTGTCTCCAGATCACACCGTCTCCGACCATAGTATTCTTTCCATATATATCTTCCGCAGGTTTATGCACACTGAAGATCAGCCATATTCTCTTCCTTCTGGAAAATGAAGTTAGCAACTATGCACCAGCTGCATCTAACTCTTGGGTGTTCTTTGACTTGGGACAAAGAATCTCCCAACTTTTTTTTCTGTGCTGGGTTCATAAACAAAAAAATGAAATAAACTATACACAATTACTCCCACAACTAATCCTTTACTTATTCTATCCTAAATGCAAATTAATATACGGAAGATATATGTAAAATATGTAAACTTGAATCAAAATAATTATATGCATAGCACGATTTTAATATATTTACATAAGCTAATGTATGTACACCTTGTCTCAAAAAGGTTGAGCGCATTCGTTATTGGTGTTTAGAGGCAAAGGTTTTCTAAGTCCAACTTCGGGTATCTTCGGAAAAAAGTAAACCAGGTACGAACCTCCAAGCCAGCCTTTGCAATCGGGAAAAAGTTTGAAGATGTGTTTTTCTTCTTTTAAATATAATAAGACTTGTTACCAAGTGTAGAAAAAAAGCAACATTGATTGAAATACTTTATGATACATTATTTCGAAACCTTATATTAAAGTCAGTACTGCTTGTTTGTCATTTAGCTCTCCATACGTAATTGAACATTTAGATAAGTTAAAGAATCTTTCCATATGTAAAAGAATGCTCAAAGTTAAGACATAGAACATAATTATCGCCTGAGTACTAAAATAAAAGTCAAAGTAGAACAAAAACAGCGTTTGTAGTGGATATGAATGGCATAATTATCTTTAGAACCGTTATACATGTTTTGCTAGAAGCATGTTTATGAAAGTCCTTGGGTTAGCTCATTGGTAAGCTGTCGGATTTTAAATCATAAGGTTGCGAGTTCGATTTCTGTCACGGTTAATGCTTTTTAAAAAATTATATTTTCCGCAATGAATGAAAAATTATATAAAATAATTACATTAAAATACATAAGTTATATATATATATATATATATATATATATATATATATATATATATATAACATAATCATTGCAGAACATAGTAATTATTATGTTTAAAATATAACATCTGAGATAGGTAGGTATTCACAGTAGGTCTGTATTATATATGAGAATGTTAAATACAAGTTAGGAAAATCGTTCAATAGCAATAAATAAATTATGTAGTGTACTTATTTGCAGCTATTTGTCATATAGTGGGTACTTCTCAATATTCATATTATGTTCAATGAATATCATTTATGCTTAATTAATATCATTTATGTTCTTGAAAAATTATTCGATGCATAAAGAGAGGGTATAAACAGAGAATCCAAAGTCGCAACGCTCGCAAGAAGTTCATGAACCCCAAAGGTCACATGAGCAGGCGGGAATTGTCCTTATGAAGCATGCCACAGCCGAAAGTCTTTACATAGATTTTCAATTCAATTCCCATTGGCGTAACTAGGATATTTTCCTAGGGGGGGTGCATGGTTCATTTGTTCTGAAAAATTAGAAGAATCTTTTAGAATACCTTGTTATGATGTTATATATGGTCTTTCTTACCCCGCACTCATTATCAACACAAAGTTATTTAGTTCTAACACAACACAACACATTTCAGTGAAAATTTATTTTTCAGAAATTTGCTAAAAAAAAATCCCTATATTCCGATGCTACTATATAACTACCTAAAATCTAATTATGGAAACTCATAATGTTCTATTACTGTTTTACTCGAGCAATTCTGAGCGAAAATACATTATTCGTAAACGTTAACTGTCATGCTCTCAGTTTACTCTTACACAGAGGTAAAAGTGGGTCTGAAAAGATAGGGGGACGAATGACGTCACGCCGTCTCCCGTGCCTATTTTTGCCCATTGCATTTTTTAGGAATTGGAGGGGCACCGTATATAGTTTTGGAAGTTGGAGAACGGTGTCCTCCCGCGTTCCCCTTTACTTTTACCCCTGCTCTTACATCTTATAGAAACACAAATAAATATACAAGCAGTGACATAATTTAAAGTTCTAACTTTTTAAAAATCAGTCATGGGCTAATGTTTATTCATTTATGTATTTAAAGTAAAGTGTAAAATTGTTTCATTGTCGTTTACTAATGTTGCAGTTTAATTACATAAATCTTTGCGAACAAAGAAATACAATCAACTTTTATACACAAAACATTTTTTAACTAAAAAACAGAAACAATGTTATACAAAACAGTGGTAGAAATATAGTTGGCAAACTTCCCGAACGACTTAAAGATTTTTTTTTTTAATACAATTAGAGTAAAGCAGATTAACAATACGGGAGAAGACATGTAGACGGACTTGAGGGACTCGTTTTCCTATAAAAGATGTTTCCCATTATCTTTTCAATTAAATATTAAATTACACACCTTACAATTTTCGGGAGGACGTATGATAAGTGGCCCTGATGGACAAGCAGATGTGATCGTAAAAATTAAAACAACAAACATTTAATGAAACAAAGATTCAACCAGCAGAATTGATTGATAATAATATTGATCACAATATTTTGAGAGAGAGAGAAAATATACCAACACTTATGATATTCCTGAATTACATTATGAGCTTTTAAGCATATTGTTGTAGTTACATTGTTAGCGTCAACCGTTGGGAAATATCATTACAGCCAGGGGACACCCACGAAGAGGTCCACCGGACCCGAACCCTCAAAAAAAAAAAATATATATATATATATAATGATTGTGTATTGTCTGTACCAGGGAGCACTCATGGAAAGTCCACCCAATTTGGACCGCATGAAATCTTAGTGACTTGACATACATATGTGCACTTCCTTAATAAAACTATACTTGACTTAACAGTGAAATTATTATTGGTTTATTTCCGAAGAACAAAGAAAAATTTAAATATTTATATTGGGTAATCAGTAAGCGCAAGAATTTCTCTAGATTAGGGAAATTTCCCTCAAACTACGAACACTGCTTGTTATTGCTGCGATGCCCATGTAACTTTTACAGCAAGAAACTAAAATATCAGGTTATCAGGAACATATTTTTTTTCTTTAGCATAGCACAAATACACTCCCTTTTCGAAAGCAAAATCTAAAAATTGTTCATATGGTGCACAACTTACGCTACTTGGAAATTATTTATGGTTCACTCGGACGCAGAATAACGCCCTGTCTGTGTCTTGCAATTTTGTACCCCTCCCAACTTTCGACACTCTGAACAAAAATTTCTGGGTGCGCACCTGATTACAGTTTATACCTTAAGAATGTAACTACAAACTTCAGTTCATAAATAATACTAATACTAATACTAAGAAGGAGGAGGAAAAGCAACAAACGATATTGAATAGTGACTTTTGAATGGGTATTATATGCGTAATTGCTTCAGTTTAGCAGTTCAAGAGTTCGGCTTCTTTTTTCTTTCCCTTCTGTTTTTTTAGTGTACCTTAATAATTTGCTCTGAGAATCGTAACTGTTCAAACATTACTACAGTATGCTATAAATAAAATAATAACAATAAGACTGATTTATCACACATATATAAACAAGAAAAAATACTACGTCAATAAGTGAATTACTTGAAAGAATACAAAAATAATTTACATTAATGAAGCTATCAAATAAAAAAAAACCGCATACAGCGCAAGTCGAGAGGTCGCTATACTGCCCACTATCACATTGGTCCAGGTATTTTATTACATTCAGGCACAAGACCATAGATCCATATTTAAAAAAAAAAGTCGATAGGCGGACGAATATAGACACTATTAAACATGTCGAATGCAAGCATAATTAAAGTTGTTATGCGTAAATTGAGGTAAATTAACATTATTTTCATCCAGTATAAAAATTCTGGGGAGGGCCAGCTTTGCTTCTAGGGGGAGCCGGCACCCCCTGGACCCTCTCTAGTTCCGCCTATGTCAATTCCTGATATATGCTTTTGCAATGTGGAAGTGGTGAGGCCTTGAGTCGCTCTCTCTCGCTCGCTCGCTCACTCTCTATTTATACAGAATATAAAAGTGGCTGTATGTGTGTGTTTCAACATAATTCTGATATATCTAGAGCAATTTTAACTACATTTCTTACAGTCTGGAAAAGAGTACTGTCGGGCTACATATCAAAAATGCTAGAAACGGGTCGATATTAGTATCGAATCCATAGTTTCGTGGTCGCTTAGGTGAATAGTTCTACTTTGAACTCAAGTCCAATTAAGCTCCCATTAGCACCCAGGGTGGTTACGTAGCGACACAAAAATATCGACATCAACCGATATTAGAATCGAATCATAAGTTTTCAGCGCCGCTAACAGTGCCGCATTTCCCATTAGTCCACATTAGTCCACATTTCACATTAGTCCCATTACCTAGAGGGCAACATATTTGTAGCGTGCGAAGTTTAAAACTTGAATAATGTCTTAATTTTTTCCTTATGAAAAAGTTAAAAATCAAGAGCAAATATACTATTTCATGAACAATCCTCTTTTACTATTGTAATATGTTTAATAATAGCGTTAGAAATCCAAAAAATAATTCAGAACATGTTTCACATTTGTTATTTTTTGTTACGTAGTTGTAGCTGTAGCATCTAGTGAGTGGTATTTAACTGTAATAAATTCACTAATTAAGCATATTCGAATTAAGTTTTATTTTTAAGTTAGGGATGAAGGGGCGGAGAAATATGTAGTTCTTGGGAACGACGAGAGCAAAAGTGTGTATGTTTACCGAGCTTATGTGCAGAGATCGGAAGATGCAGAAGATGAGGGGCAAGATTAATGAACTTGAACATAGTTGAAAAAGAAAAGAAAGAAATCAAATGATGAAATGATGGACTGTAGCCCTGAAGTAGAGATCATCTTTTGTTGTAGTTATGTAGACCTTGAATTCTTTTGCTGTTTTATTTCGGTATTCCCCGGGAGAATATTGGGATGAGACTGTGCTTTTGACAATTTGTTTTTGGCAATACCGGGAGAGTGTTAGGTTATATTAGTTAGCCGGACATGGTGTTGATTTTGGATAATCGGACAAAGTGTTGGAAAATAGAAACAACAAATGAAGGATGTTACTATGTAGAAATAAATAATGTGTAATCGTGTTGATGTAGAAATGGAGCCATAAGTGGCTGAAGTCTTTTGTATGTTAAGGAAAGTTAGATCCAGTGTGGCAATTGATATTTTAGGGTTTATGTGCCAAGCGTGGCTGTTGATAATAAGGTTGAAGATCCGAGAGTGGACACTGTTATGTTAGGTTGATGAGCCAAGAGTGGCTTTTCATATTTTAGTGGCTTATGATAATGCCAAGTGGGATCATAGTTATTGTTATAGTTTTTGGGATTCAGAAAGGCTCCTGTTTAATTGAGTGTATTGGTGTAAGTCAATTAAGGTTGACAGTGAAAAGAAAGTGGTATAATTCATTTATAAACTCTAGTAGATTTGAGAAGTTAATTAAAGTAATACTTTGCTTCACTGAAGGTAGCAAAAATAAACAAACCTAACAATTATAATACATATCCTTAGGGGGGGTAGAAGTCCGACTTTTTGCGAAAAATTGAGTATCTCACAAGCCGTTGAACTAAGAGCTGAAATTTAGCATATAACTCTTTATTAAAAATAAACAGAATATGTCCTGACATTTTTAATTTTTTTTTATGAGCGGGGGCTGCATTTTCTATATATTGGAAATTGGTACTGGATTGATTTGTAAAAATAATCGAAAACGATTGATATTAGTTAAGAAACAAATTGAGTAATGAAAACTACAGTTCTTCGAATTTTATACCCACTGTTTTCTATTTATAATTGCAGAAGCTAGTGTTTAATATATGGAGCGTTCAGAACATCAGGCAATCAAGCCATAAAGTTGAGAGAAAATGGCCATAAAATTTGTATTCTAAACTTAATTACATAGGCATTTTCAATTAGTACGGCATGGTTAATTATATAGAAAATTAGTTTTTCTTTCTGTTTTACGTTCGTCTACTTTTCCTTGATTTGAGACTTTTAAATTTCATCCTATTTTCTACTGAAATGTGTCTGTAAGGCAACTTAATTCGGAAGATGAGAAACACTTTACCCTTGTATATCTTAAAGGTCAGGTCCACCAGTATTGTAACAGGGAGTGTTTGAGCCATTGAAGGTTGAAATTCAAACTCCGATAAGTGATAATTTCACAGTCTTGTTTTATTACAAGTGTAACCTCTTTAGTCAATGGAGAGGAGGACGTGGATCATGGGCCAGAGTTGATGACGGTGGGTTTTGGTGGGTCGGAGTTGGTCGCAATGGTTCAGAGTGGTTTATAGTTGGTTGTGGGTCAGAGTGGATCACGATGGATGATGGGTTAGAGTGGGCCAATGGGTCATTTGTGTGTTGGGTGATAGTGGGTCATGGTGGGTCGTGGATTAAATTTTCATTGACCCACACCATCTCTGGTTAAAATTGTACTAAAGAGAAGAGGCACCGAAGATACATGTCGGATATTATGCTCAAATTTTGCACATAGATAGCACCCCACCAGAAAGCAATAAATCTGAAATGGTTCACGGTACCACCTCCTAGAACTCGAGATGTAGGGGTTTGTCTGAGTGGCTAAATTTAGACCTCAATGATTTATCCTTCAACAAGCAAGCTTTTTATGATCATTTCCGTGGGAAAGTCAGAAAAACACGTGCCTAGCAATCGTAATATGAATAGTTCGCATCCACCACGGGGTATTTGTTTAGTGTTTTTTTTTGACTCACCTAAATATGAACAAATCACACATATAGGCAATTTAACATATTTTGGGAGAGTAATTTTGTGGTACGTTGGCGCTTCATCGCGTCTCTACCAATGGTAGTAAAATTTTCAAAATGGAACTGGGGCCACCGCGGATCGTCGCTGCGGGACCACCAATTTTTGGCGAGAGGTCAATAGTTGACCATCTGTAGTCCACCGACGCTTACAGCTTAAAGTAATGAACGATGTCTTTGCCTTGTAGACTTCATGACTACCGACATTATTATTATTATCATTATTATTATTATTATTATTATTATTATTATTATTATTATTATTATTATTATTTGTAGTAATAGTAGTATAATTGATATTAGAATAATTATATTGTCTATGTATTGTCTCGGTAGGACTACGCACAGGATTTGGCTCGTTTTGGTTCGACTCGACTCTAATCCGAGTCGAGTTGCAGGAAATTTTTCGCGCCGAGTCCTAGAGTAGACCTTAAAGATGTCTGTTTCTAGTCGAGTCGAGTTTCAAAGAAAAGTCGCTCGTGCCCATCCCTACTAATGAGAGCTTAATCGGAGTTAAGCGAAATCGAAAGTCACACTATCTCTCTAAGCGACCCCGAAACTATGAATTCGACACTAATATCGATCATTTTGTAGCAATATTTTATATGTATCCCCCTCCCATTCGCCATAGGTAACCCAACAGCACTCTTTTTCAGACTATAAGAAATGTGGTTAAAATTACTCTACGCCAGTGATACTCAATATAATTCCTATCACGATCCCCTTTTATCACATCCTCTTGCCAGCGACCCTTTTATAATTTGTTTTATAATAAGCTTGTGTGGGATTTTTAACATACCTATTTCTAATAATAGTTGAATCAATTTCTTGCTTATAGTGAACAGTACCGTGGCATGGAAAATTAGCGCCCGGGACGAGAGTATACGCTGTTTCCGTACATATGAGTGATGTCGACAGACTAACTGCGAATCGCCACCATGGTTGGCACGAAGCTCAATAAAATTTTCAAAAGTAAACCCTGCCTTTCCTTGATTTTGAACACATTTTATTACGTTTTTCCTTCTATTTTATACATGCGCACAGCACCTTCCTAACATGAGTAACACACTTCCTCCGAAATTTGTGCCCCCTCTTTTCGGCGCCCGGCACTGACAGTGGATTCAGTAACTGTGATATCTATAATCCCAACGACGAAGGTGCTGGTTCAAGATGGATGTTAAACTCCTTCATTGAAGACGTCATTAACGTATCTGATTCCACAACTTCTTGACCAAATAATAGAATGATCACGCGACAAGTCTTTGCAACTGGTTTTCTGTAACGAAGACTTGGACAAGTTCTGCCTGATGAGGAGAAAAGAATATCCTGATCTGGTATCTGCTGCTGGTATCTGCATACAGCTTTGCGAAGGCTTCATCATGCTGGGTTACGTGGCCGTGTTGCTGCCGAGAAAGAAAACTCTCAGACGACCACAAAATTTACCGTCTCGCGTTTGCACAGGCGAATGTGGGTCGCAATTGGGTAAACGTAGTTTTCTCAGATGAATCCATATTCACAACATCAAATGAGGGACGCCGTTTTGTGTATCGTCCGAGAGGCACCCGATATGACCCTGGATATGTGGCTGCTTGCAATCGCAGTGGCCATGTATCTATTTCATGTTGGGAATGGATTTTCAGTCGTGGAGCAGGACAGCTTCACAGAATTGAAGGACATTTGGACAGTGCTCAGTACTCAGACATTATGAGTAATATCATGGTGCCATCTGTACGAGTATTACAGCCTGATGGTGTAATTCAGTTCCAGCACGACCAGTCGCCAATACATACTTCCCGTGTGGTTCAGGAATGGTTCGCAGGGCAGCCTGAGATTGATTTAATTGACTGGTCGCCTCGTGGAGCAGACCTCAATCCCATGGAAAATATGTGGGCAGAAGTGAAGCGCACTCTAAGGGACAGTTGGCCTGAGGCAGATCCACCAAGAACTCAGGATGACCTGTGGCATCTTGTTTCCGGAGCATGGCTGGAGGTAGGGGAAGGAGATAGATTTGTCACCCATTTAATAGATTTCATGCCCAGAAGAATGAAGCGTGTAATAAATTGAGAAGGGTCTTGGACACAATATTAATGTCCCCGCCTTAACTCCCGAAAACAGCTCTTTTCAAAAACGCTTCTGAAAATATTTTTAGAAGTAAACCACTCCTTGTATACGAATTCAGTGCAATTCTACTAACAAAAAAAAGATAAATCGCTGCAGGCTTTGAACTCGAGACTTCTTCATTGCCAAGCCCGTACTCTACCAGTGAGCTAATATGAACTCGCAACCCAAACACGACTTTCAATTTCTGGTATTCGATGACAATGATGCACATATACTTTGCAAATGTTGTATTCAACTTGGGATATTCCGCAACACACACACACATAAACAAAGCGCGCGCGCGAGAGAGAGAGAGAGAGAGATGAATATACAAAAGCATATTCAACGTATTCGAATGAGACTCTAAGTAACGACATTCCGTTCTAAAGATAATTTGTGTTTCTTCCCGTGACGTTAAGGGGATCGGGAAAAATTAGTGTGTCTTGAAGCAGGATCCGACTTTGGATACTTTGTTTATACACTTTCTATATCCGTAGGAATATACTGTATTTCACGAATGTAAATGACATGCTGTAATGAGAATATTGAGAAGTTACATCTGTATGACAAATAGCTGCAAATAAATACACTACCTAATTTATTTATTGCTATTGAACGATTTTCCTAACTTGTATTTAACATTCTCATATATAATACCGACCTACTGTGAATACCTACCTATCTCAGATGTTATATTTTAAACATAATAATTACTATGTTCGGCTATGATTATGTTATATATATATACAACTGATGTATTTTAATGTATTTATTTTATATAATTTTTCATTCATTGCGGAAAATATAATTTTAAAATAAGCATTGACCGAGATAGGAATCGAACTCGCAACCTTATGACTTAAAATCCGACAGCTTACCAATGAGCTAACCCAAGGACTTTCGTAAACATGCTTCTAGCAAAACATGTATAACGGTTCTAAAGATAATTATGCCATTCATATCCACTACAAACGCTGTTTTTGTTCTACTTTGACTTTTATTTTAGTACTCAGGCGATAATTATGTTCTGTCTTAACTTTGAGCATTCTTTTACATGTGGAAAGATTCGTTTACGTATCTAATTATTCAATTACGTATGGAGAGCTAAATGACAAACAAGCAGTGCTGACATTAATACAAGGTTTCGAAATATTGTATCATTAAGTATTTCAATCAATGTTGCTTTTTTTTCTACACTTGGTAACAAGTCTTATTATATTTAAAAGAAGAAAAACACATCTTCAAACTTTTTTCCGATTGCAAAGGCTGGCTTGAAGGTTCGAACCTGGTTTACTTTTTTCCGAAGGTACCCGAAGTTGGACTTAGAAAATTTTTGCCTCAAAACACCAATAAAGAATGCGCTCAACCTTTTTGAGACAAGGTGTACATTACATTTATCCCCTTCCGAAGGGATATGCAAGGTTATTCTGATAACCCTTGTATGTTCTTACATTTGTGTTTAAAATAGTTACATCATAATCAAAATACAATAATATCGAAACAAATAATTGAAATTGCAAGTACACATAAACACACACTAACATAATAAGCAAGCTAATTGACAGTATGGATAAATATTCAAAACTAATGAGAATCCAGAAATGAAAACATGTAAATATAAATAAAACGAAAACACCACACTCTTAACCTAGAAACTAACTATACTATTTAACTGTACACAAAATTCACATCTGTATTGTTGCCTCAGCTGCTTGCAGTGAGGTACTCCGACGAAGACAGGTTTTCTGCCTTAAACCTGTTTTCTCTTTTTTCTTCTTTCTTTGAAGCAGGAACGTCAGCACCCTACTGAGGGTTGTTTTTGCGTTCATGAACCGCTTGAGGTGGAAGCCGTTACGCTTCATTATGTGTTCCTTGGTGTCAGGGTCACCCAAGGTATACACGTTCTTCTCAGTTTTCGACAGGATACAGTATTGCCCAGAATATAGCAGTAATATCTTCTTAGTAATTCCCTGAAATGCGTCTGATTTCGGGAAGTTTCTGACCAGTACTATATCTCCAACTTCGAATTGCACAGTGTGGTGTCGTTTATCGAAGCTTTTTTCCTCTCTTGTGCATTTTTCTTCAAGTTCTTGGCCGCTATCTCCGAGTAATATTGCATACTCTTGTGCTTTTCCACTTCCGGGATTTTGAAGAGTCTAGCCACTTCTTCTGACATAGACTGTCCAAATTGCACCTCATACGGGTTTAGGTTTGTCGACAGATGTACCGACGAATTCAGGCACTTTTCAATCTTTTCTATATGTTTTGGCCATTCTCTCTGCTTGTCATGGCACAATTTTCTCAACATTCTCACTGTCGAACGTACCCCTGCTTCCGCCATATTTCCTTGCGGATAATACGGTGTACTATAGATGGGTTTTATTCCTAGCTCGTTTAGTTCTTTCCTCGATTTGGCACTGGTGAACTGTGACCCACTGTCTGTCAAGACGACCTCTACTGACGGGCACAGTTTGAGAAATTTCTTCAACTTTTTGAGAGCGGTATTCGTCGTCGCTCTTCTACATGGAAATAAACCAATCAATTTAGAGAATGCATTCACACACGCCAAAATATAGCTAACATTGCTTATCCTTACAGGCAGTGGCCCTAGCCAATCTACACAAACCATGTAGCTACGTCTGTTTACCAACACGGGGTTCAGTGGTCCCGGTTGATATGTGTGTGGGGGGGTTTGCTTTCTGACACAGTCCACAAGACGCTGTGAATTTCCACATCACATTTCTCATCCTAGGCCAAACGAAGTACTCGGATAGCATTAGCACTAATTTGCTAGCAGAGACGTGTCCACGTTCGTCATGATAATACTGGAGCAGTGCTTGCACAAGTACTTCCGGTATGCAAATGCGCAAACCATCACGGTTACGCTTGCATAACCGTCCATTTGAAAGAAGGTACTGGTGTTTCTGTTTGCTAAATTTCCTGTATGGTAGTCACTCATAATTTTTCTATTTATTTCACCATACACTGGATCCGACGATTGCATCTCGGGCAATATTGCTACCAGTTCCTTGAGTTTCCCTGAGAGAATGCTGTTAGTATGGTCATCAAGGACTTGCTTAATACTAACTTTTTGTTCTCGTCGAATTTCTTTCCAGTGTTGGGAGGGTACCTTGACATATAGTCGCTTAAATTTTCCTTCGAAGGGACGTACTCGAATTCGAAGGAAAGTACGCTGAGTAGGAGTACCCATCTCACTAACCTCTGCGACGTAAGTCTGCACAGTAACAAGAAGCAAAGCGATTGATGGTTCGACGGAATTTTGAACAGGTTGCCTACCAAATAATGTTTGAATTTATTGACGCCATCTATCACCGCTGCGCATTCCTTCTCTGTAATCGAGTAATGACGTTCTGCAGAGTTGAATATCCGTGACGTCATTCCAATAACACGGATGTTTCCATCATCGTTTGCCTGATAGAGATGCGATGAACAACTGACATCGGATGCATCGCATTCCAAGATCAGTTGTTTGTCAGGGAGAGGCTTCTTCAGTACAACTTTCTCCTGAAATACTTCCCTGATCCGGTTCAAAGCATCTTAATGAGAAGGAAGCCATTGTAACTTTGCTCCCTTTTTCAATAGCTGGAAGAGCGGAAAAAGTATCTACGAAAAATGCGTACTGAATATTCAGTAAAATTGACAGTACCCTATAAAACTTCTCAATTCTCTCACATTTCTGGGTCTTCTGAAAGTAATCACTTCCTCTACTTTCTCTTGTCACTTTCCTATGCCCTCAGGCGAGAGTTCGTAGCCCAGAATGTTAATGCGCTGTCTCGCAAACTGACATTTCTTTAATCTGTCAGACCACCTGCGTGCAATTTCCCAAGTACTACATCAAGATGACATATGTGCTCATCAAATGAAAAGCTGGCAATCGCGACGTCATCGACGTAGTGGCCGCTAAAGCTCCTGCATTCATCTCCTAAAATTGAATGAATCGCTCTTACGCAAGACGCTAGACTTTGCTTTGTACCAAAAGAAAGTTTTACAAAAACATACGTTATGCCCTCATGTATGAAACATATATTTTTGACTGCACTTTTCCACTTGAATTTGGAGAAAACTTTCCACTGAATCTATTGAACTGCAAAAGCGTCTATCACACAGGTCCTGTAGTGTACTTAACG
This sequence comes from Thermobia domestica, assembly GCF_964235325.1. Taxonomy (NCBI): domain Eukaryota; kingdom Metazoa; phylum Arthropoda; class Insecta; order Zygentoma; family Lepismatidae; genus Thermobia; species Thermobia domestica. Next base: position 216,243,373 of record NC_137459.1, on the reverse strand, counting down.
CTGGAGTGGGCTGGTCTATTTCGTTTCTAGTGATCTCCCCTAATTTACGCGCGTCCAAACACGCGTGCGCGTCCATTTTTCTTTGGAACAACCACAAGTGGACTCGTGTATGATGCGGGAAACTTCTTCATAATCCCCCAATCCTATCGATTTATGTTGTTGGTTACCTAATTCTTGTATTTTAGGGATACATTCTCGCATAGGGATACATTCTTGCTTTTAGGAGTGGTCGTCTGTGACCTCGATAGTGTGCTGATAATTCTGTATACACCCAGGCTTTTCGTGAAAAATCTCTCGGTGTTTGTAGAGAACGTTATACAATTGCTGTTTCTCATCCCTACTTAAATCGGTGTACTTTTCGACATGTTCCTTGATCTCTGCTGGTGTAGCCTGGTTCGAACTTTGGTCCAATCATTTGGCGAGTACACGACCATCGCCAGTTCAGCGGTGGTTGGGAATTTACCATCATCCAACCGTGTGCGCAGTGTTGCCAATTCCTTACCACGGCATCCTCCTGCATCTAAGCACTGTGGCTGAACATTTGTATGGGGTCCTCTACTTGACACGCACATACTACTAACATTGGGTCTGTCACCAATCAACTCTAACTTCGTCGTCGAACTCCTAGGCAAATTTTCTTATGATCAGTTCGTGTTCCTCGATCTCAATATCGCGAAAAGAACTTCTATTGAATAGGGATGGTTAAGCTGCAACACGCCCTGATCATAACTCACGACGGCTCTACTCTCTACGAAAAACAGATCCTAAAATCAGTTCTCTATTTAGCCCTTTTACAATGATTTCTACGGTATAATATATTTTCCCTTCTACTTCAATTTCCAACATGGCTTGTCCAATGAGTGACGCAATGGACCTCCCAAAAGCAGAACTGACCCTAATGTTTGTGGATTTTATAAATACTGGAGAAGGTTCTCGCTTACTAACGCGTTCCCACAACTGTTCCGATAAGGCGCTAACTATAGCGCCAATGTCAAGAAGCGCTAAAATTTTCTCTCCAAAAAGAACTTGCAACGTTTGCAGCACTGGCAAAGTGTTGCTTCTCAATTATCTCCACACATTGAGTACATGTACTTTCTACATATTCAATTTCTTTAACTAACGTCTCGCAGTCTACTACATGAGATGAGCATTTCTCGTTTTCATTATTACGTACGTGTCCAGGTGTAATAATCGCAGGCGTTTCCAGAATATTCAGTATGCATCGCGCATATCCGCCATCCTGTTCACACACGAGACGTTCTCAGTTTCGCACGCTGGTAGAGCTGTTGGGACGTGAGCGGTTTCGAGTCTGAGGCAGTCTCGATGGTCCTGCCCTCTGTTCCTGTACACTTACTTCATTAATTTCTTGAGTGTACTCGTTTCCACTCTCGTGTCCAGAGTTCCTTCCTCTGCCTCAACCACGCCTATTTCTATTCATGCGTCGTGGTACCGCGCTGTCTCTAACTCCAGCCACGATCGCCCTGTTGCCAATTTTCGTCGTTGTTGTGGCTCCTACGCTGGCGGTTCTCATTGCCCCTCCTTCCCCTCTGATCGTAAGGGCCCCTATTTTGATGCGCCGTTCTGCGTATCCTGGAGAGGTTACTCGGCCTATTGTTCCTTTGTGAGGGGGTGACTGTTCTCTAACTCCTTCCTGCACATCTAACATATTTATCTCCCTCGTACCACCATTATTGCTACTCTAGGGTTGATACGTGCTTTGCAGCTCTCCAAAAATTCCCAGTAGCTCTTCGATGGTGCGTTGCTTCGACGAGACGATACATCGATAAATCGAGAACGGTAGTTGTCTCGGAAGCACACGCAGTAGGACTTGTGGCAGTGGCGGGTCGAGAATACTATTATTGTGCAACAGTTCTAATAAGTATTCCGTGGGCTTCTTGTTTCCCCTCGGCTCGAATCTCGACGTTAGAATCGATGCTCGTAGGTTCGCCAGTTTCTCTTCATTTAGATAGGTAGCCCGGAAGTGACTCAGTAATTCCTGATAACTCCGGCACTTAATTGAGGTTACCTGGATCCAATGCCTGGATATTCCCTTGAATGCTCGACCACAGAAGGCCAACCTTCTGTCTTCAGGCACGCCAGTCAGCTCGAAGTAGCTCTCCAACTTCTGAAGGAAGTTGTGAGCTTGTCCCTCATTTTCAGTACCAGTGAAAGTGGTCAGTGTAAGGTCGCGGTGCAAGAAGCCTAATGCGGACGCCAATTGACAAGTTTGAGGTCCATTTTGCAGTTGCAGAGACGACTGGTCTGCATTATTGTCTCGTCTCGAATGCTCAGGGTCTGTCTCGACGGGCCTGGAACCGGAAATTGCGCTTTGTTATTCGAGACGGATGCAGACGTGTTCACATCGCTTGTACGGTCTCGAACCATTTCTCTCAGCGATTCGAGCTCTCGTTCCAGCTTGGACCATACGTGGCTGACATTCTCTTGGATCTCTTGAATGCCATCCAGACATTCACTTCGGACTTCCTCGAGCTGCTGTTCTTGCCCGAACTCTCGTCGTGCTCGAATCAATTGCTCTCTCCAACTGATCTCTGCTTGTCTGAGGTTGTTTTGTAGCTGTCCTACAGTTCCCTCTACATTGTCAATACGCCCTACTAAATCTCCTACACTCTCGCGTAGTCCTTCCACTTGAGTCGTAACATCTGTCACGTGGTCCCCTACTCTTTCAATCTCACCACGCAGGTGACGCACTTCTCGGTCTACATTGGCTAAATCTGCTCCTAGAGCCTCGGCGACCTCTTCGATCCTATTTCCTGAGCTGATCTCAAGTTGACGAACTCGCTCATCTGTTTCCCGGATCGAATTCTTGAAATCATCGCACGTCACCGCTAACCTCTCATTTAGAGAGACTGCAGTCGCGTCTAAACGAGCGTTTAACTCCTGTACGCTGCTGGTAAGCTTCTGTCGAACGCTAACCGTTATCTCGCGCTCTGCAGTCTCTAACCGCTCTAGCAGCATTTGGCTAGCTTGTTGCTGTTCCTCAGCTATAGCTCATGGTGGAAAGACTACAAGGTGGTTGCATGCGCATGTCGCCTGGAGCGCTGTCGTGGCTTTGACGTCATCTGGTTTGCAAGAGACAACGGGGAAAGGCGCGGCTTTAAGTGATAAGTGGAAATTCTTTGTTACTTTGTTCTTTTAAATGATATCGAGAATGCCTAACTGTGCGGAGTACGGCTGTAGTAATTATTACAGAAAAACCAAGGGAACTAATATAAAATATTTTAGATTTTCTCAAAAAGAGGGGGAATGTCTCCAGAAATGGGTTTTAGCTTGCAGGCGACAAGAAAATATAAACCTAAAATATGGTAAGTTTTACATAAAAGTAATAAATAAATGCAATGTTAAATGAAATTATAAAAAAGCGATTTCATTATGTAGTTTCTTTTTAGTATTAACTAGCTGAACCTGCGCTCTCTACACAGCGCATCATTCCCATATGAGCATAAATCTCCTTATCATTCCTTACAACATCTGTACATGTCCCTTTACAGACACAAGTGAAAGACGTATTGATTAAAATAAAAGCCAAGGGGTATCATAAAGGGGAGACTTTCTTCTATTATTTTTTCTCAATATCTCGCACCGTTTGCAAGATTTGAGCCTGCTTCCGGTTGGAGTTTCTAATTCATGTATGACCAGTGTTTTCTTTCTTCTTGCATGCAGTATGTAATAAGCAAATACATTACATACACAATTAATTATAATGTCAGTTATATATGGTGTTCATTGGGCAAAACAATCCCAAAAAAAGGTTCATCTTAGACTGGAGAAATGGTTATCCTTCCTTTTCCATTATTATTTGGCCATGAAATAAACGCCTGAGATATATACAACCCCTATATACAACAGTGTAGCATTGGAATGTATAATGCTTAGGATGTGATGCTTTAGTTTTTTTTTTTAATTTCAACACTTCTAATGTACCCGTAAAAATGTTATAAAGAAATAGTGGCCATGTTTTTAAGTATTCAATTAGAACTGGACAATCTACATGAAATTTGCAATCGATCAGTGAAAACGTTATCTTTCTAGAGCCTGGAGTTTTCGAGATCTCACTGTCGAAAGGATTACCCACAAACATATAAATGTAGTTTAAAAGAGTTCCAAAGATGGCAGCACAATTCATTTGCATTTCTTTTGAAGAAGGCTTATTAAAGGCAAAGGCCTTTGAACAATAATTTAAAAGGATAAAAATTTTCTGAAAAACATTTTTTTAGGTAATTTATTTAAAGCACACTCTTTTAAAAATATTTGTCTTTGTTATAAACGTGAAATCACAAATAAACGTAAATCAAAGGTTTGAAAGCTAAGCTTATAGGTTAGAGCTCGGTCGCTGTTAATTGGTACTGTAGCATTTTGATAGATAGATAGTATGTAATAATAGTATATAGGGCTACAGTAGCTTGTGTTGATTCTGCATACAAAAATCCAATAGTACGATTTAAATAGGCGAACTTTGAGGCAAGACCCGGAGTCGAAATTATGAGGGAGGGGAACCGACAGAGGTTATCATTTCTATCATCATTTCCTTCTACATAAGATATTGAGACAAAATTTTCCCCACGGAGGCAGGCATGTAACTCGAGAAGAGAGGCACGATGATCTAGGAGGCTTACCTCCCTCGAGTTACGCAAATGGAGAGCATTGAACGCGTTAAAGTAGGTCAGGTCCCATTTCATTCTGGAGTTTTGCATTCCCTGTAGCCTCGGTGCTAAAACGGGACGTTGCACTTCAAATTAACTAACGAATGAAAGGTTCGTAATAACGATTAACGGTTACAAAGATATATAACAATGTATTAGATGAAGAGAATAAAGTATCTACCTACCATGGCAGGGCGACATTGTCGGGACATTTTTGTTCATTTTAATCATAACTTTGGATAATTACATATACATATTTAGGGCTCCCCTCCAGAATTACAAAATTAAGAATGACTGCAGTAAATTTTAAAATATGGTAGATTCTCAACCAATCAAGAAAGCACGGTGGCTCAGTGGCAGAAGGCTCACCTCTGGTGCAAGGGATACTGGTCCGCTTCTCGGTCAAGTGAGTTTCTGGTGGACAAATCGTGTCCGTGAGTTTCTCGGGGTACTCCCGCATTCTCATTCCACCAAATTCCACATAATCATTCACTTGCATTTATCTTTTGTCTTTAGTCCACGGGATAGAAAAGAGAAAACTTATGAAGAAAATTAAGAAAATTATGTAATTTTATGGTTTATATGTTTTCTAGTCTAGCTGTAATACCCCTACATCGTCTTCACCTACGCCTAGTACTTTGTTTCTTGCTTGAAATACTCAAGTTGCAATTTCTTTGTTTGAGGTGCTTTGTATATACATATTTATTTCTATATATTTTTATAACACAATAGTATATGTAGTGTTTTATTTCGTACAAATGTTTAATAACACAGTTTGTTATGGCGTAAATTTTGACACTAATATTCAGAGAATTGTCAGTTTCACCAAACCTTTTGTTTAAATACAAATTCTATAAATAAGCGATCAGTGACTTCAAATAAGATTATTTTTTTATAAATCAAAAATAAAAACGATGTTTAAAATATTAAATACGTGCGTCCCTGCTCAATAAAGTTTTTAACCTCCCCTGAGATTCTGACGAAACTTACGTGGGAGCAACCTCTTAAAAACTGTCCAAACAACGAAAATATACGTACGTGCACTTCTGTTTACGAAAACCATGAATTCTCCCTTGAGATATTCTCAAAATTTATATGGGGTCATCAGTAAAGAATTCTCTTTCAAGCAAAATACTAGTAAATCAATACCGCTCAATGTGTTACGAAAATATACGTGAGCATACATAAATATATAATAATGAAATGCATTAACGACACACTGTGTTATAGATTATTCAGGCCTATACATACTTGAGTGTATTACTTTAGAAGTTTAAAAAAGAAAAGAAAAGAAAGGAAAAGCAGAAAACGTAGCGAGTAATATTAGCTTGTTCAAGCTTCAAAGTTGTTTAATATGAACTGATTTTGCTGTTTCTTTTGCAATTGTAAATATCTTCCTTTGAATTAACTTAGCTTAATCATTGATTGCATTACGTTTATATAATTATTGTTTGTACTAAAATTTTTACTTCGTTGAAATCATCATAATTAAAAGAGAAGTTTGCGTGTAAGATACCAGCAAGCAAGCGCTTGTTAAAAGTTCATCTGACTCTCGCTGGCCACGTCTGCCACCAAAATGACGTCATGCGCCAGAGCGACAAGAATGTAGCACTGCATTGCATCCACCTTGTAGTCTTTCCACCATGCTATAGCCTTTTGTTTCTGCTTCTGCTCTCCTATCTTCCCTGAAATTTCCTGCAAAGCTTGCTCTTGTTTACGGGAAATTTCCTGAAAGGATTTTTCCTGTTTCTTCTCCTGGCTCCCTAACCTACACGATATCTCCTGCAGCGATTTCGTTTGGTTCTCTGACATTTCCCTCAACATTAAAAACAATGAGGAGAGGGCGGGGTCTGTCATGTTGCTCACGAGCCGAGCCGAGGTTCCCGAACTGGTTTTATGGTGCACTCTCTCTCAACATCGCTAGTTGCAGCGTTTCCAGCGTTTACATCTGACACCTGCTCTTCCCCCACAGGTGTGTCCTGCCTAACTGTTTCTCTGTCGTCATCATTTCCTAGCTCTTGCGTGTAATTTTCTAGGTCTACACCAAACTCGCCTAGCTGGTTGAAATTTTCCTCACAGTTACCAATTTTCCTCGTCTGGCTACGCGTTCTTACCATGAATACACGAAAGTATCGAATAATTAAAAATTTCTAACACTCGAATTGCAAAATTGATCCCCCTCCTAATCTCTAAATATGGGGAAAACTCTCCAAATATACATATGTATCTCTAAATATCACACACAAGAAATAATAAATACACAGAAATCACACACTGGAATTTTCTTGTACTGCGCGAGAAAGAAAAAAAAAATGAAATTGACCTGACGCACGTAAGGCTTACTTCAGTCGATACGGTTGCGTGAGAAATAGTATCGCTCAGCTGAGGTTTTCTATCGGCACAAAAATATTACCATCGCAACAAGATTACTGTATTTAATTTTACTTTAACTTGCCTGAACTTTTACTGTTCAGTTGTATTGATACAACAAATTTTAAAGGTTGCAAAAATTTTGAAAAGGTTTACCGAATCTTATCTGAACAGTTTTCTTCTATCCTTATAAAATTACTAATTTTCTATCTGGAGAAAGTCATGGCCCATGCTGGGTAATCCAGATTTGTAAAGGGGAAGGGCCATAGCGTGGAGAATAAATTAATTATTATGTAAATTAAATAAAAGTTTGAATAAATTTAAATATGTAAATCCCCAAGTGGTTAGAGGCAATACTAATTCTCACTCACACAACAACGCTTGGTTGTTGTGACTCCGTATTTTACCGGATATTGACAACTCCAGGGCAGCTGAAAGGAAAGACAGGATAATATCACAATGATCACATACCTTGTAAGACTTCCTGTGGAGAATGATGTGCACTCGAAATTCATTGAATAAACTTTTAATTAAGTGTAATAACACACACGCAAAAGCACTATATACAGTGACTTTACAGTGGGAAAAAAATATTAAATTTTGAATTTTCAGGATTGTTTCGCCGATATGTTTATTTTCACTTTAAGGCCTGATTTGTTTATATTAAATGTTCGTGCACGATTCAACGCATCTTCGGTGGTTCTCCTCTTCTCCCGGATGTCTCCTGGTCTTCTTCTTGATTCTTGGAGTTGGCTCTCCTATCTTCCCCTTAGCAGAACGTAGGTCCCACGGAGGTCATGTTTGTCTTCCACATTAAAACATGACGATACTCTGCTTCCCTCCTGGTTCGCCTTCGGTCGAATATTCAAAGAACAATTAGCAATTCTCTGGATCTTATGCCTGCAGTGGAACGAAATCTAGGCACAGGTTCTTTCGCCAAACCTAACGCGATCCAGCCTGTTAGGTGGCTATTACACGACTATCTAACTTCATCACCCTAATACTAAAGGGAAGATGACACTATAGGGTTCAGCTTAACAAATTATGATATCCTGCCCATATTTCATAATGTTCGCATCCCGCTGTCCTGTACTTAACGCACGCAGTTGCAAAGTTCGTTGCGCACGATTAGTAGCGAGAGATGATATATGTACGCATTTTAGGCTGAATATATTAACTAGGATAAATATTGAATATATATTTACAAAATGTTCGCGCACATAGCTCATATAACTGCTTACAAGTATAAAACTTCAATGTTCGTAGCTAGCACTGTCCGATACTATACCAGAGTCACGAATTCCTCTGTATGTGAAGAGCGCGAAGATAGGTCACTTCAAGAACCGAATATCTCTCTACGAGAGCACGAAGAGTGATACCTCTCTTCTGATGACCAGACACGAATCGCCTTGCTTCCCCCTGCCTCCTTGGTTTTATCATACCCACCTTCTACTCAAAAGGCTGGGCTCGCTTCCCAGCTTTTGCGAATCTTATGACGGGGGTGAAGCGGGGATGAAAAAGGTTGCCTACAGAAGTCATTGCCCCCTCTGACCTTAATTTGTACATTTACTGTTTCTCATTTTCATCATTTAAAATTGTTGATAGATAATCACGAGCTGATGTATCCACAGTATAGCTGAAATGTTCAGCTTTCAAATGACACGTAGCACTACTCTAATCATGTTCTTATTAAACATGTATTCTACGTTTTTCTCGTTAAAAAAAATGTCCATTTCTCGGCTGAGAGAACCCGTTGCTCTCATGCAGTCCCGATTATACCGCCGCCTAGCGGGATTTCTCCGCGACCATTCACCTGTATGAGGGGTTGCTATAGTGGAATTGTCATATTTTCATTGTTTTTGTTAGATTAAAATGTTTGTCAACATACCACACACTAGAATAAACACCTATATACAGTAAGACAGCTCATTTGAAAGTGTGGCATGCTGTCGTATCTTAAAACATAGAGAAATTTCACATTTTCTCAATCGTCGGTACAGTTTTTCTCCTCAGGACGTCGCCTGCTATGATCGCGATGTTTACGCTCTTACATCTATCATGCATTCCCTTCATGGAGTACTGCCGGATTTGTCGTCCTGTATTGAAATAAGCCTTTTTTGATATGACACAAAGATAACACCATACAGCGACTAACCTAACTTATATTCTACAATAACGAAATACCAAGAAAATCTTTAGAATATTGAAAGAATTACTTGTGGAAGTAAAATTATCTACAGGGGTGAAGGATTCTACACGGAATGCTCAGTTCCTCGGTTGTGGTCCGGTGAGGTGAGGGGAGCTGCGAAATCCTAGGTTTGACTCGAGCTGACCGAATTTCCGTTGGAAGCGACGCTATCTGCTCAAAAAGTGTTACTTCTGGCCAACTTCCAAAATTGTAACACCTCTTTGTAAACGAAGTTTCGCATGTACTTACGAACTCCAGCAAGCAAACTTAAACAATGGCTGCACTCGACTTGGAGTCTCCAGATCACACCGTCTCCGACCATAGTATTCTTTCCATATATATCTTCCGCAGGTTTATGCACACTGAAGATCAGCCATATTCTCTTCCTTCTGGAAAATGAAGTTAGCAACTATGCACCAGCTGCATCTAACTCTTGGGTGTTCTTTGACTTGGGACGAAGAATCTCCCAACTTTTTTTCTGTGCTGGGTTCATGCGATGTACCGTTCAGCTTCCTAAGATTTCCAAAGCATTGCTTTCTGCACATTTTATTCTAAATCGAAGTATTTAATTAAACTTCTGTCTTGATTTAATCCTTCACATGACATTTATATAATACACATATAAATAATAATAACAATAATAATAATAAACACAGAAATGAAATAAACTATACACAATTACTCCCAGAACTAATCCTTTACTTATTCTATCCTAAATGCAAATTAATATACGGAAAATATATGTAAATTTGGAGCAAAAGAATTATATGAATAGCACGATTTTAATATATTTACATAAGCTAATGTATGTACATTACACAAGTACACCTCACGACTTCATCTTTCGGATCACAAAATAAAACAGTAGGGATGAATATAAGATATTGACCCAAATTTTAACTGTTAATGGCCATTGTAAGTATGGGAAAAGCAAATCTAATTATGAATGTGAGGAAGCTTTTTAGAATGTGACGCAAGGGATCCAAGGCCCATTTTATCCTAAACAGATGCGGGGGCAATAGTTTTGACCTCAAGTATTTAAATCAGGCTAGTAGGTCTGTGTTTTTTGTAGCTCTTTCGAATCATGACCGCCATATTGTATCAACGTCAACTTTTTTCAAATGAAAAGCCATGTGGGGTATCAATCAATAACGAACTTTGCCGAGCAAACTAATACACGAATTAGTTTCTTAATACCTGGAATGGCTTATAACTTACAGAAGCGAAGAACAGGGTAATGCAGTTACCTAATATAAGTGAAATGTAGTTGTAATATACACTGACGGAAATGGAAATCCCAACACCAAGAAGGAGTTATGCTAGGTGAATGAAACTTACACAGAATATTCACCTACAGTCAGGGACGTACGCAGGCATATATTCCGGGAGGAGTATAAAGCGTTTTGGGGGTCCAAATACAATTTGAGGCTAAATTATATGAACATTCCTAAACTGTTCCTAAAAGTAGACTACATTTACAAAAAGTCGGGATTTCGGGGGGGGGGTCAGGATCCCGGGACCCACTCCCTGCGTACGCCTTTGATTAAAGTCATGCCAGTTACAAGTTCACAACTCCAAGGACGGGGGTGTGCGGCCGTGTAAATGCGGAATGGATGAAGCCATTAGACTTGTGGCACGCTGATGAGAAGCAGTAGTGTCATTGTGTCAGTCTACGGTAACGTGTGCTACGAGTGTACAGAATGCCTCAAAGACGACAACAAACTGTTTATCTGCAGTTAACGCAGGAGCCTTGTGTTAGGGCTGCGAGAGGGTGGGTTTTCCTGACATCGCAGCAAGGATTGGTCGAGACGTTTCCACCGTATACAGCTGTTAGCAGGAATTGTCCGGGGAAGGCACTATTACCAGAAGACCGTGTTCCAGGTCTTCCCGGTCCATCGGAGGAAGAGATGATCGGCGTATTCGCAGAATGACCCCGGCGAGGGCGTCTGCAGCCGAAATTCGAGGTGCAGTGACATCTGGTGTCAGTACAAAATCTGTTGTGAATCGTCTACTTGAGTGTGGGCTCCGCTCTAGACGTCCTGTGGAGTGTTTGCCGCTTACTCCTACCCATCATCAAAGCGTCTACAGTGGTGTCAAGAGACAGCTCATTGGAGGGTGGAATGGAACACTGTGGTATTCACGGACTACAGCCGTTTTTGCCTCGATACCAGTGATGAATGTACACGAGTCAGGAAGCCCCTGATGAACGTTTGTTGCGAAAACTGTATTAGTCGTCATCATATCGGTCCGACTCCGAGCATTATGGTATGGGAAGGGATTTCGTATGGTCACAGGAACCCACTAGTGATTATTCCTAACACCATAAGAGCGCACGTCTATATTACAATGGTGATCGAACCCGTTGTTCTCCCGTTCATGAACGACGTGGAAGGTGTGCTATTTTAACAAGATAACACTCGTCCCCATACCTCACCTGCAACTCTACGTGCTCTTCAAGATGTTAACGTGTTACTTTGGCCGACAAGATCTCCAGATTTATCTCCAATAGAACATGTGTGGGACATGATCGGACGACGCCTCCGGACATATCCTCAACCAGCAACGACCATTGCCGATCTGACCTTGCAGGTGCAGGAGGCGTGGAACGCAATCCCACAGGATGACATCCTACACCTCTATGATCAATTTCCTGCTCGTGTGGACACCTGCATTCAACAAGGGGGTGACTACACTGAATACTAACGACGAATATCGTCCACTGACGTCTGGCGGTGTACCTGCATTCTGTAAGTTCTGTACTACAAACTTGAATCAGTGTAATAACACATATGAATGATTATTCTGTGCAAGTTTCATTCACCTATCATAACTCTTTCTTGGTGTTGGGATTTCCATTTCCGTCAGTGTACATTGATTTGGTAATTTGAAATTTGTTTAATATAAAGAGTAGGCCATAGCATTAATAACTTTCTGAAGCAATGGGCGAGATTATTCAACGATATCGGTTACCAGAGAAAAACAGACACACACACACACAAAAAAGCAAACAATAAACAGTTTTGATCGGAATTACCCCTATTTGCGTACAATTACACAAAGTAAACAGTGAGAAACAATACAAATTAATGACGCGAGTTTATATTTAGAGGCAGTTTATTTACTTTTACGTATTTTTTTATCATGTTTATACGACCCTACTTTTCAATAGTAGTTATGAAATAAAGTTTATTACCGACAATGTTAGTATTACAGTAATAAACAATATAGATTGAACATTAAAAAAATTCAAGTATGTGAACTGCCTCATGAGAAAATACATTATACATAATGATTTGGTTAGGTTTGATTGAGTTTAGCGTCCCACACATATGCCATGCCCGCTAAAGGAGACGTGGACCTAATGATTTTAGTGCAATCCGAACCACCTTTTTGTTCACCAGTACCTCCATCGGGAATCGAACACAATACCATGCGCACCGAAGGCAAGCGTGCTAGCCACTAGACCAAGCTGTTTTTTTGTATTATTTTATTTTCATCCCAACCGGGACAATCGACCCGAAGACCACAACCTGCCTACATGGCGTAATCCAGATACGACAGGGACATGAACACAGAAACAACGAGGACAGTTAAAATGACACAAAGGAATTCCCACCGGGAAACGCACCCGGGACCCCGTACACCAAAGGCGAACATACTGGCCACTAGGGCTGTGCGATATTTTGATATATGATCGATGTTTTTAAATATCGAAATATCGATATCGTTTCACGTCCACGGTTATGCCGCTTAGGCTAAAGAAGACGCAGATAATGAGAAATAAATGAAATGGTGGAATGAAGAAAGTGGGATGAAACGAAGAACCCCGAGAAAACCCACGACCACGGTGTTTGTCCACCACGAAGTCTGGATTTTTCGATATTTCAATATAGCGATCGAGTTTCGATATTTTGTTGATATCGATTTTTGATATCCAAACCCGGATATCGCACAATCCTACTGGCTACTAGACAAGCGGGGAGCCCTAGTGGGGGCCCTATACATACAATGAGTTATATTGTCATTGATATATGGTATTCATTGGAAAACACACTCCATCAATACAGGTTCATCTTAAACTGGAAAAATGGTCATTGGCCATGAAACAAACGCCGGAGAGATATACTAACCCCGTATGTAAAATATCCTTGTTGGAATGTGTAGTTCATAGGATATGATCCTTTATGAAATGGAATTAAATTAAGTTTCAAGTTTAATGTCCCACGATTATGCACCGACCTAAGGGAGATGGTGATGATTAGAAAGGAATGAAATGATGGAATAAAGAAAGTGTGAGGAAACAGGAGAAATCCGAGAAAACCCACACACACGCTCTATGTCTACTACCAAGTTCACTTGACGCGAGCTGATATCGAACCAGTTGCCCCACGCACCAGAGGTAAACGCTCTTCCACTGAGCCATCGCGGTCCCTACGACGCTCTGTGTTTTCAAATTTCAAAACTTCCAGTATAACCCTAAAAATGTGGAATAGGGATTCCCTCTTTTAAAATACTTAAAGATAACTGACAAATCTACACAAAATTTGCAAACGACCAGCCAAAACGACATGTTTTAGGAGGTTGTAGTTCCCGAGATCTCATTGTCAATAGGAATTCGAGACAGATATGTAACTCTAGCGTTGGAGACAATCATATAAACCTATCATTAGGGACAAACATATAAGCGAAGCATTTTAATATATAGATAAATGTATAGGATATATAAAAGTTAGAATAGAATATTGCATTGTCTTTCGACTTACTTTTTATTATTGAGTACACAAAGAACTATTGTGAGCTAAAGAAAATAATGTAATTAAGAATAAACTGTTACTGGCATTTACATTAAGCTGACCATATTATTTCATTCTTCTTTTTTGAGGACACATTATGCAAACCAGAATTGAATAGCTGAGTAATGAGAGTTCGAAAGTAGGAATTAATTTAAGGAAAACAAAAGGTAATGTACGATCAACAATGTGAAATAATCAATAATTCAATTAAGGGAAAACGAAATATTTGGTGACCTAGGGCAGCTGAAAACATCTAATGCCAAGATGACTGATGAAATAAAGATGCCAAATGGCATGACGCTTGTTAAGAAGAATAATAACTTCATTTTCAAAAGCAAACTACCAACACATCTGAAGCGTAAAGTTTATAATGAGTGCGTCTTATCTGAATTGATGTACGGTTGTGAAGCCTGGACATTTAATGTGCAAATGATTCAAAGGTTAAAATTTGCACAGGTAGCAATGGAAAGATGCGTGTTAGGACTAACTAGGACACAGATGAATACTAACGAATTGACTCGCTCACAGCTAGACAAATAGATGGAAGGTGGACATTAAACGGACTTTTACACTGGATTCCCAAAGAAAAGAACGACCAGACGTCCGAACGTAAAGTGAGAACTGGATGAAATCAGTTATTTTTCTGAGTTGCATGGATGGAGAAAGCTCTAACCGAGATATGTAGAAAGGAATAGGAGAGGCCTTCATCTAACTTGTGGGGGGAAAAAACTTTATATAATGGTGATGAAGTTTGTTTGAACTCCTAACTTCACCTGAATTGATTCAATTTTCTTCTGCCCATAGTATGTAACTCATGAGAGAAAATAATCTCTAAATAGGGTCATTGTGCCGGGAGAGACAAGAGTAGTGCAATAACGATTTATGGGAAACGTTTATTTTAGATTTAGCGGCAGGTAGTTGTTAGGTACGTGTCTTCCTCCCTGGAACTGGGTTTTGTTGATAAAATATTTATATTGGTTCAACCATTATTATTAATATTGCAATTTACATTATTCTAATTGAAGACACAAATAACGAAGTGTTATTTTGGAGACTGTGTCCGATATCCATGGACGAATAGTCATCCTAACTTCGGTACTCATTCTTAATTGTTATGTATCAATTTTTGTTACTCTCTGTGTTTCTGCTTGATGATATGTATTTTGTTTTCTTTCTTTTTACCTGTAAACCTATCTCACCGCGCTAGTGCAGTAACCCAGATACTCGAAGGTCCCTTGTTCAATATCCCGGCGGTGGCATGGAAGTTTGTGATTATGTTAAATAAAACATGACGAATAATCGCGACGGCCTGAAGCGAAAATGTTACTAGAATGGCCCATTCAAATAGTTTACCAAAGATTTCTTTAAACCTGTTTCATTGCAAGCTTCTACTAAGATGTCGGTGTTACTTTATAGTATTTGCGCGTATACAAAACAGTTGATTCAAGCCATTAACGAATAAACACTGGTACAGTCCGCGGCATAAAATTTGTTACAAAAATTCTGTCCAAATGAATAACAAACTCTTGCCCAGTTTCCTTACGCATTCCCGCAATACATGTATCAATCGATTAGTTGCTTCTAGTATTTATTCCAACTCCTCCCCGTCCTCCACCTCTCCTTGTCTAAAGCAGTGTGTGTGACGTAGTACACTCTTTCCATTCAGCTGAAAAAGAAACAGGAATCAAGTTTACAACGTTATAGCTTTAAACCAGTCTTTTCCATTCGTTTGTTCTGAAATATTTTTAAGAGCCTAAATTAAAGGAAAGTCACACAATCTTCCCAGAGCTTCATAAATATCTTTAGTTTCATTCTTTTCCTTCTTTAAAGAGTGCAAGCTAGTAAGATGCTTCCTAAGAAATCTATGGAAATTGCCAAGAGCTCTAAAATATGTACGGACAGAAACGAGTTTTATTCAATGATTCATTGAATTTCTTTTCAGTAAGTGCAAGCAAATGTTTCAGGGGCGTCATTTGGGCAGGACAGGAGGGTGTAATTCCCCCTCTCTTGAGCTTCATAAATACGTATTTTTTGATCAAATGTACAGTAATATACTAATAAAAAGTGAAAATCTTATGTCGCCGGAGAATCTCTTCCTACCCCCCCCCCCCGAATAAAGTCTAAAAGACACTGGTTTTAACAACAAACCTATAGAGTTACGATAGCACATTGCTAAAGAGCTTACATTTGGTTTCAAGAGTCAAAGGTTTGATCTCAAGCCATATGACTTCCTGGGTGACATTGAGAGAGAGACAGAGATAGAGAGAGGGATTCAAGTATGGAGACAGAGAGGGATGATTTGTATACACAGATTTAGAATTGGGGAAAAAATGATGGGACAGCATTCGTATTATGACGAAAATTCTGATTTTGTGAAAGATAAAAAGGGAAGTTTTCGAACTGCGAGGATCACATTAGGCAGTTGTCGAATTAATGTGGAGAACTCTTTG
The DNA here is from genome assembly GCF_964235325.1 of Thermobia domestica. NCBI lineage: Eukaryota > Metazoa > Arthropoda > Insecta > Zygentoma > Lepismatidae > Thermobia > Thermobia domestica. The sequence continues at coordinate 216,226,911 of NC_137459.1, read as the reverse complement.
TTAGAGCATCAGATGATTACGAAAGGAGAGAAAGATCTTCAGAACTGAGGAATTAAGATTTTAAAAAATCTGGTTTCGGCGACGGGTTTCGAACCACGAACCTTGTGGTCATCGAACCATGAGTTTATCCATTCTGCTACGGAGGATTCTATTACTCGTTCACATACGTTTCCCTTAGCTGCGTTGAAAGCTACCTTAAGGGGATATTCCAAAAGTTGACTCGGTAGATGCTCCGTTAAGTTAGGACTTAAACCTCTTGTAACTTAGTTGCAATGTGCAAAATGAACTTCCTCTTCTTCAGGACACTTTTTAAAGCTTTAAAATTTGTTACTATTGTTTTAATTAAGTTACATTTGATAGAACCATCTGATAAAGTAGTGCCAAGCCCTGTGCGTCATTGTCTGTTAGGTGAATGGTTAATGTAAGTTACTCTTACGTGGATGGTCCGAGCTTCCAATCAAGACCATTCTTATTGATTATTTGATTTGAGCTACGCTCATACTGTATATTCCACAAGTTCAATTTTGAATTAATGTAGTCACAGCTAGTTTAATTCGAAATAATTTTCCAATATTATATTTGTTACTAAATTTACATGGCACTCCTCACTTGTTTGTAGCCCTGCATAAATGCAGAATGGTTTTAAAAGTATATTTTACTTTCAAGTATTATTTATTTTTTTCAAAATTGTCCTTCAAATTTATTTTATAATTATTTTCTATTTCTTAATTATAACATATTTTCTATTTATATTGTATTCTATGTTACACGTTTATTATTTACATTTTATGTCTTACCTTTGAAGAGGAGCTTTTGACAATTCAGAGCAGCAGGGACATACACAGGATGCAGGCCTTGGCAATCCAGAGCTTTTGCCCCCCCGAAATCACTACTTTTTTGTTTGTATATATATATATATAATTTTATAGATGGTGATAGCAGGGGCGGATCCAGGGGAGTGTGTTTGGGGTGATCGCATCCCCCAGAATAGGGAACTTTTTATACTTTTTATTTTAAAAATAAAACATGTCCTAAGTATTTTTCATCTTTGTATTATAAACGTAAATTAAAACTTAAAGTACATAGGCCTTACTTTCTTAATTATGTTAATTCTACAGAAGAGCTCTTTCTCATTTTCTACTTTTTCTTTCTTTTCTTTTCTTTCTTTCTTTTTTCTTTTCTTTTTTAGCAATCCGCTCTTACCTTTATTTGACTTCGAACGACCGCCCATCCCAAACAATCATCCCGGATCCGCCCCTGGATGATAGACATTTTAGTAAAATATGCCCTCAATCGCTGAAATAAATTCCTGTCAAGCTTTCGATCGCTCAAATAAATTTCTGTCTACGGCCCTGCAAGGGAGTGATCAGTTACCTACGGACGATTTTAGGGAGTGATCAGTTAGTAATGCCTCCCTCGAGCAACGACACTTCCCCAGAAGTCATATCTCCGATAATTCAGAATGTGATTTGTGCATTATCACTTTTCACTCTCAGTGTCTTGAAACGCACCAAAAAGGAACTGTTCTGAAGTATTTACTGGTTCTCCCTAGACCCCATTTCAATATGGCCTACCTTGGACATATGCACATCTGAAATATCACCTTTTATGTCAGTGATCCCGAAAACTATCCATTCGACACAAATATAGGATATTTTCGATTTTTTATTCCTGTCACCCTCCCATTGTCAACTCGAAGCCAACCAAGGCTTATTTTGGACTTACGCAGCATCCACAGTGTCACTTTTCATCTTTACACATGAATTCGACACTAATTTCGTTTGTATTTGACTACTTTTACATGTCACCTTCACGTCTTGGTAGGGATTTTTTCAGTATCTCGCCCCCACAACTATGGAGAAATTTCAACCAACTAAGTGTAATTATAAATTATCATCTGAAACACAACAGTGCGGGTGATCTTTTTCCCAAAGGAATTCGTTAACTACTGTTTCAATATCAATGTATTGGCTTTTTTGCTCTGCATGCTGGAGATTGCCAAAGAGCTAAACTTCATTCTGTACTATCGTGCTATGAATATAGTGGTTTAACTCACTGAATACTCGCTTAGATGATGCTCTCATCACAGGAAAAGTGAGATACAGTTATAAAAGAAAAACGAAACGAAATATTTAAGTTTTACGTCCCACGTTATGCCGACTACGCTAATGGAGACAGTGATGGTGAGAAACGAATGAAATCATTTAATGAAGAAAGTGGAGGAAACTGGAGAAACCCGAGAAAACTCATGCACACGGTGTTTGTCCATAATAAAGTTCACTCAGCGCGAGCTGGGATCTAACCAACAACTCCATGCACCATAGGTAAAGTTATAAAAGAATAGGCGTCTAAACAAATACGGAACACTACTATCAATGAGAGTTGTATATGATTAGATTTTTATTTATTTCATTCCAAGTTGAAATTTCAATCAATCTTGATCTTCATTACTGTTCGAAATCCGGACCAACCAGTATTCCCTACTAGGGTAAAGGTTAATTGATCGCCAACAGAAATCCAATATCCTCTGTATAACCCCACGTTCCATTATTCCATATACACAATTAAGAGTCCAGCGTAACCTACCAGTTAATAAGTTTTCTTCTTCTTATTATTATTTTTAACACCTCAAAAATATAGGCTCATAATTGAACCAGTGATTGGAAAAAGGGAATAAGTACATAAAAATATTTTTTTCGCTTTTAAGCATTTCTCACCAATTGCAGTGCTACAATACAAGATTCTTCTTGTCTTAGAGTTTGTCAGTTCTTTTGCTACAATTAATCAGTTATTCACGTGTTGAAACAAATGCAAATACGCCTCGGGAATGTTTTTTAGCGTTTCTGAAAACTTAGGTCTGATGTACTTATTCCCTTTTGCTGGAAATAGTTGCTGCAAGGACGTGATAAATCTTTTCGGTAGACTTCACAGTCTATAGCTCCTTCACAACTTCGTTTTCATCTAAGGCTAAGCAGTTACATTTTAGACATTGAGGAAAAAAGTGTGAAATTAATTAAAACCCTTCAAAGTGGACCCCATTTTGCTGTTGGCCTCGCTCAACGCACTCCCGTCACTGTTCTGGGTGCACGATGGAGTTTTTCCCTTTTAGGAATACTTTCTAAGACAGTACTATTTTTTTTACAGCTGTTTCAATTGAGTTGTATTTGCTAGAACTGTCGGTTAAAGGAAACAAAAGATCCTATACTCAAACACAAATCATCTCTCTAGAAGCTCTATTGGAAAACGAAACGAATCGTCGTAAACATGTTACGTTCTTGAAGAGGAAAACAGCAAAACATTGATTGCACAAACGTATAATGGTATCATTTGCTTGCAAATTTAAAACTTATAGAAGTTGATGGCTTGTTAGGTGAGGGGTTAGTGAACAGGATTTTTGTACTGGTGGTCCAGGGTTCGAATCTCGTCCGTTCTTCTTACGTTTTGTTTCTTTAAGCTACACTGAGTTTGTTCATTCCAATTCTTTAAGCTTGAATTAAATCTAATACCAGTTAGTGAATTAAAAGTAGCTAACATTATTTTCAAATACGAGACGTTATTACATGCTTGTCACTAGCTCACAATACTCAACTTTGATATAAACTCTTGCAGCCTTCATTTAACTCATTTCTTGACGTGTTTTGTTACAAAACTCATGAATCGTGGCGAACAAAATTGCTTTACCAGATAATGGTGACTGCTTTGAAACCAAATGACAAGTATGAGAATTAAACGTATCATATCTGTAGTTTGGTGTGGAGAAGAAACCAAATAGCGAACGAAAGGTTTAAGAACAACCACGTTATTAATATAAACTATGCCAAAGATTATTGACTTATATGATTAAAAAACATCGAAAGCAATTGTGAAAGAACGAAAAATACTGACTTAGAATTTTGTAACTGGAGGCAAGGAAATCTAATTTAAACATACTAAAACATACCATTTAGCGCATATAGAGCGTGGATCTGTGCTCAAGGCGCTAGCTAATAATCTGGAGGTTCTGAAGTCGGAACCATGTGTGAATATTTTGTTTAAATTTAGAATTTTTGGTGATCATTAGTCGGCGATGACACACGTTTAATTAATTGTCTTAAGGTATTTGAATATTTTGATCTTTTAATATTTGAATGATCAAATCTTCAATAATAATAATAATAATAATAATAATAATAATAATAATAGTTATTATTATTATTATTATTATTATTATTATTATTATTATTATTATTATTATTATTATTATTATTATTATTATTATTATTATTATTAGCAAAGTAATTCAATAACACGTTAATATCTTTAATTATTTCTCGATAACTACTCGAACTTAAGACGTCCTCGAATCTAAGTCGCACCCCGATTTCGCTGGGCTAAATTAAAGAAAAATAGTAATATGTTATGGTTTTATTATTACTAAAGCACTCTTCAATATTGGTCATTTTCGATGATTTTATGTATCCTTGTCCCCTCCCCATGTTGGGGACACGGTATGACAAAAATTATCCCAGGCCCGAATGTCATGTACGTTGAAAATTTGATCGAAATCTGTTGCATGGTTCAAGAGTTGTTCTATTTATTTTTATATATTAATCTCCCCTTCTCTTATCCTCTCCTATGTTCTACCGTCAAAGTGAAAATATTAAAACAAAAGTTTCTTGGCCCGAACGTCGTCTATGTTGAAAATTAGATCGAGATCGGTCAGGTGGTTTAAGAGTTGTTAAGTTTTATTCATTTTTATAGATATCTCCCCTCCCCTTTTTCTACCCTACGTTCTACCATCAAAGGGATATGATAAAAACCACCCCAGGTCCGAACCTCATCTATGTTGATAATTTGATTAAGATCAGTTCGGTGGTTTAAGCGTGATGAAGTCACCAAGACAGCATTTTTATTTTTATTTTTTACATAGTCTCCCCTTCCCTTCCCCTACATTGTGCCGTAAAGGCAAAAAATGAAAACATCCCAGGTCCGAACCTTATCTATATTGAATGTTTGATTGATTGGGATCAGTCGGATTGTTCAAGAGTTATTAAGTTTTATTCATTTTCATATATTTACCCTCCCCTCCTCTTCCGCACGTTCTAATATCATATTAATCGCCCTACTCATACCCTTTAGTGTGTTTAAGCTAGTTTTTTTTGTCTTCAGTTGAAAATTTCTTAGTTATTTTTCTTTGTTTCAAAATTCTCGCATTTCTTGTATGATAATACAAGTTAATAATCTTTGACTTGTTTTATACTAATAATCTGAGTTGTTCTTAAACCTTTGGTTTCCAATTTTGTTTTGTCTCTACACCAAACTACAGATATGACAAATTTAATTCTCATACTTTACATTTGATTTCAAAGCGGTCGCCATGAACTGCTTAAAAGCACTTTTTCCGTCACGAAACACCCAGCAGAGGGCTTACGATGTCGTCTACAGCAATGAGAGGAAACTCCGCCTTGTTACGTGACGTCACATGAAGCACGTTCCGTTCAAACACCTAAGCAAAGCTATCATCTTGCTTTTGGTGTGAAAATGGCTCACTACGAAGCTTCTGTTAAAAGCAGCGTGATTGCTTTAATTGATCATGCGGGAATGAACTATAGCGAGGCAGGCGCGAGATATGGCGTTAACCGTGCTACAGCACAGAGGTGGTGGAGGAGATATGAGGAAACAGAAGATGTAAGACGTAAAAGAGGAAGTGGGCGACAAAGAGTTTCCTCTGCCCAAGAAGACCAGAATGTAATTGCCCAATGCGGTGAGCACCCTTTCATGTCTGCCCGACAGTTACGAGAGGAAACCAATTTCCCAGGCGATGTTACAACTGTCCGTCGTAGACTCAAATCCTTTGGTTTGAGATCATACAAGGGAGCTGTTAAGGAGCGACTAACAGAAGACACATGGTTGACCGTCTGGCGTTTGCACAGTTAAATATTGCACGTGTGTGGGACGAGGTCGTTTTCACAGACGAAAAAATATTTTCCAGTGCAAACTTCGGGCCGAAGCGTGTTTACCGCCCCCCTGGAAAAAGGTATGCCTCTGAATACGTTTCCCGTTCTGGTCGAAAGGGACATGTAACTGTCCACTGTTGGGCATGGATATGCAAGGCTGCAAATTTCGGAGGAATCTACAGGATTCCTGGTCGCCTAAACGCCCACAAGTATGTGGAACATCTGGATGAAACGCTTCCGGAAATAAAAGCTCTTGTAGGTGACGGCATATTATATTTGCAACAGGACAATAGCTCGATACATAATTCAAATGTGGTTCAGACATGGTTGCAGAGGCAACCTGATGTCGAAATAGTTGACTGGGTTCCTCATGGAGCAGATCTGAACCCTATTGAAAATATGTGGGCCTCTGTTGCAAGAACATTGCGGGAAACCTGGTCGAACAATCCTCCACGAACATCTTTGGGAGCGTGTTGAATATGCGTGGTCGATCTGTTGCACCCAACGCTATATCTCTCGCCTGGTGAATTCAATGCCACGGCGTATGGCAGCTGTAATCGAGTCCCAAGGGGACTATACATACTACAGTGAAACCTGTCTTTAGCGGAATCGAACGGGAGTTGCAAAAATTTCCGTTAAAATCAGGTTTCCGCTTAGTGGAGGTACACCTTTCCTTTTTTAAAAAAAAAAACATGCTCATAAAGGGGCATACTGAGAAAATATATTGCTGTACGTACATTGTACGATTACAGTGCTTCTTTCTTCTACGAATAAATACACAAAAAAAATTAAAATGAATACAAAATATACTATGCACACGTTTTCTTTATTTTTCTAATAGCCAAGCAGGGTTTTCTGTGTACATTGCTGCTTGACTTTCCGCATACACTTTAGCCTAAGTGAAATTATACTAAGTGAATCAGAATCATTTTTCCGTAAGGCAAATTTTTGCAGCTCCTTTAAACTTCTGAGAGCATCTTGATATGTATTTATTCTACACTCTTCTTCGAACTCGGTATCGTATTCCTCTTCTTCCTCTATCTCGTTTTCTTCTTTCCGACATTCCGTATGATTCTTGATTAAGTTGCGGGGATTAAGGACAATTTGTGGGGGTGAATATGAGTAGTGGTTGGGGAAAGTCTACACTGTCCAGAAATATTTAACAAAAGAACGAACATTTTATCGCAGACAGTATAATGTATATGTCTCACAAAATGTCTAAACATCTTCTAAACGCTGTAGTCCGGAACTCAGAATTTTCCGTTAAATGTTTATTTTTCTTTCCGTTGTCCGCGTAACAAGTTTCCGCTTAATGAAGGGACTTTTTACACGTTTTGTTCTCCAAAATTAATGGGACCGTGAAATATTTCCATTTAAGAGAGTTTTCCGTTTAATAAAGGGTCCGTTGAAGACAGGTTTTACTGTATTAATAAATGCTCGCCCACAACACCATCAGCCCTCTCGAGGGCTACCTAATTCGACCCACTTATTAACAGAATTTTATGAAATACATTACGCGACACCAGTGAATGTAAGTGTCTCAGTATGTTCTGCATTAATAAAGAGGCTAACGTGCGAGACTTGGTGGCCGAGTGGTATGCTTGCTATGTAAACCAAAACCGCCTGTAACAGTGGTTCGAATCTAGTGAAGAAGACCCCTACTTTTTATCACCAGGGATATTTGCAATACGCCTTCTGCTATGTCCGCCTTCGTACGGTCTATTATATGACACATAATGTGGACCGCCATAAGTTTTTACTTAGTAAACAATTTATAAATATATGAACAAATACCTAGGTATATTAGAGTAACAATGGAATATAGTAGTTTCGTCCGACTGACGTCGCTCTGCAAATGTTCATTGTATTACACCGGAAGATGAATTAAATAAAGACTGGAAAATTTGATATAAAAGTTGATACGTAATAAGTTAAAGACAAAATATGTAATTATAATCTCATATTTGAAACTAATTTCGAGTACAATTAATTCTCTACCTGCTTTCATAAATAATCCAAACCAAACTTCGAGGTTTGGAATGCACAAACTAAGTGTAGCTAAGAGAAAAAAGTAACAAGAAGAGCAGAGTTTCGAACCCACGACCACCAGCGTAAGAATTCCTTTTACTAACCCTTCATCTATCAAACCATGACGTGAACATGACTTTTGTAAGTTATAAATTTGTATCCAAGAAACACCATTAAGCGTATGTGCAACTACTGCTTTGCTCTTTTTCTCTTCAAAAGCGTAACATGTTTAGGACGATTCGTTTCGTTTTCCATTAGAGTTTCGAAAGAGATTATTTGTGTTTGAGTGTAGGATCTATAGTTTCCTTTAACCGACACTTCTAGCAAATACAACTTAATTCACACAGCAGTTAAAAAGAAACTCGTACTGCCTTAGAAAGTATTCCTAAAAGCAGAAGCTGCATCATGCATCCTGAACAGTGACGTAACTAACGTCAGTGCGTTGAGGGAGCCCAGAGTAAAACGGGGCCCATTGAAAATTCGTAATTCCACTATTTTTCCTCGATGTCTAAAATGAGACTACTTTAGCCTCACATGAAAAAGAAGCTGTGGAGGGGACTGCGAAGTCTACTGAAATGATTTATCACGTCCTTGCAGCAACAACTTTAAGTTTTCGAACAGTAGTGAAGAACAAGATTGATTGAAATTTTAACTTAGAATGAAATAACTAAAAATCTAATCTTATATAACTCTCATTGATAGTAGTGTTCCGTATTTGTTTAGACGCCTAGTCTTTTATAACTTTACCTATGGTGCATGGGGTCCTTGGTTCGATCGCAGCTCACGCCGAATGAACTTTATTATGGACAAACACCGTGTGCATGAGTTTTCTCGGGTTTCTCCAGTTTCCTCCCACTTTCTTCATTAAATGATTTCATTCGTTTCTCACCATCACTGTCTCCATTAACGTAGTCGGCATAACGTGGGACGTAAAACTTAAATATTTCGTTTCGTTTTTCTTTTATAACTGTATCTCATTTTTCCTGTGACGAGAGCATCATCTAAGCGAGTATTCAGTGAGTTAAACCACTATATTCATAGCACAATAGTACAGAATGAAGTTTAGCTCTTTGGCAATCTCCAGCATGCAGAGCAAAAAAAGCCAATACATTGATATTGAAACAGTAGTTAACGAATTCCTCTGCGAAAAAGATCACCCGTACTCTTGTGTTTCAGATGATAATTTATAGTTTTACTTAGTTGGTTGAAATTTCTCCATAGTTGTGGGGGCGAGATACTGAAAAAATCCCTACCAAGACGTGAAGGTGACATGTAAAAGTAGTCAAATACGAACGAAATTAGTGTCGAATTCATGTGCAAAGATGAAAAGTGACACTGTGGATGTTGCGTAAGTCCAAAATAAGCCTTGGTTGGCTTCGAGTTGACAATGGGAGGGTGACAGGAATAAAGAATCGAAAATATCCTATATTTGTGTCGAATGGATAGTTTTCGGGATCACTGACATAAAAGGTGATATTTCAGATGTGTATATGTCCAAGGTAGGCCATATTGAAATGGGGTCATAGGGAGAACCAGTAAATACTTCAGAACAGTTTCTTTTTGGTGCGTTTCAAGACACTGAGAGTGAAAAGTGATAATGCACAAATCACATTCTGAATTATCGGAGATATGACTTCTGGGGAAGTGTCGTTGCTCGAGGGAGGCATTACTAACTGATCACTCTCTAAAATCGTCACTGTTTTGCAGGGCCGTAGACAGAAATTTATTTCAGCGATCGAAAGCTTGACAGGAATTTATTTCAGCGATTGAGGGCATATTTTACTAAAATGTCTATCATCCAGGGGCGGATCCAGAATGATTGTTTGGGAGGGGCGGTCGTTCGAAGTCAAATCAAGGTAAGAGCGGATTGCAAAAAAAGAAAGAAAAAAAATAGAAAATGAGAAAGAGCTCTTCTGTAGAATTAACATAATTAAGAAAGTAAGGCCTATCTACTTTAGGTTTTATTTTACGTTTATAATACAAAGATGAAAAATACTTAGGATATGTTTTATTTTTAAAATAAAAAGTATAAAAAGTTCCCTATTCTGGGGGATGCAATCACCTCAAACACACTCCCCTGGATCCGCCCCTGCTATCACCATCTATAAAATTATATATATATATATATATATATATATATATATATATATATATATATATATATATATATATATATATATATATACAAACAAAAAAGTAGCGATTTCGGGGGGCAAAAGCTCTGGATTGCCAAGGCCTGCATCCTGTGTATGTCCCTGCTGCTCTGAATTGTCAAAAGCTCCTCTTCAAAGGTAAGACATAAAATGTAAATAATAAACGTGTAACATAGAATACAATATAAATAGAAAATATGTTATAATTAAAAAATAGAAAATAATTATAAAATAAATTTGAAGGACAATTTTAAAAAAATAAATAATACTTGAAAGTAAAATATACTTTTAAGACAATTTTGCATTTATGTAGGGCTACAAACAAGTGAGGAGTGCCATGTAAATTTAGTAACAAATATAATATTGGAAAATTATTTCGAATTAAACTAGCTGTGACTACATTACTTCAAACTTGAACTTGTGGAATATACAGTATGAGCGTAGCTCAAATCAAATAATCAATAAGAATGGTCTTGATCGGAAGCTCGGACCATCCACGTAAAAGTAACTTACATTAACCATTCACCTAACAGACAATGACGCACAGGGCTTGGCACTACTTTATCAGATGGTTCTATCAAATGTAACTTAATTAAAACAATAGTAACAAATTTTAAAGCTTTAAAAAGTGTCCTGAAGAAGAGGAAGTTCATTTTGCACATTGTAACTATGTTACAAGAGGTTTACGTCCTAACTGAACGGCGCATCTACCGAGTCAACTTTTGGAATATCCTCTTAAGGTAGCTTTCAACGCAGCTAAGGGAAACGTATGTGAACGAGTAATACAATCCTCCGTAGCAGAATGGATAAAGTCGTGGTTTGATGACCACAAGGTTCGTGGTTCGAAACCCGTCGCCGAAATCAGATTTTTTAAAATCTTAATTCCTCAGTTCTGAAGATCTTTCTCTCCTTTCGTAATCATCTGATGCTCTAAAAAGAGTTCTCCACATTAATTCGACAACTGCCTAATGTGATCCTCGCAGTTCGAAAACTTCCCTTCTTATCTTTCACAAAATCAGAATTTTCGTCATAATACGAATGCTGTCCGATCATTTTTTCCCCAATTCTAAATCTGTGTATACAAATCATCCCTCTCTGTCTCCATTCTTGAATCCCTCTCTGTATCTCTCTCTCTCTCTATCTCAATGTCACCCAGGAAGTCATATGGCTTGAGATCAAACCTTCGACTCTTGAAACCAAATGTAAGCTCTTTAGCAATGTGCTATCGTAACTCTATAGGTTTGTTGTTAAAACCAGTGTCTTTTAGACTTTATTCGGGGGGGGGGGGGGGGTAGGAAGAGATTCTCCGGCGACATAAGATTTTCACTTTTTATTAGTGTATTACTGTACATTTGATCAAAAAATACGTATTTATGAAGCTCAAGAGAGGGGGAATTACACCCTCCTGTCCTGCCCAAATGACGCCCCTGAAACATTTGCTTGCACTTACTGAAAAGAAATTCAATGAATCATTGAATAAAGCTCGTTTCTGTCCGTAGATATTTTAGAGCTCTTGGCAATTTCCATAGATTTCTTAGGGAGCATCTTACTAGCTTGCAGTGTTGGGCAAAATCAATTGAAATCAATTGCAATTGATCAATCAATTGAAAGTAATTGCTCTGAAAATCAGTTGCAATTGATTTCAATTGCAATTGATTTCAATTTGTAATTGACAATTAATTCAATTGCAATTGAATTCAATCATAAAATTTGCAATTAAATTTTCGTCAATTGTTAATTGTTAATTGGCCACCAGGCAATTGATACTTTTAATTGTTAATTGTCAATTGCAAAGGGCGCAATTGAAACATTTAATTGTTAATTGCAATTGACAATTGAAACTTGTAATTGTTAATTGTAATTGTTAATTGCAATTGAAATCAGCAATTAAAACTGAAGATAAGAAGATGTGTGTGTATTGTGTTGTCCACTTGTTACTGTTTTACATATTTCAAATAAGGTACTTATAAGAAATGCTGGATACCTACCATCCTTTCCCTCCCCCCCCCATGGAAAGAAAGCCGGGAAACTAAGTATTTTTTAAAATATATTATGTTTATGGTTCTATCCCCCTCGAAAGAACTCTATATGCCCGTCATGCATACAATAGGAATGGGCACCAACGAGTTCGAGCGAGTTTTCTTTAAAACTCGACTCGACTCGAAGCAGACATCTTTGAGCTCGACTTGAGATATCGACTCGAAAAATTTCCCCCAACTCGACTCGAATTCGGATCGAGTTTCCAGTCGAGTCGAGCCAATTCGAGTTAAAATCTTTGTGTTACTATCTTCAAGTATCATACATAGACAATATAATTATCAATGATACTACTACTACTACTATAATTAATTATCATTATAACACCGTGTACCTGTATAAACATGGAATATAGGCGGTTTGTATCGGAATACTAAAAATTAGTTGACTGTCGATCTCGGTCGTCAAGAAATCTTCAGGAGGCAAGGACATCGGTCACGAGGTTCTTGGTTTGAGTTCAGGAGGAGCAAGTATTCGGGCTCGAGCCAAAAATTATTAAAAGTTATGGGACTCCAGCCAAATATGTTCAAAACTGCTCGACCCGGGTTTAGGGTTGTCAACAGCTCAAGCGGCTCGCTCACAGCTTATTCACTTATCGAGCCGAACTGAGAAGTGAGCCGAGCCAACAGCTCATCCAACCGAGCCAGCTCGAGCCGATGCTCACACGAGCCGAGCCGAACCGAGCTGATTGCTTACCCCAACCAAGCCGGTTCGAGCCATCGGCTCAGTTAAGCTGACTCGAACCCAGCCTATGGACTCGTTTCAACGGAGCCGGTTCAAGCCATTGGCTCAATTGAGCCCAGTCGATGGGTAATCCCAACCAAGCCAGTTCAAGCTGTACGCTCAGTTGAACCGATCCGAGTCGGTTGACATCACTATTCCGGTTGGGCTTCTACTTTGGCTAAAAAATTGGACCGTGCAGTTCTCAGCCTTGATGGTAAGAATTACAAAAAATGATATGAAATCTTTAGTTTTACGTCCCACGATTATGCCGGTTAGGCTAAAGGAGACGGTGATGATAGGAAATGAATGAAATGAAGAAAGTGGGAGGAAACGGGAGAACCCCGAGAAAATCCACGAGCACGGTGTTTGTCCACCACAAAGTACAAACTGCGCGAGCTGGGATCGAACCAGGGACCTCAAGCACCGGAGGTGAACGCTCTACCACTGACCCACCGCGCCAACTGGTAAGAACTACAGTATATACTTATATTGGTGCTCACGGCGTCATTAACTTGTTCCGCCACCAACGAATTTCAAGGTACTTTGCTTTGCATCTTTTGTGTCGCTTTATGCGCCTATTCCCACATTTTGTGCATCACCGGAAGTGGGTCAAAATGGGCCTACAAATATGGCGGAACAAGTTATTGCTCTTCCGCCACCAATGAATTTCGAGATCGTTTCCTTCACATCGTTTTGTGCCGTTTTGTGCGTCTACTTCCGTTTTGTACGTCGTGGGATGTGGGTTAAAATGAGTCCCCAAGGTGGGACGAAAACGATCAAGAGTTCCGCCACTATTAAATCTCGAGGTCGTTAATTTCACATCGCGTACCCTTTTGTACGTCTATTTCGACGTTTTGTGCGTCACTGGAAGATGGTCAAAATGGGCCTCGAAGGTGGGACGAAAATGACCCACTGCTCCGCCACCACCGAATTTCGAGGTCCTTCCTTTCGTATCGACTACTGAATTTTCGTGTTGTTTCGTGCCCCCATTTCCACGTTTCGTGCGTCACCAGAAGTGGGTCAAAATGGGCTTCCAAGATAGGACGAAAATGACCCACTGTTCCGCCACTATCGAATTTCGAGTTCGTTAATTTCACATCGCGTACCCTTTTGTGCGCCTATTTCGACGTTTTGTGCGTCACTGGAAGACGGTCAAAATGGGTCTCGAAGGTGGGATGAAAATGACCAAGAGTTCCGCCACTACTGAATTTCGATATCCTTCCTTTTGCATCGACTAGTGGATTTTCGTGCCGTTTCGTGCCCTTATTTCCACGTTTTATGCGTCACCTGAAGTGGGTCAAAATGGGCTTCCAAGATGGACGAAAATGACCAAGAGTTACTATGGAATTTCGAGGTCGTTAATTTCACATCGCATACCCTTTTGTGCGCGTATTTCGACGTTTTGTGCGTCACTGGAAGACGGTCAAAATGGGCCTCGAAGGTGGGACGAAAATGACCCACTGCTCCGCCACTATACCTACCGAATTTCGTAGTCCTTCCTTTCGCGTCGACTAGTGAATGTTTCGTGCCCTTATTTTCACGTTTTGCGCGTTACCAGAAGTGTGTGAAAATGGACCTCCAAAGTGTGACCAAAATGACCCATTGTTCCGACACTGTCGAATTTCTAGGTCGTTTCCTTCGCATCGTTTAGTGATTATTTTTTAAAAAGTTTTCTGTGCCTACTTCCTCGTCTTGTGCGTCACCGGAAGTGAGTTAAACGGGCCTTTAAAGTGGGAGTTAAATGGCTCACTATTCCGCCACTATCGAATTTCGGGGTTGGTTCTTTCGCATCATTTAGTGTGTATTTTGTACCGTTCTATTCGCCTACTTCCACGTTTTGAGCATCACCAGAAATGCGTCAAAATGGTCCATCAATGTGTGAGAAAATAGAGCCATTGTTCCGCCACTATCAAATTTGGGGGGTCGTTTCTTTCGCATCGTACAGTGCCTGCTTTGTACAGTTTTGTGCTCCTATTTCCACTTTAGTGCTTCTATTTCCACTTTAGTGCGACAACAAAAATGGGTCAAAATGGCCTACAAGTATAGCGGAATAACTTAATGCTGTTCCGTCACCATCAAATGAGGTCGTTTCCTTCATATTTTTTATACATGATTTGTGTCGCTTTGCGCATCAGTGGGAGAGGGTCAAAATGGACCTTGAAAGTGGAATGAATATGTCTTTCTCTGCCATATTTGTAGGTCGCCTTTGACCCACTTTCGTTGGTCTACAAAACGTGAAAGTATGCGCAGAAACGGTATAAATATGCGCACTAAACAATGCGAAAAAGCGACCTTGATACTGGTGGGAGAGTGGATCAGTTTTCTTCCCACATTGAATGCCCATTTTGACCCACTACCATTGAATCACAAAACGTGGAAATAGGCTTACAAAACGGTAGAAAACACGCACAAGACGATGTGAAGGAAACGACCTCGAAATCGTTCCTGACGGAACAGCATTAACTTGTTCCGCCATATTTGTGTTTTCATTGGGAAGGCCGATGGGGGCTGAATTTGAACGTAAACACTATCGGGGGTGTCACTATAGGTCTGAGCAACCCCGATAAATATGGATTCGACACAAATTCTAGTACTTTTACATGTCCCGGTGAACGCCCCCTCAGACCCCCTTGGTTCGTATTGTGAAAAAATCTCCTCTGGCCCCCACCAACCCCCAACTAATACCGCGAAAACTATGAATGTGACACTAACATCTGCCATTTTCTACTACTTTTTACATATGCCGGTAAAAGTCCCTATAATCCTCTGGTTCCAATTTTGAAAAAAACAATGCCTCTGGCCCGCAGCCGATGGGGGCTGTATTTGGAAGTCAACGCCTGTGGAAGTATCACCATTCATCTCAGCGACAGCGAAAACTATGGATTTGACACTAATATCGGTCACTTTCCATTATTTTTACATGTCTCGCAATTCCCCACCCCCGGTGACTCCCGGCCCGCATACAATGGTGGCTAAATTTGAAAATCATCGCTAATGAAAGTATCACCATTGATCTCAGCCACTGCGAAAACTACGGATTTGACATCGGTCATTATGGATTATATTTACATGTCTCGTGATTCCCGTTATAATGTCCCCGTTTCTTATCTGATGGGGGCTAAATGTGAAAGTAATCGCGGTCTTGAGTTTCACCAATGAGCTCAGCTACCCCGAAAACTATGAATTTGACATTAATATCGGTCATTTTCGATTATTTTTTTACATGTCTCGGAATTTCCCCCTCTGGTGACCCAAGGGCCGCATACAACGGTGGATCTATTTGAAAGTCATCGCTAGTGGTAGTGTCACCATTGATATCAGCAACCGCGAAAACTATGGATTTGACACTAATATCGGCATTTTGGATTACATGTACGTTTCGGCATTCCCCCCCCCCCCCGTTGACCCACGGCCCGTAGCCGGATACGGTGAATTTGGAAGTTAATGCGATCGGAGTTTCACCATTGATCTCAGCGACCGCGAAAACTATGAAATCGACACTGATATCGGTCATTTTCTACTACTTTTACATGTCCCGGTAAACGCCCCCCTGAGACCCCCTGGTTCGAAATTTTTCGAAAAAGCTTTGCCTTGGTGTGGGACCTGGACCAAGGTATCTTTGACCAAAATTTGGTAACTCTCGGTCGACTTGTCTGGTCTCCAGGCCGGTACCGGTAAACGTCCCCTGGAGACCCCCTAGTAAGGAATTTTAAAAAAAGCTCTTCGTCTTGGTCTGGGGCCCAGACCAAGCTACCCGTGACCAAATTTTGAAAAGTTTCGGTCCACTCGTCTCGTCCACAGGTCGCACAAAGATAGACAGATAGACACACGAACAAACTCTATTTTATTTATATTAGAAAGGTGAGATCCGCCGTTATTGTATTAGTGCGGTGCTTGAGCTATTGATCGTAAAAATTCAAACTCCGATGAGTGATAATTTTATAGGCTTGTTTTATTACAAGTTTAAACTCTTTAGTCAGTAGAGAAAAGGGCGTGAATCATAGGTCAGAGTTGATGACAATGGGTTTTGGTGTGTCTGTGGGTCGCAGTAGGTAAGAGTGGTTTATGGTGGGTGGTGGGTCAGAGTGGGTCACGGTGGGTCGTGGGTCACGACGGGTGGTGAGTCAATTGGTCGTGGCTAAAGTTTTCATTGCCCCACGCCCTCTCTGAACTACAGTGTTGAAAATTAATCAGTGAAAATCAATTGCAATTGATCAATCAATTGAAAGTAATTGCTGTGGAAATCAATTTCAATTGAATCAATTGCCAATTAATTTCAATTGCAATTGAATTACAGAATTCAATTGCAATTACTTTCCACTGCAATTACTTTCAATCAATGATCAATTGCAATTGATTCTCCTTTTTTAATGGCCAACTGCAATTAACAATTAACCATTACTTGTTTCAATTGTTAATTGCAATTAACAATTAAATTTACAGATTAATTGTTAATTGTTAATTCAATTGAAATTTGCCCAACACTGCTAGCTTGCACTCTTTAAAGAAAGAAAAGAATGAAACTAAAGATATTTATGAAGCTCTGGGAAGATTGTGTGACTTTCCTTTAATTTAGGCTCTTAAAAATATTTCAGAACAAACGAATGGAAAAGACTGTTTTAAAGCTATAACGTTGAAAACTTGATTCCTGTTTCTTTTTCAGCTGAATGGAAAGAGTGTACTACGTCACACACACTGCTTTTGACAAGGAGAGGTGGAGGACGGGGAGGAGTTGGAATAAATACTAGAAGCAACTAATCGATTGATACATGTATTGCGGGAATGCATAAGAAAACTGGGCAAGAGTTTGTTATTCATTTGGACTTAAAATTTTTGTAACAAATTTTATGCCGCGGAGTGTACACTGAAAAAATCAATCACAAACGATTGACAGCACTTTATTACATTAACCAATGACTCAATGGTTGTGAGCAGCCAGGATGTTTATAAAACAAATTAAAACAAATCGTTCACAAACGATTTAAGCTAATTTTGTATATAGACCGACGATTTAAAGGTGGTTGGGGACCAGGACAACGTCATTCCAACCCCTTCCGCCACAATAATTTTTTTCCTTCAATGGTTAGAGAAGAAACTGTGGTACTGTAGAAAAAAATAGAAAAAAATGAACAGAAAAGATTTAAGCTACATTCCGATCTTATGTTAACCGATGATTTAAAGATTTGGGGGCGGGAAGGAAGAACGATGTCGTCCTAGTCCAACCTAAATTATTTTCTTTCTTTTTTTTTCTAAAACGGTTAAGGAATGATGTTTCATAGTTTAGATTACATTAGAACAAATCGAGTTATAATAGTTGTTTTTCTTTCTTAAATGGTTAACGACGAAACTTTGATACTGTCGAACAAATTAGAACGAATCGAGCAAAAACGATTTAAGCTGCTTTCTTACATTACCTGGTGAATTAAAGATTATGGGGAGGCGAAGACGACGTCGCTCTAGCCCGGTATAAATATTTTTCTTTTTTTAAAGAAAATAAAAACAGCTAAAGAAGAAACATTGATACAGTACAACAAATTAGAACAAATCGAGTACAAATGATTGAAACTACTTTCTTGTATTAACCTATAATTTAAAAGGTTGAAAGGGGAGAGGGACACAATGACGTCGTTCTGGCCTCACCACAGTTGCTTATCAATTCCCTTGTAGAGATAACATAACAAATTATGTTGCTGTGGAACAGGGGCGCACTGGCTACCAAAGGGCCCCCATGCTAGACTAAAATGAGGGTCCACTTTATTCATATGCTTAAAAATGTATCTACTTGATTATATGCTTTATCAAACATCAATTTATTTTCTAATCAATAAATAATCATTAAAATATGCATTAATGATTATATATTTACGCATTTTAATCCTAGCGGGAGCTCATGTGGTTCGGATTCCACGTTAATCAGTAGGTCCACGTCTCATATAGCCTCGCTGCTGAACGGGACGTTACACTCAATATCAACTCAACGCATTTTAATCCTAACTTCTATAGTGAAGAAAATTAATTGGATATAGTATTTCATTGTAAACTCGCATAAGAATTTGGAATTAGTGTTTTTAGTTACTTAAGCAAAGAATTTAAACAATTTTTAAATAAAAATTCTCATTTTTGATAAAGCACAAAGATTAATCCCATTAGTACACATTTTTATTAAGTAATAACTAATCAAAACTTAATTTTGAAACAATATTAAATACACTTTTATTAATAGTTTCTTTCTTTCCTCGTAAATCAGATCTTATTTCAAATAACCTAAAATTTACTTCTAAATAAAATAGATATATACCAACCAAAAACCTAATCTAATATTTAGTAAATTTGTTGGGTAAGCATGCCATTGTTGGTGGGTAAGAATGCCACTAGATGGCGAAAGGCGGCTGTTAGGATTAAAAACAATTGAATGCTACTGCGTATTGTAATTAGTATTCATAAAGCTTTGCTATTATTATTACTGACATATACTTACTACAGAGTTCCCTCCCGGTTATACGTTTAGCACGGTAAGACCTAGTCGGCCAGTATCACACTGCCAAGTTTGGTCACCGTTGGTAGAAAGATCTCGGACTAAAGCTGTCTGTCCCATTATTACGAGAAAACACCTCTCATTGTTCAAGACATGGGCATAATCACGCTCTACAACCTAGATGGTAACACTCACTATCCCCCTGCCTAGTTTGCTCACAATACGTGGAAAGACCTCGGACAAGTTCTATTTAAAAACACACACATTGAGCAGTCATAGAAGGCTCGCTCAGTTCAGTAACTAAAGGAAGTTAAGAATCACACGATTTACACATTGATTCGTCAGCATAAGTGTTAACTGCATTTAGGAGTTATACCGCTGCCGACACCAAACAATTATCTCGGCTTTGTTAATATAATATCAAGTAAAAATATGGGGGTAAAAGATAAGCTAATATTGGATGAAATTATCCAAAGAGCGAATACATTATAAACACACACACAAAAGGAGAAAAATAACATATCTGGCTGCCGTTCTGAATTAGTCGAATGTGTCAAATTACGTTCCGTTCTTTCCTGGGGTTTCAGTTTTAAAAGAAAACAACATTGCTTGGGTCAGTTGCAGCTTTCTGCGATTCAGTTTTCGTTATCGTCTCTGGTTTTCGCACCACTTTTATATTTTATTTTACCGTTTACATTAATATTACCGTCATTACTATAATCCATATTGAATAGAACGCATTAACATCTGTCTTCCACGACCAAAAAGACGTATGTGGTGTTTCGGTAATTAACTTATAACTGTCTGAATTAAAATTTTGCTCTTTAATGTAAGAAAGGGGGAAAATCAAACATGAGGAAGGAATGGGAAAAAGGGAATAGCACCCATATACAGTTTTGTACTCAACAATCTTTGAATGTGGTGACTTCATTTCTTTTTGCTTTTCATTTAGAACATAAACTAACGTAATATAACCCCACCTCACCCCTAAAAACACACATACATAGATTTCTTCTAAGCCTTAGTCCAAGATCAATGAAGCTCAAAAACACTCTTCCATTCCACACTAACAGTAACTAGGAAGTTTTTTTTAAAATTTAAAACTTTGCTGGCTTGTAAATAGACCGGAGTACGCGATGGTTTAAAAATTAAGTGTATTTCTAAAAGAAATGTTAACTGGCTCGTTGCCAACAACTACTGCAGCGCAAAACCCAGCAATGTTCGAGGGCCCCATTGTCTATGGAACCTGATGTAGATAAATGTAAACAAGAAAACGCTCTGTTTTGAAAATTTAACTTAATTTTTTTATGCAGAAATGAGTTAGCTAGAAACAATTTTCATGGTGGTTTACTGTCTGAGGTTCAATGGGGCCGACCTCTGCTAGAGTTGGGTGGACTCACCCTGCGTTTGCATGCTAGCAGTTGACCGGTCCGTCCCTGTTGTGGAACGAATTATAACAAATTGAGCACAAACGAATTGTTTTCGTTGCTTGTGCTCGATGTAGGATGGGAATTGAGTGGGGAGAGGACAACACAGATAAAAAAGTTTGTTTTATATTTCCATAGATTAGCAAGTTAAACAAAGAGTCGGCTGATCTTTCGTTTCGGTACCAATTCCATTGATAAAATGAAATGAAATCTTTGAGTTTTAAAAATGAGTGTAGCATTTTTAACAACGTACTCCAGCCTTTCAGATTTGTATTAAATTGAAATGATATTTTTTTTACTCTTCAAATATTAATTAATGTGACTTTCTTTTGTGATAAATATTCTATAGAAATAGTGCCCACTCCTACTACCGAAAGCTTTAATCACCTTATGTCTGTATATAGCATAGTTCGGAAGTATAAAACGCGACTCATTTGGTGTTTTGAGTCAATTCAAAGATGCGAGATAATCCTTTGTCAAAAAAATTTTGCAGTGTAGTGTGGACTACAGCGTAAGTTTTACAACAAGCACTCTTCTGCTCTTCTATGGTTTCACAGGGACTTCGCACGCTAAATAGACATACACATTTTTTTTTTTTTTTACGTAGATAACAATGCAAGACTCATTAATGCCAAACAAAAGTGAAAATAGAGTGTAAATTCTTAAGTATACATATTAGACAGACTGCACATATTAGATTGCATAATAGATTACATATTAGATTAGTTTATACTATTTCCCCCCCTTTTTTTTCTAGCTACGAGGTAGAATCTGAACTACCAAAATGCATTCAAATTTCCAGGCTCTCCAATTGATATTCGAATCCGGGACTCCGTGCAAGATCTAAAATTAGAAGTTTCAATTTGTTCCACTTCTAAATACATGTGTTTTTCGAAATACATGTCAAAATATATTAGATTATTTACACATTATAATATAATTATATTAAATACTAGTATGTGGTTAACAAAGTTATATAAGGCCGGTAAAAAGTTATTTTACTTTTTTTAAGTCCAACGTTTATGCCCCAGGGCTAAGCGAGACGGTGGTGATGAGAAGAATGGTTATGATGGAGTTCAACTCACGTTCGCTCAGCCTCAACAGCATGAAGTGAGAGTGGGGTCGAGAGAGCGTGATGTCAAAATGATGTGAACGTGAGGCCAGATGGTAATGTAAGCATGAGGCCAAGTTAGAGTGAGGTAAAAGTAACGATGTCAGCATGAGGTCGAGTGATCGTGATGTCGAAATGATGCAGTCGAACTCCTCGTAACTAAATTTAACTCCTCTCAACATTCATTCTCGTCAGATCACTCGGATTGACTTCCATCCTAGATTGGAGGGGGGCAATGCCCTTCGTGCCTTCTTCTTTGGCTCCGAAACTGAATCAATGTTTATTACCTTTATTCCGTGGATGAATAATGAAAGTATCACACATGAAATGTATGCATTTGGTTTACTACTAAAAATTAAATCTTCGAGTTTTACGTCCCACGATTATGCCGGTTAGGCTAAAGGAGATGGTGATGATGAGAAATGAATGAAATGGTGGAATGAAGAAAGTGGGAGGAAACGGGAGAACCCCGAGAAAACCTACGAGCACGATGTTTGTCCACCATAAAGTCCACACGGCGCGAGCTGGTATCAAACCAGGGACCCCAAGCACCGGACGTGAACGCTCTACCACTGAGCCGCCGCGCCCCCTGGTTTACTTCTAGTTCAGCAGTTAGTTATTATATTGCCTGATGCCATTGCTAAGTTTATATTCTGTTTTTATGTTGCCATATCCTTTTCTTGTAATGTATTGGCATGTTTTGTCTCAAGTACAATTATCTGCTATGTGTTATTAAGTTATTACATAATATATATTTTATACATAATTGTGATACACATTATGATGTATATTTATGATTGAATGGAAGGAAAGATCTAGCGACCTTAAGTCCACGATAACAAATAAGAAAGAAAAAAAAATACTTCGCTTTTGTTACTACACCTGTGACTTTGGTTTGAGATCAGTCTATACGTATTCTATTATTCGTAGAAGAATTATTTGTAAAAATTATTTGTAGTATATTTGTAGTATTGCTTCCGTAAGCCATATTTATTTATTTATTTATTTATTTTTATTTATTGTATCTTTTATGGAGGATTCTGGCAATGCACCAAGTTCGAGGGAGAATGGAGTTCGAACTGTCATTCCAGTAGCCCTAAGGACACAAGCTTATCTTATTTTTCATTAACATAATATAAAATAAGTTAGATAAGAAATTAAGCCAATCCTTGGCGGCTCAGGATTGTCTTCTACAGCTTTGCACGTACCTACGCGTAGCTAGAGATGTGTCTAGAAGTTAATTTTTAGAATGGTTCATAGGCTTCCAGTTCCATGAGTCCAAGTCTTTAAGCTATGAAATGAATGTGTGTTAAATATATATAATTACGCCTAAATTGTATTAATTCTTCAGAAAACAAGAGTTTTAAGGGGGATCCGGGTTCACCCCTCGAACTTTAAGTTACTAGCCTACGAACTGAATAAGAACTTAGTCACAATAACTTCACTAGTTGCATAGACCATGTTCGATTGGTCAACTGAAAACATAATAATATGCAGGCCTGTCCATGAATTGGCTCCCGGAGCCAAAGCGTGAGCGGGCACGAGCGAAGATAACAACAGGTGAGCACAGGTGCTGCTAGCTTCGCTTCTTCCACTGCATCCGATAAGTGTTGCCAACCGCACATGATGGCAAAAAAACCTATGGCCAAGCCTGGTCAGAAATTCGCACGATGATAAGCATTGAGCAGACGCAAGCGTGAAATGTGCAAATGTGCTCTCCCCCTCCCCATTTCGAAAGCAGTGACGCGAAAACACTGCAGGAAATAAAATTGGTACGTTTTTTGGTCGAGGAAGACGCATGATAGAGGTTACAGTTAGCGTTGAAGTAACTAACAAATGAACAAGAAAGAAAGAAACTAATATTAAACATGTCATCTTACAGACGTAAAAACGACTGCAAAAATCGGAAACGAATTGTTTCAGACCTTTTTAGCTTGCTTACACAATTCGTGACGTTGTATTACATTAGCACTCGGTCTGTAATTTGTCATTCGCTTCACGTTTGCTAAGTTGTAAACGCCTTTCGTTGCTAGATTGATAGGAGAACGACGGGAGGTTGAAAATAATAATAATAATAATAATAATAATAATAATAATAATAATAATAATAATAATATTATTATTATTATTATTATTATTATTATTATTATTCGGACCAAAGAGGGATGAAAATGGGGATTGGAGGAAATTCATAACTAGGAATTGCATAGTTTATACCGCTCACCTAACATTATTAGGGTTATGAAGTGTAGAAGGCTCAGGTGGGCAGGCCATGTAGCCAGAATGGAAGAAATTAGAAACGCTTTCATAATTTTAACTGAAAACCCAATTGGAAGAAGACCACTAGGAAGACCTAGGCGTAGATGGGAAGACAATATTAAGATGGATCTTGCAGAAATAAGAGTACAGAGTAGAAACTGGATCCAGTTGGCTAAGGACATAAGTTAGTGGAAATATTTTGTAAACGCGGCATTGAACCTTCGGGTTCCATAGACCATAGAGTTAGTTAGTTATTATTATCTAAAAGAAATGTTCAAATGTTGTTAAGAGACAATTACACATAAGAACCGAGTTTCGACCAAACACTAATTTGCCGGAAGGAAATTCCAGTGCAGTCAAGCCTACTTTAAGCGTTATCCGTGCAACCCACGTTTCATGTTCAAGACATTGGGAATAATTGTTCGTATCATTCAGTTGGAACGTTTCCTTTCGAATTTACGCTATTACAGTAGACCTACGCTATTACAGTAGGCCTACGCTATTACAGTAGGCCTACAACATTGTGACTTTCAAAATCAGTCAGTAACTATCGAAGAAAGACAAGCGTGTAGCTTCAGTCGTTGAAATGATTTAACATTCTTTTTCACTTTTAACAAGCCACCGGCAAGCAACCAGCCAGGGACAATACATTTTTCCTTATTAAAAAGACACTCCTTGTTAAAAAAAAAAAAGAAAAAAAACTAATTGCAGTCACTAACGGTCACACTTAAAAATGGAAAATCTCTTTGGCTCTCTTAATATTTTGTTTGATTCTTTGCGATCAAAGTAACTTTAAAAGTGGAGTAAGAAATACTATTCTTCCTATTGATAGTGTAATAGTGGCTTCTAATCTCCACAACCAACCCCTTGCTAAGCCTATTCGTACACACATACATGCATAAGCTAATTTTCTGGAGATATACTTAGATAATTACAAACAAGTGCTACAGTTTTTTTTTCTTATCAACAGATTATCTCTTTTCCTAAAAAGCGAAACAACATAATATAACAAACCCACACTCGGATATAACAAACCCACATCCCTCTTTAACAAAAGGAAAGAAAAAAGAAGAAAAGGAACGTACATAGTTTATCATTTGATTGCTGTTACAAGTTTGTATTGTCTATAGTTAACGGTTACCACATTGTAAAAAAAACACTTTACACTAAATGGCAATCAGTTACCATACATACTTTTTTTTTTTTTTTTTGGTAAGCTAGTGATTACCGCCAAGGTTGACAACACTTCCGCTCCTCTAAGGACAAAACCCGAAGATCCACGAAGCACGAACAATGGTATTTGCTCGTAGAATGCTCGTGAGCGTTCACGAGGAGAGTTTCCACTATCTGCTCGCCGTGGGCAGGGCTGATAATATGGAATGTTGGAGATAGGGTAGGGAAAAGTGTTGGTCATTGCCTAAGTTGAAGGTACCATTCCGGAATTTGTCTGGTGTAACAGAGGAAAAACTGAAAAGAACAAAAACAAAACACGTCTCTAAAGTTAACCCTACCCACTTCTCAGAAATTACTCAAACTTTGCACATGGTTAGTGCATCGTTAGTGCACCGAACACTAACGTTAGTGTTATCATAGTTAAGGAAGTTATTTGTGAAATACTTGGGCGAGGCTAACTTTAGATTTTTCAACTTTCTGTAACTTTTACATGACTTATCCAGCGAAAGTTGGACAAATGCCAAAGGTTAGTTCATCGTTAGCACATCCCAAAATCACTAAGCATTAACGTAAGTGCTATCATATTATAGGGGTTAATAACGAAATACCCAAGCAGAGCCAAACGTAAATTTTCAAACTTGCTCCAGGAAGATATGATAAACGCAAAAGGTTAGTGCCTTCCAAAACACTAAACACTAATCTTAGTGGTATCATAATTAAGGAGTTCTTGCGAAATATAGGGGCTAACTTTAAAATTTTCAACTCTTAGTAAGTTTTAGATTAATCATCCCACGAAGATGGGGCAAGTGTTAAAAGTTAATCGTTAGTAATTTCCAAAACACTAAACACTACCATTAGAGCTTTAGTTGAAGAGTTAATTGTCATATAGTTTAGTGGTTATTTCCGAAATACCTGGATGAGCCAACTTTTGACTTTTCAACCTTTACTAACTTTTACATTAATTATCTCACAAAGATGGGACAAACGCCATGCATTAGTGCATCATTATTACTTTACAGAGAACAGTTGCTTTAATGCTATCATAGTATAGGAGTTGTTAGCGAAATACCCAACCGAAATAAGTTTTTCAAATTTTACGCTTTATGTCCCATGAAGAGAAGATGAGACAAACGGCAAAAGCTAGTGCATCATTAGTGTTTCTCAAAACACTAAACACTAACGTTAGTGCTATGATAGTTTAGCAGTAATTAGTGAAATACCTACATGGGCGAGGTTAGCTTTAGAAATTACAACTTTTAGCAAGTTTTACATTAATTAGCTTGAACAGTAGATAACCCATAAGTGATGGACGATAAATGAAAGAAAGTCAACTCCCTTAAAATCAGAATTAATCTTACATTTTCTGTAAAGGGTACATATTTCAAAAAAGAAGAACACCAATATTTATTAACGAATTAAGAATGAAAAAAAATAATAATATACTTCAATGTACGTGCAGTGATAACGAATGTTTTCTAGCTATGAAAACCAGTTCTTACGTTCAACTGTTCATCAGGCTTATAGAACATTAATATTTACAATCGCTCGCATTAAGCTTTGGTATTTTCCCCACTTCTCTCGGACAGTTAGTAAAACGACTGAAAAATATAAACTTTGCTCAGCCGGAGTACTTTGGGCCCAAGTATTTATTGCTACGGAAAGCACTAAAGATGCATTGATCTTTAGTGTCCATCTTCTCGCTATCTATTACCATTATTGCTGTTTGGCGATCAATGATAAAACCGGAAAAGGTTTATTTGAATCATTTCCAGTTTGAGCAGATGGTTCTAATAACAAACTAGTTCCATAACTATTGATCCTCTATATTTTGAACATAATTGATGATGATCCATCAAGTAGCCTAGTTCTTGTTTTTTGTCTCCCGGATGGACACACATGCGGACATCGTAAGTATATAAAGGAGTTTTTGTAAACGAAACTCCTTAATAACAAATAGTAATGCCACATGTACACCACTTGAAGGAGTTTGGTTTGTATGGTGCGATATTTTCTCAATACTGAAACCGGAAATTTTAATATATTTCTACCACTTTCGCTTTTAGTAGAGAGAGATTATAGAAGAGAGAGAATGTATTCTTGAGAGGCTTAATCGATTATAAAGAAACATTTTTCTGTATCTGTTACCATTCCTGTTGTATGGAGATTAATACTGAAAGCGAAAGTGGTTAATTTCTAGAGTACTAAGTGAAGAAATTGAACCTGTTATTGAAACACAGAATTATTCCCCCCCCCCCAAAAAAAACTGCTTCTCACTATACGCTACCATTTCTATTCTGTTGAGATAAGTGTTGAAACTGGAAGTGGTTAATTTCTGCCATTTCCAGTTCGTTTGAAGATTAAAGAAGGAGATTGAAGTTATTCTTGGAACGCTGAATCGACTGGAAAAACTCTCGTCTTTCTATATTTTACCGTTTCTGCTCTATGTAGATCAATGTTTATTGAAACCGGAAGTTATAGTGAATATAAACCACTTTCGGTTTTAGTAAAAAGTTGCGGATGAAATTGAAATATGTTCTTGAGGAGCTTAATCGATTGCAGAAAACCGCTTCTCGCTATCTATTACCATTATTGCTGTATGGTGATCAATGGCAAAACCAGAAAAGGTTTATTTGAATCACTTCCAGTTTGAGTAGATGGTTCTAGTAACAAACTAGTTTGATCCTCTATATTTTGTACAAATTTTGTGATGATCCATCAATTAGATCTTGAGATTTTTTGTCTCCAGGACGGACACATACACACAAGAACATGGTAAATATATAATGGAGTTTTGGTTAACCAAACTCCTTAACAATAGTAGAAAGACTGACTACGGTGAGTGCAACAACATTGCGCAAACTTTTGTAAGGATTAGATCATTGATAATCTTCGTAATCTATAACTTATCAACGAGGAGCAGTGTGCTGAAATTGCGCAAATTTCCACTGCGACGTTGCCAATAACAGGATTCAGGAAATTGTGTGAAATTTTGCACCGAAACACTTAATCCTTTGTGAGATATATTTGTATTGCATTCTAATATTTACAAAGCAAAAGCACACTGACCATTCATTCTTGTAACAATTTTTACGATAATAATATATAACATATCTTTCTCACAGCACCTAAGAACGATAACTAAGATGCAAATGCAAATATAAGGAATAAGTTGGTGATTGATTAAAACTGGAAAGTGTAAACAAATTTTTATCTCTGATTGGTTGAACGCTTGTTCACGATATTTCAGGGGAACTTCTCGAAATATTTATATTTTCTCTTTATGTAATATAAGTTCGTTTCCCTTACAGTTTTCCAATAACTATTTTCTTACAGTTTTAATGTTACAGGCAATCTTACAGTTAGACATGATACAGAAAATTATTAACTGGGACATGTTGCCCCGTCCCCCTCTCTAACGACGCCCGTGCACATATATAATAGCGGTAACTGAAAATGTTATTGTCATGCATTACTTTGTATTTTTTTACCTAAAAGAATTTGAATTTTGATGACTGATTTATTAGTCGAAATATTTATGGTAATGGTGGCAACGTTGCACATTTTTTTTGTATAATTTCCAATTTTGCTGCCTGCTTATTAAGGCTTTATCTGTCAATAGATAAGGGAATGAAAGTTTGCGCAATTTCAGTGCACCCACTATGGTGACTTCATACAAGGAAACATTTATTCGAAACTTCTCTTTTACCATTGTCGGTTTGACATGCCACTCATACTTTGCATACCGACGAATGATGTTGGTAAACTTGTGACATTCTTGTCAAATGAGAATGGTCTTTAATGCTTTTAAGTTAACATTACGATTTTTTTAAAAATATTAGTTGTGTGACCTTTGTGGAGAAAGTTCAATATTACATATTAAACAATGTTACTAATCGTATGGATACTTCGTCATAATTAATGTAAGTAGTGATGCAATGTTTGAAATTAAAAGCCTTTTTGCCAAAGATGTTTCTAGCTATAATATTTGTTTTGTGTACTCGATATTGATAAATCCGCCCGAGTCGAGCTACTAGCAAGTAAAATATTTTTTATTTCTTCCCGATTTTGACAGGGAGTTCGCGTCAGAAATCTGGCAACTTCTTTGATTTATAATTTAATAAGTACAACCTGCTCATATGACGAGTTGTGTCATTATTTTCTCTCCGTGATATTCATTATTAATACTTGAGCATTTCAATTTTTAGGGGGCCGGCGATGTTCTGTGTTTTGGATGTGTTTGTATACTGCAGTAACAACTATAGTTATTAGTGTTGCAAATAAGGATTGAGGGGTCCAAGGGTTTACTGTCGGTATTATCAAGGATTCTTTCCACGGGTGTTTGTCTTGGCACGCGTGTCCACGTAGCATCATGAAGCAATTGTGGAGCTGCTATGAATAAAAGACAGAAGTGATCACAGTGAGAGCTTCGGCTGTCCTCTCCCAACTTGTCTAGTCAGGGTGGGACCAGTAGGCCAATCTCCTCTCTTCAGGGAGAGGCCTCATTCAATAATGTATCGAATATGGCTGTGATTCCGATAAATTTTAGGAATTCTCTTAAATGGTAGGACCTGGCAGAAAAATGGTTATCAACACTGTCATAAACAATTACCGTTAAACAGGGCCGGCGCTAGCAGTTTTGCCGCCTTGGGCGGTACTTTCAAATGCCGCCCCTTTAAATCCGCAAACCTTATTTTGACAGAAGACGTTCAGGTATTAAGAAAAAGTAAGATACCATATTTAAAAGCATGTATGAAAAGGAAAAGTAAACAAAAAATTGAAATACCTCTCTCGAATGCTTATGTAATTTAAACGACTCCATATATGACACAATATTCAGTATGATCGATTTCGCTATATGTGATATACAGCAGGGCATACAGGATTTTTTTTTAAATGTACTTTAGTCCGACTTTATATCAAAAGGGTTTCCAATAGAGTATGGAGCAAAACGATAATATAGTGAATCAAATATTACGTCAAAAGTAAGTAATTAGCTTAAGACTTATTATGTCCTAAAACACAATAGAAATACACAAATTTAACATACTTTAATTGAAAAAACTTCTTGTTTTGGTACGAGCAAATTCCTTTATCACATTCGTGTATTCCAATGTTTCGGCCAATTAATATTCCATTGATATCATCATTAGACCACTTAAACGTGTTTGAGATATGGAAGAACGTAGATAGGTTTTAATAAGCTTAGAGTAAGTTTCGAAAAATTTCTTTCTCTACTTGCTACGGTTACTGGTAGGGTAAACACAATCATAACTGCAACACTGACATAGGGAGTAAAGTCATATTCCTTAATCAATTTTAGTATCTTTTGGTGAACTTTTAGGCTTAATTATAGCGGTTAATAGTTTCAGTTCGTCTTTCAAATCACTGGGATTAATATCTTTTGATTCTTTGCATATTAAAATGCAGGCACTTTTCAGACAAATGTTCAGGTGGCATATCGTTCAGATTACTTATATCGTAAAGAAAATCGAAATACTCGCTGTAATGTTTAAGTTGCTTAAGCCATTCTCTTAAAGCTAACACAATCACGTCTAGAAGTAGTAATAAAAATCGATCTTGTATTTTGTTATGTGGATCTTCAATAGCTTCATCCTCTGCCTCGTACTGAATCTCTCTTTTTCCATATCCGTGGGTCATCCATATGTAATGCTGATGCCAAATCATATCAACTAAGATATATTGAAATTTTGCATCATTTCAGCTCCTCTCAAAGTACTCAGATATATTTTCAAGAAACCCCGACCGAAACACAGGAGAATCAATGTTTTGGAGATTTTTGCTTACTATGTTTAGGTGGAGTAAAAAGTCATACCAGATAACTAAAGAGCAAAGGAAAGTAACGTCACGCAGCTAGTTTGCTATACACAGAGCATCGTAGGCGACCATTCTATGTATTCTATTATCGTTATTTATTTGAAATAAGGTATCATAAACCTCTATTTGATATCTAAGTGGAGTCAGAGCATCAACTCGTGGTGCTGAATGGTTTAAAAGTGAGGCTGCTAATATATTCCTTTACTATGATCCAACGTTGAACTGACGCAGAAAAGAAGTCATAAACATTTTTTTAACTATACAAAAAATGAAACGGTGGACTGAGATGTTTTGGCTGCATCGTTAACGACAAAATTTAGTAAAGGAACATAGAAGGCTTGGGAATTTGGTTTTGCTTTTCATATTGGAACTATTGTCATATCTTTGGCCCTTCATGTCTTCGATAGAAGTTCATTTCTTTTAGCTGTTTAATTATTACTTCTGTCAGTTCTAGACCAGTGATGCCTTTTACTGGTACGAAACCAAGAAAGTGTTGCAAATTTTTACAAGCCATTCTCCATTACTTATGCAATTTGTACAAAACGAACGATCCTTTGTTCTGTACCAGAAATATCTGGTGTACAGTCTAGCATTATAGTGTAAGATGTTGCAGCTCTCAACAAAAACAGTATTTTACTTTCAATTTACTCACTAAGAATTGGAATTTAAAAAATGGACGTCTTTTCGTAATGGTATTTATTTTGTCCTCCCATGGTTCTTTTAATGTGTTCGGCCATGACGCAGTCAAACTTGTATTGTTTAGATATAAAAACAATTATATATAAATATATATATTGTTGATAAGATATGATAATGAAAAAATTTGTAAATTGGTTAAAAACTCGCTGCTAGAACCTAAAAGTCTCTAGAGGTGCTGTAGGCTAGAACGGCTTGTCTCAAGCGGGAGGCATTTTTGCTGATCCCAAACGTTTCAGCATTCTTGCCAATTTGATGTCGAACAGAACCCAAACAACCCCTGCGGGGCTTCTAACCCGTTCCTACTACTACTACAACTACTACTACATTAGTTGTGGATCTGTATAGTACAAGGGCAACGTACTACTACTACATTTGCTGTGGATCTATATAGTACAAGGGCAAACTTATTTTAATGAAAGAAGTTTAATAAAAATTTTTAAAAAATTATCGTTAAATCACTTTTTGAATATTATTTTTAATCTTATTTTAACGAAAGAAGTGTTATAAAAAATTTTAAAAGTAGTAAAAAAAACTGTCCTTAGGTAGGATTTGAACCCACGCCAATAACATTTTCTTCAATAGCATGTTGCGCTAGCCCACTCGGCTACCGGAGCCGATATCGTTTGATGTTTACTTTGTGCTATATGTAGATCACGTCTTGTGATATCTTACCTGTATCGACCAATCAGATCAGAGGATATCTGAAACGTTTGGGATCCGCAAATATGCAAGCGGGAGTGTGTCTTTTGCGTCCTTGGAGTGGAGCATTAGAATATTGCTGAATAGCAAAAAATATAAAAGACACTTGACAATCTTATCCGCCCTAGCTGAAAATCTTATCTACGCCGCTGCAAGGGAAATATTGAAGAGATACCTGTGGCTAGTAGTTTGATAATTGGAAATGAAGGGGAATGCTCTGAATTTCCTGAGTGAGTATTTTCCTGAATGTGAGTGAAGTAAGTTTAATTACCTTCTCAGGTGAACACAATTTTATTTTTCCATGTGGGCCTATTACGAAGCATTATATTTTAATAGTATTCTTTTCTTTTTCAAGTTTTGCCGCCCACTAGACGTGCCGCCCTGGGCGGTGGCACGGCTCGACCCCCCCTCGCGCCGGCCCTGCCGTTAAAATTGATAAGAATAGCAATATTAAATAATAAGTTCACTGCCATTTAGGTGTATTTTCAAGCACTATTTATTCACTGTTCATGAGTTCTATATAGACATTTTGGTAGTGATGAATTAAGAACATTTACCCACACCCGGGGGAAGGGGGTGAGTTCATTGTGGGAATTAATTTTCAGGAAAATTGCTCTTTTAATTTTAACGACTTACACCTATGCTGCTTTCAAAATTGGAAGTGGCTGGATCCACACCCAAAGAGAAGAAAGAGACAAGAAACTATCAAGATGTGGATAGCATTTCGTATATGACGTGATTATAACTTAAGCCAATGAAATTTGTGGTAAGATAGAGATAAGTTTCGGCATGGTTTCAGCGGAAAATTTATAATTGAACGCCATTGTTTATTGTTTGTATTGGGTGTGAATTTAATTTTCAGTTCTTTTTTCGAAAAATTATTTGCGAGACTGAGTGAAGCATGTTGCAAACTACGCTGTATAGTTTATGTTCAAGTGTAGTTCTAATTTTGATAGTTATATTTTTTTCTAAACATTATTTGAAATTATTTGTGTAACTGGATCTACCAAGAAATGTGACTAGGGCTCTTAGAAACTTACTATTGTGTAGTGTGCAAAAGTTAATATGCATGTTTTTGGAAAGTAGTTACTTATTAACATGAATTGCCTGTTATTGTTTTAAGAATAAAATCGTTTAAGAATTAAACATTCGGTATATTTTTGGAACTGGGGGATCTTTCCTGTATTATTTTATGGTTTGGGTAGGTTAGTTTAGGTCAGGTTAGAATAGGATATTTGGGGCATTACCGAGCACACGGTTCTACCAAATTTTCACACGTTTATTGCAGTCACGAACCAACTAAAAAGCACGAATGCTATCTAACCTCAAACCCCGAGCAGAGCGAGGGTATTTGTCCGTAGAGAGCAGGCGCGTCAGCGACGGGTAGGGTTCATACTCTTAAACGAGGGTAGTGGAGAAATACATAAAATATCCGCAATAATTTTTACGTGGTGATTATATCACTCTTACTTTCTTCCTATATTTTCTGTGTTTTTGATGGTTTAGGCTAGGCTAGGTTCGGTTATGTTATGTTATGTTAGTGATTACACTTACGTAACATCAACTCATTTCTCCTGTAAACATGCTGATTTTACCCGATTTTGGCCCCCTAGTTCCAAAATTATCCCAAACATTCGTGTCTAGGACACGCGCACAGGTTTATAGAGAGCATTAGAAAGAATTGTTGAAAATCTAACAAAAAATATTTAAACAATTCCCTACTCTTACAAAACATTGTGCATGGTAACATGATATGCAATCGGCATTACTTGAGCAGACTGTTCTGTCAATTTACATTTTAAGGTTAGCTTAGATTAGGACGAAAAATGTTTCGGCATTTGTGCTGTATCGCAAGAACATATAATCGAAAAAAGAACAGTCCTATGTTTAGCAGAAGGGATCCAGCACTTTTTTCTTAAAAAAAAAAAAAAAAAAAAAAAAAAAGTTACAATTTTGGTAATTTCTGTTCGCATTAGGTTAGGTTAGTCATGTTATGTTAGTGTAAGGGTCCAGCATAATTTTCTAAAAAATGATAGAATTTTGCTGATTTCCACTAATATTACGTTAGTTCAGATTACCTTACATTAGTTTAGGTTAGATTTGGTTACGTTATGTTACGTCTAAGTACTTGTATCATCCATTTCCCCTGTGTTTTGTACGTGCTTCTGGACTCCTTCTGCTAAGCATACTCCAAAATAAATACCAAAATGTACTACATTTGGTTCCGTTGGCTAGATTATATTACATTACGTTACATTAGCCTAGGTTAGGTTCAATTACCTTCTAAAATAGATGCGTGAAAAAGTTTACGATTTGTAATAGAAAAATACTATTTGCAAATAAATACGGGGCCTTTGTTTAGCGATGGAAGGGCCAGCTTTTCACCTACTTTTTTGCGATACTCTACTCAGATTCGGTCGTTTTATGGTTCCGTACGATAAATTAGGTTAAGTTACCGATATTTAATTCACATAGTATTGCCGAGCAAGCGTTAGTGAGTCAAGGCGTGTTAGAGCCCCACAGGCACGTTGTTTTCTGTCTTCGTTACGAAGAGTTCACTTTCTTTTCCCACATAAGTCACTATAAAGTTCAAGTTCGGTAAACTAGAAGTAAATTATTAATAGTTAAAATTTTCATAACACTTTACTCAAACATTGATTGCCAGTTTTTGTCCCCCATCTCTAAACTGTTACCAAATACGGCGTTCGGATGTATAACAAAAACTAAGGTGCAAAACACAAACCATCTTGTGCTAGATAACCACTAAAAAGCACGAATGCTATCTAACCGAGCAGTCAGTCCAGGGCGAAGCTGGTGGTCCCGCACGGGGGTGCGTCCGAATAGAGTAGGCGCATTAATGATGGTGGTTATGCACGTGCGCGAGGGTAGTGAAAACAGATGGTTTTTGCAATAATATTTGTTATGGTTTATACAATATGAGTTTTTAATTATTGGAACTGATTAAGAATAGTCCGTCATAAAAATTACGGTAGTTGTATGGATATAATGAATGAGTACATATGACAAAGGATTGTATGGGATATTAAATTTCACTATCGGAGGAAGTTTTCAGAAACCAGTAGGAAACCAATATTTCATGTTTACAACTGTGAAACAATTACAACTGGGATTAAAATGATTGCGTGCATATCAAAGACGACTGTGCAACAAACTAATACCATCTGCGAAGTATTTCTGTAACGATGTAGGAAACTTAGAGCTCCCTCGTGACTAAGCGGTTAGCGTACGCGCCTTTGGTGTGGGAGACCCGAGTTCGATTTCCGCGTGAGCTCATGTGATTCGGATTACACGTTAAATTGCAGGTCCACGTCTCATATAGCCTCGCTGCTCAAAGGGACGCTAAACTAAAATCTATTCGAATCGATGTAGGAAACTTGTAGTTTTTCTCTACAACAATAGAGTTACTAGGGTAAAACCAGTACAGGTACTCTAGCCTATGAGATTCTAGGCGATATCAAGTGTTTTTTGCGCTGTCTTTGATTATGTGCACTTCCCGTCGTTGGCGCGCCTGCTTCCTGCAGATGCACTTTTTCGTTTACCCACAGGCCACCAAGCACAAGTTAGCGTGTGCTGTTTCCGCGATCGCTTTTGTCGCATACTTTCGAACGCGTGTTTATGCCAATAAGGGAAAATTGTCGTAAAGTGAATCTTCACCCATGAATGCAAATCCTACCTAAGAAACAGTTTCTAAGATACTATAGTGAATTTCATAATACTATTGTGAAATAATTGCATATAGTAAGATATTAAGTACTGGGATAGCGCATAGTCATTTCTAGGGCACATTAGTTTGTACGCATATTGTGTTTGGTGTTTATACACGAAAATGAACGTTTTAATTTTACGTCGCATGTTTATGCCCTTTGGGCTAAAGGAGACGTATAATTAGAAAACAGTGTATGGAATGGCAATATACGAGTAACCGAAATAACTCGGAGAAAACCCACGGATACGGTGCTGTCCACCACATCGAAACAGATTTGGCGCACCAGAGCTATACCACCAATCCACCATGCCTTCCTCGTTATGTACTAAGTATTAAATATTACCTATGAGTTTTACAAATTCTGCTATTCTTAAACTTAGTGCCCGCTGACATAGTTTTCATATATAGTATTTTACCGTATGTTTCTTGCAGCTACATTTACTGTTCCTTGCAAAAGTGTGAAAGGACGATAGATTTGGTGTGCCCTCTCATTCTAAATAGGTAACACTTTTGTATGT
Organism: Thermobia domestica; assembly: GCF_964235325.1. NCBI lineage: Eukaryota > Metazoa > Arthropoda > Insecta > Zygentoma > Lepismatidae > Thermobia > Thermobia domestica. The sequence continues at coordinate 216,190,111 of NC_137459.1, read as the reverse complement.
TTAGCATAATACCATGTTTTAAATTTTTGTGTTTCACCTCTTGCAAACCAAGTTCATGAACAATATGGCCTATTGTAGTGCGAATCACGACTGAGGTTTGAAATCTGTGCACTAGGTGGGTACGCAGACTATCATGCAGGATAAATCCTTACAATATAGGCCATTTCTACCAACTTTTTCAGCTCGAGGAGAGTGGAATTACTGGACCATACCACCAGTTTTTGCTATTTTGCTTCTATTTAAAACTGTTCTTGGTATTGATACTCTACATTGATTTGTCTTAAAGTGTACCGCCCACGATAATAATCTGAGGCTAAGGAAGACTCTAATCATGATCACAAACGAAATGGTGCTATTAAAATATTTAAAAAAAATGCTGAAGCAAGATGTATATCAGGGCTTTAAAATAAAAATGAGTGGCCCCATTTAAAAATACAATTTATTATTATTAATTTGTAGAGAAGAAAATATCTTTAAATTGCATGTATAGAGGAAAATAAAATCTTTAAATTTGCAAGTATAGCATAGTGGGTTGCGTGCCACTCAGGAGATTTACACCCACAATGATAAATGACTTGTTACATGTCAGATGGCAGAGTTTTTGCTGAATTTCCTCTCCAAAGTGCAAAGGGATATTGTAGTAAAGAAAGGATACTTACAAGGTACAAATCCCAAGCTCCATGGTTGCTTCTTGAAGTTCTTACCCGAACTGTATGGAATGAAGGATGGATCAGTTTTCCCCTCCTGCCTCTTGCCCGTGCTTTTTTATATTATTGAATCTCGTGACGTATGATGGTGAAAAATCCAAAAATTGTTTTCAGTAAGTATTTTTGTTCTATATTTTCTCTAGGAAAGTCCATCACGTCACGAGATGTTTGTTTTGGAAAAAGCAACGGGCCGAGAAGCTTATGTAAAGGTCACCTGGCTGTTGTTGTCTTCGATGAGAAAGTTTATTTCCCTATTCACACAACCTTGACCAAGTTGTCACTTTCTAATTACTGTGTACGAAAATGTACACTAAAATATAATTCCAATTTAAAAAAAAAAAACCTTATGCATTTCCAGGTGCCGAGTATTATATGACAATCCCCCTCTGGGGTTTATTGAGCGGCTACTGAAAATGTCCGCATCAATAAAAAAAATAATAGTAAAAAAAAACCTTTATGCATGGAGTGTGGAACGCAAGTTTAACAGGCATTGTGGGTATAAGTATCCTATGACTTACAAAACAAGAAAAAATATTGTCAAAAGAAAAAAAAAAAAAAACTATAGTACCCGGAAGAGTGCAAGTCTTTTATCCATTGATGTCTACATTACTTGCGGGACATATACGTGCATCCTACTAATTTTAAAAAGTTTTTGTTCTCCTTCACCTGCATGTGAAAAATATATATATAGCATATCCTCCAAAGAGATTAATGGTCTTGCCACCTGTATGTTTTAAAAAAAAATTAAAAAATATGGCATGTCTCTTCAAAATGGTTTTGCCACCTGTATGTTTAAAAATTAAAAAAGAATATGGCATGTCTCTTCAAAATGGTTTTGCCACCTGTATGTTTAAAAAATTAAAAAGGAATATGGCATGTCTCTCCAAAATGGTTTTGCCACCTGTATGTTTAAAAAATTAAAAAAAGAATATGGCATGTCTCTTCAAAATGGTTTTGCCACCTGTATGTTTAAAAAATTAAAAAAAGAATATGGCATGTCTCTCCAAAATGGTTTTGCCACCTGTATGTTTAAAAAATTAAAAAAAGAATATGGCATGTCTCCAAAAAAAAAGCTACATGTGTCTCCAAAGCTTGTTTCTTCGGTCTCTAATGTCCAAAGAGACGAGGAAAATGAGCCGTTGCACTTAACATAGAAGATAACCTCACTATAGTGGAACATAATGCACTATTGGTTATCCTACACTGCGGCTGGTCCATAAAAATTGTGTGTTCGCCATGACGAACCGTGGGATCAATAACTGAGAAGCCGCCTAGGAGAGAGTTCACATGCTACACTGCCAGACACATTGTCAATTATGGCGTTGAAACACTGGAAGCTGAATAGTTTGAAGTCGGCGAAAAAAAAAAACAAATAGCGCTGGGCATCTGCTGTCCATACCCGAATAACTGAGTTCGGGAGTGCAGGAACCTGCTTCTGAAACCATCCTCTCTAGAGTCGAGAAACTGCGATGAAGAGCATCATGACGTCGGGAACGGTGCTGCAGATGTCGTCGAGGTGCCAGGTTGCCAGGAAGGAAGGTTAATACAAGGTGTAGGAGGGGCTGGGATTAACAAGAGGATGTTCAGCCTTGCTCCGATTAGGCAACTCCAATGCTTTAGTGATGAAAAAATTCGTTCAGCAATTTTATGTGACTCTCAAAAGGGAGATACTTATGTATATATATAAATGCGCTACAGGTGTAAGCACAAAAAAAAAAAAAAAAAAAAAAAAAAAGGAAATAACATAAATGGTAGATTTAAAAAAAAAAACATGGTTGTGGTTTTAAATGGGAAAAAAAGAGAATACAACCGACACCGATATATATATATATATATAAATAAAATATATACAAAATATACATAAAATTGTAACAAAAAATAGGTGGATCTAAAAGTTTGCATACTGTGCCTGAAGAGGAAGTTGCGGAAGTAAGATCGGAGAAGTTACAAGCATGTTCGAAAGACAACGTCGAAAGAACATGGGAAAAAGGATATGTAAATGGGATGGAAGCTAGACCTGTTTTTTTTTAAAGGCACAAGGGGAAAAGGGAAAATTGAAGGGAAAAATTATGGGTGGGATCAAAGAGAAAGTAGGGGAAGGGGAACCAGCTTGCTCCTTGGAGTAGGGTTACATCATGATTTGTGATTCTGTATGTAGCGTTTGTATTTGGTACGAAACATGACATCAGTGTGAGTGTCAGGTATGTATAACTTGAGACGCGATTGTGCTATGGGCGTAGGCTTGTTTTGGATGTCTACAATGTACGTGTTGTCATCAAGTCGACGAATGATCTTAAATGGCCCATTATAGGCTGGCATCAACGGACGGCACTGACCAGGCTTAGCGTATAAGTTGGAGACCATGACGTCAGCGCCTGGGGGAAAAAAGGTGGGAGGGTGTTTGGACTCTTGTTTCCGTTTGAGATTGGAAAATATTTCCTGTCGTTTAAGTTCTACAAGCTGACGCATTTCTATTGCAGCGGCGAGCCGTGTATGTAGGTCAGAGTGATCCCTCGGGGTACGAAATATCTGATCAAGAGGTAATCGTGGTGACTCGCCGTATAAAATTTGGTGCGGTGAAAAGCCATGAAAGAGAGGAGTGAAATTTAGAGAAGCGACAGCTTCTTGCAAAAAACGTGGCCAGTGACTATGATTATCGCGTGATAAAAACTTAAGCGCGACCTGTAGATTCCCAATCCTTGATTCAACATGGCCTAAAGTTTTGTGATTTTGTGGCAAAGCGTAAGATACTTGAATTCCCAGACTCTGTAAAAAAGCTTTACTTTTTTGTGATGTATGAGAGCTTTGGGCGTCTAAAAATACCTTAGTAGGAGTGCCAAGGCGAAGAACAATTTGATCCATAAAGAAGGATATAAATTCTTCGGAAGTGGGAGATTTAATGGGGTGAGCTATGACGTAACTGCTGAGGTGGTCTGTTGCAACATAAAACCAACAAAATCCATCGCCTTCTAATGGCATCAATTTTCCACATAAGTCAATAGAAATATGGGAAAAGAGCGTGGCCGGAGGATGGCGCTGTACTGGGTCATTATTAGGAGAGTATGCGCGTTTGAACATGGCGCACTCAACACATGACTGTATACGATTGTATAACCACTTGGACAGCCCTGGAATGTAATAACGCTGCCGGATGAGATAAAATAATTTCGTATAGCCTGGGTGTGTCAAGCATTGTGTTTGCAGCTCGTGAAAAATTGAATCTCTTAGTGAGATGGGAATACACAACAATTGGCGCGGTGCTGAACGGGGAGGTACTTTCCGATACAAGACTCCATTAATAAACATATAATACTTTTCCCACTGGTGATATCTAGGGTGGTTGAAGTCTGGTGCTTGGAGTGTACGGATAATTTCTCCAAAAAACGGGTCCTCTCGTTGCAACCGTGAAATGTCGATGGTAGCATCCAAAGTTAAGAGCTGAAATTGATGATCATCCTCCTCTAACATGTCTAGGGTCTCCTGGGTAACAGGCTGGGGGTAGCGTGACAATAAGTCAGCTATACAGTTATTGACGCCCCGTATGTGTTTAATGGTAAATGTAAAAGAATTGATATATGAAACCCATCGCGCGAGTTTCGCTGTAAACTTAGCGGTACTAGAGATGGAAACTAACGCTTTAGAATCGGTTAGAACTGTAAAATGGGAGCCAATTAAATACTTTGACAATTTTTTTAGAGAAAAATAGACTAAATAATTCTATTTCGTACACGGGCATGGGTGTAATGCGTTTCGAAAGCCTACTGGATAAGTAAATTACAGGATGGAGAGTGTCAGAGCCACGTTTACGCTGCAAGAGACATGCTCCCACGCCTTGATTGGACCCATCAATCATCAAGACGTGCTCAGTGTTAGTGGTGGAGAAAAGGGTTAAGACCGGAGGAGTAGTGAGCAGACGCTTCATCTCGTCGAAGGCGTTCTCCATTTCAGATGTCCAGACTAATTTCTTGGGTTTGCCAGCCAGAGCTTGATACAAAGGTGCTAAGCGGAGAGAAATGTTAGGGAAAAAGTTGCGGTAAAAATTAACACTGGCCAGCCATGATTTTAGTTCACGCAAAGTAGTCGGCCGCGGCAATTTAGTTATGGCGTCAGTTTTTTCGGGGTCTGGCGTGACTGTACCATCAGAAATAATGAAACCGAGACATTTAACTGCAGTTAAGCCAAAATGAGATTTCTTAAGATTAAATAAAAGGCCATGTTTCTGTGCCGTGTGAAGCACATGCTGGAGCGTATCAAGCAGTTCATCGAAAGTTGGGGCGTGGATATAGCAATCGTCGATGTATGTTATGAAACGTGATGGTGGTATATCTTTAAAAATTTCTCTGAGCACCCTCTGCAAGGAAATTGAACTATTAATGAACCCCATGGGGAGAGATGTCAGCTGAAACTGTGTGGCTGGTAAATCTAAATCCCTAACGGAAAATGCCGTTGCTTCTCTATCCTCCTTAACCAAAGGGAGCTGGTGGAAGCTCGAGAGGAGGTCCATGGATATGTAGTACTTGGAATCTGCTAAGGCTTCTAAAACGTCCGTTAATGGCTGAATTGGTTCTGAAATAGCATCACAGTGTCGATTAAGCTGACGCAGGTCATATACCAATCTCGGGACCTCGGAATGCGGTTTGGGAACCGCTAAAATATTGTTCCTATAACTTGATTCGGACGGCTCGATAACTTTTTGCTGTATGAGTTTCAAGAGTTCTCGCTTCACCTGAGGGCGTAGACGGTACGGAATTGAAAACTGGGGTGAAACAAACGGGCGCCTATCTCGGAGATTAAGAGAAGCTTCAGAAGTACGGATTTTTGAAAAATCCGTAGGACTCCAATTAAAAGAAACTGCGTTTTTGGTTAGGATGTCTCGAAGGCGGTTCTGTTGAGCAGTTGGAAGCTGGCTGTTAATGTTAAATTTTTGAGGATCAATTAAATGTTTGATTTGAGTTAATCTCTCACTAACAAACTGTTGAGCATCCTTAATGGATGGTTCATATAGCTTCCGGACTGTGTTAATTCGAAGTGTCTTATCGTCGTGGCGATAGGGTGTCCCTAAAACAACTGGTGTGTTTTTACGTAATGTTTGCCATCGGTTGGTCGGGTTGACCAAGAGGACGGCAGGATTGGAGCTGTTAGTAAGTACATCAAGAGGGATACATCCCCTAAGGCGAGGTAGCAATGGTATGTCTAATATGTATTCTGGGTGTGGGGAGTCCAATGGTAGAGTAAGACTCACCAATGTTATTTGCTTGGGAGGCAGCGCCACCCTAGACTTAGTGACAAAAGTGTACTTATCGCTCGCGATGCTGCTAGTAAGGATCAGGTTAGTGAGAGAAACTTGTGTCGGCCCTGGACGCCCTGGTGTGGTTTGGTTCTCGTCAAAATGATGCAAGGTCAAAACGTTATGAAAATAATCAATTTGACAAAAATGTGCTCTGAGAAATTCATTACCGATCAGGGTTGGAAAATTTTGCAAGGGGATTACCCGAAAGAGAATCTTGAATTTCATGCCTTGTAAGTTGACAGTAAGTGACACAGCCTGCGTAAGTGTAAGAGGTGTGTTACTGAGGCCATGAACGATGGTCCGTAACGCAAATGGTTTTGCAGATGGAGGAAGAGGTGAAAGGGGAATCAGAGACGATTCTGCCCCGCTGTCCAGACAAAATTGATGTTTAACACCATCTATATCACCATGAATGAAGGCCAGTTGCCTTTTGTACCATATGGGTATGTGGACTGGTGTAGGAGCCTGCGGAGCCATCACTGCGTGGCCCGCTTGCTTGCCGCGTTTTTTGAACGAGATTTCTTTTGACGGCGGTTGTGGGTTGTGGGAGGGAGCACCTGGGGATAGGACCATGGGTATGGAAAAGGAAAAGGCGGTATTTGCACATGATTTGCTAGAACTGGGTGCTGGGTGGGATAGGATCTGTTTTTAGGAGTGGAGCCTCGGGAATCACGGCGGTGGGATTTGGCTGTAGTATCACATGGAGAAGTATGAAAGGCGCAGTGATGGTCACACTTATAATTCACCGGAGTGCATCCATGAGATGTGCAACATTGTGCTGGCTGCAAGATGATGGAAGGTTGCGAACCGGAGAGGCGTGAACGGGAGAATGGTTCCCATTGGGAGGTCTCGAAGGGGACCTGTCCCTATTGAAACTGTGATGGTGACGATCAGCAGAGCGGCCCCGCGCTGAGGAACGATGCTGATAGTGCTCGTTGTCACGGGATCGGTCCCGGGGGGAAATACTTCGAGAATGTCTCCGATCAGGTGTTGGGTAACGCTCGCGAGAGGGGTCACGTTTTTGGCTAGGGGTGTACCTATCTTTAGAGTGATCGCGGTATGACCTATCGTATGAGTGGTCCCGCTGACCACTGTGGCGTTCGGAGCGTTCACTAAAGGAAGGCTGATACGACCTGGGTCGGTCATATGTAGCGAACGAAACTTGGGGTAGCGGTGTTTGAGCATTAAAAAGCGTATTGAGTTGAATTTGGAGGTTCTCTAATTTGTTAATAATACTTGCAAGATCGTCAGTATTGGATGAAGGAGCTACAGCATGAGTTGGATTGAGTCCCTGATTGCGTCGTGATACTAAAAAATCAGCTTTTTCACGAAGAGTTGCAAATGATATGAGGTCATCAAAATTATCAAAAGTTTTATGGGAAAAATCAACTATAAAAGAGGGCAAAAGTCCTGCAATTGCATCAGCCAAAAAATCCTTAAAAACGAATTCAGCGCCAGTTTTTGTATGCAAGGTGCGTTTTTCATATAAATAGTGGGTAATGGGTTCGTCCGGGTGCTGCAACCTATTTCGATAAATTTCTATGGCAGAGAGTCTAGCTAATTGTGGCCCAAACTGCTTCAGAAACTGATCTTTGAGGTTATCCCAAGTGAGCGTCGCGAGAGCTGTGGTATGAGTTTGAAACCAATGAGAAGGAGGGCCCGCTAAGCAATGTTCAAAAATTGATTTTTTCTTTGCTTCATTCCACCCATTAATGGCTGCGAGTCTATCAAATTTTGAAAGAAATAATTCTGCGTCTTCCCCGGGAGCCGCGGAAAAAATGTCAGGAATACTAGTAGGGGAGAGAGGGGCCCTAGCCATCATGAATCAAATAAAATGCTCACAAAAGAAAGAAAAAAAATGGTTTTGAGAGTCAAAAAAACTTCAGAAAAAGTAAAAAAAAAAAAAAAAAAAACAAAACAGCATCAGATATAGCCAATCTAGAGCAAAAGAAAACTCATTGCCATCAAAACATGTCTGAATAAAATTTGTCATTCATTTGCATCTTCGCCGGGAGAGCCATAAAATATTTAAAAAAAAAATGCTGAAGCAAGATATATATCAGGGCTTTAAAATAAAAATGAGTGGCCCCATTTAAAAATACAATTTATTATTATTAATTTGTAGAGAAGAAAATATCTTTAAATTGCATGTATAGAGGAAAATAAAATCTTTAAATTTGCAAGTATAGCATAGTGGGTTGCGTGCCACTCAGGAGATTTACACCCACAATGATAAATGACTTGTTACATGTCAGATGGCAGAGTTTTTGCTGAATCTCCTCTCCAAAGTGGAAAGGGATATTGTAGTAAAGAAAGGATACTTACAAGGTACAAATCCCAAGCTCCATGGTTGCTTCTTGAAGTTCTGACCCGAACTGTATGGAACGAAGGATGGATCAGTTTTCCCCTCCTGCCTCTTGCCCGTGCTTTTTTATATTATTGAATCTCGTGACGTATGATGGTGAAAAATCCAAAAATTGTTTTCAGTAAGTATTTTTGTTCTATATTTTCTCTAGGAAAGTCCATCACGTCACGAGATGTTTGTTTTGGAAAAAGCAACGGGCCGAGAAGCTTATGTAAAGGTCACCTGGCTGTTGTTGTCTTCGATGAGAAAGTTTGTTTCCCTATTCACACAACCTTGACCAAGTTGTCACTTTCTAATTACTGTGTACGAAAATGTACACTAAAATATAATTCCAATTTAAAAAAAAAAAAAAAAAACCTTATGCATTTCCAGGTGCCGAGTATTATATGACAATCCCCCTCTGGGGTTTATTGAGCGGCTACTGAAAATGTCCGCATCAATAAAAAAAAAATAATAGTAAAAAAAACCTTATGCATTTCCAGGTGCCGAGTATTATATGACACTATAATGAAAGTAGGAGAAACCCGACAAAACCTACCCACCCGGTGTTTGACTACTACTAAGCCCACTTGACGCGAGCTGGGTTCAAACCAAGCATCCACGCACGAGAAGTGAGCACTCTGATATACAGTGATTAACTTGCTCTGGTTCGTTTGCATGTGCAAGGATATATAATCACTTACGGAATAGTAACGACAATCCATAATCACAACTCTTTTTACGAATTCAGTAATCTGTTTCAGATGCTGTTCAACTATGAACGGTCTTATCTTGTATCCCGAATGTTTGGAGACTTTCTATGTTTGAGTTGTTTACTATATATCGTAAAGCATCGATCAACAATTATTTCATTCTACTATACTTCCTAATTATTTGCATATACTGTTCTACTTTGTACGCTCGGTCGTTCCAAAGGAACTCTTTATTATGCACGTGTTACTAAACAATTCATCCGTATCTCATGGAATAGGTATTTTAACTACACGAAGCTAAATTGAGTCAATATCTATAGGTGAATTGCAGGAAATCTGTATAAATCCTTGCACGGAAACTTAAGTTTTGCTATATGAAACTGTGTTTGTAAAGCGACAATGAAACACTCAATTGAAATAAGATATCCACGTCCGGCAATCAACTAAGAAAGCAGTAATTGCTTCCAGTTATTTTAAAAAATCTGTGCTTTGGCATTTCAAACGTTTATTTGGTAACACTAAACCATCGTAGAGACTTTGTATACGTATATGCTTCAATGTCTCCTGCACTTTTGTAACCCTTATATATAAACATTCATGTGTGTAATGTCCTATCCCGTCCACTTTTCACTCATGAGTAGTTGATAGGATAGTTCATCTGTTTACCTGGTGTACTTATTTTGATTTCCTTGAATGTATTTTTTTCCCTACAATTAGTACTGAGTGTATAATTTTATTTATTTATTGTTACATATAAAATGCACATATGAAGTACGCTGTTTTTGGTGCCCTGCACAACAGTACTCGTTCAAAGTAACAAGAATCGACTATGACCGTAAACTTAAAATGTTCTCATATACATGCAAGGATTACTTTTATTATGAGTGGAGAATCTATCCTGGAAATTCCATCCACCAACGAATGACAAAATGCTTTGCTCTTGTTTCATTTTTCTTGTTCTTATAATAGATATATTTCTATATATATAAATGACCTTTATACATGTAGATTCAGTTCCGTGGGGAATGATTGATTATTTGGTTAAATTAAAATCTAGCACAAAGCAGTAATTTACTAAAAGAATGTATTGATGGTGACCTCAAGACTTTACATTGTGTAAGAGAAGAATTTTATATCTGTAAGTAGATTGGGTATATTTTTCGGTAATGTAAGATTTTAATTTCACTATGTGAGTTTATGCGGGTCAGATGTTGGTAATGCACGATCATACACATTCATCTCGTATATTTGGAAAACGTAATCAGACTAGGTTAGTTTAATTCTTTTTTAATAATTTTCTGCTTTAAATTTTGAGTTATAAAAGTGGGTAGTTGCTCTTCCCTCTGGTGTAGCGGCTAGCGCGCGCCTTTGCTTACACTGGGGTTAATCTTTAAAATCGCGTACCATTGACTTCTGTTTGTGTTGCTTCTCATCTGGAAAGAGGTGTAATATCTCTAACTAACTAGAGCGGAGTGGAGGGGGGGGGGGTGCACGGTGGCTCAGTGTTAGAGCGTTTAACTCTGGTACGTAGGGTCCCTGTATTAATTCCTGTCTCAAGTAAGTTTGTGGTAGACATATCCGTGGGTTTTCTCGGGTACTCTAGTTTCCTCGCAAAATCCCATTTCACCAGTTTTTTCATTCATTATTCACTTGCGTTAATCATCCGTCTCCTTTAGCTTCAAAAGCATAATCGTGGAAAGTTAAACTGAAAGATTTTCGTGAACTGAACTCAATAACCAGCTGATTCAGACCACAGAAGATGATCCCAATAGACAATTGTATTATTATTATTAGGATCAATATTAACAGACGAAAATCATATTCACGAAGAAATTAAATGTCGACTAAAAGCAGGGAATTCGTGTTACTATTCGGTTCAAAATCTCTTGTCGTCGCGAGTTCTGTCGAGCAATTTGAAGCTTAAAATATATAAAACGATAATCATACCTGTTGTTCTGTATGGTTGCGAAACATGGTCGCTTACTCTGAGGGAAGAACATAGACTGAAAGTATTTGAGAACAGGATTCTGAGAAGAATATTCGGACCCAAGAGGAACGAGAATGGGGAATGGCGGAAGCTTCATAACGAGGAACTACATAGTTTATACGGTTTACCCAACATTGTTAGGGTCGTCAAGTCTAGGAGGCTTAGCTGGGCAGGTCATGTAGCTAGAATGGAAGAAAGTAGAAACGCTTTCAAAGTCTTGACTGGTAGACCCATAGGAAAACGACCATTAGGAAGACCTAGGCGCAGATGGGAGGATAATATTAAGATGGATCTCGCAGAGATAGGAATACAAAGTAGAAACTGGATCCAATTAGCTAAGGATAGAAGTCAGTGGAGAGCTTTTGTGAACGCGGCACTGAACCTCCAGGTTCCATAGGCCATAGAGGTAGGTAGTTAGTTAGTTAGTTATTATTATTATTTCAATTTTTACTGAAAACGTTACTTGCTGGTACCTTGGAAAAGTAAAGAAAATAACCCGTCGACATTTTTAACGCAACTTAGAATAATGTCACTCGTATATCTATAATTGGATTTCTTTCTCATTCTGAGCAAATTTACCGTTTAAATTCAATAAATGTACCAAAAACTATGGATTCAGTCAATTATAGATCCCCCTTGAGTATTGATAAAACACTCGTGCAGGGTTCCTACTGGTCAAGGAAGTCAGGGAAATTTTATAAAATATGTTTTTCTCATTTTTCTAACATTACTTTTACATCAGTTTCAACTTAGCCAACAATTAATGATCACGGTATGGAACATTGCTCACATTTTTGTGGGTGCTAAATGAAGTGTACGTATGAGCAATTAAATACTATTTGTCTTTATAGAATATATAAATATTCACCGTTATTTATTCCTTATTTATATATCAACATCATCCGACACCTGTCATGAAAGTCAGCTAATTTGCTGCCGAAGATCAGGTAAATAGATTTCTCCAGATCAGTAGGAACCCTGTAATAGGTTATAAAGATTAATTCGTGTATTATTTGGTGCATTCTGAAGTATATGAGACGAAATGCAAATACAAGAATGCGTACATAATAATTTCAAAATGGAATATTCTAACCAGAGTGACCATAAGATGAAGTTCATATGAATACTTGTAAAACAAATTTTAAGTTATGGTCAATCCATATAACAAGTCTGGTAATAGCTGTTATGAGTGAAAAACACTTTTTCTTTCCTGGTTCATTTTTGAGCCTTTGCTTGACTTCTTGGCATCTGTAAAAAAATGTGTACCAAAGTTCTGTTTTTCTTCACAAAATTGAATAATAATATAACGATTCTCCACTACTTCTAGAAATAAATAAATAAATATGTATCAGATATATCATAAACACTAGCAGTTCGTACAAGAGGTATATCATATGAATTAAAAGATATATTCAGAAAGTAGTAAAGATTTTGAAACTTATAGGGAGGGTCGTTCGAAAAAAATTGTACTTAAACTATACTCCTACATCCATATATACATATGAGAATTAAAAGAACTATCAGTACTATCTCCTAATTGTCAATTTGAAGTGATAGCAAATAGTCAGCTCCATCTGACCAAATTTCAAGCAACCCCTAATAATGATTTATAATTTAACTATAAAATCTTACCTTGTGCAACTACTTCCATTCGTGTTTAAGTCGTTATCCTCACAATATTTTGCTCTTTTCTGGAATCATTCCTGAAGCTCAGACGTAATGTTAGAAGGAATCTACTTTTTGATAACATTGTTATATCACTTCAAAAGCTGTAAATAGAAAAATCTGCACAAAGTGTTCTACAGTACACTTCTGTAAATTATATTCACCACTCCTGAGCTTCATGCCGACTTTTTCCTTCACAGGTTTTGAAGTGATGTAGTAATGTACTCAGAAAGTATATTCAGGCTAGCATCACCTCCTGCATTTTGAGGATGGTTCCAGAGAGGATCGAAATGTTGTGAGAATAATGAATTAAATATGAATAACAGTTATGGGTACAAAGTAAGATGTTGAGTTTTAAACCATGTACCCAAGAGCACAGTTTAGTAACTATAGCTACTTTAAGTATTGTAATTTCAAAAGATTTCAGTGTCATGCCTAATTTTGGGAAGTAGGTAAATAATACGTCTTACTCATTGTCGAAAACAGTGAAAAAAATTCAAACTCGAGACTACATTTTTCATAAATGTAGATAATTTACGTGTGATTTGTAATATTACAAATATGTTGTGCTGATAACTATAAATCATACTTTGCTTTCTTCCTGGTGTAGTAGCAGCACGCGTGTTTTTGGCAAGCGAGGTAGACTTTTGGAAATTTCATGACGGCCTTAGGGCGAGGTCCAGAAAATTGACCTATTACCCTTCTCCGCCCATTACATGCTAGTGAAACAGATATTTTTTTCCGAAATCCGATGTTGCCAACAAATTCGAACTCTATAACAGCTCTCAGCTAAAATAGGAGGGGGTGAGTAAAAGCTGATCTCCGTTACTTGAGTAAGGAATGGAATGTTTTAAATGTTTTGGCGAAGAAAAAAGTAGCCTGGAAGCTGCGAGTCCTTCGTGTTGCTTTGTTATTTGACACTTCAACAGAATATCTTTCTTCTTCCGTTAAGAAGGAGCGAACCATATGTGCAGGCCAGTTGGTCAATGTTTGTTCATCACCCTGTTCTGTATACAGAAAGAATGAAATAAAAGAAGGCAAGAAATACATTTTGGACTGTGCATTTTTTTAAAAGATAAACATGAATGCATGTATTGAAAAAAAGCAAGAGGAAGATTTTAATCTATATAAAAGTATCTTCAATTCTAGTCGAATAATAATATCTGAAATGCATGATGAAGAAGTAACTTTCTCATTTACATAATAGATAAGGCAACAAGAGATCAAAAATTTACGAATAGTGTATTTCAATTATATTTTGCATTTTATTAAATTACATTATTTTTAATTATTTTATTACATAATTACACTATATTTTACATCGATTATTTTTATAAATTCTTCACTAGAGCATAGGCCGTCTAAATTAATTTTCTTTTACTGAGGTTTCCTTATGACACCGGAAGAACATAGGCATAATATTAAATTTTCTTCTTTCTCTTCGTTATTTGTTAGTGTTATGTATAGGCCACGGGGTATAGATCGAGTTACTCAGGATGACCATGGTTAGTTATTAGCGAAACAACTATTCTCATCTATTATATTATTATTATTGCTGAGAGGTATTTACGTATTTAATAGAGATCTAGGTATAGTTTGAATGAATTTTAACATTATAATGAGAAATGGGGAAAAAATTTGGAAAGGATGCTGACAAATAATAAGTAAAAGGTAGTATCTCACAATTCGTTTGAGAGGAAAACGAAAATCGTGGACAATTCTGTCAAGATTTCTCGTTGCATAATTCTATAAACTTTCCAATTGTAATGTGAAATTTAGCACCAGGAAATGTTGTTTTACTATTACGATATAGTTAATTTAATATGCTTTGTTTCGGATTGATTCCCGATCAAACACAGAATTTTCAGTTTTTAATCTACATCTTTAGATAATTGAATTAAGAAAGAGGGAACCTTGACCTAGAACAACAATAAAGAAAGCAATGTGATAACCACACATGACACAACTTGCCTTCGTTGTAACATTAAATTATTATTTTTATTACCGCTAATCATAAAATTATTTATTAACTGGCTGAAGAACCGGCGTTCACGGGAAGAGTAAATTTATGGAGAATATTTGAAATGTGAATCATATTTGAACCCTTTTCTCGCATTTAGAACAGGTATTTAAATGGAAATTAAATTATAAAAGGTTAGGCGACCCAAGAGCTATTTTCAAAAATTGATTGTAAACTATTTAACAGCTTTTGACATATTCTATATTTGAACCCTTTCCCCCTAGGATACGTCTTTAATGAAAGTGACATGAAAGAAATCCGACTCCAGTCAACTGTTACCTACATTGCAAAATCCATTTGAAACAATCTATCCGTTTTTCTCATGATGATGACAAATAACATCATTTTGAGTGTGGAGGACAAATACCTCTTAGGATACTCATTATAATGAAAGAGACCTGGAAAGTCCAGTTTGAGCCAAGTGCTAATGTTCCAAAATTCTTTCCAAACGGTTCAGCAGTTTTCTCGTGATGATAAGAAGATAGTCTTGATTGTCTTCTTTACAAAATTTTCTTTTTACTTTCGAGTGACGATAGGAAATAAGAAAGTATAGCAATCATGAAAAAATAAAAATCTAGATTTAAACGGATTTCTACGTTAGATGATCCCTACATGTCTCAAAACGGAGTTTTGTTCGTCCCAGTGAAAATATGTTCGGTTGCCTAGAGGGCATATCTACGGTTCAGCGTATCGAGACATAATTTTAAACTTAAGGTTTTTACAAGATTCTCTAGCGTCATTTTCGAATTTTTTTAACACCTCTAAAACTACGAGTAGTTTACTGAAAGATGAAAATCAAAATTTGTGATATTCTCAAAAACTACTCTAACGAATTTCTTTTCGTGTTTCATAATTCATTTGGTAGAGCGTTCACCTCCGGTGCTCGGGGTCCCTGGTTCGATCCCAGCTCGCGCCGTGTGGACTTTGTGGTGGACAAACACCGTGCTCGTGGGTTTTCTCGGGGTTCTCCCGTTTCCTCCCACTTTCTTCATTCCACCATTTCATGCATTTCTCATCTTCACCGTCTCCTTTAGCCTAACTGGCATAATCGTGGGACGTAAAACTTAAAACATCAGTAGCGTAGCCGGGATGTGTGTTTGGGGGGGGAACAAGTGCTGTTATAGGTACATATAGAGGAATTACAAACATCAAAGTACATTGTCGGACCTCTTTGGGGGGCCCCTGCCCCCCTTCCCTACGCCACTGGGCAACATGAGATCAGAAATTTACGAATAATGTATTTTAATTATATTTTGCATTTTATTACATTATATTCAATTACTTTATTACATAATTACATTATGCGCGTATTACATCGATTATTTTTATAAAATTCTACACCAAAGCATAGGTCGTCCTAATTAATTTTCTTGCATTATATGCGATGTGGTCGTGTACTTAAAAATCTTTTTTTCTTTTACTAGCATTAACACAAAATAGAGCATGTACCTTTCGTTGGCGAGGGGGAGAAAAGAGCAAAGTGGAATCCCAAACCCATGGCAAGGAGGAAAGAGAAAGAGAGGAAAGTGACCTCTTAAGCCCACATGTGTAAGTCATAAATCAGAGTATAACAGAAACTAAAACTATGGCAACGTTGGTGGATACACATTTACTTACAATGTCACTAGTAAGGGGATACGAGTGTTCGGGCATTGCCGAAACCACCCACAGAGAGCTTTCTTGTTTCTGCCACGACTTTATCGAGTCGTGGGAGAGCATCGAACACACTGCAGTGGTTCCAGATGCTACTTTAAATTGTAGGTCTCGTCTATATAATCTAGCTGCTGATAAAAGGCATAAATACAAATTAAGTAACCAATCAATTTAGATTGTTTGTATTCTTCCGGAGATAGAAACAACACACAATAGTACTCTTAGGAAAAAAGTACAAAATTAAGTGCTTAAAGTTGTAAAATTACTTTGAATTTTAATGTGGTCTTCCCCTTCATGGTGATGTATGGGAATGCGTTTTCTTTTCTTTCTTTCTGTTCTTAACTAATGTTTTCTAAAAATATCTAGCTTCGTTGCAACCTAAATGAGTTTTATATTTTAGTTTAAATGTCTCTCTGTTATGTGAGTTAACTGGGCTATTTATAGCTAAGCTAAAAATGGATGTGGTAACAAAGAAGCGAAACATATATATTACAATACGATCCACACTACTACTTAGATTTGTGTTCAAAACTTTACTATACTGATTTTTAATGTGTATCCTGACGCTATATCCTAGAAGTCTTATTGTGTTCCAGATGGAAGATATTTCTGTGTAATGCGTGTGAAGCGTACGGATTTCGAATGCAGTAACTTCTATTTTTCTACATCATAGCTCCCTGTGTTTTAATGCAATTTTGTTTCTTTTTGTTCCCTGATGTAGGTCAACGCTGAGAATTGCGCCTTTATCGGGGACAGAACCTGGGTATTCAAATTATGTGGGTACCTGAAGGATTAATATAGCATATCGGGTTTAGACAAGTACTTATCTAGTTTCCCCCTCCATGTAATGGAGATTATATTTTATTTTCCAGTGATTTCTGTCTCTGCGCTCTGACCTTCATCTAGAAAAAAACCGTTGGGTTGAAACTTCTACAAAGTTTGAAACTCATATTAAACTTCTATAAAGTAACAATTTAAAAAAGAATCTGTACATGGTATTGTTTTATTTCAGAGTAGATAATTTTTGCATTTGTTACTAAGTAATACTAATAATTAATGTTTTTTACAGGTGTAAGAAGAGAAACGTATTTACAAAGGAGCTAGCAAATCATCTTGTGCATGAATAACTGCTTCAGAGAATCTTAATACATGGTACTTTATGAATATTAATTTTGAATACTAATTTTGAGTACTCAGTGATTTTAGTGATAAAGGCTCTTCGGCTTCAAGAGCAGGCGATGTTCCCTCTTCCATTTAAAATTCATCTTTTTATGTGGATCATATCGAAATTATCGGAAAATGAAAGCGTCTAGGATCCATAAAATGTATCTTGATTAATAAAATGTGTTCCCTGACGTCATCTCAAATATATATATTTTGTGTTTTATATGATCGTTGTTGACTAACCTGTTTGTCAAAACACAAATTATTTTCTATATAGTAGTTCTATTGATCATTGAGTGTTAAGAGGGAGAAGGAGTGCGCCACAGCGGCCGGAATATTGGTGTTCAATTTAACATGGGATCTCAACCATTTTTTAGGCAAATCACGGTTTCATTTCGTTCTTTCGCAAAAATGTCTCAGTAGCGCACTAAATATGATGCATCTCATTTTAAAGGTGCAGTTTGAACGCTGTGTGTGATATTTTCTTCTTGTAAATACAGATAATTATAATCCAAATTCCCATAAGAAAATGATCAAAATCAGACGGAAAAGTCTTCTGTTTTTTTACAGTAAGGAAAAGAGCTAAAAACTCCGGACTTTTTTGAGAATGGAGTAGAATCTTTGTATTTGTGCGCTACTGTACTATTTTTTCGCTGTTTCCAAAGACATCCATTTTACAATCGATGAGAAATTATATCCTTCATAATTGAATCTACAGAAATCAGAAATCAGATTTTTTCGTGTTCACGTACTTGGCCGTATAACTGCTAGATGGCACTATAGTCATTCCTCATCCCCCTTTCCTTCTCAGCGGGAGCCAGTCCTTTTGAAAATCTACTTTGAACTTCTTAACAGGGGCGGGAGGAAATAAATCATTGTGAAGGACGGGAACTTCAAACACGAGGAATGGCAAAATTTATGACCTCTTTGGTTGATGGTTTCTGTTTCAGCAGTACAGTGTGTTTGTAGATGGTTTCTGTGAGAAGAAGTAATTTGTGTTTGTAGCGATAAAGTCAACCTTTCGACAAAAATTTGTGAAGGAGAAGCCGAACCAAAGTCTTCGTTTATCTATTCCAAGAAAGAAATGAAAACTTCCTGCAGGACTAAGTATATACATGCAAGAGAAAAAATAAGATACATTATTATAATCTTTAGGATAGATTAATTCCCGAAATATTCTTTGTTTACCTGTCAAAAAATCAAGAATAATATGGTATAAAGCTCTTTCATCAGCTTCCATCGTACAACATACTAGACACACACATTTATATACATACATACATATATATATATATATATATATATATATATATGGCGAATCCAGGACATGATCAAGGGAGGAGGTAAACCATAGTTTGCCTCTTTATCCAGAGTAAACAGGATTGAAGCCCATTTTATCCAGTGTATACCTGAGCGTCAAGGGGAGGGCTATAGCCTCTATAGCCACCCTTGGATCCGCGCCTGTATATGTATACTATTTACAGTGCCAGAGTTACGTGTAAGCGAAACAAGCTATAGCTTAGGGCCCCGCTCTCTTGGGGGCCCCAAAATCTAAAGAAAAATTGGATTTCTAAAATATAAGAAAATTTAAAAAAATAAAGTAAAATTTATATATACGTAGCAACAGTGCTTCCTGCTGTGTAGCCTACGTTCGTGTAATTAATAGGGCTCCTTCTACCAGTCTGCTTCCTAAATTATCTCTAGTTTCTTCATTGCTGTATGTAGGGTGCGTATGTTCATCTGGACACATAAAGGACCCAATTACCTTCAACACCTTGGGGCCCCACTAAACCTAAATCCGACTCTGACTATTTATGCATGTTTGCTCCCTCTTTTTTCGAAGCAGTGCTTCTTTGATATTGCTTCCAATTTCGGCAGGTTTTACCAAGGGGGGAAGAGTCCTTACTCATTCCAGGCATTCAAACTAGGGACTGGACTACTTGCTTCCAACATTCTGTCCCCCATGTTTCCCGGTCTGAATCAATTGTCTAAAGCCCATAAAACATTCAAATTCATATGTAGATGTTGCTCATCAGTGTCGACACCTAAATATTTCTCAATCAACGGTAGGGGTGTTTGGTATCCTCAATCTGTCTCCCTCTTATTAGAGGAGCGGTAGTAATATTCGGTAGTAATTCTTTAAAAAAATGTTTTTTAATGTATGTAGTAACGCATAGGAAACTAAATTTTAATATACCCTAGTAGTATAGAAACGTACCATACGGTACCTTACCAAAATAAACACCCTATGCCAAGGACGCAAACATTAACAATAATAAAAAAGATAATAATAAACATTTTAAAGATATTCTTTCATTAATCAAGTCGCACTTAAAAGTTTAAAAAAAATGTTTATGCGTGACTAAAAAAAGGGATGCGCTCTCATATAGGCTTACAGTTACTTTATAAATTCTTAAAATAACGCACTCCATTCTTTTTATTTAGTCTTGCATAAACAAAATTATTTTTAACTTTTTAGTGGGAATTTATTAACAAAAGAATGTCTTTAAAAGGTGTCTTATCATTTTTTTTAATTCGTTGGACACTTTTTCCAAATCCTAAAGTGATATGCAACCAGGGATACCAGGGCTGGTTAAAGGCTAGTATTTATTTTAGGATAAGGAAGTTGAAAATAAAAACATATTAAAATTTGCTTTTAAAATAAATAGATATATTGCAAAGTATGAAAGTAAGAATGGAATATTGTATTGTCACCGGACTTACATCGCTCTGCAACAGTTCTTAGTTCTATGACGTCAGGAAATAAGTTCAATTTATACGAACACTTATTTAATGTTTGAAACAAACACCTGTTACATCCTTGTACACTCATGTCCAAAATGATTGTCGCATTTCTATAACTGTCTTCTTGTAAAAATATCATGTAATAATGATTTTGCAGGAGACTTTTAATACTGATACTATGTGTACAATCGGGAAATATATGTGGTAAATTTCATAGGAAAATACAGTAATTATAAATACGAAGATTAGAATGAGTAAAATAAAATGTTGCTAAATGGACACGAAAGTTTTGTTTTCGTTTTATTGTTCTTATTTACTGCTCTTTTGACATGAAATTTTCCACATACATGTCTTTGCCGATTGTACGCATACTAACATTATAAGAAATACCGGGTGAATTCGTTATCAAATCATATTCCTACAATAACATATTTATAGACATGCGACAATAATTTTGGACATGAGTGACACATCTTTTAATTCTATTGTTAATGAAGTGGTCTATTTCCCCCAATAAAAACCAACATCAAGCAGGGCATGTGCTCCCTCCTGTCCTTCTAAGCCGGCCCCCAAGGCTGAATGTAACATTGCGGCTTTTTCCTGTTATAATAGGAAAAACTCAGGATGGTCAGCAACTGGTATCGAACCCAGGACTATTCGAAAGTGAAGGCGAGAGAGAGGGTAAATCTGGTGGTCATATTTTGAAAAGAAAATAAGGAAATGGATTCCACAAAAAAAAATGATTCACATTGTCAATACATTTCAAATCTTTGTCTGGGTTTTCTGCCTTTCAATTCCAAGTTTTTTTTTTTTTTTTAAACCACGAAGGCCCTAAATAAATTAGAATATCGACTCTCCCGTGTGTGTGTGTGTGTTTTTAATATTGGCATGGTTCTTCTTTTATATCAGATTCTTCCCGCACTATTCTGTTATTTACCATAGGTAGAATCCTTTGAGAAAGAGACAGGCGACAAGTGCTTTAGTTCTCTATGGTATGTTTGTGACCGTTGTAGATATTTGAGTGGCTCTCTGACAGGGAGCTGACGGCTGATATCATGTTGGTCCCTCTTATTTATTTGTTTCTTCAGTTCTGTTTCTCTTTTAGCCAAAAGAAAAGAATTTCACTCTTCTGTCCCATTTACAGCCGTAACCATCCCCCTCCTACGCTGTCCAACTTTGACCACATGCAGGGGAAAACGAAGGAAAAGGACGGGTGCATTTGCTTTGACGGCATTTCAGCGACAACCCCATCTGTTGCCAAAATAAGGAAACACTTTGAACTGCAAGGATCCTATCCCCGATTTGTCAAGGTCACTTGACTCCTGCCGGCTCTTAACTATTTGTTTGTTTACCTCTCCGTGAGTACGTTACTAATTTTTTCTTTCCACATTTTAACTTTTTCATATACCACTATTTTCTGAATAGATTGTGGATTGTTTTAACTGTTTGCAAACTAAGTTTTGTAGGCGAATCTTAGAGCAAAAATCGTCACGTTCTTAACGCGTTGTAAGGGGCAGAAAATGGAGAACGTTTCAGCTGTTATTGGAAGAAGTGCTTTTGTACAAGTAAATGGGAAATTAAAAAAAAAAACTATATAATAAACTAAATTTTCAAACAAGGCATAAAGATTATAACTTTAAATTAGTTAAGATATATGATGAACGCAGACCCGTTAAACTATTCTTTATGATAAGTATGTCAGTGTTAGGATTAGAAATTCTAAGTCGGGAAGTTTCCACCTGATCCTAGCATTTGCACTAAGTGGTATCAAATTTCTCAATATCTCGCAATAACTAGGCTATTTGGTCAAATAGAAATCAAAAGACTTCTTTTGACTATAAACTTCAACCTGGCAGAAGATATTGCAGTACCTTGTGTAAGAGCTTCCTTAGAATAAGTAATAAAAATTATTGCTCACTTGATGTCATCTATTTATCGTTTATTGCATTTTGTTTATGTGTAGGCAAATAACTAAACAAGTAGCTTCCATTGTATGTGATTTTTAAAATTAAAAAAAAAAAAAAAAAAAAAAAAACAGAATATACTCTATTAAGAGTTTAAAACTAAGAAATCAGTCATACTGAGAGTATACGTCTTGAAATGACGTAAGTAGTTCTCTATGATGCAAAATATATCAAACTTCATGTGGTTGGCTAAATGGAAAACCATGAATTTCGTAAATGTACTAGTTAAAAGTGTATTATTCTTAAAAAAATAAAGTGCTTTTCCTGGCTAGTGTTTGTGAACTCATTTTATTTCTTCATTTATTAATTTTTGTCCATATATTACGTTTTTATCTGATTCTTTTAAGAAACTGTGTTTGGAAGGAGTTTCAGACGTCACAGTACTCTTGGGAAACCGATGAATCATGCTTACCGAGAAGATATCTCTCGCAAAATTCCGTGTGTGTGTGTGTGTGTATGTTAGAATAACTGGAATTGTTAGAAATGTATGTATGATTTGCACACGCTTCACAGAGAAAATGGAGCCAGTTGGATATCATTTTGTGGTGCTTGCGATCAGATTCTAGCATCCATTTTGATATCTTGCTGCGGTCTATTAATATCGTCGAACTTTTCCAAGCTGATTTGGAAGTTTAAGCAATTCATCTATTTTTCTTGTTAGTTCATTGACTTATATGCAGGGTGGAAAAAAATCATGATTTTTTTTTAAAAAATCATTTTTGTTGATTTTTTTGATTTAAATCGATTTTTTTGATTTAAATCAAATCTTTCTCCTCGTATAATACAAGTCACGAACTGAAGAAAAAACATTAGGAATTAGTATTAAATACTAATTGTGTCATTTAAGTGAAAGTATTGTTGTTGAATTTTGAATTATCCCCAATCGTTAACCTATATCAATCCCAAACAATGTTTCTTAACCCTTTTAAATGATGGCTCTTTTTAAAGGTAAATTATAGACTTTCAGTCAAGCAGCTACAGCATCATCCCTATTTATCCTAGGATCATGGTACATACATCACTCTCTTTAGAATAGAACAGTTTTTGAAACGGTAACATTCACGTTTCATTATCATGACCCTGAAGCGGGAAATTTTGAGAGTAATCGGATATTTTTTTTTATTTTTTTTTTTAAATGTTGATACCCTCTGGATTCCCCTGTGTTACCGCACAGATCTCAAAATCAACTGGGAAATACTAAGGGGTGTACTAAATGTGTGTTCAAAATTTCAAGCTTCTATCTTGAGTAGTAAGGGTGAGGAAACTATTTAACAAAGAGCTAAGAACATTCCCACAATGCCCCAGATGATCCGGATGTAATATAAAAATTTCCTCTGACATCCCTATTTATCCTAAGATCATGATTTGTATATTATTCTCTTCAGAATAAAACAAAATTTTCAAACGGTGCCCTTCAAATGTCTCCATCATGTATCTGGGGCGGGTAAATCACGAAAAAAGGAATTTTCTGTTAAAAATATCGTCTTTTTTAAATTTTTACCTCTGTGGAGTCCTCCCCCTGTTTTAAGGCAGAGATCTGAAACAAATCTGAAAAATACTGAGGGATGGACTGAGTAAATGTGCAAAATTTCAATCTTGTACGTGCAAAAGTAAGCCCGCGAAAAATATTCCCAAATACCCAGATTCTTGTATAAAATAGGATCTCAGGTAACAGTTTCCTGAGACATCCCTATTTATCCTAGGTGCATAGTACGTACATCATTTTCTTCAGAACAGAACAGCCTTTCAAACGGTACCATTCAGATGTCTCTATCTAAGGCGGGAAAATCACGAAAAAAAGCTATTTTTGTTAAAAATATCCTTTTCTTAAAACATTTTTGCCCCTCTGGATCCCGCTGTTTCCACGCAGAGATCTGAAAACATCTGAAAATTATTATTAAGGGGTGCACTGAACGAGTGTGCAAAATTTCAGTCTTCTGAATGCAAAATATAACCCGCCAAAAAATAATAATAATACGCATAACAAAAAATATCTTTTAAAATTTATGACGTCATCACACACTATGCCTCAACGCAGAAAGGCGTGAAAGCATACGCAACGTGTTGTAAAATGCCTCCAGTATTGAAGAAAACGAAAAAAAAAAAAAAAACTTATTGGTACTTTTAAAACTGAATAATGAAGATTCTAAACTATCACCTAAAAAAAAGGTGATATAATTTAAAAGGTTAAGCATTAAGGATAAAGTACAGCAACATTTATCAAAAAGACACTTTTTTTCACAAAAGTTACTGATATTTGGCAGGGGCCACTCAGAACTAGCTTGCGGCATGAAATACATAAAGTTCGCCTAAAGTTATAAAATTTTTAAAAAAAGGAGAGGGGATAGGACCCCTCTAAATACGCCCTATTATCTGGGAGCAAACAAACAGACACGCACAAAAAATAATTTTCGTCTCAAATGTCGATGGTGATTTCCCCGTTGAAATAGTTAACGATTTTAAAACCCAAAACCAATGTTACGAAAAGAAGAAAGCAGGATTGCTCCCTTACCTGTTCAAAGCGGGATTTTCCTTAATCATCCTCTGCATGACACTTTTTTTCATACTATACTGTACATTTGAGTCTCATTGTGTTATGATTATTAACTTCCATAATCGAAATAACAGAACAGAAACGGGATTTTACTTATTTTCACTTTAAATTAATTTATTTCGGAATTCGATTTAAATCAACGATTTTTATTTAAAAAATCAAGTGATTTAAATCTTGATTTAAATCGTGATTTAAATCAGACTGATTTAAATCAATCCACCCTGCTTATATGTAAATGAATATTACCATCAATGAATATGTATTTACATCTTTTGCATTGTAACACTGTGTATGATGCATGTATAGAGTCTACCAAGGTCTGATCATGTATTGGAAAAAAATATATAATAGTGTTATCTTCAAGTAAATGGTAAACAGGTGTCTATAAATTTTCTCAGAGACTCAATGATCAGCCAAAAAGAAAGATAAAATAGTAAGCATTTGATATTAAAGTTATCTAAGAGTATTATCAAAATTATTTTTCCTATTTTGATACTGAAATGACTATTTTGTTCGAGGTAAAGAAGGTAAAATTATAGTTAGTCTAATATTTCTTAGCCTGGGTGCACATCACTAAAAAGTGTAGTGAAAATACAAAATCACCTAACTTGTCTTATATACATTCAGCTGAAATTATGAAATGTAAATGTAATTGAAATACAGTAAATTGTAAATTAAATTATTTGTATTGTTAGGTGAATAACAAGTAAATCTAATAGACTATGATAGAAGAACAATGGAAATAAATGTGGAGCTTGTAATAAATGCTTGCAGGAACATGGATTTAAAAGTAAATGCAGAGAAAATTAATAAGTGAAAATTCGCCGGGATCGTAATACTACAAATTATGGATACGTCAATATATCAAATAATACTGTAGACAAAGTGATACTTTCAAATATCTAGGATTGATATTAACAGACCAATCGACCAGACCATATCTATGAAGAAATTAAAATGTCGACTGTAAGCAGAGAATTCGTATTTTATTCGGTTCAAAATCTTTTGTCGATGATTTTTAAGCTTAAAATATATAAAATGACATTCACACCTGTTGTATAGTTGCAAAACATGGTCGCTAACTCTGGAAGAACCCAAACTGAAAGTACTTGAGTACAAAATACTGAGGCAAATATTCGGACGCAAGGGGAACGGAAATGCGGAAACTTCAGAACGAGGAATTGCGTAATCTACCCCGTTTGCCAAACGTTGTTAGTCAAGTTTAGAAGGCTCACGTGATGTAGCAAGAATGAAATTAGGAACTATCTCAAAATTTTAACAGCAAATCCAGTCGGAAAACGTCCAGTAGGAAGATCTACATGCAGATAGAAGGACAATATCAAGATGGATCTCACAAATATAGGAATACAAAATAGAAACTGAATCCAGTTTGCTTAAGAACAAAAGTCAATGGAGAGCTTTTGTGAATGCGGTGTTGAACCTCCGGGTTCCGTAGGTTGTAGAGATAGTTTAAGTGAATAATAATGGTAAAAATTCAAGTGTTAAGCCTTTATTTATGAATATTACATAAGTTAATTGCCTTGGATCTTTCTCTCAACAGTATTCTAACATACATACTACTGTGTCTGTTTAGAAGAAAGAAAGAAATGGAATGGGGTATACAAACTAGGGATGGCCTTTTTCGAAAAATCTGTTTTTCGATTTTCGGAAATTTCATTTTTCGTTTTCCGAAAAATTTTTCATTTTTCGAAAAATTTTTCGTTTTTCGAAAAAAAATTCGTTTTTCGAATAAAATTTCGTTTTTCGTTTTTAGTTTTCGAAAAAGTATTTTTCGAAAAATATGTGGCCATCCCTAAACAATAAATACTTACTGTTACTGTGGGTAAAGAAACCATGAAGAGTACAATGCGCCCTTTATGTAAGTCGCTCTTGTGAAACCAAATCAAAGATAAACGGTTTAATTTATTCTGCGGTATGACACAGTTCTATACAATAAATACTTACTGTGGGTAAAGAAACCGTGAAGAGTACAGTGCGCCTTTTACGTAAGGCACCCTTGCAAAACAACATCAAAGATAAAAGTTTAATTTATTCTTCTGTGTATATTGGTGGATCCACGACCACGTGGGGGCAGAGGGGGCGACCGCTCCCCCAAAGGTATTTTACTTCCAGTTTACTTTCGGAAATAAAAATATTGTCTTTTCAATCTGGCCGATCCAATCTGTGTGACAAGCCTAGCAGAGTCTAATCAAAATGTATGGTACTTAATACAGACATATTTGAATTGTGAATACTTCTGTCCCTAGTTCCTTGAGACTGTCACCATAAGCCGCAAACGAGCGAGAATGATTTATTCGTTGAACGAACAGCTGTAGGAAGAAGGAAAGATGGATCACTCTTTGAACTAAAAATGTATATTTTAAAACTATATCCTAGAAAAAAATGATGTGTGATTCAAAACCCGAATCTTCAATTACGTTTACCTTGAATAAAGAGAAATATAGAATATTCAGCGCTCCTTACCGAAAAGCTCTCTGAATCTAAAAGGAGACTTTTCGGTTGGTTGATTGATTGATATGTATTTATGTCGTTTGTCAAAAGCGATGCTTTACAGAACGAGAACTAGAGTTTAAAGTTGGATCTGAACCACTGCAGTGCGTTCTATGTTCACTTACCTTGTATCAAACCACAGAACCTCATGCATCAATTATCAAAGGTATGTCCGCTAGCTACTACATCAACAAAGAACTGTGACTTTTGGGGTTCAACACGGAAACATTCATTGTGACTGTTAATGGCATTTCATCTT
The DNA here is from genome assembly GCF_964235325.1 of Thermobia domestica. NCBI lineage: Eukaryota > Metazoa > Arthropoda > Insecta > Zygentoma > Lepismatidae > Thermobia > Thermobia domestica. The sequence continues at coordinate 216,162,535 of NC_137459.1, read as the reverse complement.
TTCTTAGGAAATAATACAAGCTACAAGCTGTTATTGTAATCATATATAAAGAAGTCGTCCTGATCTTCGCACAGGCCAAACCGCTTAAGCTAGAAACTTGAAATTCGGACAGTAGATAAGATTTTCGATCTAAGGTATCACTAAGGAAGGATTTTTGGGAAATTCAAAGAAAGGAAGGGGGAATGGGGTGGGAATTATTTTAATAAGATGATCATCTCTCCAAATCCCTTAAGGTTAGAAAACTGAAATTTTGATTTTCATTTCTCATTTAAAATAATGCGTTTCAACATTTTTTGATACTTCAGTAAAATGGGGAAAAGAGGTGTAAAGAAAAGGGGGCGGGGATTGCAGTTATCATAATAAGATATCAATATCTAAGAATCTTTGAAGGTTAGAAACATGGAATTAGATATATGGACTTCTCACTTAAAACAATTCAATATATATTTCAGCGTTTTGTATTATTATTATTATTATTATTATTATTATTATAAGATGCCTATATTTCGGGATTCCTTACGGCTAGAGACATGAAAGTTGCTAATTTAATTATTCATTTAAAATAATGAAACATGTATTTGAGCATTTTTTGCCACTTAACGTACAGTAGAAAGGCAAAAAAATAGGTCAGGGTTGACTAAAATGCCTTGCGAGGTGTTTGAATTTCGTGACAGCGTTTTAGCTCGATTCAATTATATGTATATGAAAGACACAGAAGGGAGAACGCAAAATATTGTGCCACAATACACGTAGAAGCATTTCCTACATTGTACAGGGCCGTATTCCGAACAAATTGGGGGTCTGGGAGCGAAATCCCACCTAGGTAAAGGCTACTATAATATAATTTTATTGTTGTTGTAGGCATACATGTTTCTAAATGCTGCTTTTAAGAAATTAATTAATAGAGCCAATTTCCAACACCCTCTTCCTCGTCTGGTCTTTTTTTTTTTTTTTACATACTCAATTATACCACTGCAAAAGCAGAGTATTCGGACAAAATACCCTATACGGTGTTTAAAGTCCCCAGTTTGATTCCCGTTGAGGGTACATTTCAACGAAAAATGTGGTTCGGATTCCATTACAATCAATAAGTGCACGTCTCCTTTAGCCGTCATGTCACTACCATGGAACGTTAAGCTCAAGCAACAAATCAAAATACCCTATGTATAGAGGTCTACACTTTTGTAATAGTGTCCTATATTTGTCTTCTTGCTCTCTCCTGCTTAAGTTAAAAATTCCTGAATGTACCAGAAATTGAATTCCTTACACATTCATCTTTAAATGCATCAATTGAGTACAGTTGGGAGCTTTTCTTGAGAAATGAACTATTCCATGCACACATAACGTCAAGGCTTATCAATGACTCCCCAACTCCTCGTGAATCCTGGGTTCTATACCAATCATAGAAATGTTTTCTTCACCTTTGATACATCAGAAGATTTTGGTACGACTTATGTAGCCGCAATCTTAACGCGCACTTAAGAAAATGTCATTAATGTTGATAAACTGAAATCATGGTGAAATATTGAGTTTAGCAAAACGAAACGTAACGGAAATCCAACATCTTGCCCTCAGGAAATGTTCTTTCCATAGCGCCATAGATCAAAGATCAGATCAGAGAGACAGTGAAAAAGAAATGTCATGGATAGGGGTCGACGAACGTCAAGGCATTCTATTGGATAATGAAATTGATAGTTACGTCAAACTTCATGTTTTCTTGCGATCACTTTAGTGAAACAAAGGGAAGCTATATTTATATACACAGAGGAGATATGGGAGAGGCTCGTGGCAGATAACAGATGACATATAAATGCCATCGTCAATATAGTACTTTATGTAAGTACTGTGCAAGACAGTGCATCTGATATATTGTGGTGACTAAGTGTGAAGTGAATTATGATACCGCCACGCCTCCGAAACGGAAGTTCGTATTTAATTTACCTCTAGAGAAAGAATATACTTTCATAATAATAATAATAATAATAATAATAATAATAATAATAAAAATCGGGTCACAAAATATAATCTGAGAATCAGGTTTACGCCCCCCCCCCTCCTCTCCAGCCCCGGATTCATATGTGTCCCATTTTTGCAAATTAAAATTCTGGTCACTTTTAGGCTATCTCATCTTCCAGAAAGCGAACCGCACCTCCAAACGATACCTCTGGATCCGCTAGTGCTTCTGTATGGCATAGTTCTATACAATATACATACTGTTATCGTTGGAAAAGAACCCGTCAAGGCACCTTTGCAAAACAACATCAAAGATAAACGGTTTTATTTATTTTTCTGTATGGCTTAGTTCTATAAAATGAATACATGCTATTACTGTGGGTGAAGAACCCGTGAAGGGTGCAGTGCGTCCCGCGCATAGAGCACCCTGCGAAACACCACGTTAGATGGAAGTGGTTTTAATTGTCCTTCTGTATATCAGTTCTATATAGTAAATTCATATAGTCATTGGCGCAAATCCCGAGAGGATGAGGGGGACATGTCTCCAACCTTGGAACTACGGGGAACTGTCCCCTCAATAATTCGATTTGAAATGTGTTTTTGGGGGAGAAATGTGATGATTTGTGTCCGACTGCCACAAAGGAAAGTGAGATGAAATTGATGTCTCTTGGCTTGTTTCATTTTAAAAAAAAGAATCGTATTCTTTCATATTTCAAACTGAACTTCGTATCCTGGCGTATTTACGTCACACCAATCTGTATTAATTCAGCTCCCGTTACTTGGACACAAATTGCCATAAGTGTCAGAAAAGGATATGTGCCTCTCCTCATGCTGGAAAATTGTATCAGCTGTAGATAGGGCATAAATCCCGAGGAAATGGGGAGCCTGCCCCCCAATTTCAATACATTAAATTCGTCTTTAATTATTGTTAGTCTATTTATTTAATTCCTGTAACGATTCCTATAATGTTATTGAGATCATCATCATTTTTCTCAAATAATAGTATTCTTGCGTCATACATAATTTATTTTCTTTCTTCATAGTTTTGGGAAAGTCATTATTTAAGTTATTATAAAATAAGTGTCCTAAAATTTAATGCGGTCTAAGTAGAAGCATACCAATTACAAATATGCATGTATTCAGATTTCAGAATAAGTTCATGGCACTGATTTGTAATACTGATATTTACCACTATTTCATCTACATCGCCTGATATATAATATACAACATGTTCACCTCAGAAAGCAGATTCATCTGAGTCTCATCTGCCCCTTCGCCACTAAAAAAAGCCTTAAATCTGCCCGTCTCCCAATATTGAAGACAATTGTGCTCCCCCAGTTTCTTTGGGAGCCACCCTTGCACCGCCACTGCACTTTATCCGATTGTACACTAATGGAATCTATGACTAAAAATAATGGACATTCACTTTTGCCCAATTTCAATCCGACATTTTGTTCTGGAGTATGTCTGTTTTTGCATTTTTCCGAAAATTTTCGGATGGTCATCGCTCCGAGGCATTTCTACACCCAGGTTGGTCTATACTTTTCTTTTTATCTTGGAGACAGGAATTAAATCTTCCAAAAGATACAGACAGACACACACACACACACACACACACACACACACACACACACATATATATATATATATATATATATATATATATATATATATATATATATATATAACGTAATCACGTTTGTATGAGCGCCCTCTTGGTAGACTTGTCCACCGCCCTCATTAGTAAGCCAGCACGGGCCTGGATCTTTGTGGATGTTTGTGATACTGTAGCATCCTTAGTTTGTAACAAAATTTCAGCCTTTTTTTATATTATTCTAAAAGTTACAAGGGTGTAAAGATAAATAGTCCACTAAGTGTGTTCGTGTCACGTTATTTTTTTATTTTTACTCTGAGTGTCAAACACGAGTGTCCTCTAAATAAATCTTATCTACCCCACTCGGGGAGGGGGCTAGAAGATTCAAATGACACCAATGTACAATCACTTACCTCTGTTTCTTTTGTGGCTCCATCTCTGGATCACCCTCGGCCTCAATAATCTCTTCCAGTGACTGCTATCTTGATGTTTCCTGTATAACACCAACGTGTCGTGATCTTAAATGGTACCACAAGCCAGTCGTTGAATTTCGATTGTGGATAATACTTCGACAGTAATTGCATTTTGAAGAAACACCATCATTTTCACGAGTGAAATGTTCCCATATATTCGACTTTCCCATTGTATATACTTCCCGAAAATAATCTCTTCTTGCAGTTATCTTATATAGTTCGAAACAAGCTCTGCGTTGGTAACTGATATAATGAACTCAGTTGGGTATTCCTCATAACGAACTAATGCTTCTCCCACTAGGCCAATAAACATATCAGAAGTGTTGATATCGTAGGACACGTGTCCTTTCTCTAAACAACAATCTTTTATTGTTACCAAAATATTCAGTCACAGCGAATACGAAACCACGTACCGTATCAACAAAGGCGAGTACGAGATAGCTAGCTAAAAGCAGTCTCAAATAGCTATTACGATTAGAACACGCCGCATCAGCGAAATAAGATACTATTCAATTTCAGTCAGGGAGTAAAGCTTATCTGTGTGTAATGATGCGTTTCTTTTCTTTTGTTTATAACTTCAATCAAACCAGGCAGGGAAGGAAATGTTGCTCTTTCGCAACTTCAAATTTCTCATCAGTTTCGTTTCCTCCCTTCGTGTTCCATCTCCTTCTGTTTCGATTTTTTTCGTTTTTCGTTTTCCGAAAAAATTTTCGTTTTCCGAAAAAATTTTCGTTTTTCGTTTTCCGGAAAATTTTTCGTTTTTCGAAAAATTTTTCGTTTTTCGTTTTTCGAAAAATTTTTCGTTTTTCGAAAAAATTTTCGTTTTTCGTTTTCGAAAAATCCATTTTTCGAGAAAGTATTTTTCGAAAAAATGTGGCCATCCCTAATACAAACTCTACATGTCTTTTCGACAAAAACTTCCAAATGGTTTGGAATGCAGTTTTTTGTACTATAAAGTGAAATGAGTGTACTGATCGTGTATTGGAAAATTTTTTTTTTCATCCACGTACTTTTTTTAAGTGCATTTATATAATGTAATTTCTACTTATGTCAAAATAAAATTTAAAAAAGAAAGTTCAAAATGCTCCAAGAGCATTGCCAGATATAACTTAAAAAGAATAGAGAGATGAAGCGGAAAAGATAATTATGATTGCTCCTACATGTAAGAGTAAATCTTTTATCCGCGCTTTCTTGTTTCTCGCAAAAATTCGCAAAACATAATCTCTCTATGACTTACGGTTCCCGAGAAATGGCTTCTTAAATTTCTGAATTCGATTCCCGGCGGGAGCTCATGTGGTTCGGATTCCACGTTAATCAGTAGGTCCACGTCTCATATAGCCTCGCTGCTGAACGGGACGTAAAACTCAAAATCAATCAATCAATTAAATTTCTGAAATTCGAACTTTTTTGGCCAATATTTCGGGGACGGTAACCAGTTGACCAGTGGCCACCTGTCACTATTTGGTACCAAAATATTCACCATCCTCATAGGTATTGATCAACACCAATATGATCTCTCTATGACTTACGGTGCCCGATATATGGCACCTTAAATCTCCCAAAATCGGAACTATTTTTAGGCCAATATCTCGGTAACGGGAAGACATAAAGAGATGATAATTGTGTTAATCAAAACATAAGAGGATGGTAAACATTTTTGTACCGATGTTAACTGGTGGACAATGGCCACCGGTTACTATTTGGTACTTACCATCTCTTAGGTATTGATCATCACCAATATCATCTTTCTCTAACCCATCGTTCCCGAGATATAGCTCCTTAAATCTCCGGAAACTGCAACTTTTTGGCCAGTATGTCGAGAACAGTAAGATTGACGCGAGAAATTCCATCACTTCCTCAGAGAGTTTCTGATACTCTATCGATTGGAGAGCTCAAAATTGAGAAAATCACAAATAACAGACACACCCACTCACACACACACAAACAGGGAATTCAGTAACGAACTTTTCAAGTTCGTTGAAAAATATAATAATTAGCTCATTCTCTGAGGTTATTGACAAAGGAACATTTAACTCGTACCCATTTTTGGCTGGTAGCTGTCAGTATTACAGTGTTTTGTATTACGACTTCAATATTTGTGTTCTTTAGTTGCATTGCTTAATTGAAGTACAGATTCGTGAGAAACAAGCAAAATACTGTAATGGTTTTAGATTTCTTCATCCCATCCTATGTTTTGAGCCACGGCATAGGAAATATACTTCTCAGTTAAGTCCATACACCCTTGCAGCACGGCCTCTGATTGCAACATTTTCTACGCTGATCGATTTTTTTCCCTCTTTGTGTTAACCCTACAGTGGTCGGGTGGAAAAAAGTTTCATAAATGGTCGGGCTGGGTCTGAAACCCAAGAAAATAAAACTGCATAATTAATTTGTAACCGAAATTTTTTAAAATAAAAACATACTTTTATGTAATTACAAGTATTTTTAAAACAGAAAAAACATTTCAGATTAAAACTGGTGTTTTGCTTATTTTTTAAAAATGTTTTTGTTTACGTATTTTTGTTAGTAAATTATATGAGCTTTTCTAGAAAATTATAAAAAATAAATACTTGCTTAAATGTTGTTATAGATAAGTAATATTGTAAAGGACACTTACAAGTATATTTAACATAACCTAATGCACCACCTAGGTTAAAATGTACTGAATACCAGGGGGTAAAGTGTTTTTTTTTTTTTTAATTTTTCATTATTGGCAAGATAATTATCTAATGGCGCAGTGGGTGGAGTTTTCTCAGCAGCAGCAGCAGATAACAATTCTTCACTCTTATCTTCTTCTTCACCAAGCTCACCGTTACTATCATGGTCAGTAAATAATTAAAAATCAGGATCTGCATCGGAATCATCCAGTTCAGTTTCATCATCATATAAAATTCTATGAATTTCTCTCACAGAAAGTGTTTCACGTTCTACTATGTTCTAAAATTGCTCAAAATACCAACTGAAATGTTCTTCGTATATACACACTCAAAAGATGTCGAATAGTTCATCGCAATAAAAAAGTAAACTTCCTACAAAAATCCCACTGTGATTAATTCCAGTTTCAGGTTTATTGAAACGTGGACTCCTTCCAATTTGGTTGTTCGAACTTCTTAATAACTAGCTAAAATACTGTTTTTCGCACTGGGAGGGGGGGAATAAGGTATATACAATGTATCATTTTTGATGGCAAACAAATGAATGAAATAAATTAGGAAGAGTTGCCCCTGCCGATATTAATTTCACACACACACACACACACACACACACACACACACACATATATATATATATATATATATATATAAAATTCATATCGACAAGGGCAGCTTTTCCTTATTTCCTTAAAAAATGAAATATTACATATATATACAATAATTTTACGAAGAGCAAAGCATACGCTGTTGCCCTTGTCAGTTCTCGAACAAGTTGCTATGTCAGGGTGTCTACTAAAATCCCAAAATAAAATTTCGTGACTTTTTCGTGACCTTTTCTTTACCAAATCATAAAATTTCCTAATATTTTCAAGAGCGAATTTGGGTGGGGATTACGCCGAATTTTCATCCATGCGATAGAAACGTACTTTGCTTGCGATTTGGTAGCGTCTAAAGCTGATCATAGACATTTTTGGTGGTGAACTTTGACGTTTTATAGAATAAAATTTTCCAATCTGTACTTACATTTGAACAGTTAAAAAAAATCGTGACCCACAAGCTAAATTTCCTGACTTTTTCGTGACTTTCATGACCATTTTCTGATTTTGTGACCGATAGACACCCTGTATGCCCTTTTGCCTAAACTTGAGTTCAAATGTCTTAAGGACTGTTGTCATTCAGCTTAGCAGTCCCAAAAACTATGGAATCGACACAAATACCGGTCATTTTGGACGTGATTTTTCAGGCCCCCAACCCTCTATGATTGATGAGTGCTGAAGTTGGACTTGAATGGCGTCGGAAGTGTTACTATTGATCTCAGTGACCCCAGAAAATACGAATTTGACAATAATATTCGGTATTCTAGTCATTTATAATCTTTTGTGTATATTCCCCAGTAGTGAATTTTAATAAAAGAAGCTTCGTAGGTGATTAGATCTGGTGAAGGGATGTTTGTACAAAAATGTTGTGCTCCAAGTCACTCCTTTGTATGCGAAATTAAGATCACACACTATTTCAAAGATAGAACTGAATACCGATTCATACTACCAACCTTCAACAAATGATCAGTTTCTATCTGTAATAAGATTCCAGAGAGGTTAGTCGATTGGCACGTGAACAGAAAATTTCTGTCAATCATTATGTAGTTTCACAGTATTCCAAAAGTCCACGGCGTGATTTATTTATTCCATGTGTTCAAGGCAAGAGCAATACTACATAAGTCATACAACTTTTGGCTCTCTTTTGTTTGAATAGTAAACTTACTTTAGTAAGGCTTAAATGCTATATTTTTGTAATTAAGAATTACATATATTTAAGTAAAATATGTGACAAAAGTAAACAGAATATTTTAAGTACTTAGTAATTCTTTGTCAACACATTGTTTAATTTAGGGTTTATGGAAGTAAGGATATTATGACAATATGGCCTTGTGTCCATCTTGAATAAAGAAAAACACAGCTTTTTTTTTTTTTTACAAGGCTGGCTAGAATATTTATTATAAAAAAATTAAACTAGAAATGTAACAGTTTCGGAAGTATAGCACTTCCTTCCTCAGACTACACTCTACAACTGAAATCAGAAATAAAATTATATACAATAAAGGAAGGAGATCATTGTTCTTTCCACTAATAAGGAATCACTACTAATTAAAAATTCACTTTTCTTTTTATAGCACTACCTCCTCCTGGGGGAAGGGGCAAGCGTAAGTGCTTTTCACCTGTAAAATTTGATGAGTCCCAACATAACAAACAACTATGAAGTGATAATAGTCGGAAACAGCTTTCTAACAATAAAATTCGGGAAAACAAGACCTTGGAAACACCTGCTTGAAATAAAGAGCTAAACAAAATAAAAATTATAAAGCTTGTGACCTTTTAAAAGCATTAACATTATGCAGAAAACCATAAGTAAATAATGAAACCCTATAAATAAGTAAATAACTAACTAAATAAATAAAGATATAAAAAAGAATACCGTAGATGCGGGCTACTTGGACCCAATTTTGCAACAAATTCGTTCTTTCGGCCTGTTTTCATCCACGAAAACTTGAAAGTTATTGTCATAACCTAAATTAAGTGGAACTACAGGCTTTATTGCACATATCGAGGACAGTTTTAGTTACATATATTGAAAACAAAGCACAGGCGATTATTGTAAAAAATGGGTCTAAGTAAGACTCGCGTTCGGGCTACTTGAACCCACCCCTATATTTTCCTACAGAAAACCATTGAAATCTGTTCTGAGACTAAGTAGGACGTAGGCGTTCCAAGAATAGCACATTTTATTTACTGCAAACCACAAAGAGAACATGTTAAGAGATACTATCAAATATAATGATTGTAATAGCTGATTACGTTTTCTTCTACAGCAACACGAGCCCTATCTATATTAGCAGCGAATCTAGTCGTTGACTGGAGGTGCATTTTCTAAAATAACTTCACTCAATCTGGACTGGGAAGATTATCTTAGAAAGCAATGACAGTTCTCCCATGCATTGCTAAATAGGACTTCAGAATAAATCTGAAATCAAGTTAATTAACGAGGAATCCGAAATCACAAACTTTATCAAGATGATTAGCGAAGGCTAATTCTTCTTCAGTGAACACTTTCAGATGGCCTGGATTCTGCCTTGACCTATTCTTTAATATTCTTTCTATGGTGGAACGACTTATCTTGAAGTGAACTTCTGTTTCTATTTGCGACATTTTCCCCGACTGAATTGCTGGTAAACATTCTTCAAGCTGTTATGAAAAATCAGCATGTTTTCGACCTGCAGGCAATCTTTTATATTGATGTACCATTTTGTACCGGTATCCTTAAGGAAACAATGAAAAGTCCTTACTTGTGTGACACGTGACAACAGACCTTTATTTTTCATTGATAAAGATAACAAAGGATGGGTTGTTGTTGATTTAGAGTTTAACGTCCCGTTCAGCAGCGAGGCTATATGAGACGTGGACCTACTGATTAACGTGGAATCCGAACCACATGAGCTCCCGCCGGGAAACAAAGGATGGGGTGGGATAAAGATAACAAAAGATGTGGGACAAAATATTCATGTTTTCCAGGTCATATGTACACACTTCATATACTGTATAATGCATTTACGCACACATCTTATTGTATATGAGAAAGTTTACCATGTCAGTTTCATTAACCTATATGTAACTACTTATGTGTTTACTTAGCATTGGTTCCACTTCCTTGTAAATAGTGTCCACACATAAAAGTTTGGCGCTCAATAAATACACTCTTTTCGTCAACGACCTTTCTCACCAATGCTGCTCAATCGTAGCCTACAACAGAACTAGTTTCAATGTTTGTACGCCTGCATTATGATCCCATCTAACGGATCTAACTCTGAACTAACTCATTATTGCATTGCATATGGGACTTTAAACGAGAGATTGGTATGGGTCCAAGTAGCCCGCAATTACGATACATAAATCAAATTAAATATTATAGTGTCCTTATATTTTACTTTCATGAAGTACGTCAGTGAAACCGGCCATGAAGTGAACTGGGAAGGAGCAACGGTAGTGGAGTATGAATGGAGACAGCTGGTTAGGAAGTGGAAAGAAGCTAAGAGGATAAAAGAGGTAGCCGATAAAGCTATGAACTGGAATAGTGGTTATAGTATTAATGAAGAGTGGGAGGACATTTTGCAAAAGGAAGAACGGAGAAAGAATAGGGTAAAATATAAGGACACTATAATATTTAATTTGATTTATGTATTCTTTTATATATCTTTATTTATTTAGTTAGTTATTTACTTATTTTTAGGGTTTCATTATTTACTTATGGTTTTCTGCATAATGTTAACGCTTTTAAAAGGTCACAAGCTTTATAATTTTTATTTTGTTTAGCTCTTTATTTCAAGCAGGTGTTTCCAAGGTCTTGTTTTCACGAATTTTATTGTTAGAAAGCTGTTTCCGGCTATTATCAGTTCATAGTTGTTTGTTATGTTGGGACTCATCAAATTTTACACGTGAAAGGCACTTACGCTCGCCCCCCCCCCCCCCCCAGGAGGAGGTAGTGCTATAAAACGAAAAGTGAATTTTTAATTAGTAGTGATTCCTTATTAGTGGAAAGAACAATGATCTCCTTTCTTTATTGTATATAATTTTATTTCTGATTTCAGTTGTAGAGTGTAGTCTGAGGAAGGAAGGAAAGTATATTCTATTGAAAATCCACAATCATTGTAATACCCAACCTAAGTCATATAGGAGCAAGTGACTGCCTAAATACTATATAAGTTTTCCTCAAACTCCTCCCAAAGCCAATGGGTGCATTTGAACTAGCATCAATTGATGTCATATCGATATGATTGGCATTAACTAGATTACAGTTTTGTTGTTTCACTTCATAGTATTCTTCACTCAGTGTGTAAGAGCGAATAATCAAATCTTTGAAATATTAAACTAACCATTGAGCTACTTTGTACATGGTATGAAGTTGTCCTGAAATAACAGGTCTGAGAACATCGGCTTTGTGAATTTCTGGTAGGCTATAAATTATGGGTAATCCAGGGTTAGAAATTTTATATATCTTTATTTATTTAGTTAGTTATTTACTTATTTTTAGGGTTTCATTATTTACTTATGGTTTTCTGCATAATGTTAACGCTTTTAAAAGGTCACAAGCTTTATAATTTTTATTTTGTTTAGCTCTTTATTTCAAGCAGGTGTTTCCAAGGTCTTGTTTTCACGAATTTTATTGTTAGAAAGCTGTTTCCGGCTATTATCAGTTCATAGTTGTTTGTTATGTTGGGACTCATCAAATTTTACACGTGAAAGGCACTTACGCTCGCCCCCCCCCCCCAGGAGGAGGTAGTGCTATAAAACGAAAAGTGAATTTTTAATTAGTAGTGATTCCTTATTAGTGGAAAGAACAATGATCTCCTTTCTTTATTGTATATAATTTTATTTCTGATTTCAGTTGTAGAGTGTAGTCTGAGGAAGGAAGTGCTATACTTCCGAAACTGTTACATTTCTAGTTTAATTTTTTATAATAAATATTCTACCCAGCCTTCTAAGAAAGCTTTGTTTTTCTTTATTCAGGAAGTAAGGAAAGTATATTCTATTGAAAATCCACAATCATTGTAATACCCAACCTAAGTCATATAGGAGCAAGTGACTGCCTAAATACTATATAAGTTTTCCTCAAACTCCTCCCAAAGCCAATGGGTGCATTTGAACTAGCATCAATTGATGTCATATCGATATGATTGGCATTAACTAGATTACAGTTTTGTTGTTTCACTTCATAGTATTCTTCACTCAGTGTGTAAGAGCGAATAATCAAATCTTTGAAATATTAAACTAACCATTGAGCTACTTTGTACATGGTATGAAGTTGTCCTGAAATAACAGGTCTGAGAACATCGGCTTTGTGAATTTCTGGTAGGCTATAAATTATGGGTAATCCAGGGTTAGAAATTTTTAGAGCTTTACTTGTTACATCATCTAAAATATCTGACCTAACAATGATTATATTATTATTAACCACTACTTCTTACCTGATATACAAACTACCTTGCACTTTCTCTAAAACCTTCCTCTTGTACATTTGTCATGGTATAATTATGTATGTTACTTTGTCTGCCTTTATACACCAATTGTTATGTTGTGTAAACCATTTCCTAAAGTCAGTCATAAGCCTAGAGTAAAAGTTTTTATTTATTTTTTGTCTTCTGTCGTTACGTAGAGAGTACTTAAACAAGTATGTATTGCGGTAATACAATCATATCCAAACTTTTCCATCTCATTTTGGTCTAAGGAGGCACGGTGGCTCAGTGCTAGAGCACTTACTTCTGGTGCGTGGGGTTCCTGGTTCAATCCCTCGCCAAGTAAGTTTGTAATGGGCATCGTGTCCGTGGGTTTTCTCGGGATACTCGAGTTTCCTCCCACAATATCATTGCACCGATTCTTCCATTATGATTCACTTGCTTTATCATCCGTTTCCCTTGGCCTAAAGGGCATATTCATGGGACGTTAAAGTGAAAGATTGCATTTAATTTTTTATTGTGGTCTAACATTTCAACAACCGTCTCTCCGGATAAAATAAATTTCATCGAAGATTTTTTGGGGTTAGGACTGTATCTAAGGCCTATTCTAAACAATTGCTCGAATTCCTTATGTACCGGTAAATTCTGTTATTAGATTATGTTCCATCTACTTTTTTCAGTTTTTTAAAAACGGTATTCTCTTTCATTTATGAGAGGAGAATGACCACAGATTTTAAATTATGTTTAGGTTCGGGCCAGAGGAGGTGTTCACCCCGACGTTCTTCATTCCATACCACAACAACTCCAACTTTGTGACTGGGCACATTATCTCCTGGAACAATGCACCATTGACGGAAACTTCTGGGCCATAGAATCTATATGATCCCCTAAAATGATGATGTAACCATGGGCAGTGACGCGACCAGTAATGTCAGTAGAGGACCCACTGAAAACCGCGGATCATACCTTTCTTTGGGCGTCCGTTATACATAATAAACACAGTCCGTAATTTGAATGATGCCTCATCTGTCTATATCACACGTTTCCAGTCACCAGCTGTCCATATTGTGCCTTCGTTACACCATTGACATCGTGCTAAAGCCTTATTGTTCCATATCAACGGTTTTGCCCCTGTCACCCAACCTTGTATTATGTCCATGTCGGGAGTCGCGGAGGACTGTGATTGTCGACACAGGTTGTTTGAGGTGCTGCTTGAATTCCTCCTTGACATGCTGCAGTCACACGACAATTCTGGCCGTCATCTTAAAAGTTTCCATTTCTTCATAGATCTTCACTTTCATCCTCTTGTAGGAACTTTGACTACTCCATATTCTACTTTTGACAGTTCGACATTTCCACTACATTCAGACTCCATATCTTAAGCAGTTTTAACCTAAAATCACAACGGTTCGTAATTAGTCTCATGATATATTGGGTCATTTCATTCATAACTTTAATGTAAACAGCTACAATATTTCTATATGAGGACAAAAATTATTTACCAACCCTCGTATGTTCCAGCATAGCTCTGAAACTTCTTTAGCAATTCCAACTAAATGTACCTTATCTCTTCTGGAAAAAAAGTACTTTGGGGGTAAGACCCCTATTCTCCCTAAAGGAGGCGGAATGAATGACATGTAAAAGTAATCTAAACCATCTGTATTAGTATCAAATCCATAGTTTCCGGGGCCGTGAAATGAATAGTGACACTTCCGATTCTATTTAGGTCCAAGTTCAGTTCCCATCAATATAGGCAAGAGAAATGGTGAAAAATAAGATATATAAAATGACCGGGATTAGTATCAAAACCGTAGCCTAGACAGGGTTTTTGCGACATGTCTGAAAATAGGCGGAAGTATCAGTTTTACATCCTACAGACTAACACACAGAGAAAAATATTCCAACAACCTATATTTTATGGTACATTATTAAAATCCATTTGATGCTAGGATATTTTATATAAAGGAGGTATTTCCATTTAATTGTCTGTCTGTTATCAGAATTATCGTCATTTAACGAATTATACAGTGCCGTGTTTTATTCATTTCAATTGGCCCAAAAGTTGTAAACTAACTTCTACTTCATCTAGGCATAAAGGAGGTTAGTTTATCCGAAATAGAGATAAATTTGTGAAATTTCCCATCAAGAATGTCTTTCTTCATTATTCTGACACAATAGAAAGGTATTCATGGATTTTAGATTGCCTTACATAAATACTGTTTTACCATCAAAATACGGAAAGTTCCGTAAACCTCGAATGAATTAGAATATTAAAGAAAAATGGAAAAGTGTTTCGTTTTGAAATATCCCAAATGGAAACACTACTTGATGTTCCTTATATGAATATAACAAAGATGAAACGTTAACTAATTTGAAGACTTACACGCAGTGGTGCTATTCTATTTTTTACAACCGGTTTTCTCTCGCTCGCTATATACATGAGAGAAATAGATGGATAGATATAATTCCCTTAGGAAACTAACCATACAAGATAGACAAAAGATTTTTTAATACCACAAATGACTAGTAGCAACCTACAGAGTATCCTAATACAAGGGGACGTGACGAAATTATGTAGCACTGCGAATATCTTGGAACCGTGTTATCCAAGATAGATTGTTGTCAAAAATTATTGGAGACACCTTCATCAAGCAATGGATTGACGATTACAGATAATGATGTTTCAAATTAAATAATGGTGTTTCAGATATAAATACCCTCACCATTTTACTCGTATGACCACAGTTCCATTCTTGATATCTCATGCGTGCGAGCGTATTTATGTCTGGGTATAATAAACGGTTCTGCAAACACAAAATATTTTAACAACCAGTTCTAGCGAACCGGTACGAACCGGCTGAATATCAGCACTGCTTACGCGTAGACAAACGCACCAAATGTATTTGTTATCACTTTTTGTTATGTCTTCATTTTATGTATATATATGCGACGTCACCAAACTCATTTTGACGAAATTAATAAAGGAAGTTTTATTCTCACTTATAACATCTGGACTGGACAATTTAGTGAGAGATCTTAATCTCATTCGCATCAGCAAGCTGGGGACTGTAGGAATGGAATTTACTGGGTTCTAGCACTAGAATTTCACTTTTTTAAAGAAACATACATTGATAATTTTCGGCTTACTATGTTATCAAAAATCCCTCTCTAGTTTAAATACAGATAATTTGGTCTAGGCATTAGGTTAACAATACACATAAGAAAACTAGAGGTGTTTAACGATTGTTCTAAACTAAACTTCAAAGCACTATTTTATACAATGGGAAGATAAACTACTAATACCAGTGCCATATTCCGCAGATATAATGCAAACATAATGTCTGTGTATTAAAATAACTGCTGGAAAATTGGTGGAGATTCGAAGATTATTTCTATATTGTTAGGATTACAGGAATAATTTGTTGTTTGCTTTGCTTCTAGGGCAGTAGGGCGAATGAGTCACACTTAACTGTGAAAGACTAGCCTTTGAGAATACTTACACATCACAACATAATAATGTTACATACTTTCAATTAGTAAATTCACATAGAGTACTGCTTACTATTTCTACATAACCTCTGGTGCTTGGGGTCCCGGGTTTGATCCCAGCCCCCACCAAGTGAACTTTGTGGTGGAAAAACACCGTGTGCGTGGGTTTCCTCGGGGTTCTCCCGTTTCCTCCCACTTTCTTCATTCCACCATTTCATTCATTACTCATCATCACCGTCTCCATTAGCCTAACCGGCATAACCGTGGGACGTAAAACTCAAAGATTTCATTTCATTTTTTATTTCTACATATAAAAGATCGAACGAAAAATTTAGAGCCATGGACAGTTCGACTAAAAATTCGTACATTCGCAACTAGACTTTGACTGAAAAGTTAGGATCTTTCGTATACAAAAATGATGGTAAATTCATCATAATATACAGAAAAGATAATAGCTATCAAGGTAGATAGGATCACATGATGGATGACTACTTCTGGTAGAGAAAATGAAACGCATTACAGTATAGAGAAAACAATAAATTTTAAAAACATTTATTAAGTTTACAGTGCTTTGTATATTAGCTGCACATTTTAGTTTAGTATTAACACAGACACATGAAAACATTAATTCTGAGACCTTTTATTGTAAAAATATGACTTAAAATAACGTGGCTTAATGGACTAACTGAAATTGAAATATTGATCAAAATTATAATTTAGAGTATTATTTGAATTTGTATTTAGTACGTTAAACCAGTTTAACTGTCGAAAATAAAGATATTTATTGATTTATATTCAAACTTTAACATTCTGCAAATGCACCTCTATCTTATTACATTCTATATTGTCTTATATGCAATATGAATGCATTTTCAAATAAGATTCTGTAGGTAAATAGTATTAGTAACAAAATTAATTTATAATTTTCCGCCGAATTCCAACTCATTTCTGTCACACAAAAACCTTACGTGTTACGAACTTTTTATTGTCACTTTCCTCTTCAGGAGAGTAGA
Organism: Thermobia domestica; assembly: GCF_964235325.1. Taxonomy (NCBI): domain Eukaryota; kingdom Metazoa; phylum Arthropoda; class Insecta; order Zygentoma; family Lepismatidae; genus Thermobia; species Thermobia domestica. Next base: position 216,145,355 of record NC_137459.1, on the reverse strand, counting down.
TTTAGTTCAAGTAACCTACTTTCGTGTATGTGACACAAAAGGTTTAAATTTGTTGGCTTGTGTACATTTCAGGATCGCTAACATGACCGGGGACAGACCCGATGAGTTTAAGCCCAAGTTTAGTCAAGATGGGCATGTCTGCTAGCCGAGGAAATAACAGATGCAGCTCCGAAGATGTTATTCGGCGTTATTCTACGTAATTTTTTGACAGGCGAAGCGGGAAGCGTTGCAATATACCTAGGTATATATCATGCCTGTATATATATATATATATATATATATATATATATAGTGGCGGATCGAAGTGGGCTATAGGGGCTATAGCCCCCCTTTACGCTGAGGTATACACTGGATAAAATGGGCTTTAATCCTGCTTTACACTGGATAAAACGGCAAAATATGGTTTAGCCCCTCCCTTGATCCTATCCTGGATCCGCCCCTATATATATATATATACAGGGGTGTAGCCAAGGGGGGGCCCATCGGGGCCGGGCCCCCCCAAATGGTTTCCTGCCCCCCCCAAATGACCAACTTTTAAAACATCATAGTAAAATTATCTCGCTTCATTCATTTAAAAGTAACAAAGTTTATTGACAATTAATAATTTATGGTAAAATAGTATGGAGAAATATTGTTTTTCCATACCGATCGAAAAATAGTATAGCATCTCATCCTTATACCGATCGAAAAATGGGATACTTTTTGTGACAGCAGATTGCACAATTTACTGCGATTTATATTTGACAGTTTGAAGACAAACGTTTTAACAAGGTACTACAAATACAGCCATAAAACAAAGTACTAAACTGATTTGTAAGTACAGTGTATTTTTATATGCTTTAACGAGTATTTTAAAAGACATAGAGGATAGAAAATTTGGTGAGAAACAATGCTTTTATTCAATTTGGGTTTCATTCGCTCTCTCTTTTATTTCTACTCACGAGGAAACGGTCTTAAATGTAAACAACCGATTTGGCTGGGGTCGGGATATGTGTTACGGGAGCCCAAAGTAGGAGACACGTATTTTGGCGTTTGGGCCCATACGCAGAAATTTCCGAAATACGGGCTCTCAAAGTGGCCCTACATACCATAACTAGGAAGCGAATGACGTTACTGGTACAGAATGTTGGCTTGGGTTGGAATATGTTATAATATATCCAAAAGTATGGGACTTGTGTTTGTTGTTAGGTCCCACAAAAAGGAATGTCGAATATACAGTGTCCGATATTGCTAGATTTTCAATAAGGCCATGAAGTTAGAAATACAAGCGAAAAACGCAAACATTCTTTCGCTCCGTTGACACCCTCGTGGTCAGCAGATCCCCCTCGACGGCTCGTGCCAGCTGAACATCTGTTCAGAATTGCATGGGTACCACATATGCCGACTTCATGGCCTTATTGAAAATCTAGCAATATCGGACCCTGTACATTCGACATTTCTTTTTGTGGGACCTAACAACAAACACAAGTCTCATACTTTTGGATATATTATAACATTCCAACCCAAGCCAATATTCTGTACCAGTAACGTCATTCGCTTCCTAGTTATGGCATGTAGGGCCACTTTGGGGTCCCGTATTTCGGAAATTTCTGCATATGGGCCCAAACGCCAAATAACGTGTCTCCTACCTTGGTCTCCCGTAACACACATCCAGACCCCAGCCAAATCGGTTGTGTACAAGTAACGTCATTCGCTTCCTAGTTATAGCATGTAGGGCCACTTTGGGGTCCCGTATTTCGGAAATTTCTGCGTATGGGCCGAAAAGCCAAAATACGTGTCTGCTACTTGTGTCTTCTGTAACACATATCCGGACCCCAGCCAAATCGGTTGGGTACAAGTAACGTCATTCGCTTCCTAGTTATAGCATGTAGGGCCATTTTGGGGCCCCGTATTTTGGAAATTTAATGTATGGGCCCAAACGCCAAAATACGTGTCTCCTACTTTGGTCTTCCGTAACACATATCTGGACCACAAGCAAATCGGTTGTGTACAAGTAACGTCATTCGCTTCCTAGTTATAGCATGTAGGACCACTTTAGGGTCCCGTATTTCAGAAATTTCTGCGTATGGGCCCAAACGCCAAAATAAGTGCCTCCTACCTTGGTCTCCTGTAATACATATCCGGACCCCAGTCAAATTGGTTGTGTACAAGTAACGTCATTCGCTTCCTAGTTGTAGCATGTAGGGCCACTTTGGGGTCCCGAATTTCGGAAATTTCTGCGTATGGGCCCAAACGCCAAAATACGTGTCTCCTACTTTGGTCTCCCGTAACACATATCCGGACCCCAGCCAAATCGGTTGTTTACACTTAAGACCGTTTCCTCGTCAGTGTAATAAAATAATTATGTTTTTTTAGTCCCAGTTCCTCTTTGTACATGTGTTGGTCTTCTGGCACGTGGTGTTTTCGGGTGTTTTGTCATCGTCCTTAAACTTGTTAAACCATCGCTGCAATGTCTGCGTCATCACGACACTCTCACCAAAGGCCTGGCATATCTTCTGTCCCGCTACAGCGGCGTTTGACCTTCATTTGAACTCGTTCAGCATACATGCTCCTATGACGCTCTGTGGAAGTCCCATGTTCCCTCTGTCTTTATGCAAGTTCATGGTGTGTCTGAATTGCCACAACCAGGTAGTATGTTGGATATACCTACAACAACAACTGACTTACGCCTTATCTCCACTCGCATTCAACTCACGATGTGAAGTCCAATTGAACACAGACCTCCACGAAAAGGGACAGATCTTTCTTGGTTACCTTTATAGTTATGCACAAAAGTATAGCGTTTGGTCCCGGGCAGTAGTTCTGGATTAAGCATAATAAAAACTATCTTGAATATAATTTATGGATAATAATAATAATAATAATAATAATAATAATAATAATAATAATAATAATAATAATAATAATAAGAAGAAGAAGAAGAAGAAGAAGAAGCTAAAATAGTGTTTTTAGTTTTGCAGACTAGCAGCAATACATTTTTTAGCTTTGCACATTGTAGCTGGCCCCCCCTCAAAAACGACGGGCCCCCCCTACACAAACCTGCTGGCTAAGTAGAATAGTGTACATCTGTATTCCATTTTCAATTAGTGTTTCTACCTTTTTCAATTAGTTTCTGTACTTACACTTTTTGGTACTCTATGTACATACTGTCGTTGAAGTAATGAATATTGTAATTACTCTAAGTACTCTCATTGAAGTACAAAGGTTCAATTGTAATTGAATTATTACCGGTACTTTAGGTACAGTTACTGACATGTAATTATGCTGTATCGGACTGCACTCTCATTACTTCGCGTACGTAACACTGAAAGTACTTAGTTTTGTACTTATACTCATTACCTGTAACTAGTATTACTATGTGTACTTACTGTATTGCCCTTTGAACATATGTAACCTCCAAAGTACTTACACTTTCATTACTTGTATGCAACTTACCTTTTCACGTATGTAGTTTTATTGCCGAACTATAATTAAAGTTCATAAGTACCCGTATTGTACCTTTTATTTGAATTAAACTTATGGTAGTATGTTAATTACTAACCTTTTGCCATTAATATTAACATACGGCTCAAGGACAATTACTCACCCTCCATACTTACCCTCTCAGGACAGCAGGAAGCATTCTTTCTTCTTTGAAGATCATTAACTTCCAAGGTCAAACCTGATCGGTTTAACTGCTTCGTACTCTCTTATATTCATATACGGAGTTGATTTGTATGTAAGAAATATAATTAGTGATCTTTTGTAATTGTTTGGTAGGGATTATTATATTTCTACTTTTACATAAGTTCAGAATAATTTTGTTGCGTGTAATGACAACATTTAAGTACATAGGGTATGTATAAAGAATTAGTAATAAATTAATTTAATATTTAATTGTATTACATGGATGTGATACAGCATAGTAATTCTCTTTACTTGGTTGGAAGAGAGGAGAAAAAACGTGAATAAATTCTTTAGCGATTAGCACGCGGAAAGACGGAACGGAAAAAAAGGATGAAAAAATCATTTTTTTTCTTTGGCGCAACTGAATAAGGTCGCCGAGGGTTTATGTTAATTTATTTTTTGTTTCGTATTGTCTGAGAGGAAACTTACATCTTTGAAATGTCTGCAGAATGTAATTTATATGAATTCATGTGAATGTACCACCATAGTCGCTTAGTTATATCTATTAAGAAAACGATTATACAGGTACAATAGCAGGGACAGCTGATTGGGTTTTTGTAACAGGTAGCAAGGGTTTTATTCACTTTTTGTTTTTCACTCTCTCTTTCTTTCACTCTCTCTATCTCTCTGTATGTGTATATATGTGTGTGTGTGTGTGTTTGACCTTCAGAACTCTCACACAAAGGACTTTTTTTTTTACCCGTTAGGAAATATATGCTGTATATTAGCTGGAGTAGTTGGGATATTCTAATTAAAATATATTTCATTATTTAACTGTACATAAACGCACAAATAGTTAATAAGACATATTATGAAGAATGAAAACACACTTATTTCTTACTGATTGTGTATTATTGTTTGACGTAAAAATATGTACGTGTTTGTATTTCGAAAGTGGAATGAAATATTTCAAGTTTTACGTTTAACGAATATACCGGCTAAACTAAAGGAGATGGCGATGATGAGAAATGAATGAAATAGTGGAATGGAGAAAGTGAGAGGAAGCAGGAGAACCGCGAGAAACCCTATGCACGCAGTGTTTGGTTACCACAAAGTCCACACGACGCGAGTTGGGATTGAACCAAGTATCCCTGCACCAAAGACGAACTTTACCACTGAGTATTGCAGCTCTTGTTTGTATTTGAGTTTACTTTTTTACGATTATATTTTTGGATAAATTAGAGGAATTAATAAAGTACACATTTATAATTTGGTGGAACGAGAATGTAGGAGGACATGGGAGAACTATTGGCACAATATTTTGTACTAGAAATACACTCGAAATAAACGAAAGCATTTCGTTTCAGAAGTGACTTAGTTTATGGACAGTATTATTTACTGCTTACGAAGTTTTGGTACCAAACATTTTATAAGGAAAGAAACGTATTGTAGGTAAATAATGTTGCAAGCGTAATATGGCACATTTAGCGGATAAAATTCTGAATATGGAATTAGATTTTTATGTATGTGTATACATAATACAGTAAGTTCAAGGAAATGGATCGAAAATAATAAATTGTGTTATATTATTGAAGTTGAATTGAATTTCAGTTTAGCGTCCGTTTTAACAGCGAGGCTATATGAGACGCAGACCTACTGATTAACGTGGAATTTGAACCACATGGGCCCACAGGGAATCGAATCCGGGTTTTTGTATGCTTACCGCTTAGCCACGGAAGAGCTTATTATTGAAGTTGATTGCTTGACTGAAGGATATTGCTTTTAACACTGAAAACCCACCATTATTTTCCACTGAGAGTTCAATAGCGACTATATGTATTAAAAAAAATAGACTAGTAAAGGAGCTATATGTAATGCACGTTAGGACAACTTTGGTATAATCTAATTAGTGTAGGTAGCGACATTAATAGTGTGTTTGTTTTTATTAGGATTAGCTTTGTATACAAATTGAAATATTCAATTTACAATAAGGGATACCACTTGGAACACTATAGTTTAGTGAAATTGTTTTACAGCGTCAGGTAGAAGGCAAACAGCAGCACAATTGGCGACTACTATTAGCATGACTAAATTATAGGATATAGTATGAATGAGAGACGGGGATGCCTTGTGTATGTAATAATAATAATAATAATTATGGCTAATTTTACACCTAGAAAATTATGCAATTAACATTTCATAACTGTTTTGAGGGTTGCATATGATATTCACAGACAGCCTGATACGTTTTTTAGTTGAGAAGTGTGCTTAAGTATTGAATGTGTTTTTTTCGTGCTTTTGAATTAAGAATAGAATATGTTAGACAAACTAGAAATATTTTCACCCATTGCTATGCTGTTGGAATGAAATACTGAATTTAATTATTTCAGGAAATTGTTGAGTTACTGTTTTTACTGGTTCTTTGAATGACTAAAATTTAAGATCAAGGCTACATGAGAAGGGTACTGTTGTTTAAAGTGTAATTTGAGCTATTACTGTGATTTATAACCGAGGAACGTAGTCCATTTAGAAATAGGAAGAGGTGGACTTAATTCCAAGCAAATGAGAAGTGGCTTGTTTTAATATAGTACTGGATAAAGCATACCCTTTAATTGGCCTACACACCGTCTATATGATGTAACTAGCTCTATTAAGAGTTAGGATGGGTTGCATTTTAGATATAACGAAAGCTTTACGCAGTATACTTAACATTTATGCTACGTAAAAATAACGTATTTTTAAATAATGTTTCATAAGTTTTTTTTTGTAAGTTTGTGATTTTGTTGTTAAAAATATGCATCAGGAACTGTGCTGCAATCTATTTTGTATTTATATAATTATATTTGCTATACTTCAAACAAAATCGAGACTTAGGCCTAATAAATGACTGCTTAATATTTTAACAAAACATATTGCATTTAAATTGTTTTGTTTGAAATATAATTGTGTTCATATATATTTTATATTGAGGAATTTCCGGCTGTACTATGATCATAAGACTTCTAAGAAGGAAGTGAAGAATAGCAAACGAAACGAAAATGGCCCCAAATGTGTGTAAATCAGCAATTCACAACTTTTAATGCAAGTTGGCTACTAGTATGTAACTGACAGATTGTTAGAATCTAGCAGATGCTCGCTTGCTACTAACTTAGAGATCAGAAAACTTTTAAAAGTTCCGCAAGTCTAGTGCAAGTGAAGCGCAAACTTATGCTATGTAGGTTGTGACATACTCTGCAATGAAGCAGAAGCGGAACTGGTGGGTTACATACCTAGAACAGATAGAAGATGGACGAGAAATAACATACATTGGATTTTTTAGAGATAAGGAGCGATGTACATACAAGACAATCGAATACAAAATGTATAGATATAACCTGTCGTTTAGCAGAAACCGTACAAATGGAAAAGATCAGCTGATGGAAACATGTAGAAGAAAATGATGGAGACCTTTGTTCACCAGATGATTGATATCATTTGAATACATATGAAAGTTACACTTTTATATTTAAGCTGAACGTTACAATTTTTCTACAGCGATAGGAAAATGATCTATCAGTTGGCAACACTGAAAAAAACGTTAGAAGCACAAACGGTGGATGGTTTAAATTATTTATTTTTACGTCCTAATAGTTTTTAGTCTCTCATACATTAATTGTATTTTCGTTTCTTTATTATAAACATGAACATGCAAAGCATTTTGTTTATACGGTTAGTTTTAATTACTTGGTATTTGATACTGTACTGATTGGTATATTATTTCAATTACTACAAGATAGTTGAAAAGTTTTGTGTAGCTAGACGACTATGGAAACCTTAGAGTATTGTGATATGAACATGTTTTAAGTTACAGAAGAAGGGTGAAACAGAATTATGATGAAGGAGAATGTGTAAGGAAATAAGAGAATCGTGAATTTAGAGAGACAATTGAAATCATATTTAGTTATTAAACTAAAATATTTGATAAAGATTTTTAAAACTTTTTTATAATTTTATCTGACATATCCAGTTAAAAATGCGTACGTTATTCACAAGTAATGTAGTTAGACACATATTTGAAGACATTTAGTGGTACTTTGATACATTTTTAAAGATATGCCTGAATATTATTTTAACGATATATAATTGTTTGACTACATAGCTGAAAATCAATCATACTGATATGTATTTTGGTTATATGTTTTGTTTTCCAAGGCCCTAATACGTGATATAAGCTATTCAGCATTTTATAAACTTATTTTGTGCATCCACTACTAAATTACATCCATCAGTTGCACATTTAAATAAGTAAATTTTTAACTTATGAACCAACTAGTTATTAGTGTGAAGAATACGTTACCTCATAATAAATTATAATTGACCAAATCAATTACTTCTAAGTCTTTAGTAGTGGAGGTTCAGATGTTAACTATCTCAATTGTTCAAAATTGGATTCCAATTGTAAGTGCACTTGTTATGATTACTTTTGATATTTTAGTTTCATATTTAAGTATAAAGTTTGTTTGTTTATTATCTATATAAGTAAATGTTTGTATTCATACTATTTAAAAGTTCCTATAATACATTTTCAATGAAAGGAAAATTTTCTGCATTTTAGTTTATCCGAAGAAACAATATGTAGTGTATTCCCCTGCAAGAGAAATGTTTCTGAAATTCAGTTGAACAGAAAAAGTTGGTAACAAAATATGTTAATAAAAATTTTTAGTGCAAAAAGTTAATGTTAACGTTGTAACAATAAACATTCTGCATTTTAGTTTATCCGAAGAACCAATATGTGGTGTAATTGTCTGCAAGAAAAGTTTCTGAAATACAGTTTATCAGAAAATGTTTGTAACAAAATATGTTAATAAAAATTTTTAGTGCAAAAAGTTAATGTTAACGTTGAAACAATAAACATTCTGCATTTTAGTTTATCAGTAACGTTAGAAACAATATATGGTGTAATTGTCTGCAAGAAAAGTTTCTAGAACTTTGTTTAACAAAACAGTTAGTAACATAATGTGAGTAACAATTTTTTTAGTGCAAAATTTTATCTGTATAATGTTGTAGCAATAAACATTCTTCATTTTAGTTTATCCCAAGAAACAATATGTAGTGCAATTTTCTGCAAGAAAAGTTTTCTGAAACTTTGTTTAACAAAACACTTAGTAACAATGTTAACAAAACACTTTTAGTGCAAAAGTTAATGTTGTAACAATAAACATTCTTTATTCCAGTTTATCAGTAAAGTTAGAAACAATATGTGCTGTAATTGTCTGCAAGAAAAGTTTCTGGAACTTCGTTTAACAAAACAGTTAGTGACAAAATGTTAGTAAAAAAAAATTAGTGCGAAATTTATTTGTATAGTGTTGTTACAATAAACATTCTGCATTTTAGTTTATCAGAAATGTTAGAAACAATATGCACTGGAATGTTCTGCAAGAAAAGTTTTCTGGAATTTCGTTTAACAAAAAGTTAGCAACATAATGTTAGTAATACACTTTTAGTGTATCGTATCCACGAAGTGAAATTTCTCGAGTTGCTACTCGCCAAATTTCACAAGTTTCGTGGATACGATAGACTAAAAGCGTATTACTAACATTATGTTGCTAACTTTTTGTTAAACGAAATTCCAGAAAACTTTTCTTGCAGAACATTCCAGTGCATATTGTTTTTAACATTTCTGATAAACTAAAATGCAGCATGTTTATTGTAACAACACTATACAAATAAATTTCGCACTAATTTTTTTTTACTAACATTTTGTCACTAACTGTTTTGTTAAACGAAGTTCCAGAAACTTTTCTTGCAGACAATTACAGCACATATTGTTTCTAACTTTACTGATAAACTGGAATAAAGAATGTTTATTGTTACAACATTAACTTTTGCACTAAAAGTGTTTTGTTAACATTGTTACTAAGTGTTTTGTTAAACAAAGTTTCAGAAAACTTTTCTTGCAGAAAATTGCACTACATATTGTTTCTTGGGATAAACTAAAATGAAGAATGTTTATTGCTACAACATTATACAGATAAAATTTTGCACTAAAAAATTGTTACATTATGTTACTAACTGTTTTGTTAAACAAAGTTCTAGAAACTTTTCTTGCAGACAATTACACCATATATTGTTTCTAACGTTACTGATAAACTAGAATGTAGAATGTTTATTGTTACAACATTAAACATTAACTTTTGCACTAAAAGTTTATTACTAACATTATGTTACTAACTCTTTTGTTAAACGAAGTTTCAGAAAACTTTTCTTGCCGAAAATTACACTACATAATGTTTCTTCGGATAAACTAAAATGCAGAGTGTTTATTGTTACAACACTATACAGATAAATTTTGCACTAAAAGTGTTTTACTAACATTATGTTACTAACTCTTTTGTTAAACTGTATTTCAGAAACTTTTCTTGCAGACAATTACATCACATATTGTTTCTAACGTTTCTAATAAACTAAAATGCAGAATGTTTATTGTTACAACGTTAACATTAACTTTTTGCACTAAAAATTTTTATTAACATATTTTGTTACAAACATTTTCTGATAAACTGTATTTCAGAAACTTTTCTTGCAGACAATTACACCACATATTGGTTCTTCGGATAAACTAAAATGCAGAATGTTTATTGTTACAACGTTAACATTAACTTTTTGCACTAAAAATTTTTATTAACATATTTTGTTACCAACTTTTTCTGTTCAACTGAATTTCAGAAACATTTCTCTTGCAGGGGAATACACTACATATTGTTTCTTCGGATAAACTAAAATGCAGAAAATTTTCCTTTCATTGAAAATGTATTATAGGAACTTTTAAATAGTATGAATACAAACATTTACTTATATAGATAATAAACAAACAAACTTTATACTTAAATATGAAACTAAAATATCAAAAGTAATCATAACAAGTGCACTTACAATTGGAATCCAATTTTGAACAATTGAGATAGTTAACATCTGAACCTCCACTACTAAAGACTTAGAAGTAATTGATTTGGTCAATTATAATTTATTATGAGGTAACGTATTCTTCACACTAATAACTAGTTGGTTCATAAGTTAAAAATTTACTTATTTAAATGTGCAACTGATGGATGTAATTTAGTAGTGGATGCACAAAATAAGTTTATAAAATGCTGAATAGCTTATATCACGTATTAGGGCCTTGGAAAACAAAACATATAACCAAAATACATATCAGTATGATTGATTTTCAGCTATGTAGTCAAACAATTATATATCGTTAAAATAATATTCAGGCATATCTTTAAAAATGTATCAAAGTACCACTAAATGTCTTCAAATATGTGTCTAACTACATTACTTGTGAATAACGTATGCATTTTTAACTGGATATGTCAGATAAAATTATAAAAAAGTTTTAAAAATCTTTATCAAATATTTTAGTTTAATAACTAAATATGATTTCAATTGTCTCTCTAAATTCACGATTCTCTTATTTCCTTACACATTCTCCTTCATCATAATTCTGTTTCACCCTTCTTCTGTAACTTAAAACATGTTCATATCACAATACTCTAAGGTTTCCATAGTCGTCTAGCTACACAAAACTTTTCAACTATCTTGTAGTAATTGAAATAATATACCAATCAGTACAGTATCAAATACCAAATAATTAAAACTAACCGTATAAACAAAATGCTTTGCATGTTCATGTTTATAATAAAGAAACGAAAATACAATTAATGTATGTGAGACTAAAAACTATTAGGACGTAAAAATAAATAATTTAAACCATCCACCGTTTGTGCTTCTAACGTTTTTTCAGTGTTGCCAACTGATAGATCATTTTCCTATCGCTGTAGAAAAATTGTAACGTTCAGCTTAAATATAAAAGTGTAACTTTCATATGTATTCAAATGATATCAATCATCTGGTGAACAAAGGTCTCCATCATTTTCTTCTACATGTTTCCATCAGCTGATCTTTTCCATTTGTACGGTTTCTGCTAAACGACAGGTTATATCTATACATTTTGTATTCGATTGTCTTGTATGTACATCGCTCCTTATCTCTAAAAGATCCAATGTATGTTATTTCTCGTCCATCTTCTATCTGTTCTAGGTATGTGACCCACCAGTTCCGTTTCTGCTTCATTGCAGAGTATGCCACAACCTACATAGCATAAGTTTGCGCTTCACTTGCACTAGACTTGCGGAACTTTTAAAAGTTTTCTGATCTCTAAGTTAGTAGCAAGCAAGGATCTGCTAGATTCTAACAATCTGTCAGTTACATACTAGTAGCCAACTTGCATTAAAAGTTGTGAATTGCTGATTTACACACATTTGGGGCCATTTTCGTTTCGCTTGCTATTCTTCACTTCCTTCTTAGAAGTCTTATGATCATAGTACAGCCGGAAATTCCTCAATATAAAATATATATGAACACAATTATATTTCAAACAAAACAATTTAAATGCAATATGTTTTGTTAAAATATTAAGCAGTCATTTATTAGGCCTAAGTCTCGATTTTGTTTGAAGTATAGCAAATATAATTATATAAATACAAAATAGATTGCAGCACAGTTCCTGATGCATGTTTTTAACAACAAAATCACAAACTTAAAAAAAAAACTTATGAAACATTATTTAAAAATACGTTATTTTTACGTAGCATAAATGTTAAGTATACTGCGTAAAGCTTTCGTTATATCTAAAATGCAACCCATCCTAACTCTTAATAGAGCTAGTTACATCATATAGACGGTGTGTAGGCCAATTAAAGGGTATGCTTTATCCAGTACTATATTAAAACAAGCCACTTCTCATTTGCTTGGAATTAAGTCCACCTCTTCCTATTTCTAAATGGACTACGTTCCTCGGTTATAAATCACAGTAATAGCTCAAATTACACTTTAAACAACAGTACCCTTCTCATGTAGCCTTGATCTTAAATTTTAGTCATTCAAAGAACCAGTAAAAACAGTAACTCAACAATTTCCTGAAATAATTAAATTCAGTATTTCATTCCAACAGCATAGCAATGGGTGAAAATATTTCTAGTTTATCTAACATATTCTATTCTTAATTCAAAAGCACGAAAAAAACACATTCAATACTTAAGCACACTTCTCAACTAAAAAACGTATCAGGCTGTCTGTGAATATCATATGCAACCCTCAAAACAGTTATGAAATGTTAATTGCATAATTTTCTAGGTGTAAAATTAGCCATAATTATTATTATTATTATTACATACACAAGGCATCCCCGTCTCTCATTCATACTATATCCTATAATTTAGTCATGCTAATAGTAGTCGCCAATTGTGCTGCTGTTTGCCTTCTACCTGACGCTGTAAAACAATTTCACTAAACTATAGTGTTCCAAGTGGTATCCCTTATTGTAAATTGAATATTTCAATTTGTATACAAAGCTAAATCTAATAAAAACAAACACACTATTAATGTCGCTACCTACACTAATTAGATTATACCAAAGTTGTCCTAACGTGCATTACATATAGCTCCTTTACTAATCTATTTTTTTAATACATATAGTCGCTATTGAACTCTCAGTGGAAAATAATGGTGGGTTTTCAGTGTTAAAAGCAATATCCTTCAGTCAAGCAATCAACTTCAATAATAAGCTCTTCCGTGGCTAAGCGGTAAGCATACAAAAACCCGGATTCGATTCCCTGTGGGCCCATGTGGTTCAAATTCCACGTTAATCAGTAGGTCTGCGTCTCATATAGCCTCGCTGTTAAAACGGACGCTAAACTGAAATTCAATTCAACTTCAATAATATAACACAATTTATTATTTTCGATCCATTTCCTTGAACTTACTGTATTATGTATACACATACATAAAAATCTAATTCCATATTCAGAATTTTATCCGCTAAATGTGACATATTACGCTTGCAACATTATTTACCTACAATACGTTTCTTTCCTTATAAAATGTTTGGTGCCAAAACTTCGTAAGCAGTAAATAATACTGTCCATAAACTAAGTCACTTCTGAAACGAAATGCTTTCGTTTATTTCGAGTGTATTTCTAGTACAAAATATTGTGCCAATAGTTCTCCCATGTCCTCCTACATTCTCGTTCCACCAAATTATAAATGTGTACTTTATTAATTCCTCTAATTTATCCGAAAATATAATCGTAAAAAAGTAAACTCAAATACAAACAAGAGCTGCAATACTCAGTGGTAAATTCGTCTTTGGTGCAGGGATACTTGGTTCAATCCCAACTCGCGTCGTGTGGACTTTGTGGTAACCAAACATTGCGTGCATAGGGTTTCTCGCGGTTCTCCTGCTTCCTCTCACTTTCTCCATTCCACTATTTCATTCATTTCTCATCATCGCCATCTCCTTTAGTTTAGCCGGTATATTCGTTAAACGTAAAACTTGAAATATTTCATTCCACTTTCGAAATACAAACACGTACATATTTTTACGTCAAACAATAATACACAATCAGTAAGAAATAAGTGTGTTTTCATTCTTCATAATATGTCTTATTAACTATTTGTGCGTTTATGTACAGTTAAATAATGAAATATATTTTAATTAGAATATCCCAACTACTCCAGCTAATATACAGCATATATTTCCTAACGGGTAAAAAAAAAAAGTCCTTTGTGTGAGAGTTCTGAAGGTCAAACACACACACACACACACATATACACATACAGAGAGATAGAGAGAGTGAAAGAAAGAGAGAGTGAAAAACAAAAAGTGAATAAAACCCTTGCTACCTGTTACAAAAACCCAATCAGCTGTCCCTGCTATTGTACCTGTATAATCGTTTTCTTAATAGATATAACTAAGCGACTATGGTGGTACATTCACATGAATTCATATAAATTACATTCTGCAGACATTTCAAAGATGTAAGTTTCCTCTCAGACAATACGAAACAAAAAATAAATTAACATAAACCCTCGGCGACCTTATTCAGTTGCGCCAAAGAAAAAAAATGATTTTTTCATCCTTTTTTTCCGTTCCGTCTTTCCGCGTGCTAATCGCTAAAGAATTTATTCACGTTTTTTCTCCTCTCTTCCAACCAAGTAAAGAGAATTACTATGCTGTATCACATCCATGTAATACAATTAAATATTAAATTAATTTATTACTAATTCTTTATACATACCCTATGTACTTAAATGTTGTCATTACACGCAACAAAATTATTCTGAACTTATGTAAAAGTAGAAATATAATAATCCCTACCAAACAATTACAAAATATCACTAATTATATTTCTTACATACAAATCAACTCCGTATATGAATATAAGAGAGTACGAAGCAGTTAAACCGATCAGGTTTGACCTTGGAAGTTAATGGTCTTCAAAAAGAAGAAAGAATGCTTCCTGCTGTCCTGAAAGGGTGAGTATGGAGGGTGAGTAATTGTCCTTGAGCCGTATGTTAATATTAATGGCAAAAGGTTAGTAATTAACATACTACCATAAGTTTAATTCAAATAAAAGGTACAATACGGGTACTTATGAACTTTAATTATAGTTCGGCAATAAAACTACATACGTGAAAAGGTAAGTTGCATACAAGTAATGAAAGTGTAAGTACTTTGGAGGTTACATATATTCAAAGGGCAATACAGTAAGTACACATAGTAATACTAGTTACAGGTAATGAGTATAAGTACAAAACTAAGTACTTTCAGTGTTACGTACGCGAAGTAATGAGAGTGCAGTCCGATACAGCATAATTACATGTCAGTAATTGTACCTAAAGTACCGGTAATAATTCAATTACAATTGAACCTTTGTACTTCAATGAGAGTACTTAGAGTAATTACAATATTCATTACTTCAACGACAGTATGTACATAGAGTACCAAAAAGTGTAAGTACAGAAACTAATTGAAAAAGGTAGAAACACTAATTGAAAATGGAATACAGATGTACACTATTCTACTTGGCTACACCCCTGTATATATATATATATATATAGATAGATAGATATAGATAGATAGATAGATAGATATAGATACATAGATAGTATGAGTGTGTGTATGTATGTATACACATACATATGGTGATCAGAAAAATGGAAACACCTGTAGTTGGCAACACGTCAGATGTATGGGTTGGCAGTGGTGTCGTGGCGCCCGCAGCGCCGGACCGCTGGTGGTGGTGTGTTAGGTCGGTCTCCATACTACGTCAGGCGCAGTGGAACAGCAGTGTCCAGTGGCTGCAGCAGACGGAGGTAGTGTAAAATGGGAGACCTCTCAGATTTTCAAAGAGGGCAAATTGTTGGTGTGCGGTTATGTGGAGTGAGTGTAACGGCAGTGGCTACTGTGTTAGGTGTGTCACGTGGGACAGTGTCGAAGGTGATGACGGCCTACACAACATACGGGAAAACCACATCGGGGAAGCGGAACAGTGGGCGGAAGAAAATCATGAGTGACAGGTCACGCCGGGTGTTAAAGCGCATTGTCACGCAGAACCGTTGTGCCACTGCGGAGCAAGTGACGGAGGAACTCAATCAACACCTCCCCCACCCTGTTTCGACAGTCACAGTCCGCCGCGAATTACATGACATGAACTTACGGGATCGTGTTGCACGGGCCAAACCGCTCATCAGGGACCATAACGCTTTCGCACGCCGCAAATGGTGCCGCGACCATGCAACTTGGACCGCTGAGGACTGAAAACGTGTGATATGGTCGGATGAGTCATCCTTCACCCTATTCCCAACCACGAGCCATGTTTATGTGTGGAGAACGCCCAAAGAAGCTTATGATCTGCAGTGTCTCCGCCCAACTGTGAAACATGGCGGCGGCTCGGTGATGCTGTGGGCCGCCATATCATGGATTTCATGGGTCCTCTGGTCACACTTAGCGGACGAATCACTGCCAACGATTATGTCGCAATTTTAGGAGACCACTTGCATCCTATGGTCCGGATGTTGTTCCCGGACAATGACGCCATCTTCCAGGATGATAGTGCACCCATTCACACAGCTTGCGTTGTTGCAGCGTGGTTTGAGGAACATCGGGATGAAGTCCAACACCTCCCCTGGCCCGCCCAATCCCCAGATCTCAACATAATTGAACATCTGTGGTCCGTCTTGGAAACATGACTCCGGCGACGTTTTCCACCTCCATCCTCTCTTACAGAACTGGCCGATGCCCTGCACGAGGGATGGTGTAAAATTCCACTTGCTACCATTAGCGACCTCTATGCCTCCATCCCACGTCGCATCAAGGCTGTTCTGAAGGCGAAAGGTGGCCCGACACCATATTAATCTGGTAAGTTGCAATTTCGTTCAGGTGTTTCCATTTTTCTGATCACCATCTGTATATTGCAGCATAACTCACGAACGTCTGTAGCAATTTAAACCAAACTAGGACACAAATTTACAATCTGCAAATGAATATTGAGGGGCTAGGACTCTAGGAGGGAGGATGGGAAGAGGTGGCATAAAAATAATCCAAAACTGTATATATTCGTTTCGAATTCACAATTTTCGGGGTCGCTGAGACGAATAGTGATACTCGCATGAACTTTAAGTCCAAGTTTACTCCCATCGGTAAGAAGGGAAAATTACTAAGATTAGTGTCGAATGGATAGATTTCTGGATCTCTGAGATGAATTATGATACGATACTGTTCAAGTTCACACACATCAATAGTATAAGTGAACAATGATAATGTGAGATTAGTGTCGAATCCATAGCTTTTGGGGTTGAGAACATGACTGACTCATTTGAAATTGCTTTTAGAAAACACTTATACCTGAGCTTCTCCGTGGCTAAGCGGTTATCGTACGCGCCTTTGGCGTGGGAAACCCGGGTTCGATTCCCGGCGGGAACTCATGTGGTTCGGATTCCACGTTAATCAGTAGGTCCACGTCTCACATAGCCTCGCTGCTGAACGGGACGTTAAACTCGAAATCAACTTAACTCAACACTTATACCTCAAGCTGGATTGTTATCAATTTGATTAAAGTATTTTTCTAAGGGGTAGAGTGTTTCAAATTGGTCAAAATAGGGTATCTTGTGGATTTTTATTACACTTTCATTGAAATGCGTATCCTCAAGAGTAACTCAATATTTTCCATAAATCTATGCTTTCGATGAGAAGAATAAACACATCAGCCGGCAGTCACATTAAAATAAATGGCATACAATTGGTACATTCGACTTCCGTTACATTGGCGTGGGAGACCCGGTTCGATTCACGTCGGGAGCTCATGTGGTTTGGATTCAACGTTAATCAGTAGGTCCACGTTTCATATAGCCTCGCTGCTGAACGTGGCAAACTCAAAATCACCTCACTTCCGTTACACGGCAAATAATGGTAGTTGAGCGACTAATGGGTACAAATTGGCTGCACGACTTTGACTTATCCCAACCACACCAACTGGCGACGTTATGCAGTTTTACGCGAAATAAGTATTTGGTTACTTTCGAGGGTGCATAGGCACACTTTTAGATCACGCCACACATAGAACACTAGCAATATAGTCACTATTACATTTTCCCATATGAAAATCATCATACTTCGATAGCACGTTGAAATTGCGCGAAGGCTTGGATGTCAAATACTGTTCAATACCGTGTTAAAGAACTCGCATGCTCGGAAGTGGTTCGAATCTACAAAGAACTATAAGGTTCGAGGCAAACAGTAATCGGATAGCGTTATATCTGGACTACAAACCTAAGTGAGTTTGGCCAACGGTTGGCTTTTAGTTGTGATTGTTGTTTTTCAGCGGTTCTCCGACATTGATGATGGCTGATTCGCCAAAGTTGTTTTCAACCAACCAATTTTCAGCTGAAAAGGAACCAAGTTGACAATTTTTAACTACTAAAAATAATCGTTGGTCATACGGTGAATATTGGTTGATTGAATTCAACGAAATAAGGAACCATAGATTATAGTTTAAAAACTAAAATCCGTTCATTAAAATTAACGATTTTTACTATCAGAGAATGTTTTATGTCCCAAAGTTAATTTACGCAAAAAAAGTGAACTCAACCATAAATCAACGTTTTGCCGATCATTTTGGTTACTTGGGAAGGTGAAGTAGAACACTTCAATTTGATTCTTTTTTGTTACAGACTTCTTGACCAGTGTGATTTTATGAAATTTCCTCCTAAGAGACTCACAATATACGATGGGTAAAGACAGTGCTGCAAAATTGATGACAATTCGCGTTGAGCATGATCGGAGATAAGCCTTGGAAATTTCGTATCTCTGGGATCAAATTTTCCATGAGCCACTCCCTGAAATCACTACTCCTGAGCTATATGGGCGTGTGCTATTTTGCAGCAACAGAATTCTTATCTGTGCAGGCAGCGTAATAGCAATTTTCATTTGTAAACTTAGTATTTTTTGTCTTATCTTGATGTCAGGAAACACCTACCAAACATTGTCAGTGTTGTTTTGAAACACCATGTATAGAATGCATGTGGTAGCAATATTCGGACAACGAGATCATAGATAAGCATGATCACATTGTACACGTATGTCTCCAATTCCAGGACGACGCCAGCGAACGCCTATTGTACAGCTGTCTTCGAGTGTAGGTATAGCCGTATATTGAGAATGTGAGAAGACCGGTGTTTATTGAGTTGAACTGCCACTAACGCGGGTCATGACATTTCAGTAATCCATCGGTACTATACACGATGGGAAACGCAGGGTTCTCACAGCAGCAATACTCCCGAGCAGTAGCGAATTTAAAGGGGGGCTTTTGGGCTGAAGCCCCACCCAAAATATTGGAGCAAGAGGAATTTGAAGTCATTCACACTAAAAATGTTTAGAATTTTGCTGAAGTAATCAGGGGCGGACTGGCAACCATAGGGCCCACCCTGCTAAACTGAAATGTGGGCCCACTGTATAAAAATGTAAAAAATGTACTGATTTTACCCATGTCTGCTGGAAATCCCAAAATAAAGACTGGTGTTTCAGAAAATGCCATCAGATTAAAAAAAAAAAACAGTAGAGGAGATATAGACATTTGGGAAACGTTAATTAATTTTGAAGCAATTTTTATTGAGTTTTCATGTAAAATAACACATCTGAAACCTTTTTTTTTAAGTAACCAAACCTGCAACCACCCTTCTTAACGAAGATCAGTATTTTGTCATAGCTGATCTGGGGCTCCCCTCCCCCTTGATACGTAAAAAATACCACTTACTTCAGTCGGGAGTCTACTCGCGAATGTGCCGCAATTTATCTCTGTACATGTCTTTTTGGCGAGAAGAAAATGTTGTAACCCACATACACAAACTCGTCTAAATATTGCTGTATAATCTCGAGGAAGGACGCCCCGCTCTTAGCAGACAACCCTCCCCCCAAGCGTGTCAGATGAGACAACAGACATGGCGTAAATGTTGGAAACTTGAAAAAGCTGTAACTTTGTGGCGTCAATGTAACACAAAGAATGCGATTGGAGGTAAATTTGCGATAGATTTCGAAACGCAAGATTTTTCTTGACATAAGTAAGTCATAATATCATATCTTCATGTCGCAGAAAGATTAGATATCGTCTATCGTCTAGTGTAGTCCGCCCATTCCTCGGCTGGCCCCAACTTCTTTTTTCATATGAATACCTACTTTGCACATCACAAATAATTTTTACATTTTACTACACTTTATTTTAAATTAACTTTAAATAACTAAAGGGAAATTAACATTTACACGATATACACACTGATTTGACAGCACTTTTAGAAGTTACACCAACGCTTACTGAGCCCAGTGCAGGCAGCTAGTGCTCTCAAATGGGTCAGGTCAGGCTTCATCGGATCAGGAATCGAGTCACTGTTGCCACACTTGGTACAATTGTACCAAATTCAGCCCTTTTTGTTATTCATCGGCCCGTTGGTACCACGCTGGCATTTTCAGCCCCTTTTGTGAAAATCTTGGTACAATTCTACCCAATTCAGCACCATTTAACAAATACTTGTCACATTTTCAAAAGTATCAGCAAGACTTTTCCCACATCTCACGTTACTCATACTGTGTGATTCATGAGGAGTGAACTCGGAGATGATTGATTTGTTTCTCGTTTTATATATTTTTTTTTCATATATGGCCATAATACCGTTTTGATTTATGGTCACTTTGAAATAGAGGCGCGCGTTTCGCTTCCTTGCAATACATACCGAAGATTATAACTGTTTTCTCTCTTAATTTGCGGCCTCTGTTACACTTCCTACGTGCGAGAAAAGTTTCATCTACGGTTGTTTAGGATCCTCCCAGCGGCGTAGCAATAGGGTAGGCAGGGTAGGCATTGCCTACGGGCGCAGAACGTTTCGGTATATTAGGGTTTCAATAAAAAAATAAACAAATTATATAAATGGAGCCCTAAGTTTTCGTGGTCTTCATTTTCAAACATGGCAAGAATAAACATTCCTTCCTCCCTCTCTCGCAGTTTATTACATTTGCGTATCAAATTATGGGCATTACTGTAAACTAGTCGAGATTACAGCACTGTATGATTAAGAAATTAATCCTCCTGGTAATTAATTATTACCGTATTAATACGATAGCAGTCATATATTACATGTACTGAGCTTACTAACTATAAATAAAATTCCCCTGCGCAACAGGCTTTCAACAATAATGACAAATTCTCCAAGCACCAAAGGTTTGGCAAACCAGGCAACTGCCCAGGACGGTAACGTCAAGGGCGCCCAAACGAGCGCCCCAAAATAAATTTTCTAATATCACTGTAATAAAATGTAAAATATAGGCTAGGACTAAGGGTTGGTGGCAAAAACTAATTGGCAGGGTGAAAATTTTGCCTTCGTCCACTCCTGATGTTGACTGAGATGACGTAGTATTAAATGAATGAGGACGATACTGACCTATTTAGGCTCTAATTTCAACATTATTGGAGAGTAATAATTAGCTGATCTTCTTAAATACCGATTGCAATATTACTTACAGTATTTTTGCAGACGTGATAACTTTTTCTTTCTTTCTTTTTTCTTTTTCTTTTATTTTTTTGCAGTTAGCGAATTTTTAGCCCTGTTTTAGCGGAAAGAGAAATCTCATGTTGGTAACACTGCCCAAAGCTAGTCAAATGTGGGATGTGGCGCATACGCGTAAGTTACAGATGGTCATACATTGGTCTATTAAATGGATGAGGGGGCGCCACTAGGTATTTTGCTTAGGGGCGCCAAAGGCCATTGTTACGCCACTGGCCCCTCCTATTTGGATGTTTTTAAAAAATAATTTTTAAAAAGAGCACTTTTTTGATTTGGACTCTTGAAAGAGGGAGGAGTGTTCTAGAACTTTACCTCTTTTAGTTTCGTGTTATAGAGCCATGTATTACACTGGTATAAAATAATGAATTCAGCCCTTTTTGGTTCAATTTGGTACTATTTTTCAGCCCACTCCAGAGCGAGGATTGTGACAACACTGAATCGAGTCGAACCTCCTTGGGTCGCAGGTTGGGTCAGGGCTGCTTTAGCCACGAATCGGCTCGGGTCAACTTTCTTATGCGTCGTTTCGGCTAAAACCTATTCGGGTCATGAGTCGGGTCGGGTCGACGTTCAACTCGACCCGAGGATTTAGCCGAGGCGGCGCATAAAAAAGTTGACCCGAGCCGAGCCGTGGCTAGAGCAGCCCTGACCCTAGCGTAGGTGACCTCAACCGACCCGTGTCTCAAGCAGACTTGACTCGACCCCTCACCCATGAAAGCCTGATCTGATCAGTTTGAAAGCACTACGCGGCAGCAAACAGTTCAATTAATTTCGTGTTCGTCTGTTAAAGTTGTGTAATTTCAAGTAAAAATAGCCATAAAAGATAAGCTACAATTGACTGAAATCATCCAAAGACGTGGTGTATACATTATAATTTATAAACACCTTAGACAGAAAAACAAAAAAATACCTGGCAACTGTCCTGCAGTACTCGAATGAGTCACATCACGCTCATTTGTTTCTTGGGGCTTCACAGATTCAAATAGCCTACGTTGTTTTGGGTCAGATGCAGCTTTATGTAAATCACATCATCGTTTGTGTTCTCGCATTTTAGCACCACTTTTATATTTTTTCTTTACAGTAATCTTACAATCACTCCTACCATCCATACTGACACAACCACATCTGTCTTTCACGACAAACGACACGTAACTGGTGTTTCAATAATTGAATTGCTGCTATCGGATTTGCTCTTCGATGTAATATACAAATAAAACACAAGCCGAGGGCAGCAACTTCATAGTAATTGAGGTTTGTATAAATCGTTGATAGTGGCGACTAATTTCTTTTCGCTTTACCGCACTGAAAAAAAAAAAAAAAACAACGAAGCCTGATCCGATTTCTTTCTTCGAAGCTTGGTCTGAGGACAATGCAGTTCAAAAGCGTTCCGGCTCCACCTCCACTTTCCATAATAACAATATCTACGAAACTATTGTTTCTTTAAAACATCGCCACTCGCCGGCTTGTAGCCTAAAAGGACCGGAGTAGGCAATGGTATCCAAATCCAATAACAGCCTGAAATCTACTGTATTTCTTATATTTAAAAAAAAGTTTAGTTAACGTGCTCGTTTTTACCAGCTGCTGTATCACAAACCCCACAATGTTTTAGGGCCTGATTGTCTCATAGACGGAACCTTTTCAAGTCGATAAACGTGAAGAAGAATAAGGTCTATTCATGAAAGTTTAACTTTACGTCTTTTTCATGCAAAACACGTTTGCGGGAGTTACCCTGCCATATTTTTGATGCTGGTAGGTTTAATTGAGCACATCTTTTTAAAATTGGTGGATGGGACCCACCTGTTTGCGGGGGCTACCCTGCATTTGCAGGGTAGCAGGGTGGGCCAGTCCGCCCCTGGAAGTAATAAATAAGTTTTCATCTGAATTATGGAAATGGACGATTCGGGCTTCCTGTGTTTGGCTTTAGATATTAACTGCTAGTCTTTCCAATGACGAGAGTCGATGGCCTTAATAGCCAAATCGCGAACTAAGTTGTAAAAGACAACCCCAATTGCATTCCAGAAGATTGCAATTTCTGTATGATTGAAGCAAAGACATATTAATTTTGTATTTTTTACTTCTGTTTTGTCGTGAAGTTTGTGATATGTATTCTTTGTTACAAAATATTTCATGTATCTCCCGAAGATTTTTTAAAATCCTAGCTCATTAAGAACACAGAAAAAAATTACAATGAGATACATTGAACAATGTAACAATTTTAATAAAATAAACTTTTTTAAATAAATTAGGTGGAATATCGGGTAACGCCACTTCTTTGGTTCCATGAACTAACCTATTCTTAACTATATGCAATGAATTCCACTGTTTTTCTAAATTATTTTGTTCCAAAACCCCTCAAAACAATTTCTGGACCCACCACTGCCGCGACGTACCGAAAAGCTCCTGGAAAGAAGGATCATTCGCACCGCCCTGACAGGACGGTGACCGCTAGTGCAATCAGAACTACCATGGTTAAGATGTGAGTGCAGGAACACTAAACAATCGATCGTTGATGATTGATAAACTATCCCAAGTTTCTTTTGCACAATTATTGTTGACGCCTGCTCATCATCAAAATGTTTTCGGCAATATTGATAGAATGCAGTGACAAGGGAAATAGAGGTTGATGGTATTCAGTGATGAGAGTAATTTCTATCTTAGACACAGTGACGTCGTATCTTCATGACATGCTCGTATATGAACTTGTAGGTGAGCAGGAAAATACAGCGTGTTCACATTTCTCATATAGGACACACACACACGACTTTCTGGTACTTCGTAAGGGAAGGGACGTTAAAATAAGCTATATATTCGCCTTCATTCAAGGGAATAGCATTAGTACGTAGTACCTTCAACGTGTTGTCAATTACATAATCGATCTTATGTCGACACATCTTCAGCAGCATAACACGCGTCCATATACCATTAGATGGGCAACGACAATCGCCCAGACATGCAGCATCTTTCTAGTTTCTTGCGTGGTTGCTTAGTAGGGTGGAGCGAAAAAATCAAATTTTCGAGCATCGAATTCTAAAAGGGCTCCAAAGTTGCGTATTCGCATGCTAATCAATGAAAAAAATAATTTTAAAATCACACTTTGGATCTTTAGTTCCCGCAAACGCCCTAGTTTGAAAAAATTGACAGAAAGCACCAAAATTTACCTTTATGCGAAAAAAAAAATCAAATTTTTGAGTACGAAACTCTAAAAGAACTCAAAAGTTGCGTATTTGCTTGCTAATCAATGGTACAATAACGAAAAATAATCACACTTTGGATCTTCAGTTCGCAAAAACGGCCTAAAATTTTAAGTATGCAAAAAAAAAAAAAAAAAAAAAAAGAAAATTTACCTTTACGCAAGAAATATGCAATTCCTTTTTTTTTAAATTTCTATAGAGTCTAAGTACTTTATTTTAGTTGTGTGAGGGCATGCTTGTTATTAATTCGTTAATGTGAGTGATTTTATAATTTTATTTTCATAAGGATTATGCAGCTCTTCGCCCATTTGAATTTTTTTTTTTTAAATGGCTCAGAACTCATCACGAGGAGGTGGCTGCAATTCGAGTTCCACCCACATCCTAGTCAACTCTCCGACCAATTAAGGTGTGCTAAATTATGTTGATTTAGTCAAGGATGTCTTAAATTCAGATTTTTAAATCAAATTTTGGCATTGTGAGTCCTGAGAGCAAATTTGCTCTAATGTACCCTTCTCTGCTTTCTCGTCCACACAAGAACGACACTCTTTCAACTTCCTGAGTATGGCATGGAAAATTTATGAAGTCAAACTCCTATTAGAATTCAATACTCGAAAATTTGATTTTTTCGCTCCACCCTACTGCTTAGTTTCATGTCCTATTAGGGCGAGTACTGTGTGTTTTAAACACACTGTATAATATGTGTAGGACATTCCATGAGTATCATGTTGCAGCGCCGTAGCTTAGATGTTTTAGTGTTGGGGGGCAAGCCCCCCTATTTGGGCTCCCTCTTTCCATCTTCCTCTTACTCTCTATGGAACCCCCGGAGCCTGTGGGCCCTTCCACACAGCAAGGTATGCGGAGCCGTTAGTTACGCCCCTGGGCCCGTTCCATACATGACAAATTAATTAAAGGGACAATATTGACATATCTCAAATCCATACGAATAAATATTATTTCTAGGGCCCCTACTAGTATATATATATATATATATATATATATATATATATATATATATATATATATATATATATATATATATAACTGAAAAGAGCCCACGACTCATTTTTGTTTTATTGACCTTTTGTGTGCTGTTTTGTTTATGTAATGTAGTGAACTTGTTTGATGCTTCATTTATAATTTAATGTTCGTATCGTATATGGAGTAGGAAAAGTTTGTCTTAAAGTGCCCCCCTTGAACGGCGGGGAGCTTCCCTGGGGGCAGTTGCCCCCTTCCCCCCACAAATTCTGGCCCTGCCATTGTATTGTATTGTATTTATTTTCATCCTTTTTCATACAAATTGTTCACAACGTGAACGTATGAGTTGGACACGTCATAAGAACACTGAATGTGTACATATGTATAGATTTAAATCTACATGCAATATTAAAATAGTGTGAATTTATATAAAACAAAAAGGTACAATTTTTCATTATTCTAATTTACATACATCGATATAAAACAACATAACAGTTAATAAAACCTTACATTATAGATATACAAAATATATATACTTTAAACATTATTTACTACAGGCGAGATATTCTTCTACAGAATAGAAACAGTGCTCGAGTAGGTAGGACTTGACTGCTTTATTGAAACCAGATGTTTTGTTTTTTAAAGTGGAAGGAAGCTTGTTATAAATATTCACTGCCATAGGAAATGTACTATTCTTATGTACTTTTAAACGTGAGGACTCTACATGAAGGTCAGACGCTTGTCTTGTATTATGCATATGAATATCTGAGTTCAACCGGAAGGTGCTTGTATCTATCTGTATATCTTTTCTTACAAATTTTAGAATTTCATATATATATAAACATGGAAGAGGTAAGATTTCAAGAAATTTAAATAGAGGTTTACAAGAAGTTCGAGGTTTACTTTCGGTCATAAACCTTAAAGCTCTCTTTTGTAAAACGAATATGGAATTTAGCAGTGCAGTAGATCCCCAGAATATAATACCATATTTCAATTTAGAATGAAAAAGTCCAAAATAAGTTGTGAGCAGAACATGTTGACTGACACTATTTCGTAAAAGCTTTAACATGTAACAGGTTTGAGCCAATTTACTAGATAATTATTGAATGTGAATTTTCCAATCTAATGTATCTGACACCCAAAGACCAAGAAATTTGATATCCGAGACGTAATTCAACGTTTTGCCGTTAATTGTTACACAAGGGCGTTTTCTTATCTCGTTTTTTGCTACGTGAAAGCACATGCACGAAGACTATGTTATGTTTAGTATTAGTTTATTTCTATCCATCCAGTCACTGATGGCATACATGGTGGAATCTACTGCATTACATAACTCAACGTAAGTTTCTCCAGTTACTAATATATTTGTATCGTCAGCATACAGAACAATTTTAGCAGAGTCTAAACATTGTGGCAAATCATTTATATATATTAAAAATAGAATAGGGCCTAAGATGGAACCTTGAGGAACTCCAAATTTTAACTCTTTGGTATCTGAATAATATTTGCTTACTCCCTGAGTGTCTCGAGTTTGACAGTTAACTTCAACAGTTTGCCTTCTGTTGGATATATACGATTTAAACCACTCATAAGCATTTCCCCTAATACCATAATCTTGCAATTTTTTAAGTAAAATTTGATGATCAATTGTATCGAAAGCTTTGCTAAGATCAAGAAATATGCCGGTTGTATATTTCTTAGCATTTATTGAATTTAAAGCAGAATAGAGAAAAGAGTAAAGAGCAGTTTCAGTAGATTTATTTGATCTAAAGCCATTTTGAGCAGGAGATATTAAGTTAAAATTATTTAGAAAGCTAACTAGTCTTATATACATAAGTTTTTCAAAAACTTTAGAGAAGGTGGACAAACATGATATTGGTCTATAGTTCGATGTAAGATCTTTCTTGCCACTTTTATATAAGGGCTTAACAACTGCTAGCTTCAATGCCTCAGGAAAAACGCCACTACTAAATGAGTTATTTACTATGAAGCATAAGATATCAGCAATTTCACAAGAGCATTGCTTTAGAATTTTATCAGGAACTTCATCATATCCTGAAAAACTCTTATTTGTCATTTTCAGTGTAATATTTAAGATTTCCTGACTAGTTACCGGGTGCAAGAACAATGATTTTTCGAAAATATCGTTATGTCTACTAACGCATTGTTTGCTAGATAGTTTATTGTTCACGTTATTAGTGATAAGCTTTTCTACTTCATTCGTGAAGTAATCGTTAAAAGCATTTGCAATTTCAGTCGGATTTTTTATAATTTTATTTTGACAAGAAACACTAGTTATCTTAGAGGAGGGTTTTCGTTCCCCATATTCTTTCCGAATAATTTGCCATGTAGCTTTCATTTTATTGGAAGCTTTCCCTATGTAAGTATCATTCTCTAACATTTTTGCCTGTTTTATGACCTTATGTAAAACTCGTCTGTACATTTTGTGGTATCGTTTAAACACGGGAGTACGGCACCGTCGGGATAGTTGATGTAAATAGCGCATTTTTTCTAGAGAAACTATTATTCCAAAA
Source organism: Thermobia domestica (assembly GCF_964235325.1). Taxonomy (NCBI): domain Eukaryota; kingdom Metazoa; phylum Arthropoda; class Insecta; order Zygentoma; family Lepismatidae; genus Thermobia; species Thermobia domestica. The sequence goes on along the minus strand of NC_137459.1, from coordinate 216,117,121 downwards.
GTCTTCCACTTCGAACTGACATTTACCGATTTATTTATCTTAAATTTTTGTTTAGGAAAAGCAATATTAAAATAATGAGTAAATATGCATAAAAATGAATTAAATTGGTCGTTAACATTACATTCAATATAAACATCTTCCCACGACTCAGTTTTCAACAAGTATCTGAAATATGCCACGTTAGTGGGTGTAAATGAACGCCGTTCGGACCATTCCACGCCCACGTTTCTATTCTTATTAATTATTTCTGTGTAAAAATAAAGGAGTTGAGCATTATGATCAGAATAGCCTAGGTTTAGTACATCAACATGAGATACGAAATCATCACGTGGAATTATAATTTGATCAAGAGCAGAGATTCTTGTTTTGCCTATTCTGGTAGGAGTATTTACGATAGGTTTCAGATTAAATGATGTGCAGAGCGAAATGAGATCTTCTTTTTCTTTGCTATTATTTAGTAAAAAATCAATATTAATATCACCACAAATTACTAACGACTTTTTAGAGGACGAGAATTCCGATATAAGCCTTTCTAATTTATTCAAAAAGTCATTGACATTACTGTCTGGCGTGCGATAGAGACAGATAAGTATTAAATTATGATCGCAAAATTCAAGTGCTACAGATTCGAAAGTTTTTTCAACGTTCACTGTAAGGGTATTCCTTAGAATTTTGATACGAAAGTCCTCTTTGACAAATATGGCAATACCGCCATGGGATATATTTTCCCTACAATAGTACGCAGATAGTTTGAAACCTGTGAATGAAATTGTTTCTATTTCTTCTTTATTCAGCCAAGAATCTACCATCGCTTTATTCTTGTGTACAACTTTGAACCAAGCCCATGAATTCCTACTCGATTTTCTTAAGCTGATTTTCGCCAGTGTAATTGTTAGTTCTCACATATTTCATTTTCATGTTAATAAAATTTAAACTCTCTCTAAAAGGTCTTATGATGACGAGTCTCTGCATTTGATAACATGTTCCGAATATTTATTTCTCCCTTTTTTCTGTATTCTTAATAAACTCAATAGGTGATATATTATTTACTTTTTGTTCTTCATCTCGCTGTGTGTTGGAACTTGTCCTCAGCATTGTAGTTCATTTGCAATTCACGTTTACTTCATTGTTCGTTGCAATGCCTAAAATACACAGTTTAGTTTTGCTGGCATAGTTTCTTAATGTATTATTTCCATCTTCCTCAAGCTGCAATTCGCTCATTGAAGCCTCATTTCCACCTTTAGAACTTTAGTTTCTATATTGTCATAATAATATTTCTCGTGCTACCTTTCGATTTGTATGGAATTAATGTCTATATACATTTTTCATATTTCTCTATCAGTTTTAATTCCACTCGCCACCTTTAAGTTTACTGTGTATTTCCTTGAGTTTGTCGATTTCCCTTTTTAATTCGCCATCAACTTCTCCAGGTTTCTTTCATTATGGAATAGAGTCATTTGGTTGAGCCGATAAAAGTGTGTGGCTGCAGCCGAGACTACTTTAACAAATCTGGAAATGTAGTTCTATTTTCTTCTTTGAAAGCGGCACACATAGCACAAACATTTCAGTCACTCAAACTTAATACTTAACAGCACATGTACTATTAATTTGTGCTACATATTTCATTACTTCTTCCATATAGATCTAAATAGTTTGTGATCATTTTCATCTGCTACACACAATATTGAGGAGGACACGTCCCACTGTCCCCCAGCCAGAGGGGCCCATGGTTATATGTTTCTGTCCTTCCTTTTAGTTAGTGCGACACTTTTCCTTGTGTGTTCTACCATCTCTGGTTGAGGAACCCAAGAGGACAAAGCCTCGTGCATTTACGGCCGGTGCATATGGTAGACAGCATATCAAAACAACTGTATTATTCTCTTTTCGGCACAATGCCCCAGTTCAATTCGTAAAGGAAGATAAATCGTAAATGTGTGTTTTAATTTAGATAAGTCAATTTACACTATTATATAAAAGTGGAAGTGTGTGATTCATCATCGACCAGCCCATACTACTATAGGTATTAACGTGAAATTTGAAGATAGTAGTACTTTTGTCACGAATGTAACCCACATAACACACGACGAACCTAGGACGTCCCATTTTTGTCCCAATTATCCTACATAGTTCCCTGATTATCGGGATAATGAGTAGACATTCCATGGAAGTCCTGCATGGGATGTCCTAAAGGATTTTCACGTAGGTTGTCCACGGAACACCCCGAATGCGACAGGAGATTCCAGGGAAATCCCACGCCAGATATATCTAGGGCCACATTATCCCACAACTTACCAGTAGAAATCCCTTAGAGGTCCCGTTGAATATCCCGTTATCCGGGATATTAGCAGACATCTGGATATCTCGCGGAGGTCTTATGGATGTCCCGGGAGCAAATTCGGATGATACTGGGATGTCTCGTTGTCCATTGCGGATCAATCTCAGATGTCCTGTGGACGTCCGTGTGCTATGTGGGTAAAGAATATGGAAAGATTTTTACAAGTATCCATCCTGAGGGGATAAAAGATGGATGTCCCTGACTTGCAGCATACTTCTGATGACACAGTCCACTGACAAATAAGTCGAACTTAAAATAATGTATTCCATCTTAATGAGGCTCGGTATACCTCTTTATAAAGCAGTTTTTATTTTTTGAGTTAATTTATGTTTTAAAATAACCTGTAAAAAAAGAAACAATCTCTTAATGAAGTAAGTTGTTTTAGATACATTTAAATATAACTGCAGAATAATATTTTCAGTGTTATTATAATGCAACTGTTAGCGTTGAAATTAACTACGTTCATAATACGTAGCATCATGGCAACAACTGCTTTGTCGCAGTTCTGTTTGGTCGTGGCAAATTGCAGAACCGAAACAAGTGAATGGAATAGGCACAAGTCCATAAGCCCTAAACGATACAACACCTAAACTGCAGAAGTCGTAAAATTTAGGGTTTGTGCCCGCATTTTTACGAGTGGCGTTCCATATTGATTTACACTTTCCTTTTTCCTTCTTTCAGACTCCTCCATTGAGCTCGACATTACACTTGAAAGGAAGTAGTACTTAGGTATGCCTTCAGGTGGAAGAACAATACAGAGAAGTGTACTCCCTGGAAAACTACAGCACTTACACCAACAGCTGTAAGCAAGTGAGCGGACAACATGGAAGGTGATAAACACAGAGCTGGAGAATGTGGTTTCTGTGGAAAGAGGAAGTACAGACTGCGGAAATTCACAAGCGATTGGTGGCAGTGTGTGAAGAGTGCGCACCGTCACGTAAAACCGTATACAATTGGGTGGACGGCTGGAAAAGTGCCGCACATCAATGGAGAAGGGAACCAATTCCGGAAGAAAAGTGTCTGTGACAACACTAGTGAATACTTCAAGAGTGGAGCGGTTTGTTCAGGACAACAGGTGCATCACGTGCACGGAACTGAGGCGGACACAGTCACTTTGCACCGTCAGAATCGCTTTGCACCGCATAGTACACGAACACCTTAAGATGGGTAAGGTGTTTGTCAGGTGGCCCAAATCTCTGCATGCAACACAAAGACAACAACTCAAGGACGTGAGAAGTTATCTTATGGAGCACTACAGCCAGGATCCAGAAGGCTTTATGTCCAAACTCATTACTGGCGAAAAGACTTGGCTACACTACCATGAGCCAGAGACCAAAGCCCAATCAATGCAGTGGAAGCATAAAGGCAGCCCCACGCCAACTAAGTTCCCCACGCAGCCCACAGTAGGCAAACACATCGCCACTGTCTTCTGGGACAAGGATGGAATTATTCTCATCGACTGGCTGGAACCCGGGACCACCATTAACAGCTAGTCATACGTGACAACGCTGCGGAGTTTATGCCGTGCAACTCAGAGGAAACGACCGGGAAAATGGGCGAAAGGTGTGCTCCTACAACACAATAACGCTCGTTCCCACACGAGTCGGACAACCATAACTGCCACTAATGAGCTGGGGTTCTAGGTGATGACACACCGACCTTATTCTCCTGACTTGGTCCCTTCTGATTACACCTTTCGAGGGATTGAAGAAACCGCTGCGTGGACATCATTTCGCCGACTTCCAGAAACTGCAAGACGCTGTCCGGACGTGGGTGCAACAGACTCCGAAAAAGTGGTTCGCATAGGACATAGAGAAGTTGCCACGACGGTTCTTAATGGAGACTATGTTGAGAAAGCGAATATATCTGCTGAGGCATGAAGGTTCTTATAAGTTAAAAATAAATAAATAAATAAAAATAAAATAAAAAACAAAGTGTAAATCAATATGAAACGCCCCTCGTAGGACATATGCTGGTTAAATCTTATGAATGTTACTCTATTCTATATATATATATATATATATATATATATATATATATATATATATATATATATACATAAAAAGTAGATGTGCATAATCCTGAATTTAACCCGAACTTCATACACGTGTGACTTATCTGAGGGAAAAAGTACTGTGACGGTAAGACACCCAGACCAGCTCTAAAATAAATAAATAAATAAATAAAGAGGAGCGACATAAAAAAAATAAAAATAAAGAAGACCAATATAAGTGTTAAATCCAAAGTTTTCGGTGTCGTGATTACAGTGACACCGACGATACCGTTAATGGTAAGTTCAACCTCCATCGTTAGGGGGAAGGGGTGAGACTGGCTGAAAAACACCAAAATGGACAAAGGCGGCATCGGCCCAGGTATTGGTCTTCCTTAACTACACTTAAACCTAAGCTTACGCAAGAAGGGGCATATCACAGGGACAACTTCTTTGACGTTGCTCTTAGTTATTTCTCTTATTTATTTTCAAATTGCATAAAACTTGTTGTTCCCGTGCATGGCAGCTGACTTTGGCTTTCGCTATTTATCTCATTTATTTCTTTATTTTCAAGTCTTTGCATAAACATTGTCCTACTCATGCAAAGAAGGAGCACTTGAGGTACTACTAAGATATGTACGTAAAAAGGCGATTACTACCACCAAAACTGAACACGAATATCGTAGATGAAACTTTTAAGTGGCAAACAATTTAATACGACTCAGATTTTCTTATCTTGACCTAAATTTATTTTCTTATTTAAATTTATCGTAATTCAATGCTTTCTTTCGTCGAATGCTTTTGAGAATACTTCATTGGCAACTAGACGTTTTTCGCTAAATATCTGATAGAGTATAGACAATAAACTTAGAGTAAATTAATAAATGATACAGATTATATTTTTGCTTCGCAAATTTTTAATATCCTCCAAATATACTCAGCTTGAGGAAATGATGAAATGTTCGAATTTATTATGAACTCTTGTACAAGGATTACAATAAAGAACTTAAAATCCGGCTAAAATTAAAAACTAAAGTAAATTAGTCATATTGGTAATATTTAAGCATAAGTGACGTCAAATAAGTACTTTCTAAATATTTATGAAACACTAATAAAGCACTTAAATTATGACGAAGAAACGTAGAATAGGTATGATTTAGTCTTTCTGATCACGTACAGAATGAACAAAAATAACATTTCGATATTGGTAAAATACGAATTTCAACAAAGCGGTAAAATACGTGAAAAAGCAGCTTGTATATATGGTGTTTCAGAGAGAAAGAGGAATACTTTGGAAAGTGTCAACATGGGTGATTCTAAGCAAAAAAGTGAATTGAATATGAGCACTATTATCAATGGTTTCAGAGTTACAGATTGTGAACTATTTCTGACCTTATGTTGCTTATTGCTCGCTCTGTAGTTTATCTTGGAAGGGAAGATATTGAAGGAAATTGGAAATCAACGTTACCATACAATTCCCTTAAATAAATCTTAATGTTACATGTAGTTTACAACTTCCCTCTCAAAGACACCACCTGCCACAAGTTGCATACCGTTGGAAAAGTCATCCCATCAAATTTTAAGTGCGTTATGTCTCACCGCTGTAGAGTGACGACAGACTCAGAAATAAGCAGCCTAAGGTAAAAAGTGGTTCACAACCAATAGCTCTCAAACCGTTCAGTATAGGACCAATGCCCATATAAAGTTATTTGTTTAGAATTACTCGTACTACCGTTTCTCAAAGTATTGCCCTTTTCCCTTGAAACACCTTATATGTTTAATAATTTGTAGATACTGTATGTTATCTTTGAAGTAAAAAAAAAAAAAAAAAGAACATGAGCAAAATGTCTATCGTAAGAAGGAAGAGCCAGAAAACGAGATATAGTGGAATTTTATTTCGCCATGTGTTATAGCTCAATATTCCAAGAAAGAACGAGGGAAAAAAAAAGATTTCCTGAGAAAATCTTACATACTCAGAATTCTTACATACCTGTGTACAAGGTTATATGGATTTTACTGAAAAGCTTGTGTTCTATTCTGGAACTTAAGACAGAGGATGGAAGAAAAAAGTAATGAAACTAAACCACAAGTACTACAATATTTTGTTTATCACGATCCTATTCTTCAATTCTATACAACACATAAAAATCAAAAATACTGAAATTACAATACGACACCTCACCAACAATGAGTATGCGAGCCCTAAATATTCCTTTGTCAATAACCTCAGAGATTGAGCTATGTATTTTAACGTGAAAAAAAAAATCCGAAGTCCTTATAAAACATATATGGTAAATACACCCTATTTCACAGATAAATTTATGGTGTCATAATTCTTTTCTTCAACCTAACAAGTAACACTTCACATCGTTGCTGCCGGTCTGACGCTAAACTATACATTTTCGGAAAGCACTAGTCCTAAATAGGATAACTACACAGTGCGACGGTCAGACGTTGCCGCGTTCAGGACTTATGGAGCGTCAAACATTAACATGGGGTTTATGAGAGTAACCATAGCAGTCGTATTATTTCATGCTAATTCGTCTTGCATTTGAACTCTGTGCTAACATTTGTGTTGTAGCAGTCGTATTATTTCACGCTAATTCGTCTTGCATTTGTACTCTGTGCTAACATTTGTGTTGTTTTTGTGTTTTTTAGGTATGCGTTGTAAGATGGATCCGAAAGTGGTCGTTTGGGCTCTGGTGGCCGAGATCGGGACAAATGAGCGCAATCCAAATTTGGAAGAGCAAAGGATGGTGGCACACATCAAGTCTCTTTTGACCAGCGGGATGGAAGTCGTTGAAGAGATTCGTACGCTCGGCTTCGGTGACAGTGATGGTGACCAGGGGGACGGAGACATGGATTTTGGAGACGAGGAAGACCAAGAGCAGGAGGATGCAGAGATGCCTTCGTCATCGCAGCAGTCTCATACGTCTTCCGCATCTGGCTCATCAGCGTCAGAATACCTGCCCTCTCCTGTGAAGAAGCCGAAGTTCCAGGATCAGCCTCCAGAAGACTCCAAAATGACACCAGAGCAGTGGCGCGAGTACAAGGCAAAAGCCTATGCCTACTGGACGGTAAATCCAAAAACAGGTAGGCCTTGGAACACAAAGACCGGTCGTGCTACCCACTCGACTCTGCAGAATCAGTTCAGGTATATTCGGAACATTGGCGTGCTACGTCACTTTGGGGCAACACAAGGCAAAGATGACAAGAAGACGCTGATGGCAGAGATCAATGAGGCAGTTCGGGGCATGTTCGCGGAGAAACAGCACACTGCTATCATTCACGATCGAACGTTGCGAATTTGGGCTAGGCAAACAGCTAATGAACTGGACCCTAACAAGAGTCTCAAGTTCAAGGCATCACCGTCGTGGGTGTACAGATTCAAGAAGCGCAACAACATCGTGGACCGTGCAATCACCCACAGGGTCGGCAGGACCTGGCAACTGAAAGAGTTGGACTTGCAGCAGCAGGCTGATGCTTTCGTATTAGCGACTCGCGAGCTCATTGCAAGCGAAAGCATCCCACCAACGCAGGTTGCCAATGCAGATCAGAGTAGCTTCAAGAAGTTGTTGCAGAGTACTCGCACTCTCCGTACCAAAGGAACAACAGTCGTGCGAGCGGTTGTGGGATCCATGAGCGCAACAACCCACAGCTACATGATCATGCCCGTGATCACCATGGCCGGAGAGATTCTGCGGCCGATGTATGTACTGGTGTCGGAACCAAGTGGAAAGTTTCCGGGAAACAAGCCTGCAGATCCACCGAACATCAAATCATTTGCTGGCAAAACGTCCAACATGAACAGGGACGACCTTAAGGACTTCTACGAGCAAGTGTTCTGGCCAAGCATGCCTGATGATCGGAAGAAGATCGTTTTGCTATTGGACTCGTGGACTCTGAACAAGGACGACAATCTATCGAACGCACTGAAGCCTGCCGACGTTGCGTTGCACAAGAGACTGATTCCTGGTGGTTGCACTGGAAAGATTCAGCCTTTAGATGTGCATTTCTTCCGTCAGTACAAGTCCTTTGTACGCTTTGTGACCGACACACTGGCCATGGACAGTGTCATGGATATCTGGCATCGCGATCGATTCCTGGCACTACAGTCGTTTTCACTCTACCAGTTCAGCGCACCCCGATTCAAGAACCTGATCCGGTACGCTTTCCACAAGGCTGGCTATCTGGACGAGGAGCCGGGAATGTGGATCTCTCCGCACGAGTACTGCTTTGACTCCCTCGACGAAGGTGACGTGTGCTTCACGTGCGGCGAACTACCGTTCGTCAAGTGTGCACACTGTGAGCGCACTCTTTGCATCTCTCATGCTCTGTTCGACGATTTGCACATTGATTGTACCCTTTAACTTACGCAAACAAGTGCTCAATCAGACAACGTCGATTCAAACGTCACAAACCTTGTGTTCTTCTTCGTTTCCTGTAACTCTCATAAACCCCATGTTAATGTTTGACGCTCCATAAGTCCTGAACGCGGCAACGTCTGACCGTCGCACTGTGTAGTTATCCTATTTAGGACTAGTGCTTTCCGAAAATGTATAGTTTAGCGTCAGACCGGCAGCAACGATGTGAAGTGTTACTTGTAAGCAAACAATTGTACACAATATTGTTATACTGTTGCGAATATTGTTGATAACATTGTGATCGCTGTTCAAAGTCACCAACACCAAAAGCATGCAACTTATGTAATAAGGAATAAAGATGTAGATACTACAATATCTAATAAACTTACCCACAATACAAACATTTCCTTTAATTTATGAATTAATTCAATTACATTTACAATTGATTTCAGTTATCACGCGTTAAAATAATTTGTATTTAAGGTGATTGTAGTTTCCCAACTGAACTTTTCATTGATACACACCAAAACTAAGCAGTATCAGAAAAACAACACTATATCATCTCAACCTCGAAGGAAGTGTTCACTTCAAAGATAAACTGTACATAATTCTTCTAATACTCTTAAATTAAATTTATATTAAATGATTCGTATTTTGCATGTTCGTTTCTCTAATCCTTGTCTGTGAAGAAATTTATAGTGTATGAGACCTGCACAATTTTCATATTTACTTGATGTAAACGATAAAATTTTAAAAAAAAGGTATACTTTCCCAAATACAGAGCTTAGATAGAAAAATAATGGCAACACTGTTCACACAGCAGAAGAATGTGTCTCAGCACTACAGGAGTTCCGCAGGTGATAAGTGAATGTGAGACGATGAAGTACGGCGAGAGATAACGACTATGTGTTATTCAGTCAAACCAAGTGTGAAGAGCATGAGATAGGTGGGAGGTGCTTTCAATACCCATCTCACCCTCTCACCACAGGAATGTACGACATATGCAAATGATATGTAAATGTTGTAAATAATTAATAAAAATTTAATTAGCCAAAATAAATATAAAAGAAATATATAATTTAGTGTCGGTAGAGCCAAAATATAATAAAATTTATAATCTACATTCTTGTAAACATGAGTTTTATTTTAACGTCCCATTGCCCCGTTAGGGACAGTAATGCTGCTTGAAGTTCTGATTTTAGGTCAGATATTATCTTACTATTAAGATAATGTGAATTTATCATCAAATTGCATTAGTTAACTCTGGCAGACACAACAAATCCTGGAATGCCTGGAAGGTAAATAAAATTTTAAAAAATTACAAGTTATTTTGTACTCACCCTGCGGCTAATATTCAATTAAAAACTCCACACACTTTCTAAAAAATGCACACATATTTATTTTTAATTTCACTAATGAACACACAATAACACCACACGCAATATATAGATATATACACCCTAGATATTCAATAGATATATTTTTTATCAACTTGATAACTGCTTAAATGAGTTTCTCTTTTATAAAAAAAAATACTGATAGAGATCTCTCTCAAATTCAAATGTTCACTGTCACTAAACCGTTTTAACAAGATATATCATTTCTCGTCACTGTAATCACACTTCACTACAGATGATTATCCTGGAGAGGTCCTATTATCCTTCTTCCTTGGGAGTCACTGTCTTTAGATCTTGTCTTCTATTGAGAATAAAGTTTTAGTTTCAGAGAAACTGCTGATAAAACACACTGGCATCTTTAACTCAGTCTTATACCTTGTGTTTAATAAAATAACAATTCACTGATGTCAAAACGAAGTTCAGCAATGCAAACATAGTGTTTTACTTTTGGTATGCTAAACTGATATTCGTTTACTTGTCAGACATGTTCAGCTGTAAATTTGTGTCAATAAAGATTATTCACTTTAGCACCAAATAAAATTTAGTTCTTCAGAATAATTATCTTTATATAACAGATATCCAAATAACAATTAGCTCTATTATTACTGCTGAAGTTATGTATGTATGAAGATATGACTTCAACTCTCAGTTTCTAAAAAAAAATTGTCTGACTTTGGCGACAGTGGATCTTCAACTAACTGAATGTTTTACTCTCATTTGCTTTTGTTACACACACAAACGCTAGCTTTTACCAAAACTCGCCTCCTTCGCGGCTTTCAAAAGTTTTTTTTTCTTTCTTCATTGTCAGAGGATAGCGGGACTCGTTCACAATAAGGGCTGCTTGCGAGAGGCCTGACGGGTGTATCCCTCTAGTGGTTACTGTTTCTTTTTCGAATGTAAACAACCTCTCTCAGTGACCGATATCCTTCTCTGTTTACATTTATAATTAATGATATTACCGATTAACGAATTACAATTGACAGGTAACAAAAGTTGAAAACCAATATTTAAATATCCTATTTTACATTTATACACTTGGGTGGAGTTGTCATTGTTAAAAAGCAGAAAAAATTACATAATAACTTGTTGGTGGTAGACAATTGTCTTCTGCTACCTTCCATCACACTCCAAGGCATGCCGGGAGTGCCAGAATCAACACACTGAGTTAAAAATTAAGCAAAGAATAGCAAACTGCCAAAATAGCTATTCTATAAAGAAAATACGGTAAGGATCGTGATTCTATATACTAATATAACTATATCGGATCTGTCCAAGAATTGTTATAGGTTGGAATTTATATTCAAAAATATATTTCATATATATGTACCTTCTGGTAACCCTGGAACAATATGAAAATTGAATTGATGAAGGTTCGCAGACTAGGCACCCAGATCCGTTGAACCACCCCCACCGGAGAGGTAGCGGTTCCATTAAAAGTGTGAAAATCGCGGTCAGTGAAACAATTTCTCACGTATTGTATTCGAAATTTCGTATCTAGGTGTGTATAGTTTAACAAAAGATTGCTCAGCGACTTTCTGTCGCCAAATTTTGTTTTGTCCATCCTTAGAATTTCTTTCCTATTCTTACAATATATTTCTATAATAGTTATAACACATTAAAAGAATCTTGTTTATAGTATTTCTTAGATACTATAAGTTGGCAATATTTGGTACTCTAAAGGTCACTAACCTCTATATCTCTGAAGTTTCAAAAATCATACAGAACTTTCCACAAATATATATATATAAAAAAAACAGTTTTCTGTTATGCCACTAAACTTAATGAAATTTAAAATAAAATAAAAGCTAATCAGAATGATTAGCTTGAAATCTAATGTATATAAAATAAGTAAACTAATTAAATATATATATTAAATCTGAATATAAGATTTAGATTGCTTATGCAAATTTTATGAATAATAAAACTAAAATAAATAAAATATCTCTGTTAAGCTTGCTCATAACAAATCCCCCTTTTGAGAAGGTTGGGATATACTTGTGAAAAGATATCACAACGTTCTCACTTATGCTAATTAAACATAAATAGAGTTTTACCTAGAGTGAATACTATATATAACACTTTGATTAGAATTAATAAAATACAACTATTCTAGAAAATGTATGCGTATTTGTCTACCTATCTATCTATAGACTTGTATGAAAAACTATATTACTAACAATACTCTATATATAGAAATATGCTTTACCCTAATGTGATTATAAGTGTGAATATAATAATATAAATACTAATTAATTAATATCTATGTACCCCATGATATGTTGGAGTTACCGTCTTGAGAATTTATGTTTCTGCATTCTCCTTTTCAGGTGTATCATTTTCTCGCATGTTATATTTTTTTAATAGAAAAGCATTTCTCTTAATTATCTCCTTGCCAGTGTTGAGGTCTGCAAGTGTATAGACATTGGTGTCTGTCTTGTGGACTACTTTCCAGGGGCAACTATATAAAACCATTAACTTTTTGGACACCTCTGCCAAGGCATCTGATTTTGGAAAGAGACGAACGAGTACAAGGTTTCCAATATTATACTCTACAAGCCGATGATGCTTGTCGAAGTATGCTTTTCTTGCTTTCGCCTTTTTCTTCAAGTTTTTCTGCGCAATTTCCACGTAGTACTTGGTTTCAGCCGATCTTTTCAATTCTGGTACCTCAAACAGACGAGTTATATCACTTGTTTGTGAGATGTTTAGATGTAGCTCATAGGGAGAAAATCCCGTACTTAAATGTTTTGCTGTATTTAAGCACCTTTCCACTTTAGTAAGTAATCGTGGCCACTCTTTTGGTTATGAGAGCAATATTTACGTAACACACGGACTGTAGACTTTACAGCTGTTTCCGCAATTTCTCCCTGAGGAAAGTAAGCACTACTCATAACATGCTTAATTCCTAATTTTTTCATTGCATTTTTCCACTGTGTGGACTGGAACTGGGTCCCTCTATCCGTGATTAGCATTTCTGCATTTGGGCATAGTTTGAGAAAATATCTCAATTTTTGTAATGCAATGGATGTAGTTGCTCTCTTACAAGCATAAAGACCTACTAATTTTGAAAACACATCTAAAAATACTAATATGTATTGATAACCACCATATCCTTTAGTGATTGGACCGCAGAAATCAGCACTCAGAAAGACGCCTGGCTTGTCTGCTATAACTGAATGCATAGGACCTCTATAATAACAAGTAGGAGGGTTTGCCTTCTGGCATATGGAGCATGAGCCACAATATTTCCTAATTACAGTGCGCATCTTTGGCCAAAAGAAACTCTCTGTCAACTGAGGCACAAGTTTGCTAGCTGAAAGATGTCCACTTTGTTCGTGATAGTAATTTAATAAAGGTTTGACTAAAACTTCCGGGATACATATGCGTATGCCCATGGTATCTCTCTTACATAGCCTACCATTCAATATTTCATACCGGTGCCTTTTCTCACAAACTTTACCATTCTTTTCTCCATTTTCTACTTGTCTTTTAATGGGACCTAGAATTGAATCTGAAGTTTGTAGTTCAGGTAACATGCTAATTAAACTTCTCATTTCACATGGAATCTCTTCTAAGATACCCATTAATGATTCTTTCAAAACTGGTTTGGCTTCAATGTCAAACTCAACATTACTATGTGGTGGATATCTTGAATGATAATCAGCCATATTATCTTGGGACCTTACATGCTGAAAAATGAAGTCTAAATTTGCTAATGAGAGTGCCCATCTTAAAATTCTCTGATTGGTGAGTCTACATAGTAAAATAAACCTTAAGGCCTCGTGGTCTGAACGTATTATGAATTTATTTCTTATCAAATAGTGTTTAAATTTTGCTACCCCATCAACCAATGCCAAAAGTTCCTTTTCCGTCGTCGTGTAATGTTTCTGAGGGCCAGAAAATATTCTCGAGGACATTCCTATCACTCTTTTCTCTCCATCATCATCTATTTGATACAACAAATTGGAACTCGCTCGATCGGAGGCATCTACTTCTAAAATAAATTCTTTGTTAGGTAGTGGCTTTTTAAGCACTACTTTCTCTTGAAATATTTCTTTTATTTTATTTAGGGCTTCCTGATGCTGTGAACTCCATTTAAACTTAACATTTTTCTTTAGCAACTCATACAGTGGATACTAGACATCCGAATATTTCGCACTGAAACATCTGTAAAATCCTAAATAACCTAACAGCTTACGTAACTCTTACATTTTTAGGTGGTCTAAAATCAATTACTTTCTTAATTTTATTCTCATCCTTGCCAATTCCTTCTTGAGACAATTCAAAACCAAGTATCTTGATTTTTGGTTGCGCGAACTCATTTTTTTAGCCGGAGTGTAACTCCTCCTTCCTTCAATAAAGTCAACACCTGGTCCAAATGAGACAGGTGCTCTTCAAAGCTAGTAGATGCTATAATAGTATCATCAACATAAGTATTACAGAATGATTTGACATCATTTCCAAGAATTTGATCAAGTGCTCTGATGCACGATGACAGACTGGTTTTTGTTCCAAATGGTAGTTTCATGTAACAGTATGATATACCTTCATATACGAAACCTAAAAATTGTTGGTCTTTTTCCCTGACTTTCACGTTTACAAAGAATTCAACTATATCGAGTTTACTGAAATAATTCTTATTACTAAGTGATTGCAAGATGTCAAGAGGGACCAATGGTTTGTCGGTCTGTCCTTTTATAACTTGCGAAAGCCTCCTCCCGTCCACATAGACGAATCTGTCCATTTGGTTTCTCTACAACAACAAGTGGATGATTATAGCTACTAGGTGATTTTTTTATTATATTCCACGCGAGCCATCTGTGAATTTCATTTCGAATTTGATTCTGAAATTTCATGGGAAAATTGTACATTTTTTACCTAATGGGTGTGGGATCAGTTATTTATATACAATGTTCATATCCTTTGATTGTTCCAGGTCTCTCGTCAAAAATATCACGATGTTTAATTAACAAAGAAGCTAACATGGCCTTTTGATCATTATTAAGTTTTACATAAGCGTTTACATGTTCGTGGATTTCTTCTGCAGTGGTTTTCGTATCCACCTGTAACCATTCTGAGGGTGACAATACTCTTTCCTGCAGTTCCTTGATTGTAGGAAACTTTCTAAGCTTCAACTGTGGCTTGGGGTCAGTCTCATTTAGCTGCTCCCTTGAATTGCCATAAACCATTTGCTGCAATTCATCATGTCTCTCTAATTCACTAAAATTCTCTACCGTAATTGCATTATCAGCATCACAGTTAATTGTCTCCTCTATATACTTCAATACTAAATCTTGGTTATCTACTTCCACGTCTCGAAAATTTATTTCTACAGTGTGTGGCTTATGTAATACTAATAATCCTCTAGAATAATCTAACACAGCATGTGCTTCTACAAAGAACTGAGATCCAAGGATTAAATCACGATTAAGGTTTTTCACTATGATCCCTACTGTGTGAAATAGTTTCCCATTAATGTACAATGCTAATAGAGTTTGCCCCAATATGACAGCTACCTTTCTACCAAACGCAGAAGTAACTTTCATATTATTACTTTTCATAAAAGTGGTGCGGGGTTACTGTCCTTAACTGTATTCCAAAGATTTTCACTCAATGCTGAGATAGATGATCCACTGTCCAGCAATGCATTGATTGACTGCGCATAAATCATTACATTAATTTCCGGTAAATGTATAATATTGTTTCGAGTCACAGGCTTGTCTCGAATATCAAGCAAATCATCAAATATTCCGTTTACTTGTTCAAATACGGGTTTACTAATTAACACACTTTTACCGTCTTTTAATACTAACTTAACTGAGTTATTTTCTATGTCACTACTTTGATCAAAATATTTCTTTTCTATTATCCTTGCACAAGTGACACAATTTTCTTTTTCTTCTAATGACCTATATTCTAAAATCTTCAATGAAGTTTCTTTTTCATTGTGTATCATACTACCATTATTACTGTTTTGACTGTCATCGAGCACGCACTAGGGTTGGACCACTAGTTGAATACTGGGTTCTTTATTTCGGATGTCAAGTATCAACTCTTCCTCAGTGCATGCTGGAAATTCTCATTGTTCATTGAGATTGTTTTCTCTTGCACTGGTTGTATTTCCTTGTGCTGTGTAAGTGTTGGAAGTTTGTCTGCTGTCATGTTTCTAATACTTGAATTTGTTCTGTGTCATCATATGTGTTCCTGTTATTATTATTATTATTATTATTATTATTATTACGGCTGTAAAAATTCCTTGAATTTGCACCCCGTGTACCTCTCTGTGGTCTCGTGTTTTGATGAGATGAGTTTTGAGAATTGTGTCTGTTATTTCTGGTGGATTGATTTTCAGTATTTCGGCCACGCCCTCTTGAGGTCTCTTCATTTGCATTGGAATTTCTTTCAGTCCTTTCTACGCGACCTCTTACATTTCTAGAGTAAGGACCACGTTTTTGTCTGTGAACACGATTGTTCCTTTGTGGCTGTGTGGTCTCGTGTTGTTCACGTGTGACCTCTAGCATATTTATGTTCCTCCTTTGAGGGACATTAATCCTATCCTGGTATGAATACTGAACTTCAGTCACAAGCGTGAGTAATTCTGAAATAGTTTCTGGTTTTGCGGCTATTATAATCCTGAAAACAGAAGGCGAAAGTTGGCGCGGAAGAACCTTTAACAGGATTTTCTCTTCAAGGGGAGGGTCTAAGACCGCATTTAAGTGTAGCAAGTACACAAAAGCGCAAGTACTCCGATGCGCTTTTGTGTACATTTGGATTGAATTGACTTGTCAATATGTTTGCTCTTAAAGCAGCTAATCTCTCTTGGTTCAAATATGTGGCTTTAAATGCTGTTATAAAGTCTGAATATGTAACAATCTTGCTTCTCATGACTTTAAACCATTGCAAGGCACTACCTTTTAATGTGCGAGAGATGAAGGACAGACGTGCTTCAGTGTTGACACCAGTTAGTTCAAAATAATTATCTAGGTCAACAAGGAAGCCGTAAGTCTGTGCTTCATCTTCTAATCCTTGAAAACATGGTAACTTTAAATCTCTATGTAAAAAGGAATTCATAGCCGTCGCCAAGGCAACCTGACTATCCATCTGAGTTAATGACTGTGCAGGTGGTGAGCTTATTGGTTGGAACGTATTATCACCTACTGCCCTTGAACATGATGGCAATTCCTGTTCTAATTGAAAGGTTACACTGTCTGACCTATTGCCATTGCCTGTATTTTCATTATTGACATGCATTCCCCTACATTCTTCGCCTTGCGTCCTATCTTGTAGCCTACTTATTGAATTACATAATTCTTGCTTTTTCTTGTTGGTAACATTATCTAATGCCATAAGTTTTCCTTCTAAATTTTGCACTTTTTCTATTACATCTTGTTTGAAAGCAGTATTGGCCTCACTAATTTTTTTTCTCTATATCTTCTTGCAAAATGACCTGTCCTGCGATTACATTTTCAAACTTATCTTCAAATTCTGATCTTGTGTGAACTATTTCATTTTGAATAGTGTCATTTTTCTCTTCTAATGTGACTAGTTTTGAACCTATTTCTGTCCTAACACTTACAATTGAATTTTCAGTGGCCTCAATCCTATCGTTTACCTTTCCGAATGCACCATCTACTTGATTCACTGTTTTCTCAAGATCATTATGTAACTCTTGCTTTGTATTTTCGAGAGCTTTAGATAGTCTTTCTTCTAAATCCTTGTGAGCATTTTCAAAATCCCTACGCGCATTTCTAATTTCTGTATTTGTATTCTCTAATTTTTCTTCAACCTGCAAAAGTTTACTTTCTATTTCTTTTTGGCAAGCGTTCGTTTGATCTAACTTATGATTTGTACTATCAATTTTCTGTTCTATTTCCTTCCGTGAAGCAACTATCGTTAATTTTATAAATTCCATTAGATTTCTCATTTCCTCACTATTTACTCCTAATGGTGGTACTACAGGATTACTTGGCCTAGCTTTCCCTTTATCTCCTGTCTCTTCTTGACTACGTTCTACTTTATCACCTTCTGATTGCCTAACTTCTAATGTTTCTCTCCTATCACCTGTTGATACCTCACCTATTTCTTGGACATTTATTATGTCTTCCTCTGAAGGACTCAACCTTTGTGCATAATCTAATAATACCATATTTTCATCCATCTTTCTCTTTTGTGACCGAGTCAATACCATTAACTTTCACTAAAAATTCTCAAAATTATCTCTAAAATTCGATTTTTGAAATCCTAAAAAAATTATCTTCCCCTTTATTGTTTACATCTAAAACATAACTTTTGTATTAATGAGTTTAATACTTAATTATGTAACAATTCTTGGACCAGATATAGGAAAATATATTCGCGAATAGTTAATTTTGACTTGTGATGTTAAATTCTCATTTGCAATAAATGACAGATGCACCATTTAGTCTAGCAACACGCTGGAGAGATTTTATGTAACACAATGACCAGCGTGATCAAGCTTACACGCATGGGCGCCAAATTCTTGTGAAGAGCATGAGATAGGTGGGAGGTGCTTTCAATACCCATCTCACCCTCTCACCACAGGAATGTACGACATATGCAAATGATATGTAAATGTTGTAAATAATTAATAAAAATTTAATTAGCCAAAATAAATATAAAAAAATATATATATATAATTTAGTGTCGGTAGAGCCAAAATATAATAAAATTTATAATCTACATTCCTGTAAACATGAGTTTTATTTTAACGTCCCATTGCCCCGTTAGGGACAGTAATGCTGCTTGAAGTTCTGACTTTAGGTCAGATATTATCTTACTATTAAGATAATGTGAATTTATCATCAAATTGCATTAGTTAACTCTGGCAGACACAACAAATCCTGGAATGCCTGGAAGGTAAATAAAATTTTAAAAAATTACAAGTTATTTTGTACTCACCCTGCGGCTAATATTCAATTAAAAACTCCACACACTTTCTAAAAAATGCACACATATTTATTTTTAATTTCACTAATGAACACACAATAACACCACACGCAATATATAGATATATACACCCTAGATATTCAATAGATATATTTTTTATCAACTTGATAACTGCTTAAATGAGTTTCTTTTTTATAAAAAAAAATACTGATCGAGATCTCTCTCAAATTCAAATGTTCACTGTCACTAAACCGTTTTAACAAGATATATCATTTCTCGTCACTGTAATCACACTTCACTACAGATGATTATCCTGGAGAGGTCCTATTATCCTTCTTCCTTGGGAGTCACTGTCTTTAGATCTTGTCTTCTATTGAGAATAAAGTTTTAGTTTCAGAGAAACTGCTGATAAAACACACTGGCATCTTTAACTCAGTCTTATACCTTGTGTTTAATAAAATAACAATTCACTGATGTCAAAACGAAGTTCAGCAATGCAAACATAGTGTTTTACTTTTGGTATGCTAAACTGATATTCGTTTACTTGTCAGACATGTTCAGCTGTAAATTTATGTCAATAAAGATTATTCACTTTAGCACCAAATAAAATTTAGTTCTTCAGAATAATTATCTTTATATAACAGATATCCAAATAACAATTAGCTCTATTATTACTGCTGAAGTTATGTATGTATGAAGATATGACTTCAACTCTCAGTTTCTAAAAAAAAAATGTCTGACTTTGGCGACAGTGGATCTTCAACTAACTGAATGTTTTACTCTCATTTGCTTTTGTTACACACACAAACGCTAGCTTTTACCAAAACTCGCCTCCTTCGCGGCTTTCAAATTTTTTTTTTTCTTTCTTCATTGTCAGAGGATAGCGGGACTTTCGTTCACAATAAGGGTTGCTTGCGAGAGGCCTGACGGAAATGAAATGAAATGAAATCTTTAAGTTTTGCGTCCCACGGTTATGCCGGTTAGGCTAAAGGAGACGGTGATAATGAGAGATGAGTGAAATGGTGGAATGAAGAAAGTGGGAGGAAACGGGAGAACCCCGAGAAAACCCACGAGCACGGTGTTTGTCCACCACAAAGTTCACTTGGCGGGGGCTGGGATCGAACCCGGGACCCCAAGCACCAGAGGTGAACGCTCTACCACTGAGCCACCGCGCCCCCCACGAGAGGCCTGACGGGTGTATCCCTCTAGTGGTTACTGTTTCTTTTTCGAATGTAAACAACCTCTCTCAGTGACCGATATCCTTCTCTGTTTACATTTATAATTAATGATATTACCGATTAACGAATTACAATTGACAGGTAACAAAAGTTGAAAACCAATATTTAAATATCCTATTTTACATTTATACACTTGGGTGGAGTTGTCATTGTTAAAAAGCAGAAAAAATTACATAATAACTTGTTGGTGGTAGACAATTGTCTTCTGCTACCTTCCATCACACTCCAAGGCATGCCGGGAGTGCCAGAATCAACACACTGAGTTAAAAATTAAGCAAAGAATAGCAAACTGCCAAAATAGCTATTCTATAAAGAAAATACGGTAAGGATCGCGATTCTATATACTAATATAACTATATCGGATCTGTCCAAGAATTGTTATAGGTTGGAATTTATATTCAAAAATATATTTCATATATATGTACCTTCTGGTAACCCTGGAACAATATGGAAATTGAATTGATGAAGGTTCGCAGACTAGGCACCCAGATCCGTTGAACCACCCCCACTGGAGAGGTAGCGGTTCCATTAAAAGTGTGAAAATCGCGGTCAGTGAAACAATTTCTCACGTATTGTATTCGAAATTTCGTATCTAGGTGTGTATAGTTTAACAAAAGATTGCTCAGCGACTTTCTGTCGCCAATTTTGTTTTGTCCATCCTTAGAATTTCTTTCCTATTCTTACAATATATTTCTATAATAGTTATAACACATTAAAAGAATCTTGTTTATAGTATTTCTTAGATACTATATGTTGGCAATATTTGGTACTCTAAAGGTCACTAACCTCTATATCTCTGAAGTTTCAAAAATCATACAGAACTTTCCACAAATATATATATATAAAAAAAACAGTTTTCTGTTATGCCACTAAACTTAATGAAATTTAAAATAAAATAAAAGCTAATCAGAATGATTAGCTTGAAATCTAATGTATATAAAATAACTAAACTAATTAAATATATATATTAAATCTGAATATAAGATTTAGATTGCTTATGCAAATTTTATGAATAATAAAACTAAAATAAATAAAATATCTCTGTTAAGCTTGCTCATAACACAAGCAATGTTCTAGAGAAGGCAATTTGATGCGCCATAACAATATGTTTCGGAAAAACGAACGACGTGCTTGGATCGAGATTGAAATGGCAAGTGGGTGCAGTCCACAACAATGTTTTCAGGGACTTCGTGGCGACCTCTTCGTTAAAGTGACCACTTCGCGGAAAGCACCACAACACAAGGAAAGACATCACACATACAACATGGCGATCGCTGCGGTACATTGACAAAGATTGACGTGCTGACGGTTATGACGCGCCTTCCACACGTGTGGTAAAAAAGATGGAGAGATGGGAGGCAATTAAATTCAGGGAATGTAACAGATGTTTTTATGCATAAAACCAGATAGGACTTATACACTGTTCTCATTACTTGTATATGATCAGACCTTTGACGACTCTATACGTAAAGGATTCGCAACACTACAACGTACGTTAAAAAATATAAATAACTTTTCACTGATGGTGATGTCCTGTCTGATATGAACCTATGATCTAACGAGAAAGAAGAAATTACATGAATCATTTATTGCACTTCCAAACCAGCTTGTCTAAGGTCGACGATATCAATGGACTACAGTAAGATATCAAAACAGATGCTAATAATTGGTTAAAAGCACTACGAATTGATTTTCAACTAGCTCCATTCTTTCTTCGAATGGTGTGCAGATTATACATACATTTCTAAACATTCAACAGATTTTGGTAATATATTGAATTCTGGAAATGAGATGTTCGGCATGACTCATTGGTATCAAAGAATATGGTGACGTTTGAAGCTATTCCCAATCAAAACATATTAGAAATACTAACCAAATCCAAAGTGTAACATACACACCTAAACGTAAATGTATTCACTAATATTATAAAGGTAACCAACAAAGTTCTGTCACTTTTTGTGGAGGTCTGCGTTCAATTGGCCCACACACCGTAAGTTGAATGCGAATGGAGGTGAGGCGAAGGTCAGTTCTTGGTATGGGTATATCCAACATACTATGTGATGGTGGCAGTTCAGTTACACCGTGAACTTGCGTAAGGACAGAGTGAACATGGGACAGAATGTCACAAGGGCGTGAATGCTGTACGAGTTCAAACTAGGGTCAAATGCCGCTGCAGCGCGGCGGAAAATATGCCACACCTTTGGTGAGGGTATCGTGACTACGTAGAAAGCGCAGTGCTGGTTTAACAAGTTTAAGGACGGTGACGAAACACTCGAAGACGCACCACGTGCGGGAAGACCACCACATGTACGAAATGAAGATCTTCAGGCAGCAATTCAGGCGAACAGTGGCATGATAAGTGAGGAGCTGGGACTACAATTCAGTATGAGTGGAGAAACCATTCGGCAGCACCTACAACTTTGAAAGCACTACAAACTGAGTCGATAGGTCCCACATAATTTGACTCCGAGCCAGAAGGCAACGCGGGCAGATACCTGCGTTTCTTTGCTGTCTCGTCTGAGGAAAGAGCCATTTCTGAACACGGTGTTGATATGTGATGAGAAGTGGGTCTTGTACGAAGCTCCACGGCACCGTTATTATTATTCGCTACTATCCCATTAACTGGTTTCAAAATAGCCGAAACACGCACAGCACTAGGTCTTCCTTGTGTGTTTGGTGGACCGCTCGCGGCATCGTGCATCTGGAACTGCTACCACCTGGTCAGAGCATCAATGCAACTGTGTACTGTCAGCAGTTGAGCCGTGTTGAAGAAAACCTTAAAACTTTGGAGTCAGCACTTCTGAATCGCAAAGGGGACCTCCTGTTACAGGACAAGGGTAAGCCCAACGTGGCTTGGATGACCCGGGACACCATTCTACACCTTGGATGGGAAACACTATTGCATCCAGCATACTCCCCGGACATTACACTATCCGATTATCACCTGTTCCATTCCTTGGACAATCATCTTAGAGGACGCCAGTTCAAATTCCTAGTAGAGGTGCAAAATGCACTTGATACCTCCTTTGTTTTACGGCCCACCAAGTTCTATTACTATGGAATCCGTGACCTTCCAGAACGTTGGCAGAGGGTTGGTGATGCTGATGGGGACTATTTTTGATCGTCCAGGTATGTCTTAGCTGACATATCGATGTTCGAAGGTGGTGGGTGAAAAAGCTACAGAACTTTCTTGATTACCTTTATAGGCAGGAATAAAAACCTAATTGTCGATAATAAACTACTTATTATTTATATTTACCTAAATGCAGTTTAACAAATTTATACACTACAGAGAATGATGTATGTCATCTCAGATTTGTGCCGCTAATATGGAACTTACATCTTAGCTCTTAACTTAGAACATACCCAGATACTTTCTAATAATTAAAAACCTGTTTTTCTCAATTTTAATGATCATTCATAAAAAGAAATACTTGGCTAGTTATCAGCCTACATGTAAAAGGAATACAAAATACCACACACCATGAACGTATAGCAACAAACGGGCAATAAATTCAACAAGTTGTTCAAATGAAGCCATTATAAAAGAAGAAAAAATAACTGGTATTGCAAGAGTTCCGACGATTTTTTTTTTCCCAATAAATACGTATTTTGATTTCTACTGACCAAATGGCAGGCTTAGATTATACCTGACAAGTTTCATGTGAACCTGAATAAACGTTAACAATACGTGGAAACTTTTCAAGAAATTCCATAAGTACTGATTTAAGTAAATATGAAGTGATTTGTCTATCATACATGTCAAGTAAATTTAAATTTACCAATTAGTATATTTTGTTTCAAAAATAGAATTTTTATCATGTTCTCAATTTCGTGAATATTCTATTTGGTCGCACTTGCGTACTCGTTCACACTTCCAGCTTGTGTAAGTTCGTTGATTTCAATGAACAACACCAAGATATCAAAGTGGATGCTCAGAACTGATCAAAAGCACCACAGATTGATATCCAACTGACTCCATTCTCTCTTCCAGGCTTGTGCACATCATGCATAACAATAAATTTCTTCATTCTCTGCTCCTTACAAGGAATGAGACAATTTTTGTACTGCAACTCGCCTACAAAAAAAAGTTTTGGAAACAATGAAAACCATTTCTAAAATATCGAGAAACTAACATTCTAGTATGCAAAAATATGACAAGAAAAAAAAGAAACTTATACGCGGGTTAGGCAAAACAAATAGTTATCACTCAACGATCATACAGCAATTATATTAATAATAATTAATACTTATATAGTGTGTGTCTTGGGAATCACAATGGTATTATTACGGGAACCAATTATGTTGCCTTCGATTTCTAGACAGTAAAAGACAGCTTCGGCTTCACAAATATTTTTACATTTTATTTAACTCACGTATTCTGTTTAATGCTGTTTAAATAAAAGAATTATTATTTTTTTTTTTAAAAAAAAAAAAAGCTAGCACGAAACAAAGTTTAGTAAATCATTTCCAGTTTTAATTTTCTGTTCTGCATGCTTTTTCCAATTACACTCAGAGAAAGAGTCTTTTACTTGCCTGTTACACGAGAATTTGTATTCGAAGTGCACAGAAGCAGTAACTAACTAACTAACTAACTCTATGGCCTATGGAACCCGGAGGTTCAGTGCCGCGTTCACAAAAGCTCTCCACTGACTTCTATCCTTAGCTAATTGCATCCAGTTTCTACTTTGTATTCCTATCTCTGTGAGATCCATCTTAATATTGTCCTCCCATCTGCGCCTAGGTCTTCCTAATGGTCGTTTTCCTATGGGTCTACCAGTCAAGACTTTGAAAGCGTTTCTACTTTCTTCCATTCTAGCTACATGACCTGCCCACCTAAGCCTCCTAGACTTGACAACCCTAACAATGTTGGGTAAACCGTATAAACTATGTAGTTCCTCGTTATGAAGTTTCCGCCATTCCCCATTCTCGTTCCTCTTGGGTCCGAATATTCTTCTCAGGATCCTGTTCTCAAATACTTTCAGTCTACGTTCTTCCCTCAGAGTAAGCGACCATGTTTCACAACCATACAGAACAACAGGCATGATTATCGTTTTATATATTTTAAGCTTCAAATTCCTCGACAGAATTCGCGACGACAAGAGATTTTGAACCGAATAGTAACACGAATTCCCTGCTTTTAGTCGACATTTAATTTCTTCGTGAATATGATTTTCATCTGTTAATATTGATCCTAAATATTTAAAAGTATCCACTTTATCAAAAGTATTATTTAATATTTTAACGCCCCCACAATTTGCCGTATTACGGTCCCGACGCACTTCCATGTATTTAGTTTTCTCTGCATTTACTTCTAAACCCATGTCCCTGCAAGCGTTTAATAAGATCTCTGCATTTATTTCTACTGTTCTCCTATCATCCCCTATTAAATTTACATCATCAGCATATGCCATAACCTGGTGAATACCGTTCAACCCTAGGCCCTGGTTGCTATCTTTGATTTTCCTTATGGCGTATTCATGCACAGAGTTAAATAATAATGGCGACAACGCATCTCCTTGTTTCAGGCCATTTTCGACGTTAATTGAGGGTCCAATATCTTATGTTAGTGGTTTGGTCTATGTAATTCTGTTAATCGTGAATTACCTTTAACAGGCTTCGAGCTGTATGCTTGAGCTTGAATTAATGAGGAATGTGTTCCGGGAAGAATGTGTGTACAGAAGCAGTAACTTACTACAATTTGTAGATGTGTTTGAGAAATACCCTTGTTAAGTTATAAAGGCAGAAGTTCAATTAAAGTATATTTTAATAGGTTAAAAAGTACCTTCTTTTTAACACAGTGTTCGAATCCAACTTCGATTCAGTATTAGAAGATTGTGAAGACTCTGCATTAGATGAAGAGAAATATTGAAGCTGCATACGTTTAGAAAATTGTGTTAACTCTTCTTTAATCTTCTTGTAGAATATTAATATTCTAAGGTCTATTATAGTTATTATTTGGAAATCAGATGTTCCTTTCGTATTATTACAATTATGAGTAAAACATTCTAAGTTAGTTGCAGAGCCTTTGACAACAGCGCTTCCAATATACTACGTGTTCTGTCAACCTGTCAGAAGGCAACTTTCGTTAACTGTACAGTAGTTTAATTTTTTTTTCCCCGAAAGCTCTCCGTTATAACTTTTAATTACTCCCTCCTTTGTCCTTCAATTGTTAGTGATGTACATCTTGCATAAACGGCTAGTTTTAAGCATGGTGAACCTAATACTTCAATTTATCTATTTTTAAAAATAAACCTCGAAAATAGTAAAATATTAATTGGGGGTTTGATGCAATAAGGGCGTAAGTCTGAAATATGCATTTGGAGAAAACGATGTTGAAAATTTAAGTGGAGTTTTTTTTTCTTACATAAAACAATGTAATATGCAGCATTTTATTCCGATATCGAGTTGAAATTTTGACACGAGGCTTAACAAGCATGATAAAAACCACTCATGCATTTGATGCAAAAAGGGCGTAGCCTTTTAAGCGTAGGGCTTATGCCCTTATTACATCAAACTCCTCAATTCTACTACGATACTTCCTAAGTAAATAAATAAACGAAAGAAAATCTATGACAAATAATCGGGTAAAAATAAAATATATCTATTATGTTTAGTTTTCTTTAGTGCCTGAATTGTAAAAATACATTGTGAACTACCTTAAGACGAAAGAAATGGGCTTGTCCTGTAGTGCATATAACAACGGTCAATGTATTTCCTCATTCCATTCACTACTCAGAACGTGGAACACAGATATAGCCCAATGATCTTCCCGGAACACATTCCTCATTAATTCAAGCTCAAGCATACGGCTCGAAGCCTGTTAAAGGTAATTCACGATTAACAGAATTACATAGACCAAACCACTAACATAAGATATTGGACCCTCAATTAACGTGGAACTGTAAACTATTAGTTCAGTGTATATAATAAATACATAAAATAAAATAGAATTATTACTGAAAATACGTCAATAAAAAAAAAAAAAAGTTTATTCAGTGCGCAACAAACGAACAGAATCCAAAGAAAACGAACATCTACAATCTCACAATTTTGAATTTTGAATGCAGGAATCAAAACCTCTCTCAGGTACAATGTGTGATCAAAAATAAGATTTTTTTTTTTCCTTTTAAGCAGCAACTGCTGACGCTACACTCATTTGAAGTAATTTGTTCGATAGCTGATTCATTGAGACAGCCAGCGTCAAGATGAAACACGTTCTGACTTGTCAGTCCGCGTCCAGAGCCGCTAGAGGGAGGTCGTGTTTACCGTGTCTGTCGCGCATCATGGATTTCGAACTACGCGGAATATTAAGATCTGTTTCAAGTTGCAGATAAGTGCCAAGAAACTCACGAAATATTGAATTGGTGTATGCTGATAATGCTGTAACTCTGAAGACTGTTTACAAGTGGCATGAACGATTTAAAAGCGGAAATGAATCGGTAGAGAACAAGCAATGTTCGGGACGTCGATTAACAACAAAAAAGAAAACGTGCATAAAGTGGCAAAAATTGTTCGTTCAAACAGGTGAATAACTATTTAAGAGCTTACCGAAGAACTCAGCATCTCACAATTTTAGCATTTTAACCACCGATTTGCCAATGAGAAGAGTGGGTGCGAAATTCGTTCTCCGACTTTTGACTGACGAACAAGAGTTTTTGACCGATAAAAATATTGGTTTGTCCACATCCACAGTACTCTCCGGATATAGTACCATGCTAGTTCTGCCTCTTCCCCAAAATTAAAACTGTGCTTAAAGGAAACCGTTTCGACACCATTCCTGACATCAAGAGGGTTACGACAGAGCAGCTGAAAGCCCTTCCAAAAGCCTTCCAGGAATGCTTCCAGTCTTGGATTCAACATTGGGATAAGTGCATTGCTAGCCAAGGACAGTACTTTGAAGGAGATTAAATCAAATTCCATGTAAGCTTATTACTTTGTTTCTAATATAGTAAAATTATCCACCGTATCTTTTGACCACGTCTCGTATATGTCGAAAAATACGGAAATATGGAAATAAAATTTTTGACACCTTATTCATTAGAAGTATGAAACTTTGAATACAAGGGAACCTTAAAAAAGAAGATATTAAAAATATGTATTTGAACAGCACTATTAAGATAAATATTCATCGGTTTTCATTATGTTACTATGTTCTAATATTCAAAGTAAATTTAGATATAATATTGGCAAACAATAAATTTCTTGAAATGTTAATTTGCTGATCGAATATAAACACACTTCATTTCTTCATTCAGCTATACGTCTTTATGTACAGTAAGACAAAATACAATCACTTTTACGTACAAATTCTACATTACTGATCTGTGTTTACATCAACTTCTTTATACTCGTATTTAGGCCTTGCATTCTACTCTTACTTAAGCAAGATGCAATTATTGTTGCAAACTTACGGTAAGTCACACGTTAAGCATCATCCATTGAATTCTTCGATTACTGTATTTGGGGAAACTGGAAGTTACACATCCTATTCATCTTAGCGATGACACGTACTTACCAAGGTATCCAGCCATAACTGCTAGACACCCTGTAACCGAAAAACAATTATATATATACACACACACAAATAAATAATAAAGAAATAAACATATAAATATGCTACTTGTAAGTGCTAGCACAAGGATCTTTTCCCCCTGCAACTCGTACGCAGAATAGTGTTGCTACATTTGGAAGACCACAGCAAACGTGTCACATACTCAAGATGGCCATGGTTATAATCATGATCTACGGTAGCAGGTTAAAAAATTTTGAATTTGATCGATTCTATTTATTTATTAATTCATAGAATAATCTGCAAGTAGGTATATAATATTTATCCTAGTAATTATTAAGATACATACCCGTTTTCAAAATTCACGTTTTCTCACCATTTTTCTCGGCCTTTTCAGTTTCTCTACGTTCACAATATATTCCACTCCCCGCTTTTACGTTAAGGAAAAATTGAATTTTCCGTCATTCATATCTTGTAAACCAGCGAATGTAGAGAAATGGTTAATTAAATTTAAAAAAGGACTTGGGATACAGGAAAAAGTTAACTGTATATTGAACTTCAAAAGTACTAATTCATTTTATTTTAAAATTTAATATATATATATATATATATATATATATCATATATATTTTTTTTTTTTTTATGCAAACTATGCAAAAATATATGGAAGGTATTTTAAACGTGTGCAACAGGAAATATTTCAGATCAAATTATCTTCTCACGTAATGAATCAACATGAATAAATTAAAATTACATTGTTGCAGTTGAAACAACAAAAAATAACAATGAAAAATAATTAGTGTACAACAATATGGACACATTACTCTTGTTTTTAAAGTAAGAAAATCTCCTCCAGTGCTTTACCAGGAGGTATGGTTCCTAGTATTGAAGCTACATTACCTCTCTGCACCGCCATGCTTATTCTTTGAATTAGGAAGCTGGTTGCCCTTTCATCACCGGATAACTGTGTGATGCGTTTTCCTACTTCCTTTATAAAGTTTAGGCCTTCCCTTCCCCACGAGCCATCGGATTCAACTGCAACTGGTACGAATTGATATTTTTCCATAAGGTTGTTGTATTTTCTTCTTTTCTCTATCTCTTTCCGACCTGAAACATTGCCCGCCTGGATTGAAGAGAAAGGAAGGTTGGAAGGTGCAAAAGTGTCTGTGCATATGAAGTCCCAAATTAAGGCTTTACCTTTCTTCCAAGGAATTAAGGACATCCCATCTGGTCTTTTTCCATCTGTTCTACTACAGCCATTCGGCTCCCTTATTACCGGTACACCTGCGGAGATGAGTGCTCTCACAATGATGTCGTTGCAGCTCGAGTGTCGAGGATGTCTACCTGTGCTTTTTATGCAGGAGACCATGTAGTCCTTTTTTGTCAACAGGATTTTTGCACGCTTGGCATTTATGGGGTTCGCAAATATCTGCTCCCAGTCTTAACGCAATTGCTATTCTAAAAGATTCATCATTCAGGTGAAGGCCTAGAGGACGTGAGGGCAAAGCTTTGAGCCAAGCACCTGCCTCAATGGACGATGCAGCGATCAGTCTGGCCTTGTCTTCTGGGTTGTCGGAAGACTGTAGTAAAAATGAAAAATTTGATTGTATGATAGGTTCTTCCCATGTGGATTGTTTAGCCCTGAAACTGAGGTCGGGTAAATCGGAGCCCACCAACAATGACCATGTAGACGAACAATCATGAACTTCAGAATCCCAGTGGAGATTGTTGTTCTGTTGGAGAAGTGATTTTATTAGACATTGAGAGCCGTAGAATGATGCCAAGAAGGCGGGAATAGCCAAATCTAAGGCTCTTCGAATGCCTAATCCACCAAGATTAACTGGGAGAGATGCCTGAAGCCATGTGCTATCCTCAAGGACACAATTTAGAATAGACTCCAAACCAGATTTTATACTGTTGTCATATCTTTCTAGTAAATCCTCTTCTTTCCATGAAGGTGAACATCGCAGGAAATATAATAATCTTGGGATGGAAAATGATGTTCTTAGTAAGTAAAAGGCAGAATGAGCAGATATTGATGATAGACGTGAGAAATACATGTCCAACTGGTTAATCTTCTCAGTTAATAGAGTTCTTCTTGATTCAGCTGAGAGAGCAGCTCCAAGGAGGAAAGCGTTTGATGGCGACATTAATTGGATACCTGGAGCTACTTGGTTGTATGACGAAAACAGTGTGTGCTTTTGTTCATTTGTAGTTTCAAGAAAGCTGATTTCGCATTTCGAGAAATTTAGTTGCAGACCAATTGTAGCTGCCTGTGTGTTGATCATTTTCAATGTATTTAATACAATATCTGGATCTCCAGCTATTGCACCATCATCGAGGTACCAGATATTTAAGTCTGTCTTGATATTATTGACTATAGGCTGCAATGTTACGGCAAATAATGCTGGACCTAAAGGATCACCTTGTTGGACTCCTCTTTCTGATAAGATTATATCTTTGCCATAATATAAATTACTGGCTTCAGCATAGCTTTGGTGTACATAGGGATAAAGTACTAATAGTATTGCATAAATACCTTCCAATGCTATCCAAATTGAATAATACATAGCCAGACAGAAATAACTAACAGTTAGATGTACAAAACATATTCTGAAAATGGATTATTTTAATGTTGTTCTTTACTGCTAGATATTTAAACTAATCGCAAATAATCTGTGTAAATCTATATACTATTAATTATATATATATAGCTTGAAAAGCTTTCCCACCATTTACTCTTTTTCTGTTAAGTCCCTTGAAAAGTATAAAACCGGATTTATACTGTATACCAAAAGGTACAACTATTCTGCGGAAATCATCTAGCAGTTTTCGAGGTTTACAGAATAATTTTACACTAACAAGAATCAGAACTGTAGATACTCTTGACCTCAATTCGGAACTAAACGTTTGAAATATTGGTACTTCAACTAGAAAAGTAGTTTTTTGTATTCTTTTTCTTTCTTTATTTCTTCGCCAGTGTCACTTAAGAAAGAACAAGGAAGCAAAACAATTTCCACTCTTGACTCAACTGACCTGTTTGTATTTCGTTAGAAACTGTTTAAGCACTGTACAGAAACAGTAAAACTGAAGTTCAGAAAACAATAGTATTGTCAGAAGGAGCCTCAAATGCGCTCATAAAATT
Organism: Thermobia domestica; assembly: GCF_964235325.1. Classification (NCBI taxonomy): domain Eukaryota; kingdom Metazoa; phylum Arthropoda; class Insecta; order Zygentoma; family Lepismatidae; genus Thermobia; species Thermobia domestica. The sequence goes on along the minus strand of NC_137459.1, from coordinate 216,085,233 downwards.
GCCTTCTCTTATATGCCCACATTTGATAGATCTAATTTCCTTCTTTTCTTCAACGCATTAACTATGCGATTGGGAAGTTGATTTCCCCTGTTCTGTGTGAGTAACACTCAATGGCAGCACTATACGACTATTTCTTTAATATGAAAGTGAGACTGTATAACGAAGAATACCTACAAATATGTTTTATACAGTGTAATGATGAAGGATGTCCTATATCGAATTGTTTGATTGTGGAGAAAAAACAATGAATGGGTGTCGATAAGGTATTTCCATGCTACATACAAATACTGATGTAAGTTCAAAAATACAATGAAATAAAATAAAGAATGAAATAAATAATCAGCTTGCACCAGCCATTTATCAGAACATTGTATCTTAATATTGACATCTTAATATCATTACCTAAAACAGAGTTCCTCACATTCTGTTTATTTGCGAGCAGATATTTGATAGCGTGGTCTGGTTAAGGAGACCACAAGCAGATAGTACAAAGTGATCTTGAATGATTTTGTAATTACTAAACTGTCAACTCTTGAGATTCAAACACCGGAGCAGTTCGCGGTATAGTGCTATCAATCTCAGTTCTGCAAAATGATAAAAGCGAAAACAATAAATATCAAATGTCCACATGCAGGATCATACGTTTAGCGAAGTATTAATTAAATAAATCTTATGATGTAATATTACAAGATATATCACATTAGTTGGCGAGTTGCTTTTATATATGAAGAAGTATCGACAGGTACATGAAAATCTAAACTTGCTTATACTTCTATACACGAGGACAAAAATAAAGGGGAAAAATACAGGAAATGGTATGTAGTCTATTCGATTGAGTTGTCTATGACTCCTACAGAGTTCCCACTCAAACTAAATAATCAAATTTACAGCTTTTTCATGGTCCAAAAATTTTCAATTTCAAGATTGAAAGGTTCGTTAATGACCGCACAACAGCACGGTATGAAAGCTTTTCTTCCTTTTTTCTGTTAACTTAAATTTTTTTCTCGATTTCTAGGTTTGGTAAGGAAATTCATGGCTTATTCACACATGGACGCGCATACTGATTACTTTTTTTAAAATTTATATGTAAATGAAATGGAAAGAATCTTCATTATAATCAAAACAGGAAGAATATAAACACGAAGGCGAAATTTCAACATTACTCTTCTAATATAATTTTGATCTTAAGACAAAGTAAAACAATTTCTGCACACTTCCTAATATTTACAAACTAGTTAACCGTGTCCATGTACATTACTATGTTTCGATAGCCAATCTCGCATCGTAAGATGATAATGGTTTGAGAAACATTTTCAGTTGTGTAGCTTGGATCAAAATTAGCACTCAATCCTATTTTAACCACATTCCTGAGAAACCTTTCCTTCCATTTTTACTTTTTACGTCGACTGATTGTGACGATTGTTATACTCTGAAGACTGTAAAGAAAAGGATTAGTACGTGTATAGAATCATATTACAGTAACTGTAATTCCTCAAGTCATTTGCACTACCTAGCCTTCAATTCTCCCCTGGAGCCTTAATCACGAAGGTTAAAAACAAGAAGGAAATAATACAATCATCAGGCAAGTAAAAGCAACAGACTCACCAGGGCTGAACAGTGTCGAAGCAGCTGGTCATTTATTTAATGGAGAAGCAGCATGCTTTAATACGGTGGATGTAGTTTTTGTATTCTTTTGATCAGACATAGAAGATTGCCAGCTCATATCACAAATTTTTATTTGTGTATTGTGAATCACGTTGATATTCTGTATATCGGAAATATTTCCTTGAGACAATGAGTCACATGAGCTGTGTGAATTTTAAATTATCCAAAAAGATAATAGGTTCCATATACCTCTATAATAATCTTTTTTCTTTTTTTGACAATATCCAGAACAATATAACAGTTCTTGTTATTTTTATTCTGTCAAAGTCACCATCCAGTACATCTATACCATTTTAACAATGTTACAAATAATTTCAAGTGGAACCCATGATGTTATTTTAAACATTTTTACAAAGGTTACTGTTCTTTACACGAATAATATCTTTATAAAAGTACATGTAATTGAACATCCATTGATGCAATAATGTTTTATCTCTTTGAGGAGGTTACTGGTTACTATACCTACGCAATACATTTAAAGTTTTCAAAATATGATTAACGCCCAAGATGTAAAAGCAGTAGTAAATGTTCTTAGAAAAATCACCAATGATAATAGAAGAAGTAAATGCACAATAAACATTCTGGCAAAGAAATAAATGACTATATCGACGTGTATTGTAGTTCATCATGTGTCAGTTTAGGTCCTTACATAGATTTCTCCTATCTTGGTTAAGTATATGCCTAAAGACGCGAATCATTGAGTTAAGTTAATAATTAATATGAACCAAGTCTAGATATGAGAAATAGTTATTATGAACCAAGTCTACAGGTTTTCTTTTCTTTTCTTTCTATCTATAATTTTGTAACGTGACATAAAATCAGAACTTTCAAATGATATGCATCACGAACATAATCGCCACCACACCTTGTTATTCTTTGTAAATATTTCTACTATTTACACAACATATGAGCACTCAGAAAAAATTTTCAATGGTGATAATGTCAATAACATAAAAATAAAGCATTACAAGCAGTACAAATCGAAAAGCAGTACAAGAGGTCGAATTCCAATTGTCGAATTTCTAAGTACGAATTTTATGTCAGAACGTTATACGTAACTTAAGAGAATGTGATGTATTATTGTGATGATAATATTTTTTCTTCTTCAAATGTTCATCAATATTTCAGACAAAATTATCGATTGCTTTTCTTTAGAATACCTTTTTAACTCAAATTCTGTTTGTTATAAAACATGTTTGTACCTGTCAACAGGGACTTTTCAAGATATCATGTTTAACTGCACACAATTTTCTATCAGGAACGGTTAGAAGATGAGATTGCAATTTTTCAACGATTTTTTAATATCTATGTATGGTAAATACAGTATTAACCAAAACTGACTTAATCAGTGCACTTTGAAGTTATTTAAAAATTAAATGGAGCTAGAAGTATCGTATACAAATAAGGCATTTCCTACAACGAGTTTCCGTATTTTTTCAAACGCACTGATTTTTTTTTTTTTTTTTTTAATATTTTCTCTTATATCAAAACATCTTTTAGAGAAAAAGAAGTCCAACTTATATATCACAAATAAATTAAAATTCTACCCATCATTCAAACACCAATGTCACTCAGAACGTATTTTTGCAATATGGAATAAAACATCAAGTCACTCAGAATTTATTCCTTTACTTAAAATACGTAACTAAACACTGAAGGGTTCATGACGTAGTTTTCTTTTCTCCTCTACTTGTCTTAGCTCCCTTTTACTGCGTCCAAACTTAGGAATTAGAACCGGTATGTCAAAATTGTACACTAAGAATTGTTACGCTTACATGCAACATCGCTTGAAAAACAATTTTATGAGAAAACGTTAATTTTTGTATTACTTCTCATTTAAGAGTTCATCGTTCTAGATGCAGAATAGTTGTATTTACTGATTTCGAAAGGCTTGTTGTATCAACCACCATTGAAGCCAATTTATGGAATATTTTATTCTTTAATAAAATTATGAAGTATTACTTCGTTCGCACATTATGTATTAGGTAGTGCAAGTGTTTTAAAATCAGTGAATACAACTATTGTCCATCTGTAACAATGAACTTTTAGAAAAAAAGAAAATTATACATATAAGGTAGTGTAGCTATTCTAATAAAACTGTTTCTTGACCACTGTTACATGTAACCCAAAAAGTATTTGGTGTACAACTTAGATATACCAGTTCTCACTCCTGAGTCCGAATCCAATAAAATGGAACAAAAAGCAGAGAACGGAAGAAAACTAGGACCATTACATCATTAAGCTTTCAGTAATTCTTTTAAAAAAGAAATGCATTAAGAGTGAAAAGAAGACAGTTTTCTTAATTTGGTCTAATCTGCACAAATGCTATCGGTAATACGATTCTTCAAACAACGCAAAATCGGAAGTCCTTGAAGAAGTGGTACATAAGAAAGTAACAAGCCGATCGATGAAATATCTAACGCGAAGATGAACAAAACAGGTGCTTAGGTGAGTACAAACATTACGAATACTGCTGAAGATGATAAAACCATACCACTGTAAATCGCGCAATACTCTCCCATCGAAAATCGAACCTTGAACTACGTGCATGAAAGATGCGTGCATCAGTCGCTAGACCTAGTTTTTTATGTAAGCGATATATCGCTGAAATGATAAGGGATAAGTAATAATGTAGGTATCATCGAAGATAATACTGAATTCTCCTGTAGGTATATGTTCAGTACATACACTTCTTATGAAGTAACCTTTATTCAATTCCAGGTGAGCTCAAGTGGTTCATATTTCACGTTAAGCTACAGGTCCACGTCTCACATACCCTCTGTGTTGAAAATGGACTTAAAATTAACAATCAATCAACCAACCATGTAATATACAACAAAATCATTGCACGTAGCATACACTTCAAAACCTAATATACATTTCTCCAATTAATCATAAATCACAGAAACTTTAAATAGTGTTCAATCTCATATCTGCCTTTCCACTGTCCCGAAACAAATTCCATGGCAAGACATACCAATAGAAAGGAAGGAAAATCGCTCAAACTCTATAGACTGAAAATCAACTTTCTATGTATGTGTGCGTGCATAAAATCAACTACTAATATTACTAGAACTAGTTTTAACAGAAATCTTTATACAAGGGAATTTGCTTTTGAACCTAGTGAGAAATGCACAAGCCGAAGTGGCAAATAGGCGTGCAGCACAGAATTGGGGCGCCGAATGTCCAACTTGTATCACTGTCACTCACATTATATTACATCAATAAAAACAGTCTTTCCGAGTGTATATATTGTAAAATGAAAGGAAAACTTTGATCTTCACATCCCACGATTATGCCGGCTAGGCTAAACGAGACGATGATGAGAAATGAATGAAATGGTGATATGAAGGAAGTGGGAGAACCTCGAATAAACCCACGCAGACGGTGTTTGTCCACTACAAAGTTCATTTGGCGCGAGCTGGGATCGAACCAGGGACCCCCAGCACCAGAGATGACCGCTGAGCCATCGCAGCCCCTGTATATTATATTTTGTACGATACCCCTGTGAAGAACTATATGGTAAAGATGTTTTTATTATGTTTTTTTTATCACTTTGATTTAACTTGAGGTATGTTGAAAAAAAAAGTGCAAGTACTTAATGTTATTCAAAAAGACCGAGACCAGTACTTAAAAAAAAAATAATAATAATAAATAAATAAATGCATACATGAGATATAATGAAGCCGTAAAGCAAACTGTCTGGTCTTGACGATGTAATACTCCATTAGGAAACTATAATAAAGTAGGTCTGTAATAGTAGTGTGGTAAGGAAACGTGTGATCATAAAAGTTTCTCAAGGAAGTGGGCATGATATCATAAAAATGTTTTTCCCACTAATTTTGTTTATACAGTTCTTTCCATTGACGATGCACATTCTTCCTACAGACGCACCACCGGACTCCTGCTTCGGTTAGAGGTATTACTTGCTTACTAGTGGTCAACAGGCACAGGACGGTTAGTAGTTTTTTTGCTTGACAGTCTTTATAGCATATGTCACAACAAGGGGCATGAGTTAAGCCTTCCTAAAATCAATCTGCACACAGGAATGAAACTCGTCCCGCAAGAAATGTTTCAAGGTCCTAAGAGTATATTTCATCATAAAAGAATGAAATACATCGTAACATAAGGTATGATCTCAGATTCTTAACCTGCATGATTGTTGTTATATTAAGTTCCAAATCAAGCAGTCTTCCTTTTTGAAGTAATTTAAGGTGCTGATTGAGAATAATAAACCATTTCCCTTTCACTTTTTTTTTTTTTTTTGCCTTAAATGATCCCTTAAGATTCTAGGTCCTTATTAACCTGGCACATGACAAAATTATTGTGCATAGGTTGACAATAAGCATGCAAACATGTGTCCAGGAAATAACTAGGTGCTATTACCATGAAATTCACTCAAAGTGCCTTAGAAATCGTTTTTAAAGGTAGGAGTAAAATTTATGGGTGCCAGACACAAATACGCGTCCGGGTGTATGTCAAATAAACGACTGTAATATATATACACATCAACTTGTGTCAGGAGCAGTTAAAAGCGAGAATGCTATCTAAGTGAATCATGCCATAAGCGTAGCAAGGGTGCCCGCGCCAAGGAGACAAGCGCGTTAGCGACAGAGGTGCGCAAATTGAGAACGACAGTGTATGCTAATATAAAAGATTTCGTACATGGTGCAGAAATACTGCGCCGGCGGAAACTAGTAAGGTTAAGTGCTATATTGCCGGACCAATCTTAGGAAATTTGCCGGGTCAGTTGGAGAATTTATTTAAGTTTGTGAGGAAGAATGAATGAAAATCAGGTAAGGGGAGTAGTAAAAGCTAAGAAAGTGGTTGATTTTGCAAGTTCTAAACGGCAGTGTGTGTGGAGGCGGATGGACTATTTCGCGGAGATAATGGCGCGTGTATGTTAAGGCTGTCAAAAACTGTTGCAAGTTGTGACACTCATAATCTTAAAACGTAAGTCACATTTTAACACTTTTACCCCAAAGGCATTGAAATATTTCGAAAAAAAAAAAAAAACGAAAAAACCTATTTGGGCACAGGTGGGATGGGTTTTTCAGAAAAACCTGTTTTTTTCTTTTCCAAACCGTGACAAATGCTATTGAAATTGGTATGACTGTGAAAACCCACATGCTTTCACTACCCTAGGATATGCATATACCCACCGTCGCTGACGCGCCTGCTCCCTTCGGACGCACATCACGCAGAAGCACCAGCTTCGCCCTACTGTCTGTAAGTGTGTTCGTGCTTTTTAGTGGCCACCTAGTACAGGTTGCTGAGTTTTTTGCACTAGTTTGAATGCCCCAAACCTAACGTAACATAACCTAACGAAATTTAATCTAATCCAACCAAATATAACAGAATGCAGTACATTTTGATACTTATTTTTTCGATTTTCGATCCGGCGCTACAGCATTAATGCCAATTAGTAGGTTATACATACGTATTTAATATGCACTCATTCATTTTAACTGTAGTATAGATCCTGTAATCGTCCCATACTTACAGTATCACACTTGTATACATGAAATATGATTTCCTGCATGTTGTGTAAAATTCGTCCACCTGTGCAATTTAATATTCTATAGCTACATTCCTCTTTACATGCATATACTCTCTTTAATCTATAATTACAATTTCTATGACGGACTATTCTTAATCAGTACCTATATTGTCCGTAACGTATGATAGTAACCTTATTCTTAGTTAACACAAACTAGACAGGTTTCGAAGGTACCACAAGTCGATGCCACGAAATATAAACAAATTGCTTCCAGTGAAGGTTTAGCATAAGGGGTCCAGCTCTTTTTCCTTAAATAATAATAATAATAAAAAAAAAAACACTTTGGTGATTTTTGTTCACATTAGGTTAAGTTTGGATTCGTTTATGTTAGTTTAGGGATCCAGCATAACTTTACAAAAAGTGTTAGAATTTCGCTTATCTCTGCTAGTAGATTAGGGTAATTGTTTAGTAATAGGGGGCCAACACTAAAGAAGACAGAAGAGAATGTGCCCTGCGGGGGTCTAACCCGCCTTCACTCATTGACGCTCGCTCGGCAATACTGTCTGAATTCAATGCTGTTAATCTAAGCCAAACCAATGTGAATAGAATATAGCGAAAAAGTCTGTTAAAAACCTAGCCTAGAGCCCAAAGCTAAACACTAGCCTGGATTAGTTTACGTTAGCTTACAACAGATTTGTTTACGTTATGGGTAACAGTATACATGAGAACCTCCTGATCTGCGTTTCTTCTGTGTTCTATTACCACTTCTACATGAAATACCATAAAGTTTCTACGTAGTGCAATAATAAGTATCCATGTGCACAAGACATGCGATATGAGTTAAATCCCCCCCCCCCACACACACATAGTCATAGATTAAATACAAGGGTACTACACATGCTGATATTAAGTACAGGTACGTTCTTTTTTATTTTCGTATCAGTTGATAAGTAAACAAAAGTCGTTTTGTTACCCCCTTTGTAAGTTCGTACATACTCAATGAATAATCCCTAAAAGTATGAGCGTCCTGCTCCTTCGGGAACTGATGCAGCTTCATGTATACTATATCCCTCTTCTGCTTAATACTCCAAAAATAATCGGAATTTATATTCTGCACCTAATCTCGCTGTTAAAAAAATTAATTAGTAAATCAGTACATCACATAAGATAGGCCTACCTAATACGTTTAACACTAGAACGGCGGTTGGGTCATTTTTGACCCATTTCGAAATTTACGTTTTAACAACTTTTCTATTTTCTTACGAATCGGGTTGAATTTTTGTGACTTTTACTCGTTGTCTTGAAGAAATATTTGTACCAAGTATCACGCTTATCCACACTTTGCCTTTCGAAATAACAAAGAATTATACTAGAATGGCGACGTGGGTCAATTTTGACCCACCAACTCTTTTGTTAGTGATATTTTGTTGCATTGTAACAACACTGCTGGCTAGTGTCTTTATCTATTCTTTCTCATAATACTCTCCCAATCCACCTCGTGTTCAAGACCAGCTTCTCAGCAATTTTGTCAGTTTAGTTGGAGTTAGTAATACTTTAGAAAGTCTGTTGATTAGGAGAATCTCATTATTTTTGGACTGATGTGCTATTTCAAACACTCATTATGAGCAAGAGGCTGATGACACTGAGTGAAATACTTGCAAATTTCGATGACATAAGTGAGGCCGAGTCTATCGCTGAATGCGTTGATATTTTTTTCAGATGAAGAGTACCTGCCGTATAACAACGAATATGATGATTCGGATGAAATATTGAAAGAGGAAGACATAAGCACAGAAAACCATACTTCTGCAAATAAGCGTCGTAAAATAGGTAAGACTATTATTATTATTATTATCATTATTATTATTATTATTATTATTATTATTATTATTATTATTATTATTATTATTATTATTAAACACAAATTATATGTCTTACATCGTAACAAAATATTCATAATACGAGGGTCATTCGGAAAGTAAAGAACGTTTTGCGCTAGCGCGTGCGCGTGTTCCCCCACCCCGCTGGGTTGTTGGCCTAGGCATGCTTTAGCCTCAGTTTGGCACCAGCTGCGATCCGCTACGGTCCGTTATTGCTTCGCTGTGCGACTGTAAAATGTGCGATACAATTACTGATCCCGCCAAGTGTGAGGTTCGTGGTGTGATAAGATTTTTGAATGCAAGAAAAGTGCGTCCGATAGAAATTTATAGACAAATCACTGAGGTGTATGGAAATGTAATGAATGAAGCATCAGTTCGTAAGTGGTGCATTATGTTTAATGACGGACGGACGAATGTGCACGATGAGGAACGCTCGGGCCGGCCTTCTGTTGTGACTGACGAACTCAAAGGAAGAATTGAGCGGAAAATTCAGGAGGATAGGCGATTCACTATTGATGGGCTGCACGAATTCTTTCCTGAAATTTCAAGAACTGTGTTGTCCGAAATTGTCAGTGGTGAACTTGGTTCAACAGTTTGGCGGCAACTGTGTATGCCGAAGGCATAGAAAAACTTGTACCACGGTATGACAAGTGTTTAAATTTACACGGCGACTATGTCGAAAAGTAACTTAAGTATCACATAGTATGTAACACAAATTTCGCCTTTGTATATCAGTTATTAAAGTGTTTATACAAAAACGTTCTTTACTTTCCGAATGACCCTCGTAATTTCAATCATTTTAACACAAAAATTGCAAACAATTTGCATGCTATTGTGAAAATATATAGCTAGTGTGTTTTTTTCTGGTATCACTATGTTGAAATGTTTCATTAGAAGACGTTTATAGCACAAATAAATAATAATAAACAAACCACAGCCATATTCGATCCACTATTGGATGAGGCCTCTCCCCGGAGGGAGGACTTGGTCTACTGCTCCCACGCTGACCAGACGGGTTGGAAGAAGAAAGCCGAAGTTCTCACTGTGATCGCCACTATATGACCGCCCCGCTGGTTTAGTGGTGAAACTGACTGAGTACGGATTGAGGGATCCCGAGTTCAATTTCCGGCGCTGCCAAGAATTCTTAGACTACTAGCTTGTGGCATAACACAAAATTTCGAAGCTACCGAAACCAAAAAGTTTAGAGGTCTAAATGGGAGACAACTTACTTTCTTGTATGTTTTTGATAAATTATATTTCAACCAAAGAAGTAGAATCTCTAACGGAGTTGTTCGAAAGAACAGGTAGTTTACCATGCTTTTCATGTCAGAGCTTTCATGATTAGAACCTAGCATATCTTATTAATAAAACAATCACTAAATGCTGACTTTTTCTGGTTTGAACTACTGCAAGTTTACGACTGTGTATGCTACTTTAGGTTATGTGTTTCCACAAATGCTAAATAGGGAGAGGAAAGTTATAGATGTATAGATGCGTATTACAACCATATTAGTAAAATATTTTTGTGTAATACGTCACGTTTTTATTTGTGAACAATGTTTTTGTATGACCCTTCTCCTTGTAGAGGAGTGACTGAACTTTGTTCTGTGTAAGACGGCAAGTTTAGATGTGTGCAGATTAGGTTAGTTTAGTTCAGTTAGGTCATGTGCTTGAACAAACTATCTAAGAATAATAACTATGTAGGAATTAGAATGATATATAACATTACTATATAATAAACTGACATTGTATATAATACATTCAATAATATCATTCTAATAATATTATATTCATAAAATATAGCATGTTTCTTAAATTTGTATTATTGGCAAAAAAACACATTTACCAATAAATATTAAGCTAGAGTTCAAAGAAGTTTTTTTTGTTTTATTGAATGAAAGTCACCTTTTATTATGCAATAAATATTAGTGGTTTAGAATGCAAATATTTCATAAAATTGGAATGGGTCATTTTTGACCCACTCCCGCCGTTCTAGGGAGTATCAAAAACACCGCCGTTCTTTAAGAAAAATCACTACTACATTCAAGAAAATATGGTTCTGTTATTAAATAACATACCGATAATAATAAATTCACCTAAATAAAAAAATAAAATCTACTACTAAGCGGAATTTCGAATTTTATATGCTTACCATGAAATTCAACCAACTCATACTCACGTTTCTTTCTTGCGCAAATTTGCATTTCAACACATAGCAGACGGTCACTACTTAATCTCCTTACCCAATATGAAAGCATGTTACAACTTGTTTATGACGTTTTCCCTTTTGACGTCACTAAAACTGATGTACGAGTAGCTATTGGCCAGAAATGCAACAACCTCGACCTAGTTTTCACACTGATATAGTACCTGGGTGCTCTGGGTACATTTAGCCGAATCCTGTCGAGAAGAAGAAGTTGAGAGCGCCTCAGGAACTCAACAATATCCCTCTAAAAACATATGTTTTAGATTACAAATGAAACTAGACAAAACATCTTAGCTCCACTTGGGGATATGCAAATGAACATAAAGGGTGAAATATTTCCTGCTGTCAGAAACCACTAGTACAACAAAGGGATTCTGCTTATACATGTAGGTGCAGTCCACACACGACTATTGTGACACACACTCGGAAATACAAAAATGGAGGGGGCCAAATCTGCCTGAAAGAACATAGTGTTCACACTGTGCACTAAAAGTGTTGACGAAGACGATACCATTAAATATTAATCACTGCCTGTACTACAAAGTGACATAAGCGCAATTTGACTAAACCGATTTTAAAATCCATGCTGAAATTACTTTCAAAACTGTCAGTGCTCCAAACAACCCTACACTTACACAGTTTTTAGGTGAGAGAACAATTATAACAAAAATATTGATAACAAAAACTCTGGGAAAAGCTATCCTAACACCATCCTGCTTGTAAGACAACAGACTGAAACAAAACGTGAGCAGCAGCAATCACTAAGAATGAATATAACCACTCCGTATAGGACATAGCACAGTTTTGTCTTTGGACGCCTTTTGAGTACTGTTTACGTAAGAAGTATCTCGAAATATGTTAGTGCAATAGGAACACGATAAAGATATGTACGCCAATTGAATTTATTTATGGTATTTTTGTATCTTTGCCCCAGGTGATGTGCGCTAGGAGCACGACACCAATCCCATAAAGATTTCTTGAAGATACAGTGTCTTAAATGGTAAATGTTGATACGATAACTCTTTGAACAAATTTCTTATTAGGGATGGTATTGGGATGAGGTGAGACTAGACTGACATAAATCTAGTTCTTACCTTGCATTTTTTTTAGGACGCCTTGGTCTTTGTCTCGTCTCGATCTAAAAAAACGGTGTTGATCTTCGTTTCGGTCTCTATTGTAAACCCCTATCAAGACGTTAGTCTTGGTCTCGTCTCGAGAGTTTCGAAACGAGATTTCGCATGACCTATATATTAAAATGGTAATATTACATGTTTGTCTCCTCTTCAAGGTTTGTTTGTCTCCAGTTCCTTTGAACAGTGAAATCTCTGGAACTACAAGCTCTAGAAACATGTGGTTTTCGTTCTCGGATTGCAAATTTTCTGTAGCTTTGCAGGTTGTCTTTAAATATTTCAAAAAAGGCTTGTTATTTCTCTACTCCACTTTCAAGGGTTTTCTGAAATTTAAAAACAAAATAATTTTATCCTGCGAGTTATACATTCCAACAAATCTTTGTATATTGGGTTAGTATTTCTCTCCGGCGTTTGTTTCATGGCCGGAACATAACAATTTCTCCAAATTAAGATGAATCTGCATTGATGGAGTTGAAATGGAATGAAATATTTAGTTTAACGTTCCACGGTTATGCATCGAGGCTAAGGGAGACGGTGATGACGAGAAATTAATGAAGTGATGGAATGAAGTGAGAACCTCGAGAAAACCCAAGCACACGGTGTTTGTCCAGCACCCTATAGCAGAACATGCCGCGATTTGCGATGTGATCGCAGAAAATTTGCCGCGCGTGTGCAGACAAAATGCCACAGGAAAAAAAAGTAGCCAACAGAAAATGTAAAAACATGCCTGTTATGTGCAGATGTCTTAAATGCACGGACAAGTCGCATAAATATAGTTTGAACTGTTTTTTTATGTCGCGTAAAGCATATTTTTAACAGTCACAAGCGTTTCTTCTGCAGAAAATTTTTGCAGAATTCGTGCAGAAAATTTTTGACTTACAAAAGCTCATCGCAGAAAGACAAAGAAATTTCTACCATAAGGGTCCAGCACAAAGCCCATCTTGCGCGAGCTGGGATCGAACCAGAGACTCCACTCACTAGAGATGAACGCTGTACCACTGAATTGCAATTTCGAAGGATAACCATTTCTCCAGTTTAAAGTGAATCTTTATTCATGTACTGTGTTGTCCAATGAACGCCATATATAAATGGCATTTATAAATGTACGAAATGTATTAAACAGTGCAACGATTTACACTATTCTGTTCTCTTCTCACCTACATACGTATTCAGGGGCTCAATGGTAATAAAGTCTGGTTAAATACAAGAAAACTGGTAGAACACTCATCTGTGTTCCATGAGGTCTTAGGTTTGATCTCCGCTCCCCCAACTCCACATTATTATTATTAATTAATAATAAATTAATTTATTTATTTTTGCATTAGACAGTTGATGCTTAGCCCTTAAACATTTCACGTACGATTAGACGAGATATTAGGTTACAAATCTTCTTCAGCCTATCTTGTACTTTGGAAGGAGGAAAAGTGGTAGAGATAATTTAGAATTCCTTGAATTGTACCAAGACGTGCAATAGACTTACGGTGTTATACTCTTTTCCTTTTCACATATGTATTCAGTGACTAAATGATATCCTTCCCTACTGGTGTAGTGACTAGCACGTGCGCCTTATGTAAGATGAGATACCGGGTTTGATTTCCGGTGGATGAGCTTTTGTGATTTTAACTGTCCTCGATGTTTCTGTGTTCGTTTTTCTGTCATGTCCAGTAGTCCTGATAAGCGGAAAAAATGAAAAAAAGGATCAGAAAGTTTCTTTTTTTAATAACAAAAATAAAATATTGTATAGCGCTTACCTTTGGAGAATGTGGTCTATGAATCGATCCCTGTTTCGACATAGTCAGTTTTTTTTTTATGATTTCATACGCCAGGCAGTTTACATTCCTGTAATTTTGTTTAATGATCAACTTATGTTTATTCTTGTACGAGTAACAGTCTGAACAAATGTATGAAATTAAATGTATTTAACAGTGCAACGACTTACACTATTATATTCTCTTCTCACCTACACATGTGTTCAGTGGTTCAATGGTAATAAAGTCTGGTTGAATAAAGAAATGGTAGATCACTTATGTATGGTGCGTGGGGTCTCTGGTTCGATGCCCGTTTCCACCAGATATACTTTTTTTTACATTTCGTATTGCAGGTAGTGCAGAGACTTATAATTTTGTTTACTGGTCAAACTACAATATTTATTCTTGTAATTTTAATATTCTGTTCAAATATATGAAATGTATTTAACATGTCAGGCTAAAAAATTCCAACCTATACGTAAATGTATTCCCCTAACTATTTTTCAGTGATGCCTCTTACACTGTTCATATTAACACTGGCCGTACTGCAACCGAGGGGCCAACCGGGAAGTTACTTTCTAGAGGTCCCACTCACATGTACGTACTACCCCTCCCCGACAGTAAAAGAGTGTCCGTGAGTGTCACTCTGGTCATTTATGCTGAAGTCTTAAAATGCAGATTTGAAACTTTTTAGGCAGTAATTTCTCCCCTGACACTGACTGATCTGACCTAATTTCCAATCCCTCATTCTTCTCTTGCAACTGTACAATCATCTGCCCAAGCTCCATTACTTCACACCTCCCCCCTAAAATAACAATGGCGCACCTGTGCCATGCACCCCTGATAGGCGCCCCTAGTGCTTATACCAACACATAAATGAAACATCAAAAGTAATTTTATTGTCTTGTATTAACAGTAAATCCTACTTTGTAAAGGTGATAGAACGAATGATATTCTAATGTTCTTCTATCATCCCCAGAAGAAACATAAACTGAAAGTATGCACCTAGTATAAATCCTTGCAGAGGATATGTTTTTCTCTATTCTTACACAACTTTCATATAAGCAAGGTGGAATTGCTGTAAATACAAGCCTTGCAAAAGATACCTCAATTAAACTACTGCTACAGAGTATCAAAATATAAAAAAACTCATTGCCCAAAAACAAAATTCTATGTCATCAGTGACAACAAAATGTATATTTTTAGTTATTTTTAAATATGTTTATTTCATTTTGATTTACTATACACCAACTGTTTGTACACATCTACGACCCAATCCACTTTTTTCAATGTAATATACCAATGTTTGACTTCCATCATACATTCACATAATGACGTTAATGAAGTACATTAAACATTACGTTTTAATAAATTTTATCAGTGTCAAAAGTCTTAATTTACCATAGTAAACGTGATAAAATTGTGGAAATCTCTGTGCAATATAGGCTACGTCATCAAATACACATATCTAGTCTCATTCATCATCAGAGGTATTCTGTCCTTATTGGCAGGTCACGTGCCGCAATTGAGAATCTTCCATGCTCCTCGGTCTTTCGCTAATCTCTTCGTCTTCATAATTTCTCTGTTTTGATATCGTCCATTAATTGTAGTCTCCTTTGCCCCATCCCTCTCTTTCCTGCCACCACACCCTCTGAAACGTCCCTCGTGATACAGTTCCTTCGCAGCTAATGTCCCAACCAGTTTCTCTTTCTCTTTTTAATAATATCTAAAAGTGTTCTTTTCTCCCCTACCATTTCTAACACTCTCTCATTCGTTTTTCAGCTAGTCCCAGCTAATTCTCTATATTCTTTTCCACGAGCTCAACCGTGGCTAAGCGGTTCGCGTACGCGCCTTTGGCGTGGGAGACTCGGGTTCGATTCCCGGCGGGAGCTCATGTGGTTCGATTCCACGTTAATCAGTAGGTCCACGTCTTATATAGCCTCGCTGCTGACCGGGACGTTAAACTCAAAATCAACTCAACTCATTCTTCTCCACATCAACATTTCGATAGCTTCCACTAGTTTCTAATCATTTTTGCGTAATGTTCATGATTCTGACCCGTTCAGTACAATTCTCCACACGAACCATTTTATGAGTCTTTTTCTTAGCTCCTTATTCTATGTATAATATATAGTTCTGTTGTGTTTAGATATTTTCCTGATAACACTATTTGAGTCATGTGGATACAAATCCACAGTATAAATCTTCTTTTGCCTGGGGGACAGAATCACGTATGATGGATAAATGGTAGTCTATAAAATTCACTCATGGGAGAATTTACTCTCCGCTTTAACGTCAACTTCCATAGTCAGTCATGTCGTGACGGTTCAAGCTTCAAAATAAACGTTTCTGAAACTACTTGTAGATGGTATTTCACTCAAACGTACTCTATTCAAATATTTTCCACAGTTCTTAGACTCATCTTGTCCAAAATTTTTTGGTCTCAACTTTCACTCACCAGTCGTGATTAAAAATTGTTGGTCGCTCATAGCAGTGAAAGCGTTAAGCGTCTGTATCGTTGTGTCGACATGAATAAATTAGATTAACATATTTGCTAGAGCGGAAATTGTAATTCGAATGAATCAAAGTCACAGTTCCGAAAAACACTCTGTACTGTACAGTGTATATAAAAACAGTATGATTTATGTATTGTGGAAACTTTTAAATGTCACAATCTTTGAAGGACTGAGAATCGTTCCTTTCCTTGTTGCAGTGTTTTAACTCATGATCTTAGAATCTTCGTGTTACACGTAGATGTCCATTTAACACAGGTATGAAAAAGGTCCCACAAAATTCTGATACTGGCAGTACGCACAACTCAAAGCAAATGTATAGTAAGTATATTGTATTTATTTCGCAAAAGCCAAGACCATAGACCCACAAAGGGCATATTTCACATTGAACCACACAATCCTTAAGATAACCAATACGTAGGTAATTTAGAGTATTTTAAAGTAAGGTATGAATGAATGAATTTTATTTATTTCCTTTAAGCATTTTCGGCCGAACGGAAAGAAAACTGACTTAAATTTGCATATGCACAAGGATCCTTATGATTACCTTAACACATACATCGTTCCTGTGATTTAAAATACGTTGCTCCTGTGATTTTCCCTTAAAGATATAAATATTTTTCCCTTTTTTTTAAAAAAAGAAAAAGAAAAATCGAGTTTTATGACCAAGGGGGCCCCATTAAAAAAAATGAAAATATTTTCACCATAAAAGTCTTAAAACATGAGTCACTCCTACATAATTCATGAACTCTTTTGAACATTTTGAAAGAGGGCCCATCATAAAAGTTTCCGATGGGCCCCTCTTGTATTTTCCCCTCCAAGGCCCCCAATGATCTTGATTCGGCCCTATATATTTTCTATACAAAAAGCAGCAGTGATATAAGATGTAAATTATTATTTAGTTTCAAGTTACGGCATCATTTAAGATTTCAATTTAGCTGAATACTTCAATATTTAGCAAAATTACAAAGCAGAGTGTTAAATCAGGGGCATTTCAAGGGTTGAATTACGTAAAATATGAAAGAACCCTTTCGCAACATCATGAGATGACAATGATGGTCTGGGATTTGCTAACTGTATTGCCGGTACTCGACGTGTTAACGTCCTCCGTTCCGTTACTCCCGTATGCGAGGAATGCGTGACGCATGCCTTTATGTACATATGCCGCTAACGAAGGGCCCACTAAAAAATTCACCATCCAAGGCCCACCGGGAAATTTCCCTGTTTCCCGCCTGGCCAGTACGGCCCTGTATTAAAGTGATGTGCTGTGTAGACGGCGCAGGCTCAGCCAATGTACTTTTTAAAAGTTGCCGTCCGTTGACTCATTTAGAATGGGTACGCAGGCTTTGTGGTCTCAGTACAAGATCAAGAACATTAATAAGATATTAACATAGTTTGTTACATTATTAGTTTGGGGTTTATATTAGAAATTGAAAGCTAAAAAAATATGATTATAAATTTGAATTTGAATGTGAATTTAATTTTTAAGCCTAGTATTAGACAACTAAAACTTAGGGTAGATAGATGATGATGGAATGATTGGTGGAATGAAGAAAACTGAAATGAAATGAAATATTTAATTTAACGTCCCACGACTATTCACCAACTCTAAGCGAGACGGTGATGATGAGAAATGAGTCAAATGGTGGAATGAAGAAAGTGGGAGGAAACGAAAGAAACCCGAGGAAACCCACGCACACGGTGTTTGTCCACCACAAAACCCACTAGCTGTAATCGAACCAGGTACTCCAAGCTTCAGAGG
Source organism: Thermobia domestica (assembly GCF_964235325.1). Classification (NCBI taxonomy): domain Eukaryota; kingdom Metazoa; phylum Arthropoda; class Insecta; order Zygentoma; family Lepismatidae; genus Thermobia; species Thermobia domestica. The sequence goes on along the minus strand of NC_137459.1, from coordinate 216,066,829 downwards.
TAAACGTTCTACCACTGAGCAACCGCTTCCCCAGGAATGAAGTAAGAGAATTGTTATGGGTGGTTTAAATTGGTAAAAATATTAAAATAAATAAAATAGATTTTAAAACCTGTGTCAGTTTTGTTGGTGAAGCCTTAAATAATAATAAATGAAGATTAATTGTATTAATTTACATTCAATTTTCTAAACAATTTTGGCTTTGATAAGCCAACAAACGTTAGGTAAACGGTACTATTCTACTTTCTCCTACATAAGTATAAAAATATCAACTCCTTGGTAATGAATATTGAAATACGATAAGTGATTTTGCGGCATTGTTTCTCATGTTAGTTGAACAATGCAAACAGAACGATATATCTTCGTTTGTGATTTAGTATTTATAGTTGTACTTTTGCTTTGTATAGAGTAGTGTTGCACATAAGTATGGAGAAAAAATACTTGTATTTTTGGGAAAATAAAGATTTATTTAGATATTTTCCTTTTTGCTTCCAGTTGAAACTCATACAGTATACAGACTCGTATAAAACAGTTTGGACATCCTATGATTGCTGTGATCTCACCAATGTCCTCGTTTAACTACTAGAGGAAACGGCTACGAGAGGAAGCATTCGCTAGCATGTTATCTTCCCCATGCTGACCGACCTGTATGAGAAGCGCTTGCAATTCGATCATGTGATAGTTCGAGTGAACATTATATGCTGTCTTTATACAGACACGACAAAGAAATATAGAGAATGAGAAAAAGAAGATTACTGAGAAATATCTTGAACGAAGAAAGCTGAAGAGAAGGAAATAAACTTAACTGACACCATATCACAAGTGCATCTCAGTACACCGTCGAAAGTAAGCCAACTTGACTTTTAAATGCGGAATTACAAATTATGATTTTAGGTGAGGTGGTAGCACTGAATGTTACGAAGAGACCATTCATGGTGCACATAATCTAGTTATTATTATCGATGTTACGAAGAGACCACTCTTCCGTTACAAATAGACCTCTTTCGTTACAAAGAGACCGCTCGATCCCAGACTAGATTTCCTGACTGGTCTCTATGTAACGTTTTCGTTACATTAGACCGGTTGAAGATAGATAGGTAGATTTATTTATTTATTTATCCAAGTAAAGTATCCAAGTATTTATCCAAGGTGAAATGGTAGAGCACACATCTCTGGAGCGAGGGGTCCCTGGGTTGGTCCTAGACACGTGAATTAGTGGTTGGTGACGTCTAGTAATTATCTCGTTTCGTTCATCATTTTCCTTCCACTAGTTGTTTGATAATCATTAGCTTTCTTTAAATTATATTCTTCTTTAGCCTGTATGCATAAGCATATGACATGTAACTGCAGATCACTTTTCATTTAAGGAACTGAAATGATGCATGATTACAAATATGAATTAACTTCGATATACGTCAGTATATTTATGTCACCCGGAATTTAGCATGAATACTTCCATCATCATCAGTGGTAAGTTTTCTTAAGACATGTACTGATGTTTTTAATTAAATGTCGTAGTGCCAATAACATTTTAGAAACTTTGCTGGTGTGACATACGTGTACTAATCAGTAGCCTCCTTAAAGAAGTAGAAACATAATTATGCACAATGTGTGATTCGTAACAAATGTAGCCGTTTTAAACAGTAAACTTTCACATTTCACTTAAATTTGTGAAATAACATGGGACACTCAATTTAAAATTACTTGTAACTTTACCAAGTACTTTTGTACTGAACGGAACCTTCTTCAAACGTTCAAATTAATATGCTTAATTTCACTTGAATATTGAAATTACTTTTAACTTTTCCAAAATTGTATACATGTACTGCACGGTGACTTGATGAAATAAAACGACACGAAATTTAGTGTAACTTAATGACGTAATAGCATGCATATTAATAATAAAATTGTATTTACTCTAACTTTCAAATGATAAAACGATAATTCATAATATAGCAAACTGATAAAAATATAATTCTACCAGCAACATAATTTTTTTTTAATAAAAATGGCTTAAGATGACAATTGGTCATCGAAACGTGAACGCGTTTTACCATTTGGATGCTTGCATAAGTACAGTTTTAACTCCAACATTGTTTACAGTGTTGTCGAAAATTGATTATTATAGAAATAAGGCGAAATTAATAACTACTAAACGTTGCACCACAATTAGCACAAATGCCCCTAATAAAACTATAAGAAATCATAATCTTCGCGAAGAGTCCTTGTTTATTGATCCAGAATTAACTCAAGCCTAAAAGTCCATTTTCTCGTTACATAAAGTTCATCCACTGTCTTGGGGAGAAATTTTCCGACTTACAAAAATACCAAAGTGGCTCCCCAAATACTTTAACAAAAGACAGTAAAATGCCAGTAGTGAAAAAAGACAGTCAAGGTCTAATTCCAGACTATATCCTTTTGACATCGCCAGTGTCTACCTATGTAGTCGGCATGTGTAATTCAATATTCTCTAACATAGGAATAAATGCAGTAAAAATTGTGTAAGGAGTAACATGTTAAGTGATTTAAAAATTTGAGGAGACCAAGACGTTTGGAATTGTGAATCTCGAATAATAACTTCATGTTGAAGACAAATTGATGGTCTTGCAGTGGGAAGTCCCTTATCTCTACTTTCAGTCAAGTGGGAGATTCGGATTCGATTCCAAGCGGAAACTCATGTGGATTCCACGTTCATTTGTAGGTACAATTCTCATGTAGTCTCGATGAGAACGGGACGCTAAACTCAAATCAAATCAACTTTTGTTCAACATCGTAGTGAATCAGTTTGATACGAAAATGCTTGTTAAAGAATCCTACAAATTCATCAGATACTTCCAGTTTGTTGCTAATATTTTAATTGTTTACAAAAGAGGATAATAGTTTGACAAACCCATTAATTGATATGAGCAACATCCATCAAAACTTGACATTTACTTCAGAACTTGAATCCAAAGAATAGCATGATTTTTATTTTTATTTATTTTATTTATTTATTTATTTTTTGTACCTCAATATTTACAGAAATGAAAACTAATTCTTAACTTCAGTATACAGAAAGCATAATGCATGCTATTCTTACGTACATCTCATTCTTATTTAACCAGCCAAACGTGTAGAAAATCAGTTTGAGGGCGTTCAGAACAATTTCTCGAAAAGAGGAGCTAGAGAAACAATGTGAATTTATTATATATTTAGGCAGGATTGGCTGGTTTAAACCAGCTGTTTTTTTTCCCAAAAAAAAGGTTTAACCCCCCCCCCCAAAAAAAAAATAAGAACGAAAAATGAACTTCATGATGACGTTTCCACATAACATACCATCTGCATTAGTTTCATCTCCTTTTCACCTTTTAATCAAGGCGTCCCATGTTTAATTCTCGGTCGAACCACAATTCTTCTTTCAATTGTAAACCAAGTAGCGATTCGGATGTCACTTTAAGCGAAAGTCTTCTTGTTACCTCGGCATTACATAAGGATGTTAAGCCTAAACACACACATTAGCTTTGATTGGACTTCGAGTTTTAATTTAATTGGATGATATCTACATACTAAATTTGCAATTTGATACCTCAATTTTAGCATACTGATTATGATACGTTGACCATAAACTTCTAGGCCTACATGCCAAGCAATAGCGAGACTTTTCCGTTACTGCTTTGCATTGACACAGGATTTTCTCAATGGCTAAGGCGGGAGTTTCCTGATTTATATATAATTCTGTAAAATGGTTTCATTTGTGCAACTGTGTATCTTTTTGTCCTTCTGAAATGACTCTTGACAATTATATTAACAAGTATGTCAAGATCAGTACAACGTATTTTTATCAGGAGTCCTTCGTGAGTGAGTCGGCAGACTCATCGCATTTGTGGCCAATAGTCCCGGTTTTGTCCAAACGGAGAATAATTTCTCTCGAATGTAAGCCGAGAAGCGGTTTAGATTTCGCTTTACGCTTATGTAACCTCTTCCAGCACAACCTCTTTGCAGAATAATAACACCAAGGTGAAACAAACTTGTTTGTCCATGTGTAATATAAATACATAGATCAAATTATTTAAACCCAAAAAAACCTAGTTTAAACAAACAAAAAAAAAAAAAGGATTTAAACAAAAAATACTGTTTTTTTTGTTTTTTAAAATAAAAACCATGGTTTTTGCCAACCCTGTATTGAGGTAAGAAAAACAAGAGTGATTTTAATTCGGACACACTATCAATATGGAACAGTCAAGCTTTAACAATGAACAATTCAAGAACATAACACCTACAAGTGGATTTCTTTACGGTTATAGGTAGTTCTTACTCACACATTACAAGAAATCAGATTGTATGTTTCACTGAAGTTGTCGGTCAACATAGAAAAGTTTTATCAGGTCATGAGAATTATTTCCTGGATTGCTTAATATTATCAGGAATTTATTAAGTGGACTGCATTTACAATGAGTTTCACATAATCATGACCAAAAGGAATATAAACACCAAAGAACACTCCAGAGAAGTGAAAGAGAATGAGTTAACAACATCGGGTTTGTCAAGACATCTGTATTGTTCCAAACACAATATCAAGGAACTTAACGTATTTCGCAAATTGAATTCTTTCATCAAGAGAAATGTTCATAAATTATTTTTCAAACGGACATGAATTCTCGATTTGAATCTTAAAATGCAACGTAAACAAGAGTTGAAACACCAGTATTAGCAGTCATCTAGTACACCATACATAACTTCTGCAAGATTAATGAAGCAACCAATATATAATTTAAAAGAAAGATCCATATATGATTACTAGTGTATATATATATATATATATATATATATATATATATACAGGTAATTTCTGCGCGGCAACTAACTAAAAAGTTCCCTTCCGTTAGTCTATTGGCTAACACGTACTTCTTTGGTGCATGTGGTCGTGGGTTCGATTTTCGGTGATTATTAAACTTTGATAACTAAATAAAGATCAACCCTGATGATGCTGAGAAGAAGAATCGGTAGTTTGATTAGTTGATTTTGAGTTTAGCGTCCCTTTCAGCACTAGGCTTACGTTATATGAGACGTAGATATCCGGCTTAACATGCTATTCACATGAGTTCCCACCGGGAATCAAACTGTGATCTTCAGCACCAAAGGCCTGTACACTGATAAAATAGCCATGAGGGAGTTTGAGAATTTATTCAGCTAGATTTTTCATGGGTCTTCGAATTTTAGTCTTCAATTTTCACTACATTTAGGCTATTCTTAAGCACAATTTTTCATTCAAACGCTTACCATTGTACAGAATCTGACAAGTGGCAAGACAAATTATTTTAATCATTTGAAATAATGTACATATAACTTCCCACGTCTCTTATATTCATTACAAATCATTAAACAGATTCGAATACAAACCACTAAGGTTTTTAATCTTTGAAATATCTATGCATATGACTTTCCATGCTTCTTATGTACATAATTACTCAGAGTTATTTAGTGACTTGTGTTGATTCATCGAAATAGAAATATCTAGTTAACTATACTATGTTATTTTAAACTTGTAGAAGTTCAAAAATACAGCAGTTGATACAGTTCCTCGCGTTCCATCACGAAGGTTACCATGTATTGCATACTGATTTTGGGAAAGTTACAAATAACTTCAAGTAGAATTCAGCATATTATTTTAAATATCTCATCAAGAACATTATTATCCTCTAGAAAATATCATTTTGATAAAATCATGAGTGGTTTCAAGTCGAGTGCACTCTAGGAACAGTCGTATCTTGTACCTCGAATTTTTGTTATTCACTATTACGGTTTCAAAGTTTCGACACTTTTTTCGGTAGCCTTTAAAAATTACTGAACTGGACACATTGTTAAGGTTCCTATCTCCATGTGGTACTTTAGTGTGAAAAATAAGTAGGTAACCACACTCCTCTGAAACTATAGTGAACAGGTTTGGGTTTTGAAAAACCGTATATTGTATAGATTATTGTTTTCAGTGATTTTATATATTAACCCTTCCTGGGAGTATGTGTAAAACACTAAATAACGAAGTTATAAACATCTATTAACCATTCTCCATCACTTAAATGAAACAGACTTCATAGAAAGAGTATGGTCTACAGATTAAATGCTAATCAATAAATTTAAAAACTGTCCATCTTATGCTCTGAAATTGAAATAAATTTCTAGATAACTGTAAACTGACTTTTATATTAGTCAAAAAAAGTGGCTGAGAGCTTGCCTGAGAAAAAACTGTCATGAAAAACATCATAAAGGAAAGCAAAAGAGGAAGGGATCAAATACTACAGTCGATGGACGATAATAATACATAAATTTCTTACATAAAGACCGTGGTGCATGGAAGCGTCTCAGTGCAGGCAAGTGACTTGCCAATAATAGCGGAATATCTACGATGATAGTGATGATGAATGTGTGAAAAACAAGCTGTTATTTCAGCGCTTAAGTTTGGGGTGAAATTCTCCGTTAAAACAGTGTGACGATTACAGGTCTCTTTCTGTTTACTTCGCTCGTTAAATTCCACATAATGTAAAGAACTGCTCACGCCATTTCTTTAGCGGTTGTCACAAAAGAAATATAATTAAATGATTTTCATGAGAAAAGTGGATTAATCTAGGGGAATGACAACATTATTTATAAAAAGTAAGTTTATTACATAACTAAAATGGTAATATACAACAAGATTTAATTGAATGATTCAACAAGAGTAATTTGATATCTGATAGTTCATTTGATAGTTTGATACCTTAATATAGATCGATTAACAGGCAAGATATTCAGATATTTAAGCTATTGGAGATGGAAGATGCAATACGAATATGCGACAACAGTTCTTAATCTTGAAAGTTTCACTATAGGTAGACAGAACATTTTGAAGTACTGCATGACATCTCTAAACTTGAAATTACTGATACAACAAGTGCTCATACATACCTTATAGTAGTATTCTTGTAACTCTTAGAAACTTTCGCGATGATTCTGTCAGCTCACAACCGACGTCTCGAATCTCTTGAATCTCTCAACCTCTGCACCTCTCGACCTCTGAACTTCTGAACAACCGTTTGAGACCTTGAGGTCCTTTTATACTAATTTCGAGGGACACACCCAAACCTCGTATCAGTCAGTTTATCCGTTTGCATCAGATCCACAAATATGGAAACTTATTGCTCTTTTGCATTCTTATTGGCTCTTGACAAGGGCCGCACCCAGGATACATGACATGACACACATGTACACACGTGTACTGTCACAGCCGGAAGAATTCAATAACATGATTTCTAGACTTATCCATAGATTCTTAACTATTTAACCAATTTCCGCACATTAATGCGGCGTCACGTTGTCAAAATCATGATTATATATCCTGTATGATGACTATGAGTAACCTTCGACAAGTAAACTTCCTACAAAATTGCGCAGCAAAAGCAACATCAGTCACCTTCAGAAAGTATTACGTATTTCCTTTCTCTGTTACTAGCTTGTGACAAGGCAAGAGAGAAAAATGTCTTTTAAAATGCATATTAATTCAAAATGGTCTTTTCAATTCCTTCAATAAAGATCAATGTAACCATATTTTTGGATTCAACGTCACATCCCCACTGCTTCACAATTTTCGACCTCGAAAATTACCAAGAAGCGAGCGTTAGAGCCCGAACATGGGTAATTTACTGTCCGAGTGGCCCTCGTAGAAGAACTTATATTGAAAAAAATTGTTTGCGAAGTGAAGAATATTATAGGTCATGTACCTAATTATGAGCCTGTTGTCAGCATAGTCGCATTTCACCTTTTCTTAACAATAATACAGAGAACGTTTACAATTAACAAGGATGGCGTCTCTGTTTAATAACTCAACACAGCTAAATGGAAATACAAGTGTTCAAGTATAATTAACTTCAAATTAACAAATATATGTTAGTTTGACACAGCATATAGCATTACTGATGTACTATATCAAAGTTAAAGGTCAACAACCTTTTGAACATACTACAATTGCAAGTAGTTACGTGAGTGAAATACTACATTAAAGTTGAAAAGTCAATAATGTTTTGAACATGCTACATTTGTAAGTAGTTACGTGAATGAATTACCACACTATAGGTGAAAAGTCAAAACAACATTTTGAACATGTTACATTTGCACGGAGTTAACATTACAACAATCTATTTTATTCATTTATTTATTGGACACCTATTACAGGAAAAGAATATTCTCATTTACAATAGGCTTACATAATTACAAACTATAAATATTGAAACACACAACAAAAAGAAAAATAAAATAAACATGCAATTAACGTCACGAACATGAGAAAACACAAGTAAGAGATATATTTGTATTACTTCCTCCAATAAGAAATACAAATATACAAATAGAACCTAGTATAAACCCAGCCCTTCGTGACAAAAATGAAAGAAAAACAAACAGAACATAACAAAATATAAATATCCAAAATATAAATGTTGAAATAAGATTTCTGTTAAGAAGCAGAAATGTTTTCATTTAATAGAAATACTCTTTTAATTTCAAAATACCATAATCAACGTCAGGTTCGGATTGAAAATCTTTCATAATCAAACATTATATTTAAGAGTTTTTACATAGACTGAATAAGGCATAGCAAAATCTAAGTCGACATTCTCCTGTATCAGCTTGTTGTATAATCGACAAACTCTCGTAATAGGTGAGTTTAAATGTGCCATAGTTTGAGACCTGTTGCAGATAAAAGGTAATCGATTTCTTCTTATTATTATTATTATTATTTTTTTTTTTGATTTTATATTAAATTTCAATAACTTTAGACACTCTGAACAGTCGACAATTCCGTTCACTAATTTGTAGAGGAAAATTAGCTGAGAGCGCTCATATCTAGTTGCCAATGAACTACAACCAAAAATACTCAGGAGAGTTTTGTACGATACCTTTGCTTCATAAGAATTAATATTAAAAACCTTATAATACAGATATCTCAAAAATTTATTTTGGATACGTTCAACATTGTTAATATAGTATCGTAACAGTAATAAGGAGCCCAGACTATAGGAGCATAATCAAGTCTACTTCTAACAAGGGTATTAAATATAGTTATTAAAGCATGCATTACAAAGTCCTCATTACAAATCCCAAAAGCTTAAAAGCCTTATTACATACTTTATCAATATGTACATTAAAAGATATCCTATTATTGATAATAATTCCCAAATCATTGATATTTAAGTTATTAATCTTATAATCAAAATAAGTGGGATTATTTTTTCTTGAAAAGGTTATTGCAGTACATTTATTGATATTGAAATGCAGTTTATTTTTAAGACTCCAGTTATAACAGCTATTTAAATCATCTTGAAGCTTCCAAACATCATTAGGTTCTCTTATTTGTCTATACAGTTTCATATCATCGGCGTACAATAAGCAATTTGAATTTTTGAGAACAGACGGCAAATCATTGATAAATAATACAAAAAATAAAGGTCCTAAGTTAGATCCTTGTGGTACACCTGAGTAAACATCAAATAAAATAGATCTTTGATTATTGAACACCACATATTGTTTTCTGTCTTTTAGGTAAGATGAAATCAATAGAAGCAATTGTTCTGAAAATCCAAAACTAGACAACTTCATAATTAATATATCGTGATCCAATTTGTCGAAAGCTTTTGAAAAATCTGTATAAATTGTATCAACTGAATGATTATTATTGAGGGAATCTGATATATACTTAACGAGAGTAACAAGATTTGTAACTGTTGATCTCCTGGGATAAAAACCATGTTGATAAATTGATATATATGGTTTAACATGATTAAAATTTTTATTATAAAGGATGTGTTCAAAAACTTTAGCTATTGTAGAAATTAATGAGATTGGTCTATAATTTTCTATACTGTAGGATTTCCCTTCTTTAATATAGGACGGACTTTGCTAATTTTCCAAACATCAGGATAGAGAGAAGTTTTTAATATGAGATTATAGATGTGACAAAGAGGTATCTTCAGAACTTCCCCACATCCCTTAACAATGCACGAAGGAATTAAATCAGGACCAGAGGATTTAGACGATTTTAACTTTTTAATGGCATTCACATAATCTTGTTCAGTAATGGAATTGATCACAAGACAGTTATTAACATTTAGGATGGGAGAATAATACCCATTATAATTTGGACGACATGAAGAGTAAACGCTTTTGAAATATTGAGCAAAATTATTGGCAATGACAGAATCAGAAGTAAGTATTTGATTGTTATATACCATATGACTGACTTCTAAATTATTACTCGTTTTGCTCTTAAGGTAATTACAAAAGCATTTAGGGTTTCTCCTTAAGTTGTTTTCTGATTTTCTTATATAAAGTTCGTAAGCCCTATTAATAAGAGTTTTAGCTTGTTTACGTAGCTCCTTAAATTTATTCAAATTATAAACTGAAACACGCATATGTTTTCTATAGTAATTTTTTTCTTTAAGTATACTAACAATTTCCTGCGTAAACCAGCAGGGGTGACGGTGCCTTTTGAATATTTTCTTCTTGGGCACATTACTATCGATAATAACATTTAAAATATTATAAAAGTAATTCACTGCTAGATTAACCTCTTTTATAGCAAGTAACTCTGACCTGTTTTGTTGCCTTAAAGAACTATATAAATTAAGGAAATTAGCTTTACTAAAATTATATACAATACTAGTAGTATGTTTGATACGCGAAATAGTATTAAGGAACAGTTGACAATGTAATGAGGGATGATGTTTATCTTCTTCTAATAAGAGATACATATTTCTAGATACGTTAACTTCCAACTGAACACTAGAGAGAACTAAGTCAAGCGTTTTACCATACGCATTCTTTACTGAGTTCATTGATCTTAAATTATGAAATGAGATAGTTTGCCAAGGACTTACAGATAACATCACCATCTAACAAATCAAACGAGCAGTCTATAATTGAAGGAATATTAAAATCACCAACTATAACAATATTATGAAATTATATATCATCTATTTGTTCAATTTTTCAAAGAATTCAAGATATTTTTCCACTTTAGTATTTGGTGGAAAGTATACAACAATGACATAAATATATTTAGTTGCTATTTTAACTTTTATACGTAATGCTTCAACATAATTTATAGCAATTGGAATTTAAGTAACACTATAGTTCTTTAAAATTGCTATAAGTGCACCACCTCCATCTTTGTGAATTCTATCATATCTAAATACATCATACCTTTCATCAATAAATTCATTATTATATATACCGTCACACAGCCAAGTTTCGGTCAAAAGTATTATGTCTAAATTAGTGGCTGCAATACCTGTGTACAGTTTATGTAATTTGGTTCGAATACCCCTAACATTTTGATAATTTAAAAATAACGTCTGATCATTGCTATTCATATTTTACGTTAAACTTCTGACCTCATCAATAGTAGTAAGAGTATATACAAAGGAGTCATCAGCCTTTTTCCTTAATTTGATACTACCCGCATAGTCAACCCAAAGAAAAGGAAAGTTTTCTGTCTCTTAACTTTCCTGGCCTCACTAAAGATTATTCTACGGTGCAATGTTAAACTCTGGTTGACATAAATAGTCCCACCCACTGACAGACTAAGATCTTTACAACTGAGATTTCTTTTCACTTTTCTTTTTGCAATAAATTTATCCTTATCTAATCTCCTAACAAATCTAACAATAATACCTGGTTCTGGTTGGCTGGGAGATTTCTTCAACCCATGACATATATCTATCATATCATTAGTAACACTTATGTAAAATGCTGTACCTACTCTCTTAATTATATTATTAACATCTTCGTTTGGTAAGACAGGTATACCTTGTATTTCAATTGTGTTCCTTCTACTATACTGGTCCAATTCATCTACTTGAACTTTTAATTTGTCAAATTGTTTTTTTTAACGATAGATTTTGATTTTTTAATTCGTCAAGTGTATTCATGCATTTATTCAATTCCTCAGTTTGATATTTGATGAGTTACAATTCTCATCAATTTTTTCATGGATGGTGTTTAAGGAAGCGCCTAACTCATCCTCCAGTCTTTTATTAGAGCCTTTAATTTCGTCGACTTCCTTTTTGATTGATAGTAACAAATTGTGTACTTCAGACAAAGTGGGGAATTTTTCAGCCTTATCCACAGAACTGTCACCAGACATGGATTTCCGTCGGGCCTTCTCACAATCTTTACATCGCCATACATTATCTGAGGATTTAAGAAATTTCACATCTTCTTCCGTCAAGTCAACACAAGCACTGTGACAAATATTGCTGCACTCCTTACACTGAATTTTTGAATTTACATCTAGACTAGACACTGATTTCGAACATTTACCGCAGATTCCCATGATGTACCACTCAAGAGAAAAAGAAGAAAAATAAGGAAAAAAAAAAAAACGGTGTGCACCCGAACAATGTGCTCCCAAATTCTTCTTTTATTTAAATGATTGGTTTTCTGACAGGTAAGAAACTAGCTTTTTTTTTAACATTTGTAAATATGGCAATTATGTGATACGTATTTTTCACCAGTTTTTAATGTCACTACTTGAGTTCAAAGTTTTTGCTTGCATATGACCTGGTACTACGCACTTGGGAAAATTACCAAGAGTGAGTTAGCAATGCTGAATAGTTTGTTTACATTCGATGCTAGAGTATCACGTAAACTGATAAGTGGATTTTATAATGACCAGTGAAATAAAATGACTGTATCCCATATTTGTCGATGGCACTGGTACTTACTTGTCAATGCGGATACATCAGCTGCCTCTCACATGCAGAAAAACCACTGAATCACATCATTAAAACTGGAGCACATTTACAGTCACATACTCACAAGGGTTGCAAACTCACAAGGGTGTTGTCTGCCCTTGCCTTGGAAGTTCAGAATAGCTAACAGTTCTCATCTCCTTCAAAGATTCATTACAACAGAATCGTGCATAAAACATTGAACAACAGACACCCATATTTTACAGGAATTTTGTTATATGGAAGGAGAGGCATAGAGTGAAAATAACGATATATAGTAAATTAGACTACTTGAAAATAATAGAGAACCGTTCGGTTTACCATTCTAACGATAATTTTGTAATGTTCAGAACACTATCTCAGATTCGAACTCAGTTTTTTAGTATAGTTGAGTCACTATTGGTAGAGTCTGAAACTTTTATTAAGAGTAAGTATTGATATAGAGTTACGTATGTTCAATGCTTCCTATCTAGTGAGATGTGTACCATCTCATATTCAACGAAATAGGGTCCCATTAGAAGTGAACAGTACACAAGTAAGAATTAGTATTGCTACAATTAGTAACGAATGTTGTATACTCAGGAGCACAATTAGTTTGCATTATTCCATTACATTACGTAGATTTTATTATCCATATTGTGCTTATGAAGTGATTGAATGAATGAAACATCAACAATTGGTTAAGAGATTAACGCATTTGTGGCATCTAATTGAATGAAATTAATGGAACATGAATGGAAAAGAAGAAACACCAATACATAGGTTATGGTAGATTACGTAGCAAATCAGTCTTGTTACGTTGTTTACAAAGATGAGTGAATATTTATAAATTAGTCACCCCAAGTGAGTAATGGGTAAAAACAACAATTAATGGGGTTTAGAAGTCAATTTCTGTAGTTACATAGCAATGCAGATATTTGATTACATACAGATTCGAAATATCTAAGAGGGGCTGACTTACTATTGTTGACTACCATTGATTTATTAGTATTTTTTTTAAACAATGAAATCCTAGTATGTAAGGTCATGAAGAATCAAGGTGACTATTGTCACTGGAATTTTGCAGGTTTTTAATACTACAATTTTAAATTTTAATTTACTATTCCATTGTATATTATATTATTTCTTGCGTGACAAAAGCAACAAGACAATTAGAAGTTTAAGATTGAGTTGACCTGTAGTCGCCGCCTTGAGTCTACATGTCGGTGAAACTATAATATTGGAACCCTGTTTCATTATGAGTGCTCTCATTTTGGACCCAAAATAAGGGGTGATTTCCTCTCTTTCCTTCCTCCTCTTTTGTGCGTTTTAAAAGTTTACAGGTGTATTCAAAAGGAGCGAGGAAGGAAAAGGATCCCTTGTTGTTTATTAGTCGGGGACTTCGGAGCATCGAACCAATACTTAGTTAGATTTGGAACCTCCACACGTAGTGGTTCTTGCTTCCGCTAGAGGTCGTGGGCGAGTTATCAGGTATACCGAATTTAGCCAATTAGAGAATTTTAATCATTCACATTTTATTAACTTCTCGCTGGCGTTAAAGTATATTGTCACAGGCGATTATTCGCAACCTTAGATTAGGTAAAACCGCAGGCATTTCCTGTTGACTGGCTATAATTTGCATAGGCAGGAAGCGTGTGCCACTTCGTCTAAACACCTACGGAAGTTCCAACACAAAATTGAGAACTTTAAGTTCTATACTCATATTCTTCCATCAACGAAAAGAGTATGTTCGAACAGATGATCCCGTCCTAAATCAAGACACAGGGAACTTAGACTACAAACAGGATTACATTATTTCTAACTTTAGAAAAACGAAAGTCTCACAAAACTTTATTACGTCTTACGTTACTATGTTAATACTATGATAAGATAGGGAAAACTCCGAGAAAAGCCACACGCACTATGTTTGAACCAAAAAAGGCCACTTTGTGAGAATGGGATTGAACCAGAGACTCCACGAGCAAGACGTGAGCGCTCTAGTACGGAGCCAACCCTTTTATATGTATATCAATTATGTGCTCTTCACACGTTCATATATATTAATTTATACAACCAATAAATGTGAATTTACAATTATGTACAAATTCATTTCAATTTCAGTGCACGAGATGGACAAGGTTTTAAAATTAAGTGTTACAATTTAATCTATGAAACATATTTTTTCTAAGCAGTCTATTTCGTTTGAGTAGTGAAAATTGATGTCAGTCATCTGGAATTTCGTTACAATTTTACTCATAGTTTAAGATATAAACTAGTTATTAACTATACAACACACGTTTTTTGGAACTGGGTTTTTAGAGGTTATCTAGCTTTTTGTCAGGAATGTTCTACATTAAGGCAGGAATAATACCTTCGGTTTATATATATATATTTAGATGTCACCGAAGCAAGTGACGGAGAACACTGAAACCACATGAGTAAATAATAAAAATTTAGTACAAAGCAAGGCTGTTCTTAGCTGAACACGTATCCCATAGCATGTATTAGCAAAAGCTAAGTGTACTTTATTTTTTTAACATTTAAATTAAGTGTACAATGTTATTTTAAACTTTCAAATTGACTATTTAAAATCATTTCACCAAACTTTCTATGGACAAACCATTGAGATAAGAAATGGTTTGCATTGCTATTGAGGTATTAGGTTTTTATTTCTTGAAGGACTTGCTAGGTTATCTTTTCTATACAGCTCTCAAAGTATGATTTGCATCACTAGTAAAATATCAGTAGATGTTTTAAAAGAAATCGCTGTTGATTATTATGATGGAAATAGCCATTGGGAATTTTGGCACTTAAACTATAAATATATTGATCTTTACAAAGTTAATAATAGATGAAATCCTTTTGCTTTTTGAACTTTAATTTACAACACTATGGAACAACAGCATTTCCCTTCATGATAACTAGTCATCGCTAGCTTTCTCATCTAATGATAGGTAACATGGTGTTCTTCATTAAATACACAGTCAATTTTACTGTTTATGTACAGTTTCGTTTAAGAAAGTTGATTTATATTTCCAAATTTGGCTCTCTTCACTGATCTAATGGTGCACGAGGTATTATAAGAAGTCCCCAGTTCGATTACCGGTTGTAGAGTATATCGAACTTACTACAGTAGTTCAGTTCCCACTTTAAGCTGTAGGTCTCGTCCTATATAATCCTCCTGTTGACAAAGGACGAAAATGATTTCGATCATTCCAATTCTAAATTTAATTTATATATCATTATTTGCAAATAAGGACCACCTGTCTACACTAGTTTGTGATACGTGTAAATTTCGTGTTTTCCAAATTAATGAATGTTATTTCCTAATTTTCTAAATTTTTGTGAAAAGATTCTTTACCACACGTTGAGGGTAAATTTATAGGTTAATATGAAGTTCAACTTCAATAATGTTAATACTTGTAAAACATTTCAAGTTATAGTAGTTCCATATACCACCCAGGCTTGATGATAGCTATTATGAGTGAAAAACTCTCTCTATTTTTAATTTCCTCTAGGCTGTTTATGAGCCTTTGACGTTGATCTCAGAGTATATATATTCTAATATTTATGTAGGACAATAAAAAGTAAAATAAACCCTTATCCAGATAATAAAGAATTACAATCCAGTTTCTCAATGGTACTAAGCGTTCTCAATATGTAATGAAATGTTTTAAGTGAAACGATATTTTAGGTTGTCCGGAGTAAAATACGTGACTACCATCATAACCCCGAACAATACCAAGAGTCACGAACCCGAGAAATCTCAGGTCAGAGATGTTTCAAAGAAAATTTATTTACCTCAGGTCTTCAAGGCTTAGAGAGAACAGAACATAACAGAACAAATGCAAATTATTATTAATGATTATTTATTAAAATAAACTATAAACAAACAAAATATTAAAAGAAAACGAAAAACAATAACTGACAATGGATAAGATGACGTAAAATAACACAACATTTTAAAAAGGATATAGCTCATTCTTTATAATTCAAAAGATCCTCTACAGCAATATGACTAGCAATATGTGTATGCCAAGTGGCACCTGTTCTAGTTTTTGTATCTTGAAATTTGGTAAGTCATGGCTCTGAAAAATTTTAAACTATTACTTGAGCCATGACAAGATTAATGTTGTCTAGGGGAAAGAAGTTATGATTATAAAAACTTCGTCATTAACAAAGTCAAAGACATATTTACCTCATATAAGGTGACGTCTCACGAGGATAGAACCTCTGCTGCTGGTAGTTGGAGAATGACTCTTCGAATTT
Organism: Thermobia domestica; assembly: GCF_964235325.1. NCBI lineage: Eukaryota > Metazoa > Arthropoda > Insecta > Zygentoma > Lepismatidae > Thermobia > Thermobia domestica. Next base: position 216,049,847 of record NC_137459.1, on the reverse strand, counting down.
TGTAAATTTTTGTTATATATTTTTCAGATAGGGTGTTGGCCGGAACATACAGTCACACAATGTTAATTGACGTAATTGTAAGTAAGGGGGAATCGAATAGTATGATTAGGCGGAGTTTATGGTGATTCCTTTGACATGTTTATTCGTGATTGGTTATGAACTTGAGTATCAGAATTTGAGTAGGATGGCATAGCGACGTAGAGATAGGAAGAATATCCGTTTTCCGGATTTCATTATTTTTCCTGTTTTTCTTAATTTGACTATCCACTATCGATGATGACAAAATTCCTGTAGTTGCTACAACCACATTTTCCGTACAATGTGTTTCCCGTAGGAAACCACAACCATCAAAATTTAACTTTGTGGTTTCTGCATTTCCAGGATAATATCTGCCATCTTGTTATTCTTGGAGCGTTGAAAAACTGGAATTTCATTTTTCAGTTAGAATAATAATAAAATTTCAAGTCCAAAACCAACCAAGAGAAAACAAGTCTCTGTTATATGAAAAATAATTATTTAGTTAATCTAAAATTATCTATAAATTATCCAAATCAAAAAATCCCTTGCACACTCCCCCACTAGAAAAATTTGGAAGTCCCTTTCCAAACAATATGGGCTCATAAGTATAGGCATGCAATTTATAATGTATAAATTGAATGCTCTTAGAAGATACTAGAACAGATTCACTTGGTAAGGAAGGGTTTTCTCTTCACTACTTCTTACTCATACCTCGTATATGAATTGTTAATAACAAACATTAATACTTCATAACAGAATAACGTATGTTTCAACATCACAGTGTCCAAAATAAAATTGATATATATTTGAAATATCTATTGGCAAGAAAGTTATTTTTTATGTTGAAGTTTAGTTCAAAGTTTATAAATCTTTTTTCATCGTACTGTTGTAAGACCGAAAATATTTAATTAAATGTCACCTTCCCTTTCAAAAATTTTTGTGCAGCTTACACATGTGTAAATATGTTGATACTTACTCCTTAAGGCAGTATACTATGAGCAATACAATACAATATATGTTATGGTAGGTTATATCACATCACATTGATTCTTAATGATTTTTCTTCTTTTGTTTGAAAGCCATATTCATATAAGCACCTGACATATGAACACAGGAGAAAAGAATGGAAATGTTATATCTGACAGAATACAGCACTGAAGGAGAATGAATACTCTACAAGATGCGAATTATAAGTGATCAGAATACATTATGTTTAAGTAGATACAACATAAAATAATTAAAATAAAAATATCATTCATAGTGCTGTATGTAATACCATGGAATTAATTTAATACCCAAACGGTCCTTCTGCTATAACTACATGGTTGTCAAACATTTACAGTGATATACTTTTTATAAAACAATTACAAATTTAATTAATCCCAACCAATATAGTAAGTACAACAAAACTAATTAGATTAGTAAAAGAAACATACAATTAATAGTAAGATTGAGATAAATTCTTTTAGTCTCTACAATCGTACTACTATTTGAATTTTACTGGCGCCTTACATTTTGCACACACCAGAGACAAAACAATAATTAATATGAGAGACGGATTATCTGTTTATTAACACACTTAAGAAGTTACCTTAACATATTTAGTTTATATGAGGATTACTTAAATTTAATATTTTACTTCCCGATACTGAACTCATTAACATTAATGCCAAAAAGTATTTTCTTTACAGCTTTTTTGAACTTATTCTGAATGAATTATTTAATAATGAAATAATCGTCCTCACATAAACGAGTTTAGTTAGTTCGTAAGCGAATTCGGATGGTTATTTATCATGTAGTGATATTCATCAAATTAATTTTGAACTTGTATTTTTTCTAGTTATGACCACTCAAAGTACCTAAGACAGAGATATTTTTAAAGATCATGTCATACTATAAGTTTGATCCGCACACAATCTATGTTGGAACACAAATGATCAACGCTGATTAAATTATGATTATATCCGATTTACTTACGAATACGAAACATGAGATATGCTAGTATCAGTTATTTATTGTTTACAGATACACCTCCTGGTATCCCATCTTATTATTTACTTATTCATCAACACTACATTCGATTTCAGTTACTGAAAGGACAAAATTTCAACTTTACATAAATTAATTACTAGACCAAATTGTATTCATGGATTATTTTCCTTTCATTCAATAATTGTTATACACATTATATACATTTATTTTTAACTGTACTGATGCCAGCATATTTAGTTACTTTTTTAATAACCTAACCATTATATATATCATTTAGTATTTATGCTTTCCTAAATTATTATTTAACTAAGTCATGACCTCCAAAGTTCGATTTCAATCTTAATATTGTAAGACACTATTTCAGGAATGATATGTTTTTGCGATGTTTCTTAATACAAAATCACATTTGAAACTACCTTTTTGTTTTGTAATTGATAAAACCAAATTTCTTTATTTTCCTTTTTGGAATATACTCAGTTAATCCGAATTAATTTAAACAATTGAGCTGAAGGCTCTCCTCGCAAGCATTAGAATGAAATCAACTTACAATACCTTACGCGAGATGCATACTATTCGAACCAAAATATAGTTACACTTATAGCGTAAATTTAATTTTGTATAATTGATTTTTTATAGATATACAAATTATATTCATTAGTCTAACCAATAAAAATTAACACAAGAGCTCATTTCAGTACCTCAAATGATAGACAGTAATGTGCAATAGATAGTGAACTTAATAAATATTGATTTTACATCATGCAACATATTTTCAAGTAGATTACTGCAATCTTTCTCTAGAAGATATTTTTTCCTGTTCAGTTTAACATTTTTAAGTAATTTGTTCACATACTTGCAACATACATAATAATTTAGCTTTAATGTTTGGTTCCTGAATTGCAATGGATGGAAGTCCATATCGAGTCTCGCATCATCAACATCGGAAGTTTACATCAAGCCATCAACAAGAACTAGGTTCGATTCCCAATAAGATATTTTTAGCTGAAAAACGAAAAGATTTTAGTAACGAATGCATCATTACGGCAGTCTATAGCTTAGCAGATAGTGTTATCAGGATTCAGAATAGGAAGGTCAATGCTACTTCCGTGGCTTTGCAGTTGAGATATTTCCGTTCTTAACAGTCAGAGTGTATTACTTTGTGAGCATAGTGCGTGTGAAATGAATTCGAAAACAAGAAACAAAATGTGTGCAAAATTTCTACGTGCATGTGAGCGTAGGCGAATATTTTCATATTTGTGTATGCATAACAGGTGTATTCCTGTAAATTAACATTAAACGTGATATAAGTTCTGCCAAATTAAAGGCAAGCAAAGTAAAATAATAATCATTTTGCGTTCTCTAAAGGTAAGTACGTATTGCTGTTTTTAACTGACATATAGTTTGTTTAATCTCTATAGACTTTTTTTTTTTTTTTTTTTTTTTTTTTTTTTTTTTTTTTAGCGTTGTGATGACCTTCGTATTTTGAGAATGATTGGCTATTAAAATCAATTAAATTGTAAGAGTTTTTATTTTTATTTTTGCTTTTGTTATTGTTCTTTAATCAACAAAACAATGCAAATTAAGATAGTAAATTCCACAATTTTTAGCATTGAAGTTTACTAACAGAAAGTTTGAAAATTTTATATTATAATCACTAAGTAAATTTTAATTTAATTTCATTAATTGAAATTAAACAAAATCAACAAAATTTAATGTTAATTCTTAGTCATTTCAAATAATTCAAGATGCAATTGACATTTATTCTATATTCTTTTTAATGAAATTACCTTTTAAAATCATAATTTGATAGCCAATCATTTTAATGAAAATTTATATTCAATAAAATATCTATTCTAAATGCATAGGAGTATGTCTCTTCAATTGTGTCATATAGGCGTAGTACTCATATGGTTGAATTTTTAATAGCATTGGGATTGTCTCCAAAACTTTGTTCTCAAATTAAAATCAGTACCACCTAAACATAGGGGTTGCATATCATATTTTACACACACACACACACACACACACACACACACACACAAAAAAAAAAAATGCTTTCGTACAACTATCTGTAAATTCCACATTTATGCAATGGCAGGGATGAGTTTTATTCTTGTTTTCCGTATAACACAATTGAATCGACTAACTCAAGAAAATCAAAGTAAATTGAAATCGTTTTTGCTGCAAAAGAAAACATTTTAACCAGTCGTTAATGGATCTCCAGTTGTTACCCTCTCTTCTTATGTATGGACTGTATGCATTCTTATGGGCTGACTTATCCATGCACATCCATGTAACAATACAGTTTTCGGTTATATATATCCTGAAAGATAGTGAAGGTTAGTTCTTGTGTTCACATTTCTTCAACTGATTTTCAAATTTTCTTCTCACAACCTAATATAATAAACCACAATTCAGCATAAATACTATGGTATATGTATGAGTTAACACATTCAATGATTATATAATGTTTATTAGGCTTTCTCTTTTTAAATATGATGGGCGTATTTTTTAGGGTTATCCTTTCATTCCACAATATTTTCATTCCACAATATTTCAGCCATAGGACAAATGACATGCAGTCGACTTTATTTATTGCAGCCAGCTTTTGGACTATATTTTTTAATCCCTCACTGATCTATGGTCAGCATAACAATTATCTGATCTTTCACAAGACGCGAAGCTCGGTTTTTAACCGGAAACGTTTACGTTGCTTTCTTGAATTTTTCCTATATCTGTCTATACAGATTAAATACAGTATAAGCATGAATATGTATACTCTATAGGTCTTCCAAATGTCCATTTACATAAGATTTTCTTATTTGGCTATTCTTGTACAGGCCCAAGGTACTGCGATCGTCACTGAAGTAATAATAGATTATATTCATATCCCACGTTCACTATTATACGCCATACTACCATGAAAATCCAATAAACGCTTGCATGTGGCTTATGGCGTATATTTAGTATGTATAACGCTGTACACCAAAACAATCAATTATTCTGAATTAAACTACCTTTCAAGTTCAATGATGATCCCTTACGAATTATTTGCCTAGCTTTCCATAGTGATATTCCCTCGGTACTACTCATTATATAATCATTAATTACTATTAATTTTAACTTTTACTCTTAATCCTAATTTTAGTTCTAATTCATTAAGAAACTATTCTAAGGTTAATGTTAATAAATATTCTGTTAATCTATTCCAATTTTTTGGTGTTTGCATGCTCTATACATTTTTTCAATAAAAGGGTAATAGTGGCGTACCGTAGCTATTTGGGATAGCTAGCTTCCACTTCTTATATAAGTAGCTGTTGTTTATTATATAGTCAACCTATAGTCTTTAATTTATTAGATATTCGAGGAAAGAATTATTTCAGCTAAATTCTTTAATGTTTTGCTCTAAGAAGGAAAAGAGAAAAAGGGAAAGGTGAGACACTATTACATTCTATATAACTACTCATTTCCTTTGTAATACTATAAGATGATTCTATCCATTCGCTCTCAACCTACAAATATAGGAAATTCCTTCCCAGCTTAGTGGAACTAAGTCACACTACTCGGTCATAGCCAATAGTGTATACTACCCTTAAACAATCTACAATGAATAGTACTTTACGGAAATGAAACGTTTGTGTGAAGGGACAATTGTAAAAGTGTAAACTAGTGAATGCTACTTGTTACTGATTAATAGTTGTCAATGATATTTTTCGTAATTAAAGTTAAAAAACTGCTGATGGACATCTTTTAGTGCACAAGTGTACATACCAAGGAATATTTCATTGACCGCGAGTGTACATTCTATTTCTCACACTCGGTTGAATATATATTTTTTTTTTTAATTTTTTTTTAACGAAATATTTTAGAGCAAGAGAAACAAGGAAAAGATGTTTCAGATTGTCTAACGGAAGAAGTACAATATCACATCATCCGGAGGTAGTGACAACCCGAATTCCGGAAGTAAGATAAAAGAAAGATTATTTTGACGTGACGTAATCCTAATCAGCAAACAACGTCCTTTAATAGTTACATAAACTTTTTGTTGAGGTTTATTTTTCTTTCTCGTGTATCTAATATTTAAAGGAAGTACTTCTAGCAAACAATTGAAAAGGAGTAAGAAAAATTATTAAATCGAGAATGTAATGATTTTTCTACATTAAGTGGAATTACATAAAAAACTATGTTAAAAGGACTCGAATAAAAATAAAACTATCAGTAACGTCAAGAATATAAAAAAATGAGATTTTCCGACTAGATGGACTGGAATTCGAATCCAGCTCACTACATACGTTTTCACATTTTTCCTTTAGAACAATAATTCCTACCGATGGCACGGCAGTATGCGACTATAGAAACATAATTTAACTATTTACTGCACATTTCATACTATATTGTAGTGATTTACTCATTATAACGCTTTATCATATATTTATTTCATATCAGCCTTCCATACATTAACTAATTGATTTCAGAAATTAACACATAAGCACTTTTATTGTTAGAATAGGATGGGAGGATTGTTGTTCATTACAATCTATCATAAAATACAAATAATTCTCAAATAATTTAGATTGTTTTATAGAGAAGCTACAATTCTTCCTTGCCTACCTTATGAATTTCCTTTTAATTCTTACTACGACAGATTAATAACTCTATCGTTCCACATGTGAGGATTTTATAGTGTAGCCATCTTCGACCAACTGTCATGACTACCCGAACCCAATATGTAGTACAGACTACAAAATGGTTCTGTTATGTAAGGGCATCCCACGAGACCTAGGCTCGGTAATTACTCTTAATTTATTTATATATATTTATTGCGAAATTCTCTCAAGATAGTAAAATTCCTATATTAGCCATTATATGATCTTTCTGTGGAACTCTCGGTTGTAGTGTTACCTATGTATCTGTATCGTATTTCATTCGTTTATCCATCCTCCATATAGCTCTAGGGAAAATTTAGCTCTCAAAAACAATATAGTATCGTGTGCGATACCTGAACACGACATTTTAGGTTGGAATAATAATTTGACAGTCTAAAAACCCCTATAGTGGCCTGGAAAATGGATTTCGTATCGGAGCTTCGCTCGCCACTTATGACCAATGAGAATCCAGTTCATCTACGTCAAAATAGAAGGAAGACGAATTACGTGCCCCTCTACACAGATATAATCTCAGTTCGTTATTGAACCAGTATTTTTCCGTTTCATCCTCATATCCGACGAAGCAAAGGAACCAGATTCTAATAAAGTACCCACTTTATTCGTATGAAGGAAATCTTAACATATTTTCTTATAAAGGTTAATTACCCTAGTCTATATACAAGTATAACGATAATAAAATACAAAGCATGAAGCATATAACATTTTTTCCCCATATTCCAGTTAAGAGGTAAAATCAGAAGGTTTTCTTTTAGTGGCGGCCCCCGATTATCACCACTTTTATATCCACTTCTTTTTCTCAACCGTGCCTCAACTGTTTTTATTAGGGAAATAAGGCAAAAGCTAACTATTCTAAGCACTTCTAAGCATAAATAAAATGTAACTATATGAATAACATATTTACAGTTTTTATTATTATTATTATTATTATTATTATTATTATTATTATTATTATTATTATTATTATTATTATTATTATTATTATTATTATTATTATTGTTTTAAGATTTCTTCTATTCCAACCAGTATACTAATATATTTCCTTTTTGTAGCTTAGAAGGTTTTGTCGGAAGGTTTTAATGACGTGCACGTACATGAATATAGTTACCCATTCCAACATGTAACCAACCTTGCTATTCAAAGGAATATATTGATCCTCTCATTCAATAAAGTTGACTTTACTTCCTACAGTGGGTAAAGACGTTAATAATCTATACTTCGTGACTAAATATTCTGTTTTCTAGAATTCGTATCTTGAGACAATCTCCAAAAATATATGTTTTTGCGAATGCTATTCCCACCTAAGGCTTAAGCATGAAACCTTAATGATACGTCTTTATGCCCTTTGCACAAGACGACCTCACATATCTCTCAGTATCTATAAAATCTACTAACAACACACCCCTATTCAAAGGCATAGCAAGTAGAGATTGCGTCGTTTCTATGTTTGCAACAATATTTTACGTTTATTTTCCCCTATCCAGTGAAGATGTCGCGTGAGATTCAAGTGCCCTAACCACTAGCGAGCAATATGCACAGTTAATGTATTTACTTGCAGTATTGTTTCAACTTGCTTCACACCTCATAAGCAAATATTATCTACTTAAGGGATTGCTAGGGATAATACACAGGCTACCGATAATTCGATAGTGGAGTTTCTACGATTTTCATTAACAGTTTCCCGTCCTCCGCTCGGGATACCTTATCTTCCATTAACTTACGAAACATTAGTAATATTACTGAGTCATATTGACTACTTACTATACCCAATTCTCAGTAAAAGAATGGATTAATCATAATTCCATATATGTGTTTAGTGTAAAGAGACTGTGGCCCTCAATCTCATTTACCACCTATAGGTATATCTGTCCATTTTCCACAATATATTCCATATGAAGGGATTATGGGTCTTTTCTAGTTCTTCAATGAGCGCTCTTTTCTGTTATAAGCAGCTAAAATTCTCTGAACTTAATTACAATATGCATCTCTCTAACAAATAGAATATAATATTTTCATTTAAAACTACCAACACTTATCTCTTAGTTTCTTCACTGGATTAACTTTATATACTTCTTTTCTTAATAATTATCAGAAAATGGAAACAAAATTGAACATAACGTTTCTAAGAACAATCCTCCTATCTTTCCTACTCCTTACTCAGTAAGTTGTCTAATTTTCATCTTCTCTTTTAAATAACATTAGAATAGCTTCGTTCTAGTCGGTTATTCAGACGAAAAATATTCTCTTTCTTTACACGATCAAATTGAAACTTTAAGGAACAATGCTTCTTTCAGCCACTTTCTTCTCTCTTTTATTTATTTATTTCTTAGAGCGATTACAAGAAGCAAAAACACTTCATTGACTCGATCTGGTTTAGGATGTGGTAAAAATGCGTTTTCTCCGAAGATAAAAATAGCATCACCTTTCTTTTAATAACAACATACTATCTTTAATTACTATTTCATCCTGAATAACCATCAACTCTACTGTTATCTTATAACTAACGGAAAAAGGAAAAAAGAAAACGAATAAGAGGTAATACATTAGTTAGTATACCTATTTTTACTGGAGCTAAGAGCTGCTAACGTGAGATTCCGAGAGCACAAGTAATATTTTATTCTAATTCAGTTATCAAAATCTGCATTAAAAAGCAATATTCTCTTAACTTACGCAACTCACTAACTACTGCTGTTTCTATAAATAAAGCTTCATGGTTCTCACTATCATACAGAACGTATAAAATACTGGAGTGCTACTTTTAACTTTTTTTTTTTTTTGCTTAACAATGTTTAGTCTATCCAACGTAATAGGAATACTAACGCAAATGTAAAATTAGAATATAATCAACAGTCTTATTGCTAATATATTAAATACAATAAATCATAACAATTAATAGTTGCTATAATCGTTAGTTTGTTATGCTCTTCTTGAAGAAAATAGGAGAAAAAGAACAGGTGTCCTACTCTCATAACAGATTAATTTTTAGTCCATGGAACTACATACCGCAATATAGACATTAGCTCTGTTCTGCTACAATTCTGTCTCATACGATAGAATATGATTAGGTCCTGAAAAAGACCTAAAACGCCTTAATTATCCCGGACTAAGAGCCCCCATTTGAAACGATATTTTAGGTTGTCCGGGGTAAAATACGTGACTACCATCATAACCCCGAACAATACCAAGAGTCACGAACCCGAGAAATCTCAGGTCGGAGATGTTTCAAAGAAAATTTATTTACCTCAGGTCTTCAAGGCTTAGAGAGAACAGAACATAACAGAACAAATGCAAATTATTATTAATGATTATTTATTAAAATAAAATATAAACAAACAAAATATTAAAAGAAAACGAAAAACAATAACTGACAATGGATAAGATGACGTAAAATAACACAACATTTTAAAAAAGGATATAGCTCATTCTTTATAATTCAAAAGATCCTCTACAGCAATATGACTAGCAATATGTGTATGCCAAGTGGCACCTGTTCTAGTTTTTGTATCTTGAAATTTGGTAAGTCATGGCTCTGAAAAATTTTAAACTATTACTTGAGCCATGACAAGATTAATGTTGTCTAGGGGAAAGAAGTTATGATTATAAAAACTTCGTCATTAACAAAGTCAAAGACATATTTACCTCATATAAGGTGACGTCCCACGAGGATAGAACCTCTGCTGCTGGTAGTTGGAGAATGACTCTTCGAATTTTGTAAATTTTTGTTATATATTTTTCAGATAGGGTGTTGGCCGGAACATACAGTCACAGAATGTTAATTGACGTAATTGTAAGTAAGTGGGAATCGAATAGTATGATTAGGCGGAGTTTATGGTGATTCCTTTGACATGTTTATTCGTGATTGGTTATGAACTTGAGTATCAGAACTTGAGTAGGATGGCATAGCGACGTAGAGATAGGAAGAATATCCGTTTTCCGGATTTCATTATTTTTCCTGTTTTTCTTAATTTGACTATCCACTATCGATGGTGACAAAATTCCTGTAGTTGCTACAACCACATTTTCTGTACAATGTGTTCCCCGTAGGAAACCACAACCATCAAAATTTAACTTTGTGGTTTCTGCATTTCCAGGATAATATCTGCCATCCTGTTATTCTTGGAGCGTTGAAAAACTGGAATTTCATTTTTCAGTTAGAATAATAATAAAATTTCAAGTCCAAAACCAACCAAGAGAAAACAAGTCTCTGTTATATGAAAAATAATGATTTAGTTAATCTAAAATTATCTATAAATTATCCAAATCAAAAAATCCCTTGCACAAGTTTTCTTTCGTTTACCCTTATAAATAGTAATTTTGTTAATAGCAAATTGACGTTTATATAAAGTTGTACGTGGAAATTCTATTTTCTTTTACTAAGTTGAATTATAATTTAACAATTCTCCATGATATGCAAAAGTAAATAAATAAATATTAAATTTCACATACTTTGTGCAAGAGGTATATCAGTTAAGTGTTAAAAGATCTATAAAAGGAATGGTAGAGTTTGAAAATTATAGAGAAATTTCGAGAAGAAAATTGTATTTAAACTATGCTGCCTTACGTTCATATATACACATGGTGAGGGGACGTACTGTATCTCACAGTTGTCAATTTAAAATGATAGTGAAATGACCAGCTTCGTATGATGGAAGATTCAAGTACCCACTGTTAATAAATTATTTACCATTTTATAAAAAGATTTTAGTACTATATCTAGTTTTAAGTAGTAGGTAATTAATTAATATATCCTACTCGTTATCGAAAACAGTGAAGAAATTCAAAATCGAGACTACATTTTTCATAAATGTGGATAATTTATGTGTGGTTTTTCTAATATTACAAATATGTAGTGCTGATAACTATAAATCGTACTTTGCTCTCTTCCTGGTCTAGTAGCAGCACGCGTGTCTTTTGTGAACGAGGAATCGAATAGTGGGAGAGCATCAAATGCACTGCAGTGGTTGCAGATTCTACTTTAAACTCTGTCTCGTCTATATAGTCTAGCTGCTGGTAAAGGGTATAAATACAAATCAAATAACGAATCAATTTAGATTGTTTATATCTTTCTGGAGAAAAAATACAAAATAATAAAGTTTTTTTATATATATAAAAAAAGTAAAACTCGAGTGCGAATATTTATATAATTATTGCGCAATTTTCACGTGGTCCTTTTCTCCATGGTGGTGCATGGAAGTACGTTTTCATGTCTTATTTTTCTGTTCTTAACTAATGTTTCCCACAAATATTTAGCATTGTTGCAACCTAAATTGGTTTTAATATCTTAGTTTAAATGTCTGTTTGGTATGTGAATTAACTGAGTTATTTACAGGCAAGGTAAAAATTAATATCTGCTTGAGTTCGAAAAATTCGAGTGTGATTTGTGTAGTGGTCATAAAAGACGAACATATGTATTACAATACAATCCATACTACTACTTAGAGTTGTGTTCGAAACTTTACTATACTGGGTTTTAATATGTATCCTGACGCTATATCCTAGAAGTGTTGTTGTGTTCCAGATGGAACATATTTTTCTGGACACTGTGTGTGGAGCGTACTAATTTCGAATACAGTAACTTCTGCTTTTCTACATCATAGCTCCCTGTGTTTTAATGCAAATTGTTTCTTTTTATTTCCTGATGTAGGTCAACGCTGAGAATTGTGGCTTTATCGGGAACTGAACCTGGGTATTCTAATTATGTGGGTACCTGAAGGATTAATATAGCATGTCGGTTTTAGACAAGTAATTACCTAGTTTCTCCCTTCATGTAATAGAGATTATATTTTATTTTCCAGTGGTTTCTGTGTCTGTGCTTTAACCTTCATCTAGAAAAGATCCGTTAGGTTGAAACTTCTACAAAGTTTGAAACTCACCTTAAACTTCTATAAACTAACTAAATTAAGTAAGAATCTGTACATGGTATTGTTTCATTTAAGAGTAGATAATTTTTGCATTTATTACTAATTAAAATTAAAAATTAATATTTTTTACAGGTGTAAGTAGAGAAACGTAATTATAAAGGAGCTAGCAAATCAGCTTGTGCATAAACAACTGCATTAGAAAAATCTTAGTACATGGTATTTTGTGCATATTGATTTTGAGTATTAATCTGTACTCGGTGCTTTTACTGATAAAGACTCTTCAACTCCAAGATTAGATGATGTTCCCTCTTTGATTAAAACTTCACCTTTTTTCCGAATGTAGTTCATATCGTAGTGATCGTAATTATCGGAGAATGAAAGGTATTGACAAACTAAATACCAAGTACAAGCGCTAGGATTAGGTAGAATCTTCCGGAGTTAAAAATTTATCAAGTACGGACGGAGACTCGTTAGGTTTTTTTCTGATCAGTACGTCGAAGTGTAATTCCTTAATAAATTTTTAACTCGGGTAAATTCCACCTAATCCTAGCATTTGCACTTGATATTTAATTTGTCAAGTATGATGTAAACAGGCTATTTGTTCCGTAAAAATCAAAAGATTTCTTTTCGCAACGAACGTCAACCTGACAGGAGATACTGCAGTACAGATTATTTTCTTCCTTTTGTGTTTATGTTTATGCTAATAACTAAAAGAGTAGCTTCCGTTGTAAGTAATTATTAAAATTAAAAAATAATAAAAGCTTTTAATTATTAGAAACAATCTAGGCATGTTCTGAGTTTATAGCTAAGAAATTATAATCATACTGAGGGTGTACGTCTGTAATGATGTAAATGGTTCTCTGTGCTGCAAAATATAGTAAACTTCATGTGGTTTGTAAAATGGAAAACTTGAATTCCGTAAATGTATCTACACGAGAAAAAGTGCATTCATACTTCCAATTTCCATATCTTGCAACATTAGACAACCAACAATACTACTAAGGTTGGTTGGTTGAGAACAACACAAGGCGTTGTACAAGTGCTTTAGTTCGTTTGAAAAAATGTCAGTGTAGCAGACAGCAAAAAAAGAAAAAGAAAAGAAAAATATTCATGCCTCTGGAACGAATAAAAAAATCAGGTAGAAGACATAGTTTAGTATTTACAGAGCGATTGATATTATGAGTGATTTACGAAGGAATCTTATTTAACCTTAGACGTACGAAGGAAAAATCAATGTTGGTCAAACATTCATTTTATTTCACAGGTTACAGTATTCTGCAAAATCTCTGAATGTTTTACATTATTCATTTCAACGTTACCTTTCCTTTTGTTAGTTAACAGTTTTAATATCTCTACTAAAACTTTATGAATATATATATATGGTCTAGGTGATTTGACTCCCATCTTTGTTTCGCGAGAATATATATATATATATTTTTTTATCAGCAAAACCATCGTAGTTTTATTTTTAAATGTATTGTTATTATTTTTCATTTACATTAAAGCTAACAAGAATATTTTCTAATAGTATATTATTGATTTCCAATATGTTCGAAAAATGAAACAAAAAAAGGAAAAGAAAAAAGAAAGAGAAAAGAAAGACAATCTAACAGTAAAAACAAGATGTTGCAGTGTGTGTCAGTTCAATTTGCGAAAACCATTGCTTCAGTAGAAAACATGTTATATGTTTCAAATATGACAAATAGTCATATTTTGTGTGCACATAACATGAGTTTGTGTAATTTAATTCCCAACTAATAATACAAGCATTTTCTTTATTAGAACCATATACGATAGCAAAAGGATACGAGTTCTCTTGTAATACGCCGTTATATATCATTCATTATCGTTTGCTATATAATCGAGAACTGTAATTTCGTAAAGAAGAATAAACAAAAATGAACTAAAACATAATCAAATATGAATATCGATGAATGTTTCGGATAATATTACAATTGGATGTATCTCCACTCTTTCCTTCTCTCGGTTAACATGTGTGATCCTTGCATCTCATATCTAGATGGAGAACTTTGAGCAAAGAGAAGTCATCATACACTTTGCAAGAACAAAGTAAATTTAAAAGTATTAAGTTGACTTACAGTGGATTTGAACTCAGGACCCCCATATTACTAACCTAGTGCCTTTAACACCTCGACTATCTTTTAACTACCGTTTAAGTTTCCTAACTTGAGAGTTCTGCCAAGAAATGATGGTCAGAGGGCGAAAGAATGGAAACAAAGTTTTGGTAAAAAACAAAAAAGAAAAGAAACGTACTTTCGGTTTTCCGAAGAAAGGCTTAAGTAACCAAGTCTCGGTTAGGACAACCCTTTTGAAGAAGTCTTGAGTGTGACACAATATTTCTTTTCTACCATAGAAATCTGTGTGCTTTGGTAGGTATTCAATTAATTACGCTGAAATCTAAAAGAAGCGTCTTGTGTGGTATAATAATACATTACTATCTGTCAAAAAGATTTTTATTTTACTGTTGAAGTTCAGACAAGCTGTAATAAGATAAAAATCAGAACAAATCTTCATAGCTTAGCACTTAACGTTAATACAACGAAAGTATTACAACTAGTTAAAGATATTACGTTTGTCACAGAAACTTATGTGTATTGTTGGGCAGTCCTTTCTGCTGGTCTAGGGGCTAGCATGAGTGCCTTTTTTGTACGGGGTCCCGGGTTCGATTCTTGGTGGAAGGGCCTTTTGAATTTTAACTGTCCTGGATTTGTATGTGTTTGTGTTCCAGTCGTTTTCAGTAAAGGTTAAAGAAACCTTTTATAGGAAACAGGTATAATCGGATGATCTTTTTGAAAAAAAAAAAAGAAAAAGAGTGGATATCGTACTGGATCACTGGACACTATTAGGTGTTTCAGCTTCGAATCTCAGCCACAACTATTTTATGATTCTTTTTTCTAATGCTTGTTAAAGAAAAGAATCATAAATAGAAGGCAACACTTCAATCATTTCTATTTGCAGCTTACCACGTGATCCTTGTTCTTCAATACTATGTCAAACAAACGTTTGATCATAGTTTTCCTTATTTTTTAGCCAGTAACCATATCTCTGTATTCTGGTGTCTTGATCGCTCGCTGTGAATGTCGTACGTTGAAATCTCGTTCTAGACTTGGATGTTTTTAACTGTTTACATGTATTTTTGTTTTATAATGATAATACTACGGAATACTTCCTGGAGAACATTTAGTTCTTCAAAAAAAGAGAGCGCAATTTCTTGACGGCTATCATTTTTGTCATATATGAATATTATAGTTGAATGAATATTATAGTTGCCTAAAAATAGCCGTGTTGGATTCAGATCTTTGCTAAACTTGCCTTGAAGAGAGCGATAGGTACTGTCCTCGCGCCACGAGAAAACTCTGACATAGTTGTATTACATGTGTCCACGCTGTCGATTTCAAAGGCGCGGCGGAAGCCCTTTCATTCAGGCATGACACCGTGTGACGAACAAGCTGTACTCAGAACGAGATTCAGGGTTGCCACGTTATGAGCAGTTGTTAAGATTATAACAGTCCTGGGTTCGAGTCCCTATGAGAGAACGACCTCTACAACTGTATTGGTTTCGTGTCCTGTGGATCCGTATGAGGGCTTAGCCGTTTACGATAGTCCGGCATTCCACCCTCTATGTCCTGAACGTCTTCTTTAGACTTTAATAGTGATTCGGAGATTTTACCAAAGCCGATCATATAACCACTGAACAGTACGGTTCAGAGTTCGGGTAAGAACATTCTGGGATATTGACTTAAAGACTGATTCTAATCGTATTCCTAATGCCGATACAATTTAATAATGCAAAAATTATTATGTTGTATAGGCATTAATTATTTATGCTGGAAAGAAAAAGTAGATTAAATTCCTTTAAACCATAAAACATAAATTTAAATCATGATAATTATTTTGGTAAAGGATATGCAGACTTATACGTTTTCGTTTAATTAACAACACTGAAAATACACAAACACATATTAAATTACACTTTGGCACTTTGATTTAAATAATTAAATATGATAATGCAATTTTACAATCGGCCCAGTAATTCTTATTACGATCGCGGAAGACGCGGGTTACCGGTAGAAATTCACTGTCACTTTACGATTGCTTCACTTTTGTCAGCTCCTTGGATAATTTGGGAAAGGAATGGAAGATTTTCTGTCAAGTCCATGAAGCGTGGCAGTTGCTTGTAGAAATCCTCGTTTACGACATTCTAGTTGATACGATGTCAAATTTCTTCCTTTTGGGCTGGATCAGCTGAGTCTTCTCCATAGCTGTTAGTTCCTTCAATGTATGAAAACTTTACAGATAACACTTCGCAAGCAAACGTTTTAAAACTTTTCTTTTTGAGGCAACATTTTCATTATCATAGCATATTAGTTACTAATGTAGTGTAACGCACTGTATATGTAGTATTGGTTACTATGTTCATTGCACAAACAACAATAGTTAATTTCACTCGAAGCGTTGCAAAGTGTGCGCACTGTTGATCATGTTCAGGTTTTAGTCAGACTGAAAACTATAGGTTACTGAGATTTAAACGTGAATTGTGTTGTTGTTCGTTTACCCGTCCATAGCTAAACTGGCTTAGTTTTTTCTCTCCGTCTCCCCGTGCTTCTACCCAAGGAGAGGCTCACAATGCAACCTGTTGATGTCAGAGCTAAAAGTAACTATGACAAGCTATAAGCAGGAATTTTTGGAGACGAAGTTTGCTTTCTACGCTAGATTGTAGCACCTTATTTAGAGAAGCGAGAGGGTCCAACAAGACTTCTGTCGCAGACGCGACGCACACACATATACAGTTCGCGCGGAAAGTGAAAGTTAAAACTACAAATAAAAAGACACCGAACATATTACAAAATAAAAGTTAGAATACTTATGGGATAATCAGTATTTTGTTGGACTTCCTTTCGTCTTCTTGCATGCTTTCAGTAGCTCTGGAACACTCAAGACGAGAGTTTGGATGGTAACAAGTGGCTAATTGTCCTAAACTTCCCTGATGGCAGCTTCCAGCAGAGGCAATGTAGAGATGTCCATACCCTGTAAACGTCTCTTCATGACAGACCATAAGTTCTCTATGATGTTTAAGACTGGACTACACCCTGGCCAATCTATAAAAAATGAGACACAAGCATATTGAAGCCAAGATACCACACTTTTGGCTGTATGCCAAGGAGCTCATATTGCATAAAAAAGACGCTCCATTTTTTTTTTTTTGCAAAGGACGATTCCAATACATCGTTTAATAGCTCAAAATAGGGAAACTGATTCATAGTCTCGTTTCTAGAGAGAGTAACTAACTCTCCTATACCACCATAACTAAAGAAATCCAAGACCATGAATGTGGCAGAGTGTTTTACAGATGGATATGTGTGCTGAGGAATGTTCGAATCGTCACCGGAAGACGGTACATTCGCTAGTAGCCAGTGCCACTAACGAAAAACATGGCTTCATCAGTCCACAACACTTTTTTTTGTCATTAACAGTCCAAACATCATTTTTTTATTATACAGAAAGCCAGTCTTTTCTTACGGTGATCCTCTATAAGAAGGCGTTTCCGGGAGATCTGTAACTTCGTAGCCCTAAGTTGTCATAAATTTTCTCCTGCTCCATCCGTGGGGACACATTACCAAGCAATACAGGATTGTTTTCTTTTAATTCCCTAGCTGTTAAAGAAGGTTGCTTCTGCAACTACCTTTTCACGATCTTTAACGTTCTTTGAGACACTTTCCTAGACCTACCAGACTTTGGTTTTGGACGGGTCATTTCGACTTCTTCTTCCTCCTTAAAACGTTTCACCAAATGCTGTACTGTTCTCAGCTTCAGACCCGTTTGCCTAAAGATATCTTTGATTTTTTACCAGCTTTAAACAGGGCAATCACCGCCTCAGTTTCACCAGGCATCATAACTCAATAAGGCATCTTGTCACAAAGAAATGAGATCGCAACACACACAGAGAGACATCAATATACACCAAGAGAAATGCCAAGAGCACGTGCACACTCCAAATAATCCTGTCGACCCACCAGAGCAAATTGAAACTTGTTACTCTACAGCAACTAACACAACAGGCGGGTGTTTCCTGCCAGCGAGCGACAATACTTTACGCGGTGTCATTAAGGAAGTACGCGGATGGTGTGTAAAAACGCGGAAAATATTGACACTAAGCTTTAGGCGTTAATACTTTCCTCGCGCACTGTATATTTGTATTCGTCTGTTTGCTGAGAGAAAAATTTTTAGAAGCGCTTTTATACGAGGTTGACTTAAAAAGTTAATTTTTTTCTTTAACATTTGATGAATTGGACTATATGGTTACAAAATTAGGAAAAAGAAAATATCTGAGAAAATAATCTTACACTTAACAAAGAACCAATCTACAAGATATACTCTAGCTGCTGAATGCAACATTTAACTGAAATCAACATGACTTACTCCAAACAACAACAAAAAGTTTCGAAAATATAAATCTTATGTTCCCAATGCAATGGTGTTTCATATATTCTCGGTGCTGAACATTACGTTAAACTGAAAATCAGATCAAGTCAATCTTAGCTAAAACTTATATTCCTGATAGGACCATGTTTCATATACCCTTGCTGTTGAACATTACGCTAAACTCAAAACCAACTTAAGTTACTCTCAAGAAGAAAAAGTTTCGCGGTTGTAAAAACTCGTATATATGTCAATCCTAATGGAAACGCATATTATTCGGATTGTACCCCAGTAAACAAAGTATTGATATAAAAACCGAAAAGTTTAATTTTGAGCGGAAACTCGTATGTTTATAACACGCTTTGATACAAAATTACCTAATAACAAGTGGTGTAGTGATAAAGCATTCATTTCATATAATTGACGTTCTTAGTTCCTTCCCAACAATTATTTTAACATTTTTCATTAAACACATGTCTCGGATTGGTATAAATTAACGTGCTCCAACATCGTTTGCGTGATTTTTCAGAGTCCTTCCCTCTCCTTCATAAAGTTTTTCAATAGCTTTCATATGAGCAAAATTACAAAAAAGAAAAAAAAAACACCTCACAGTCTCCTTTAGCCTACCTGGGGGATGTAAAACTCAAAAATTTTATTTTGTGTAACATCTCGTAATATAGTTACCAACAAGACTATATTTCGTACTTATTTCTTCATATGCCCTTCACATTAATTCGTTTGTTTTCCTGCGAAATTATCAGTGTCAATACTTTAACAACAATAATTAATTAATTAATAGAACTATCATATATACCAATACTGCTGTTAGTTATGACACCTGGTGTCAAATTTTGGAACTATTCATTAGTTTACAGTGAAGTCTTCCTCGAGTCGGATATTCGTGTTTACTTTCTCTATTGAGGTATGTAAACCAGGGGCGGATCCAGGACGGACTTCTGGGGGGGGCGGTCGGCGGTAATACTGCTACTTTTAAGAGCTCCAAACTTGTTATGGATGGGTTTATTTATATATAAAATAAGAAAGTTTCCTCTTGTGGGGGGGGGGGCGATCGCCCCGATCGCCCCCCTCTGGATCCGCCCCTGATGTAAACTAATGCTATACCTAATGACCATTTTAAAAATATTGTAAATAAATAACCATTTTAAATTATTGTACCTAATTAATGTTTTAAAACAAAATAGGAATTTAATAATCAATGGGGCTTGCGTTGATTACGGAGTCGGGTGACACCTAGTACATAATCTGATTTCCTTCGGCAAGCAAATCACCAAATAATTAATATGCTCAGACAGTGTTCGAGTAATTTATAACAAGCTTTTAGTATTTCCGAAAAATTCAGGGGTACACAGCAATTACGGGTGAGGTCCCCCTAGTACATATATTGAGCTTTCTTCGGGAAGCGAATCATCAAATAATTAGTATGTTCATACTTATTAAGTGTTCTGTTAAGAAAAATAAGCTGAGGTTCGTATTGAATCGATCTGTAAATAATTAGTATTTTCTATCCGACTTTCCTAGGAAAGGAGACGGTAAATAACTAGTATGTTCGTTAAAACCTAGGTTTGAATCCGGGCGGAAGCATCTATGCCGTAAGTCAGTCCCTGGCGGGGGACAGGGCGCGTTAAAACTCCGGCAATAACGCGTATCGATTGCGCTTCTAACGTAAAAAAAACTCGACTGGTTAATATACGCGTCTTTGCCTTAAACAACCGACTTCAAAACCCGAATCGAGCCCTGTTGTAGTACTGCGAGTATTTTATGGCTTTAACGTTAAAAAGAACTCGTGTGCAATAACTCATATATTACACACCTTTGGTGTGAAATGATCCCGGTTCAAAGCTTAAACATCAAAAATCATGTGGATCGGTTCCCTCCCCGGACAGGTGGGTTTATGCAGTTCGGAATGTTCCTAAAATCACTACAAACAAAATGTTGTGAAAATATACAAAAATATAGGTTTCTTAATTATGTAATTAGCTATTAATCAATTGAACATTAACCGTTAAGAAGTGTAGGTTCACGTCTCATACATCCGTGTTGTTGAACAATAATTCAACTCTTAGTTCCTAAATTCTACCCATTACTTTTTGAAACACTGTAAACATCCTCCTAACGCCTTTTCATAGAATTTAGCTCAACAACTCAATAATTTACGGTTGTACCATGCAATAACTGTGTCCGTGGGTTTTTCCGAACTTCTTCCGTTTCCTTCCACTTTCTTCAGTCCAATATTTCATTCATTTCTCAGATTATAACTTAGATCGAAACAAGTTTCTCTTAACGCCTTTCCACAGAAAAAAGAAAATAATTCTTAACAAATAATGTTTATAGTATAGAATAACTGTGTCCGTGGTTTGTCCCGCGGTTCTTCCCACATTCCCATTCTACTATTTTTCAACGATAGTACCTTATTACAACATAAGTTTATGCTAGGCTGGTTTTCAACAAGCTAGTCTTGTACTAAATAATTGCATTATCCCATGATTTTACCCAGGTTCACCCGTTTTTCCCACATTCCCATTCTACTATTTTTCAAAGATGGTACCTTATTGCAACATAAATTTATGCTAAGTTGATTCTCAAGAAGGAAGGTTTATAGTACGCACTGTGTTTGTCCCGTAGGTTTTTTCAGGGTTTTCCATTTTTCACACATTACCATTCTACTATTTTTTCAAACGCTGTAAACTTCCTCCTAACGCCTTTTCATACAACTTAGGTCAACAACTGAACAGCTTAGCTTTATAGTGCACAATGTGTTTGTCCCTGTGTTTTTTCCCGGGATTCTCCCATTTTTCTAACATTATCATTCTACTATTTTTTTCAAACACTGTAAACTTTCTCTTAATCCATTTTCATAGAACTTATATCAACAACTGAACAACTTAGCTTTATAGTACACAATGTGTTTGTCCCTATGATTTCTCCCGGAACCCTCCCGTTTACTCCTAAATTATCATTCTACTATTCTTATTCGACAGTCTAAACTAGGTCTTAACCTCAAACAAAAGTGATGACCATAAATTAACAAAGCATAAAAGAAAGAGAAGAACTTACATGTATCTTCTAAGACGAAGAAGAAAAACAAAGTTCAAACAATAAGTCTCAAAAACCAGCACACTGCACATAGTTTAATATCAAAATATAAGGAAAAAGGGGCAGGAATCATAATTTATATAATTTTTTGTTTAGGACAGTAGAAGGTCATTCAACCGGTATTACTTAATATTTTCTCTGCAAAAATTCATAGACATTAGATTTTTCAGTGAAAATAAGAGACTGCATTTTACATTTTGTCTGAAAAAAATTTCAAGATGCAATCTATATGGTACTTTGGGATATTGCAGACATGCATTTCATATTGGAATATTGATTTGCATCTGGACTTCATGTACTATCAGCTTATATGATAAAATTTCATTATAATGTATTGTCATTACTTTGTGATGCTTACAAATGGTGGTAGTATCAATTTTCTTAATGTGTTCTCAAATCATTGTTTTCATCAACTTTTCAACGACAATTTCCAAGTAATCAATATCAATTATCTCTCTGTACCAAGACTAAGGTTGGTTACAACAGGGAAGCAAAACTATGTAATTCTGAGGTCAATGAGAAACCGGCCACAACGAAACATTGGGAAGAGCTGTTTGCATGTATGTATCATACAGAATACAAAAGGAGGAGGAAGAGGGGAGGTTGGCTGAATACTATTGCCAGCAAGACTATGTCCTCACACATACATCACACAGCCGCTTCCTTCCCCTAGCCCTTCATTCTCTGCTTGCATCATACTGATTGGTCACTCACATGCAGTATGCAGAACAGGAGTAAGAGGGGGAAAATACAATAGGTTATTGCCAACTACTGAAGTTCCCTACGTATTTCCTTGTAACGGATAGTGAAGTTCATTGCCAGTCTGACGTAGGGGATAGCTGACGTCACGCGCATAAACACTTTTACTTCATATAACCGCAAGCTTACTGCAAGTTTCATTCAGTGTCGTGAAGCCGTGACAGATGGATGTATCTGAAGACTGGTTCGCATCGCGCTATACCTGAATGTTCATCGAGCTTTTTACTACGTTCACACAGTGTTCGAGTAATCATTACGTGGAATTAAAATATATGCATACAAAGTAATGAATGAAATAAATCAATAGAGAATTCAACCCTATTACATTCTCCTTTCCTCCACTACAACTCCATAGCTAAGCACTTACTGTGCATGCCCTTAACCTGGTAGTACCGGATTCTATTCCTGTTCGGAGTCTCCCTTCCATATCCTGTCAGTGTGCAATCCTTTGGCGTATTTTATTGGTACAAAACTTAGTTTCTAATCCCAGTCATTGAGAGTTCAATTATCATTTTTATTCGTACAAAACTTAGTTTCTAATGCCACCGTTAAGCGCTTACTGTACTCGCCTTTGGCGTGGAAGTCCCGGGTTCGATTCCCATTATTTTATTCCTATGAAACTTAGTTTCTAATCCGACTTTCCATAGGGAAGGAGATGGCAAAAAATACATAGGGGTCCCTGGGGACCCGGAAGCGTCCTAATACCATTGGAAAATATTTTAGAATTACATAATCCATTTGGGAGGTCATGAACCAATTTTTTGAGGATCCCTTCAAAGGGACGCTCGTCAAGGGCTCATTCTCAAGCCAAGGTTCTTCTGGGGGCCATATTTTATACTGTACCTAGTATCGAACCTGGAAAGTCAGGGAGCAACTAGCTTTTGAGAAGCCAGGCGGGATACGATGTCCCTGGAAACCCAGGGGTCATTCTCAAGCCATGGACCATGGTCCTGTGGTCCCTACAAAGGGACACTCTTCAGGAACCCTTCTCAAGGCATGGACCATGGTCCTAATGACGTCAAGGGTCAGTGAATTGTCAAATTTCATTCAACTTTTCCAGGAAACACTCAGACCTACTTTCTTCTCATGTAGCAATTAAGATGATAACGTTAACAACCCAGAAACTAGTACCGTTAGGGCGCTTTGCTTTTACCACTCTGCTAGATTATTCTTCTGTCCCAGCCTTTATGGTAAGAACTACAGTATATACTTTGTACTTATATTGGCGCTCACGGCATTTGAGACTGTCTCGTTATAAAAAAAGCTATTTTTGCCTCGTTATCGAGACGAGACGAGACTCGAACGATGTCCCCTCTCATGAGCAACATTAAAAGTAATCCACATTACTACTTAAATTTCTCATTGCTTTCGCTTTCCTGTCTAATCAGGTCATGGTTTCAAAACGATTTCGAACGACCGGGCCATGTATCAAACTCGGCCCGACTCGAAACTCGACCTCAAAACAGTGACTCGACTCGAAATTCGATCCGAGAAAATTATCTTTGACTTGTCTAGAGCCCATCCCTAGTTAACAACTTTTGTGTCAACTAAAACGAATAAAACACGGTACTTAATAATTCATTTGATGACTATAATTCAGGTAATAGAGATATACAATTGTGTGGAAATATCTCCTTTACATAGAAGATCACTGTATCTACGGGATTTTAATAATCTACTATAAAATATAGGATGTTTGTTATGTTGGAATCTTTTTTCTGTACGTGTTAGTCAGTAGAATGTAAAACTGATACTTCCGCCTATTTTCAGACATGTCGCACAAACCGTGTCGTCTACGGATTCGATACTAATCTCGGTCCTTTTAGATATCTTATTTTGCACCCCTTCTTCTCCCTATGTTGATCGTTACTGAACTTGGACCTAAATAGAATCGGAAGTGTCACTATTCATCTCTCTGACCCCGGAAACTATGTATTTGACGCTAATATTGAATGTTTTAGATTGCTTTTACATGTCATCCCTTCCGCTCCGCCTGCGGATAATAATGGTCTTACCCCCAAAGTATTTTTCCAGATTAAGTGATAAGGTACGTTTAGTTGGAATTGTTTAAGGCGTTTCAGAGCTATGCTGGAACATACAAGGGTTCATCAATTAGTTTTTATCCTCGTATAGAAACATTGTAGCTGTTTACATAGAAGATATGAACGAAATGATCCAATATATCATCAGACTAATTACGAACTGTTATGATTTTTGGTTAAAACCTGCTTAAGATATGACATCTGGAGTCAGTGAAAATGTTGAACTGTCAAAAGTGGAATATCAAGTAGTCATAAAGTCCGTTCCAGTCTCGAAATGGGAGGTATAGGTCCACGGCAGGAGACTCACTTTGAGGGATCCATCTTCCCTTTAGCATGTAGGAGCACTCATGGGGCCCAAATACACATTTAGTCAATATGATACTGTGCTCCCGTTCTTCATATTGTTTAAATATATTCTCACTAGGCAACTAACAAAGGGCTCCAAGCAGGACTTTATAATACTGTTAGTTTCATTCCAATAATGGGACCCCAAGACTATATTCAATGCTGGGGCCACCGAACTCTGAAAACGGAACAAACTACAATGTGTATCTATACTGCAACACAGAAGACATGTTTTGTCTTACTTTCCACGTTATTCATTATTATATATATATTTCGAAAGGGCCCCGGTAGGGATTCCTGCCCTCCTGTCCTGGCCAGTCTGAGCCTGCGTTCAACTGAAGAGGATGAAAGAAAAGACCTAGGATGGAAACCTTTTATGACGATGTGACTTTAGTGCATGTCACGGAGGAATTCAAGCAACACCTCCAACAGCCTGTATCGACATTCACAGTCCACCACGACTTCTGATATGGATATAATACATGGTTGGGTGGCAGGGGTAAAACCGCTGATATGGGACAATAACGCTTTAGCACGATGTCAATGGTGCAAAGAAGACACAATATTGATCGCTGGTGACTGGAAACGTGTAATATGAATAGATGAGAGATAATTCAAATTACGATCTGTGTTTATGTATAGCGGACGCCCAAAGAAAGGTACGATCCACAGTATCTCCGTCCGACCGTGAAACAGAGTTGCGGATCTAAGGGCAGCAATATTTTCAGTGAGTCCTCTACTGACAAGTAAAGGTTCTCTCCCAAGAATCGTGGATCCGGAAACTGCGCATATATTTAGATAGAGGAGGGCCACGAAGGAATACTGGTGAAATATGCCGGGCCTACATCAAAGGAAAAATCCAATATGGCCGCCCGAAGGGCATGCCAATCGACTTTTGCAAGCAACCTCTCATCCACTTCCCATGGTCAGATTGACTTAATGTTTAGCATATTGATATATGTATGAACACTATTGGTTTGAAATTTCGCGGACGTTGACGTATTTAACCCAATATGGCCGATCCAAGTGTTAATGTGTCAACGACTCGTGTCTGGAAAACGAATTGTACTATGAAAGTACAGTATCACTAGACGTGTACGAAAAGCATTAAACGGTTCAAAATATGGCCACCTGAAAATCAATATGGCCGAACAAAATCCTGACCAAACTGCTCGTACTACAAAAATGAAATTTGGTGTAAGGGTCCATTACCACTAGTACGTGAGGAAAATAATACAAATGGATAACAATTTCTACATCGTGTATCCAATATATCCGTGAAATACGCATAAAAAATATACATTGAAAACAATATAGGTGGTTTCGCATGGAAATCACCTACAATTCACTGGAACAGATTTTGCAGGTGAAACGCCAGTAAGTTAAATATATTAATTCTTTTCGTACATGTCTAGCGATACTGTACTTCCATATTGCAAATCATTTTCCAGACCCGAGTCGTTGATACATTGACATTTTGATCGGCGATACTGGGTTCAATACGTCAACGTCCGCTCTGCTAAATATTAAGTCAATCTGACCATCGGGAAGTGGATGAGAGGCTGCTTGCAAAAGTAAATTGGCATGACCTTCGGGCGGCCATATTGAATTTATCCTTTGCTGTCGGCCCGGCATATTTCAACAGTATTCCTTCGTGGCCCTACTCTATCTAAATATATGCGCAGTTTCCGGATCCCCGATTCTTTGGAGACAACCTTTACTTGTCACATTACCGCTCATGTCACTGCCCGTAGTTACGTCAACATTTTAAAGAAATAACCTGTGACCAAGAAAGTTCTGTCGCTTTTTGAGAAGGTCTGTGTTCCATTGTCCCTCACACCGTGAGTTGAATGCGAATGAATATAAGGCGAAGGTCAGTTGTTGATATGAGTATATCCAACATGCCACTTGGTTGTGGCAGTTCAGTTACACCGTGAACTTTCCTAAGGACAGAGTGAACATGGGACCTTCACAGAGCGTCATAAGGGCGTGTATGCTGTACGAGTTCAAACTGGGGTCAAATGCCGCTGCAGCGGGGCGGAAGATATGTCAGGCCTTTGGTGAGGATATCGTGACTACGCGGACAGTGCAACGGTGGTTTAACAAGTTTAAGGACGGTTACGAAACTCTCGAAGACTCATCACGTGCCGGAAGACCAACACATGTACACAATGAAGACCTTCAGGCAGCAATTAAGGCGAACAGTGGCCAGACATGTGAGGAACTTGGACAATTCAGTGAGAGTGGAGAAACCATTCGGCAGCACCTCCCAACTTGAGAAGTACTAAAATTTGGGTCGATGAATCCCAAATGATACGACTTCAGGCCAGAAGGCAACGCGAGCAGACACCTGTGCTTCTTTGCTGTCTCGCTACCCTTATAAGAGATCAGGTGGATCCTATGGTCCAGAAGTTTCCGGGCAATGCCGCAATATTCCAGGAGATAGTGTGCTCATTCATACAGCTGGAGTTGTTATAGTGTGGCATGAAGAACATCAGAGTGAACACCTCCGGTCCGAACCTGAACGTTACTTAAAATCTGTGAGAATACTGGTTAGAAAGAAAGAGAATACTGGTTAAAAAGAAAAATTGGAAACCGAGGTAGATGGAACAATCTAATAACAGAACTTAAGTACGATACAGGTACATCAGGAATTCGAACAATTGTTTAGAATAGGTCTTAGACACACTACTAACCCAACAAACCGTCGATAGGAGAATTTATTTCATCCGGAGAGATGGTTGTTGAAATGTTAGACCACAATGAAAAATTAAACGCTGCCCAATGATTATGTGCTTCAGGCTAAGGGAACAGGATGATCAAGGCAAGTGAATGATGGAAGAATCGGTGCAATGATATGGGAGGAAACTGGAGTACCCCAAGAATTCCCACGGACGCGATGACCATCATAAACTTACTTGGTGAGGGATCGAACCAGGAACTCCACGCACCAGAGGTAAGACCAGAATGAGAAGAAAAAGTTTGGATATGATTGTATTACCGCAATATATAGTTAAGTATTCTGTACCCGTAATGACAGAAGACAAAAGAAAGGAAAGAAAGAAAAAACTACTCTAGACTATTGGCTGACTTTAGAAAATGGTTGACCCAACATAACACTGGGTGTATAAAGGCTGACAAAGATAGCATACATAATTATATCAAGAAAAACGTACAAGAGGAAGGTTTTAGAGAACTACAAGGCAGTTTGTATACACGACTCCAAAAGTGCATTACCACCTGCAATTCTCCTTTTCCTGCAATAGCAGGCAACCCAACTAACGCCCGCTACCAGATTAATTACGCCTAGTAGAGTAGCTAGAACAGCGGCATGAAGTTGTCTCACCTCATAAAAGCACGAATCGTAAAGAGTATTTTTGTGCACAAGTGGAGTGAAACGCTGGCCGACGAAATGACAAAAGGGATTATTTGGATACTTAGCAGTGCTGTTTGTATGATACACACGTAAAAATATACACAGACACTTGAAAAGTTATACGGATACCAGAAATGCTGATGAGAAGTTAACAGTCGGGGGACTTAGTTAATCTTATATATTAACTGAAATGAGGATTATACAAACAAGTTTACTTAGGTCATATAACTATATATATCCGCGTATCAAATAACATACGGATAGATTATGCAGTATATATGGTAGGTTATTTTCTTTTAACTAACCCAAAGCTTTGAGTCGAGTTTCGCGCTAGTCCTACCTGCAAATCAATTAAAAGTATGGATGGATCGTTTGGGGGGAAGAATTCAACTCCCATTGAAAATTTTGGGGGTCTAACAGGGCGTGAACTCTTAGGTTCCAGCGGTGCTGATTCATACGTAATACTACTTCGAAAGAAGAAATTGTTGATTTCATTATTCGTTAAATAATTTTTGAAAATACTAACTATTGGCAATTTATTTGTAAATATTAAAAAAGAAAAATTCGATAACACTCAAACGGGTTCGAGAACTTATTCCTCATTAACATATTCCCGTTAGGTCACAAATATAACTGAGGGTTTATGATTTGTATAATATTTGTGAAATTTTACACATTGAGACACAAAGAGAAAAGGGGATAATATAGTGTCAATAAACAATTTAAAAATGCACGAAATTAACGGATAATATCAAATATAGAACCATTCACAGAATTAACTCTGTAACTCGTTTTCTCCATTCATATTCTTTCCTTATTTTCAGGATAACATCATCACTGAATTTCACCACTGGAGATTATCTTTAATTAGCAGCATCCAACTGGAGCTCAGCCTTGTAAATGAGACATTTTAAAAAGGTTAAACGGCGAAGGTGGGAATCGAACCCGGGCCACCAGATTAGAAAAGCTACAACTCTAACCACTCATCTAAAGCGCTACCTCTTCCGACTCGCCTAAGTAAAGAGCGTTTGCTCTTCGCTCAAAACAATAGCTTGTTAATAGTCAGATTGATTGGCAAAACACAGGATCGGAGGGCATTATATCACTGTATTCACTAAATTATCAAGATTACAGGTTTTTTAAAAACAAAATGCAAAACTCCTTTATTTTGAATGAAATACGGCGCGTGTATTATACTCGTAAACAAACTAAGAAAAAATCAATTACTGCGTAGTAATCGTGGTTATGTGGTCAAGGCGCTAGACGAGTAATCTGAACACTGGTGTCGTTAGGTTCTTAAATCTGGGGGGGGGTCGGATGAATCAAATCAAAATCCTCTTTCCGACGAAAGTTACATATACAAAGTAGTTTTGTTTCTTTAAATATATTTGACTAAAGTCTGGGGGAACGCAAACCCTGGACTCTCCTGGTAACAACGCCCGTGATCTGATTGTAGTCGAATCGAATCGAATCCACGAACGACCAGTACATTTTTTGTACTTCAGAATTTTTGGTGGCGATTGATCGGCGATGATACACGTTTAATTTTCTTCTGATATTTGAATACTCAGATGTTTCAATACTTGAACTATCAAATCTTCA
This sequence comes from Thermobia domestica, assembly GCF_964235325.1. Taxonomy (NCBI): domain Eukaryota; kingdom Metazoa; phylum Arthropoda; class Insecta; order Zygentoma; family Lepismatidae; genus Thermobia; species Thermobia domestica. The sequence continues at coordinate 216,019,633 of NC_137459.1, read as the reverse complement.
CTAATAATAATAATAATAATAATAATAATAATAATAATAATAATAATAATAATAATAATAATAATCTCACAGAAGAGTGAAAGTTAGGAGCTTATAATCGCTCAGGGCATAACATTACAACCAGAAATGTAACATTTGGAAGAATATTTCGGTTTTGTTTAGTGTTGATCACGAGAAGAGGAATTTCTTATCTCCTTTCTGAAACAAAACAAAACAACGCTTTGGTTTTAAATTTTTGTAGTTGCAGAGGTGTGTCCTGGGTGTTCAGACACCATCCCGAAATCCCGACTTATCCGTAAGTTTTGTCTAATTTTAGGCAACTTTAAAAATTTTAATGCCATTATTATTATTATTATTATTTAAGACCTCAATATTAGGTCCTATTGCAATGCAAATAAGCGTACTGAAGTTGATAGGAAAAGGAAAGGAAAGGATAAGAGATAGTGATAGGGAAAGGATATGAGTTATTAGTATCCGAAAGGAAACGAAGTGTGAGAAAGAAGGTGTCAGCTCCTGAACAATATTAATATCGAAACTTCGGATGCCTAAACAGAAATTAAGTAGGATTTGTCTTCACCACGATACATAGTAACACGCTTTCTTCGGCTAAAGACTTTGGATTATGTATGCGTCATATTGATATTTTAAGAAAACATAATGCCAATATAGAAAAGAATAGTTCCTATTTACAAATTTTGGTTGAACGGATATATGCAACGTGTTGGAAATGGCGAGCGAAAATATTATTATTTCTAGCAGTAGGAGTAATAGTGAAAGACGTTCGGAATAATTGCTCGGAAACAATATTGTTTCAGACACATTTATGACTCATACTAGGCCCTAAGCATGACCCTTAGGGGTCGAATTCATGAATTGTTTGCTAGACACGTTACATTTTCCACCTCAGTACGAATCAAAGTTGTAGACGGACATCATTTGGCTAGTATTTCCCTTGTGAAAAAAGCTGTCTCCACTCTAATTCTTAAGACCGAAAGAAATTGAGCATTTTTCATTTTATTACCCAACAGAAGTATGCATATTGTTTATAGAAACAAGGTGATTGAGAAATTTAAAGTGTTCATATTACAAACTGAGAGAGCGCAATGGCCTAATATAGCATAGAAAAAGCGTCTTAAAATTTTCGACTCGTCGTATATGTCGTGCGTTGCACACTTTTTTTAAGTGACGACGTGGCAGAGTCAGAAGCCTTTGTTCGCTTCTCGCGGGCGTTAAGTTTTAATTTTTTTTTGTTTCAACCAATAAAGTATCCACTTGTAGGTACAAGTAAAATGTTAATTCTCCATATGTTTAAAATGAATTAAAACAATAAAAATATTCAAATCAGTTGTAAAATATTTCAATATTTTATGTAACTGGCAAGGGCGCTGATCCTGCCCCCCCTCAAAGCTGATGTGGGCCCCATGTATTTTTATGAATATGTATTATTATTATTATTATTATTATTATTATTATTATTATTATTATTATTATTATATGTATTGTTGTATGTATTTTTTAATGAATGGGCCCCCCAAATTTACAGAGAAATCGGCCTCGTTGGTAACTGGCAAAAAATATAATCTATTTCGTAAATCTATTGATATCACGAGTTGTATTATGGTTACCACAGTCGTTGTGTAAAAAATGTTCTTATGCTTCGTGTCTACATATGTTGACAGTGCGTGTATTACAAGCACTGGCACAAATGGCACCGGGATGAGGGGGACATGTACCCTCCAATCTTGGAACTGAGGGATTGTGCCCCCAATAATCCCATTTGAAATGTGTTTTTTGCAGAGAAATGTGATGAATTGTGTCCGATTGCCACAAAGAAAAATGAGATGAGATTGATATTCCCCCACAATAAGTATCAAATCTGCCCGCGTCACAATATTGAAGACAAATCAGCTTCCCTGATCCTGTACAGTATTGTTTTTCAACATCAAAAATATTTTCAACATCGCTTTATGGGAACGGTCTTACACGTCCCCTCCAATATTGAAGACAGATTTTCGCCGCTTAATAGAAGGGGAATAACTGGTAATCTCATTTGGTTATAGTAACATCCAGTATTACCAAAGAGGATTTCCTTCTCATCACCCTTGTAATTTTCACACTGTCAACAGATGTGGGCACGAAGCGTCAAGAATATTTTTTACACAACGACTGTGGTAACTATAATATAACTCGTGATATCAATATATTTACGAAATAGATTACATGAGGACAATTGGGAAACACGAATTGCCTTATTTTACATATTCAATATCTACACACTATTCCAATCCCTTCGATCCACTCCTTCCCGTACTTCTACGATAACATTTACTTTTTGTGGAAGAGGCCTTAGCCCGACACTGTTTCTCCGCACAAACTAAAAACTCATGTTTGCTTATTTCCTGTGTAGTGTCCCTACAAAAGTTTCGTTGCAATCCTGCATTTCTTTATAAATCGTCATCAAAGGTTTGGAAGTTTTTTTTTTAAAAAAAAGGAAAATAGGAAACACATATTGCCTTATTTTATGTATACAATATCTTATCTGTGCACAATTACATTCGCTTCAGTCCACTACTTCTTACCTTTAGGACAACTTTCACAATTTTGGATAAGGATTTTTGTACTCTAAAACAGTTTTTCCACAGAAAATTAAAAAATATATATATATTAGTTTCCTCTTTTCGTATTTTCCCTACACAAAGTTTCGTTGCAACTCTTCATGACCTTTAGGCATTTCTGACATACTGTTATTAGCAATTTTGATATTTCATGATCTAAGGCTTTCCGGAATCCGTGTCCACCCAACCTCTTTTCTCAGGAAATTATGAAACACATATTCCGTCATTTTGGGTCTAAATATCTGTGTATAATTTCGTTCGCTTCGGTCCACGTTTTGATTTTCGGGCGTCAAATTTCAAAATTTTGAGTAGGGGTTTTGCTAATCAAAATTGGTAATAACAGTATGTCAGAAATGCCTAAAGGTCATGAAGAGTTGTAACAAAACTTTGTGTAGGAACAATACACGAAAAGGAAACGAATGTTTTATTTTTTTATTTTCTGCGGAAAAAACTGTTTTAGAGTGTAAAATCCCAACCCAAAATTGTGAAAGTTGACGCCCTAAAGGTAAAAAGTGAATGTAATTGTGCACAGATATTGTATACATAAAATGAGGCAGTATGTGTTTCGTATTTTCCTTTAAGTAAACCTTTCATACATTTGATTACGAATTATAAAAAAAATGCTGGATTGCAACGAAAGTTTTGTAGGGACACTACGCATAAAATAAGCAAACATGTGTTTTTAGCTTGTGCGGAGAAACAGTGTTGGGGCTAAGGCCTCTTCCACAAAAGTAAATATTATCGTAGAAGTACGGGAAGGAGTGGATCGAAGGGATTGAAATTGTGTGTAGATATTGTATATGTAAAATAAGGCAATTCGTGTTTCCCAATTGTCCCCATGTAATCTATTTCGTACATATATTCATATCACGAGTTACATTATAGTTACCACAGTCGTGGTGTAAAAGATATTAATATATGCCAACTTATTGGACCGAAATCCGGGCGTCGACATACACAATTTTTTATCCACACATAGCTCATGTAATGATAACCATTTTAGCATGAGGGCAATTAAAAGTGTATTCTCATAACAAACTTAACCATTTAATTTTAGGTAGAGCGATTAATTTGGTAAGATGGATAGTTTTGATTGCATAAATAAAACTAGATATATCAGATCAGATAATTACCCAAACTGGTGCTGTAGCCTTACGTCAAAATCGATAACAACTGTCATATTGAATTTTGAAGTTAGGTTATGAATTGAATGAATTTGGTAAGGAAGTCGCATAAGAAAAGTGTGTTATCAATTTGTAACCAGCATGTACTCACCCAGATTTTGATCAGTGAAGATTTGAGAGCTTGATCCTTCTTCTCTGATGGTCACTTCAAAACTCTCTCGAGTTCACTACTCTTTTTGTCTATCTACCTTTTCTTCCTAACTTTTGGTAGCGTCATTTCTTCCGCTTATAATTACATTTTCAGAATTACCTCATAACTTGAAGTATGAAGTGTTTGTTATTGCCTTGACACATTCCTACATAACATAAGTTATATTTCCTATTAAAAGAATGTTTTATCTAGACATAGTTTTGAATTGTTACGAGACCTCCTTAATTTCTTTACACGTGTGAACGACCTAACAGCACCAGATTGGAAATTGAGTTTTATTTGCATTTAAAATATGAAAGTTTACAAAATAATAATGTCAAAATAAACAAAATATTAATTTCCCCTTACCAAATGACTTCAGTCATATTACAATATTCTTGACGCTTCGTGCCCACATCTGTTGACAGTGTGAAAATTACAAGGGTGATGAGAAGGAAATCCTCTTTGGTAATACTGGATGTTACTATAACCAAGGGAGATTACCACTTATTCCCTTTCAATTAAACGGCGAAAATCTGTCTCCAATATTGGGCGGGACGGGAAAGACCGTTCCCATAAAGCGATGTTGAAAATATTTATGATGAAATGAAATGAAATCTTTGAGTTTTACGTCCCACGGTTATGCCGGTTAGGCTAAAGGAGACGGTGATGATGAGTAATGAATGAAATGGTGGAATGAAGAAAGTGGGAGGAAACGGGAGAACCCCGAGAAAACCCACGCACACGGTGTTTGTCCACCACAAAGTTCACTTGGCGGGAGCAGGGTTTGAACCCGAGACCCCTAGCACCAGAGGTGAACGCTCTACCACTGAGCCACCGCGGCCCCAATATTTATGATGTTGAAAAAACATACCGTGGAGGATCAGGGGAGCAGAGTTGCCCTCAACATTGTGAGGCGGGCAGATTTGACGCTTATTCTGGGGAAATATTAATTTCATCTCATTTTTCTTTGTGGCAATAGGGCACAATTCATCACATTTCTCAAGAAAAAAAGAAAGAAAATCAAATCGGATCATTGAGGGCACAATCCCTCAGTTCCAAGATTGGAGGGTACATGTCCCCCTCATCCCGGTGCCATTTGTGCCAGTGCTTGTAATACACGCACTGTCAACATATGTAGACACGAAACATAAGAACATTTTTTACACAACGACTGTGGTAACCATAATACAACTCGTGATACCAATAGATTTACGAAATAGATTATATTTTTTTGCCAGTTACCAACGAGGCCGATTTCTCTGTAAATTTGGGGGGCCCACTCATTAAAAAATGCATACAATAATACGTATAATAATAATAATAATAATAATAATAATAATAATAATAATAATAATAATAATACATATTCATAAAAATACATGGGGCCCACATCAGCTTTGAGGGGGGGCAGGATCAGCGCCCTTGCCAGTTACATGAAATTTTGAAATACTTTACAACTGATTTGAATATTTTTATTGTTTTAATTCATTTTAAACATATGGAGAATTAACATTTTACTTGTACCTACAAGTGGATACTTTATTAGTTGAAGCAAATGAAGAAAATTAAAAGTTGAAGCCGCGGGAATCGAACCCGTAACCCTTAGAACTTGAATTACAAAGGCTTCTGACTCTGCCACGACGTCAATTAAAAAATTTGCGCAACGCACGACTTATGCGTCGAGTCGAAAACTTAAAGACGCTTTTTCTATGTTATATTAGGCCATTGCGCTCTCCCTATTTGTAATATGAACGTTTTAAATTTTACAATCACCTTGCACAAAACGGCCCCGACTTCAAGGGTCCCGGGTGCGGTAAGTTGTTTCCATGAACTACAATATGCATACTTCTGATGTGTAATGAAGTGAAAAATGCTCAATTTCTTTCGGTCTTACGAGTTAGAGTGGAGACAGCTTTTTTTCACAGGGGAAATACTAGCCAAATGATGTCCGTCTACAACTTTGATTCGTACTGTGGTGGAAAATGTAACGTGTCTAGCAAACAATTCATGAATTCGACCCCTGAGGGTCATGCTTAGGGCCTAGTATGAGTCATAAATGTGTCTGAAACAATATTGTTTCCGAGCAATTATTCCGAACGTCTTTCACTATTACTCCTACTGCTAGAAATAATAATATTTTCGCTCGCCATTTCCAACACGTTGCATATATCCGTTCAACCAAAATTTGTAAATAGGAACTATTCTTTTCTATATTGGCATTATGTTTTCTTCAAATATCAATATGACGCATACATAATCCAAAGTCTTTAGCCGAAGAAAGCGTGTTACTATGTATCGTGGTGAAGACAAATCCTACTTAATTTCTGTTTAGGCATCCGAAGTTTCGATATTAATAATGTCCAGGAGCTGACACCTTCTTTCTCACTTTTCGTTTCCTTTCGGATACCAATAGCTCTTATCCTTTCCCTATCACTATCTTTTATCCTTTCCTTTTCTTTTCCTATCAACTTCACTACGTTTATTTACATTGCAATAGGACTTAATATTGAGGTGTTAAATTTTCAGTAATAATAATAGTAGTGGAGTATATACCGGTTCTAGCGCACCCTCTAACCAACGAATTAGCCCAAATCTTAAAGGAGTCTAGTTTACGCATACTTTTTGACTATCGTTTTCCCTCCAGGTGTTAGTTTAAGTATACATTCCCCCTCCACTACTTTTAGCAAATATTATTTAGCACAGAAGGATAGCACAATGTTAAAGTGAGATTGCATAGGATTTATGACATTTAAAATCATAAAAAACTTACATCTAAAATAACTTAAATCTAATTTAGCTCTTCTATTCGTTGTGTTTCTCTTTTTGGTCTACTCTTAGTACATTGATCATATAACTCTTTTAACTTGGGAATCAAATCTTCTTTCTTTAATTCTATCTTATAAGGACCCCAAGTTAGAGTATGTATAGCATCAATCAATATATATCTCTCATCGTCATAAGCACTTAAAGCTAACTTGTTTTCTTCTACTGAGTGTACATTGTGCTTTTTACTACGAATATGATTTTGTATTTTATATATCTCTTTCTTTTCTAAAACACAGTTCTCAGAATCCTCAAATGATATATCTTTTATAACTACACTCTTCTTTATACCCTTTGCTTTTCTAATCGGTTCATCTGATCTACCCCTTTCTTTCTAATAGCATACATTTTTGATTTTAGACCTACAAACTTCACTATTGCAACACCTTTCAATTCATCTTTAAATTTTCATAATACCTTTTTATTAACCAATTTGAATCCATATTCATTGTTTTCTTTATAATCAGAGGTATCTAAATATTCGTACATATCTCTCATATCTTTGTAAAAAGTCTTCTGTTTCTATATATGCTATAACAGAATCAGTGTCAATCATTAACAATTTTACATTGTCTCCATATCTCTTTTTCAAAACATTGTAGTAGAAATCATACAAACATATTTTAGAAATATCTAGTACTGCCATTCCTACATAGATAGGTTTGTTAAATATAATTTTAGTTTTATACATATGAATAGCAGCTAAATTCTCAGAGAATATTGTTCTATCTTTGAAGCTAGGTTTAGCTACTAAATCCTCTAACATATTTTCATTTTGTACTAATCTTACATTTATTCTTTTTCTTATATTTTCCGTAGTTTTACCAACGACAGCATTACTAGCTAACTTATAAAAATCTTTCTCAAATTCATTCTTTGCTTGTGATCGTATATTAGTATTTAGATTTATATATTTACTAGCAGCGTTCACCCCGCTTCGCTGCGGTCACCCCGGAACGCAATAAACTTTGTTACTTAGATAATTTTTACTTTTTCGCTTTCAAGTGATATGATAAAAACCATAGAAGATTGCAGTAAATGTTAACATTATATCGCCTGTCATTTATGTTAACCCGCCCCGCTTCGCTGCGGTCACCCCCGAACGCAATAAACTTTCTTACTTAGATAATTTTTACTTTTTCGCTTTCAAGTGATATGATAAAAACCATTATAACGCCTGTCATGTATGTTAACCCGCCGAGTCACAGGGTCATGCGGGTTGCATATAAATACGTTTATTTTTATACCTATGATGAACTAATAACAAAGGATTTGTACGTATGGACACCTGAATGGTCAATTATCTCAAGACACTGGTAATTGAAAATTAAAGTGATATGATGAAAACCATCTAGGGTCCAAATCCTAACAACCCCCCAAAAATGAAAGAAATCGGTTCAGCCGTATTAGCGTGATGAGCGGACAAAGGATTTTGTGCGTTCTCTTTTATATATATAGATTTAACCAGCCTGATTGTTTAAATTCCTTGTGACAAATACAATTTAAGGTTTTGATAGTGTAGTATATAATGTTCTTTATCATATAAAGTTGTCAATAATTTTGGGAGCTTTTTGTTATTAATGTAGTTTTCTGGAGCTAAGGAAATATCTGAATGTTTATTATGGAGTTTCTTTAGGTATTCTAAGTCGACTTCTAAAATATAACAATCTTCAGAATCATCTTTTGTTTGTAGTATTGTTTTTGCTAAGCGTTTCTCATTATACTTATTAACATATATCCATTGAAAATCTCCATACGGCATGTGATGATTCATCGCCCAACCATACTCGTTATTTGCATCCATGTATGTTATATAAGAGCTTTTTTCTTATTGTCAAAGTTATCTAAGTATTTATTATTAGCAACTGCATATCGGTTTGAACATTGAGAAATTCCACCTCTTATATCTTTCTCGATAAATAGTATTTCTCACAGTCAGTCAATAATTCTAATTTTTGTTTTGTCATCTTTAACATCGCATCCCAGAAAAAAAAACAGGACCAGTAAGATACCATGCTGGATCTAATTTATATGTTTTAAGAGCTGTATCTCTGAAATTATCAATAATATCTGTTAGCTGAAGAACATCTGCCTTATTATAAAAATGAGTATATTCATTTATTGTTTTTAAATCAAACTCTTCACTAACTCGTACATGATGCTTATGGCGTTCAGGACTCATTTTTTCTTCTGTTAATCTGATTGTAAATTTGTCTGGAGATAATGGAACAGGTTCTTCTAACTTTTCCTTAGAATCAACAACATCAAATGGATAATCACCTTTAGTACGAACTAATTCAAGCTGATTCTTATTTGGGAAAAACTTTGATGTTTCTCGAAATTGTTCTAGATTTAAATTCTTTGTTAACTCTGCTAAACCTTTTAGTAAAAATCTGAATGAATCAATGAATCTTATTTTGATAGATCTATCTTTTTCTTTTGCATCCTTATACCGAATGGTTTTTGAGAATGTAATGTGGTTTTCTTCAGTGTTAGCTATTACATCTATTTTTTCTTTCTCATTTCCACCTCCTAAACTTTTTATAAATAAATGCGCATCATACCTAGAGAGATTGTGGACATATACAGGAACAAACCTTGGATTTGTATATTTTATATTACAATAAGAATGAGCAGCACCTCTAAATTTACCTGCTAAATGATCATGATCATGCACTTTTGTTTTACATGACTCTATACTATTTTTTAGCTTTTTGTATTTTTTCTTACATTCTACTAGGACTTCTTTTACCTCTTTCCTCTGCTCTTTTATTTCTGTTATGCTGTCATCCTCCTCGTCTTCTATCTTGAGATGGTGTTCTTCTTCCAAGTGTATAGCTCCTTCTTTAATTTTCTTCTTTAAATACTCAATTTTAATTTTTAAGCTTTCTATTTCCTTTACTAATAAACTTGGTAGAGCTTCAAGACTTCCTTCACAAATATGGCATATTGTAGCTGATTCATATATATATATCTTCTTCTTCCTCAGATAATGGTGCCATAGGTGTATCAGTATCATATATTTTTGCTATTTTGATTCCTTCTTCTGTTAAGCTTTTTATAAGCTCATCTGCTACATTATCTCCTATGTATTCTACTGGTTCACTTTTGTAAGATTCCAAAGTGCTTTTTACATAGTAAGTAAAACTACTAGGTTCATGTAGTTGATAAGCATTTGAGTAGGATCTTTCAGGATCAGGTTGACATGAACTTATTCTTCTTAGTATTGATTCTAAGTCTGCTATTATTGTGAATGGTATTCTTAAAGAACGCTTATCATTTACAAATTCCAATATCTTATTCCATTCTCTAGGTAAAATGATCTTAGCAACAGAATGTGGACCACAGTATTCTTCATGTTGTTTTAATAATTTTTCTGATTTAAAATGCTTAGCTAAACATCCCTCACATAAAAAAACTTTTATGTTCATTTTTTTGTTATTTGACTTCCAACAAGCTTCCATAAATCTTTAATTAAACAGTAATGTGTTATATCTCTTTTCTTTAAATATAAAAGACGAAAATGATTCTGCTTTCTTTCTTTGGGTATTCTAAGTGAATAGATCTTTTCATTATCATCTATGGTAAAGACACTGATAGATATATTAGCTCTATTTTCAAATTTTGGTATATCAGTAATTTGTACAGAAAAGGGAATAACTTTAAAATATTTATCTGATTCTTGCTCATATTGTCTAGGAATTCTTTGTGGATCTTTATTAACAGGATATAGTGCTCTTAGAACAGACCATAAGAAGCATTTTTGATCTTTGCTTTTAATATTAATGCATGCTTTTCTTCTTTTAGTTGTTTCTGGAAGTTCTATGTATGATGATCCATTCATTGTTACGTATTTGTTAATTCTTAGTTCAAGATAGTCAACAGAATGTAAAGTCCAACCTGAACCCTTTCCTTGAAACTCTTTCATCTCTGCCTTAATTTTTCTAGTTGCATTTTTATAATACTCATTTAGATCATTGAATTGAAGTATAACTTCAATTGATGTTTTCAAATTATGTTCTCGAATCTGTTTATATTTTTTGAAACTGCATGTGAATGACATATTTACCTTAAGTGCATTAAAATATTTAAATCCATTTTTATCATACTTTTAACTGGTTTGCTAATTGAACGTAGGAATTTAGAAGGATCTCTATATCCAACTGTGTTTTTTATTTTGAAAGTATGTAATCTATATTTAAATGAAGTTTCTTTTAGTTCAATATTTATATTCACTCTTTTAGGCTTTACTTCTCCAAAAATCTCTTTCTTTAAATGGAAACAGTTTTAAAGCTTTCTTCCTACTTAATCTCTTAGGTTTTGGTTTTTCAAAAATGTCTTCTTGAAAAGGAAATATTTAGTTAAAGTTTAATCTGTTTTGTTAATCTTCATGTTCTTTAATTCGGTCTATCAGTTCTGCTTTTCTTAATCGGGAATAACCTTTTATCCCCTTTTCTTTACACAAGTTTTTTTTAATTCTATTACTGTATGCTTAGTAAAAATCATTATTACTATATCACTTTTTATTATACAAAAATAATTTTAATCATTTTCGTTTTCTAATACAACAGCTAATATTCATGCGACCTAGGAAATCGCAATGTCTATTAGCATATTGTATTAGAACATGGCTTTCATGGAGAGACCCATCAAAGCTACTATTGATTTAATGAAAAAATAATTCATTTTTATTATTCTTTTTTTAAATCTGCCTCCTCACCATCATTTGTGGACTCAATCTCTTTATCGCTATCCCAATTTGATTCTGGTGTAAATCTTTCTTTTAATAACATTTCTTGTTCTTTTAATAGCATTTCTTGTTCTTTTACTAATATCTGTTTTTCTAGTAGTGCTGTTTCTCTAGTAGTAGAGAAAGGAATACATGGTTATTCAAAGCTTAGGAAAGCAGAACTAATAACCTTAATCAACGAGCACAGAAATAACTCTCTAAGAACAATTACCACAAATTCACAACAACCAAGTGAGCAAGATAAAACAACTGTAATAAATTCACAACAACTAACTGGACTTATAAAAGACATGGCTCAAAAATTAAATCCTGAACATATTGTAAACTACTTTGAAAATCCGCTGTGTAGAAATATAGATGTACTTAATAGTCGAAATTTCGAAGAATGGTAGCAAATTTCAGAAATAAAGAACTTATCCAATGACTTTCTACATACTTTTGAAAACAAGGTAAATTGGTATTTAGTTACATCAAACCATAAACTATCACTTTCGTTTATTGAAAATCATGAAGAACTCATCGATTGGGTCAGACTATCAAAAAGAAAAGACCTACTTAAACACGAAAACATCATTAACAAGTATGGTGATAAACTTTCCTGGAAGAAATTGTGAGAACCAAAGTATAGATCAAGGTCTTATCCTCATTTAAAACCAGAATTCGTATTAAAACATAAAGAACATACAAGACAACATATTTATTGGGGTTACTACACGTAGGAATATGCTCGACAAATGAGTGAAGATTTTCTTAATGAGTTTAAAGAAGAGATTGATTGACTTGCGTTCAGTGAGAAAAATAACTAGAGAAAGTATACACAGAAATAAGCTATTAAGTTTTGCACACAATTCAGATAATACTTACATTGGGATTTAATCTCTCATTATTCAAATTTACTTAAATTTGTGTTCCTAAGAACCTTTAAAGATAAACTCCTTTGGAATATAGATGTTACATTTCTAAAAGGTGTTACATTGAAGGAAAAAGAACTAACAACCTTCTTGTGCGAATTTAATTCTCTTATCGATTGGCAAGCAATTACACCACAACTAGATGAAACACATGTGAGAAAATACCCAAATAAAGTTTATTGGCCAAAAGTTAGTTTAGATGATAAAAGCGAAAAATTCATTCTCGAGTTTGAAAGAAAAGGCTTAGATTTAAGCAAGATAGTATATACTTGTTGGAATAGGAGGTTCTCTGAAAACTTTCTAATAGCGATCAAAGACAAGATCAATATAGTTCAATTCTTAAGAGTAAATAAGCATGTTAGCAATCCCCTTAGAAACAAAGTAATATTACTTTCATCAGGTTTACACTTAATACAAAACTCAGAAGAATGTCCAATATGCAAAGAAACAAAAACTCAATTGTGTAAAACAACATGCGAACATGTGTTCTGTGTTGAGTGTATGCTTATCTGGTTAGAAAATAATAACACTTGTCCTTTGTGTAGAGCGGTTATACATAATAACAACAACGACAACAGCGATAACAACGATATTGAATATTCTACAGAAGAACTTGATTTTTATAATCCGGTTTATTCTAGATATCCTGAAAGTCCTGGTATTAATAGCACGTTTTTTATGAAGAAGAAGACCGGAATTAGGTTAGTGTAGATTAATGTTAAGCTTTTATGAATAATAATATTAACCGATCATATAAACCATCAGTTTCTTTAACCAAATCTTCTTCTGATAGGTATGTCCAAAACTCATTACCCTTACCTTTACGAATATCTAGTTCTTGCTACATTAGGTTGAATAACTTAATACTGTTAGAATCTCTAAACTTTTCGTATATTATCTCATGATTCGGATATTTTTCTTCTGCTTCATTAAGAGGCTTATATAGGCATCTCTTTTGGCATCTGATAGCATAATAAGGGAGAGGATCATTAAGTTGGTTCTTCTTGTATATGATTAGGCAATTCTCTTTTGAATTATCGTCTGTATATGGTGCTGCAATTTCTTTTAAGACCTCGTTTTAAATTCTCAATCTCTCCATTGTTTGTTCTATTTTCCCTACTCTTATTTGCAACTCTTTTTGGTCTTCTTGAATCTGTTTAAAGTCTTGTGTGAAGTAATCTTCGATTATATTGTAACACTTTTCATAAAACTCATTTGAAATCCAAAACGAGATACTCAATATTAATTCTTTTCTTACATATATTCCTGATACTAATAGATCTTGTTTATTTGTTCCTTTTGACTCAACTATGTAAATTGAGTTTTGGTGGTACAGATCTCGCCCACCTAATTTCTTGTTATAATATCGCAGGAGATCTTTTGATTTATCTAACCTTGTCCAATGTTTAAATTCTTTTCCCCCATTTTGACACAACTTAGTAGCATTGAAATATCCTGTACTTTTATCTAAAATTAATTTGAAATCACCAAAAATACCACACCAATAATTGTCTTTAATCGGTCCGTAACAAATATCGTTTAAACTAAGAGAACTATCCATAGTACCCATATTTATTGTTTAGAAAATAATTTCTAACCTTATTTCGTTACCATCTAGTTTTACTATGTAAGACAGCGTTTCCCAACCGGTGTGCCGCGGCACAGTGGTGTGCCGCGAATGGGTCGCTAGTGTGCCGCGAGGAAATCGGAACAAAATTATTAATTCTATAAAAATCAAATTGCAAGACATACAGAAAAAGGTATATTTGTATTTCAAATTACTACTATGAATCTAAAATTTAAAGTTTCATACTGTGTTACTTTTCTGTAGAACATTTTTCTGTACATTTCTAATTTTGAAAAAAAGTATTTGTTATCATTGTTATGACCATTATTGCTTCTTGATTGTTGCAGACTATTTCGTAACTTGAAATTTTAAAATACTATTCAATCCTTCCGGCAAAGTAAACATGCATACGAATTACCTATATTTGTGTTTTAAAAGTAAAAGAGATTCGTTTGTTCGTTCGTTATTTAGTGATCCTCCTTCTTAATGAAAGGTTGGATACAGTTTTCGATAAAGAAAAAAGTGTATTTTTAACAACTTGAGCCCTATATCTGATTGTAATTGTTTTCTATTTTTAAATTAAAATGAAAAATAAGCATAATGATTTACCACGGAGGAAAAACAGTGATCTAGCTTTCTTCTCTGTGAGAAGGATGTCAGTAATCAGAAAAAAAATACTACAGTATTTTATATTTTCAAATAATAATAATAATAATAATAATAATAATAATAATAATAATAATAATAATAATAATAATAATATGTGTGCCGCGAGAATGCAAGTTACCCTGAAGTGTGCCGCAAGTTGAAAAAGGTTGGGAAACGCTGATGTAAGATGTACCCTTTGTTGTTTGAAGTGTAACGTTTCGTTACACTTTATTGAAGAGTAACGTTTCGTTACCCTTTGTTGAAGAGTAACGTTTCGTTACCCTTATCTCATTCAAACTAACCTTTTGTGGTTATTATTCCATAAAAGATAGCATTTATATTTACACTAAAACATTACTTTTATCTATCCAACTATTATGTGAATCATCAAATCCTAGCCATTTAACGTATACTTTATTACCTTTCTTTCTCAACACTTTCTCCACCAAGTATTCATCTTTGTGTTTTGTCTTTAATAGTTCTGGTTCGTAAAATCTGCCTTGTACATCCTATTCTTCTAAATCTTTAATTCTATACGTAGGTGGATTAGATGGAATAACTTCGCTAATAACAAATACTTCTGTTGACCAATTAGGTGTATATCCTTTCTCAAATAATCCTTTCGATTTACTTATACGAACATAATCGCCTAATTTGTATTTAGGTTTAACACGCTTATATTCTTTTTGATAAACTTTATCCAATATTGTTCACTCATTCTTCTTGCTAACTTCTATAGGCTTTAAACCAATTGTTCTATGCACACGATTATTATATTCGCTAACTAGTGTTGGTAATATCTCTATCCATTTATAATTTCCTTGTGTTGTAAACTTCTTCCACATGTTTTGTTTAAGTGTTTTATTGGATCTTTCAACAACAGCTTGAATTCCTTATTGTAAAACTCTTTGCCTTGGTCTGTTTGTAAGTTATTAGGTTTTCTAATTTTTAATATTGGTTCAAACGCTTCTGTAACATTTTTACCACTCTTATCTTTAACGGGAACAGCAAAAGCATAGTTCGAAAAGACATGAACAATAGTTATCAAATACTTATAGCATTTATTTAACTTGGAGACACCTTTTAACACACCACTATCCATTTGTACAAGATCAGCTTCCCATAAGTCATCTATATACCTTTAGTAATAACACTTAGCCTAGGATAGTTCTTTCTAGGTTTGTGAATTTGTTGTATAATGTCTTCTCTAATACCTTTACCTTCTTCTAGTCAATCTTTATTTTTAACGAATTGAGATTTAGTAACACCACATATAGAGCAAATACCTTTCTTTAGATATCTTCCAATCTTTGATTGTACTATCCTAATGGTATTTTTCTTCGTATCTGTTGATTTCTTACACTTAACACATTACATTCTGTTTATTATATAGAAAATCATTTAAGTTCTCTTTCTACGTTCATAATAACAGATAGTAATTGTCCTTCTTCGAAAGCTGAATTTTTATCTGCTTGAAACGTAATTATATCACCATTTTTAACGTCTAAAGGAAAGGTTTCAATTAAAGTATCCTTCAAAAATATATGTAAATAGTATTTATCTAAACTTAATTCCATATGCATTATTTTCCCATTATAGAGAAACTTATAATCATTCGATAGATTAAATATTCTAAAGATTGGGTCTTTAACATTCTTAGTTCTCAATCGACATAATAGATTTATAGTTCCTTTCTTCATAATGAACATATTTCCTTCTTTGTTTGATTTTTGGAAATCTTTTGTAACAAATTTATCTATATCATTCTTTCTAACAACATTCTCTAACTGCGATGACATTTCTGCTTTGTATTTATTGAATTCTGATATAGGAACCTTTGCGCTAAACAAAAGAACTACATTATTATTAGTCTTTTGGATTTCTTCATATATTCTTTCCGAAAAGCGTTAATATCATCTATCTTTATGTAGGTGTTTTGTAATGATTTTAATACATCCTCAAATTTGTTGCTATCACTTTCTAATTGACTATTTATTGACTCAAGCTGATGAAGAGTTACTACATCTTGTTGGTCAATAGCATCACCTACATTAACAAGTCTTTTCTTTTTAAAGTCAACCCATATTCTATTATTTGATGTAAAAACTTCATCTAAATCAATAGGGTTTTTGAGCTCTTCGCTAATGACACCATTCTTCCTACTTTTAACATTACCAAAAATATCCATATTTATTATATACAAAATTTATATCTATTTAACAGCGAGAAGAACAGTTATACGAGCTCCATCAAGATCAATTAAATCGCCATTCTCATCTCGAATTGAAACTTTGATACTATTAAATTTGTTGTGATGTATTGGGAAAAATATTTTTTCTTTAGGCTCATAAATAATTGGTTCTCTAAATTCTGCATTTGTTCTAAACGTTGCTATTAAATCTGTTTCGTTGTGTGTTGTGTCTTTATCTTTTAAAATCATACCTTCTGCTAAATCACAGTGAATATTTATAGTATCGAATGGGTGAAACTTTGGCACCTTATCTCCGACATGTTCTGAACCTTTAGCTAACTTCTTCTGACTAAAACCTAATACAGTGTTAATGGTATCTAAGATTATGTCACAATGCTCGCTAAATATTTTAACTCTATTTTTCTCTGTCCTCAGTAAATTTAATATTTTTATAAGCATCGGCTGAGTATGGAAGATTTGATTTAATATTTTCTTCTAACTCTTTTAAATTATATTGACCGGGTTGAACTATGAGTTGTTTTGAAAGAATAGGATAGTTAGAAAAGTTACTACAAAATATTAACTTATTAATTTTCTCTGTAATATTTGGTGTTAAGTATGTGGTATAAAATCCTGCAACAGCTACTTCTAAATCGTTTTCAAATGGATTATGCAAGTACATAAGTAGTGCTTAGTAGAGATGAATAACCGTTTAAAATAAATACTTTCATTTATTATATAATAAAAGTTGAAAGGAATAAATGGGATATCCGAGTAAGGTTATCAGACCAAATTGTAAAAAAAGAAAAAGAATGGTATATTGCTACCTGATGATATAAGATGTTTAATTGTAGGACCTGGTGGTTGTGGTCAAACAACACTAATGATTGATAACTTTTTAGTAGCACCGGATTGGCTTAAATATACAAATGTTTATATCTATTCTAAAAGTTTACATCAATCTAAATACCAACAGCTAATACAACTTTTCCAAGACATAGAACGAGATATTAATAAGACAATTGCAATAGTAAAAGGAAACAACGAAGAGATTAATTAATTAGATGAGTGTGAGAACGATTCTGTGGTAGTGTTTGATGGTTTCATTTTAGAACAACAAAACCATGTTAGAGAATATTTTACTCGAGGTAGACATAAAGGTTTAAATTGTTTCTATCTTGGACAAACATATTCTAAAGTACCAAAACAACTAATAAGAGACAACTTAAATTTTCTTTGTATCTTTAGGCAGGACAATGTGAATTTAAGACATATATGATGAATTTGTTGGATCTGATATGTCGTTTGAAAAATTACAATCACTCTGCAATAAGTGTTGGGAAGAAGAGTATGGTTTCTTAACAATAGATATGACTAGGAAAACGAATAATGGGAAATACAGAAATAAAATTAAAAACTTTTTAAAAGTATAATGAACGTGAATGAACGTACTTGAACGTGTACGTTTTTATTTTTCTTTATATAATAAATGAGTGTGTTAAATGCTGCTGAAGCTAGGAAATATATAAAATTAAAAGAAGAACTTGTGTAAAGATTTAAGGAAATTAAACAAGCTAATCGAGATAGATATGAGAAATATAAGGAACAAAGTCAGCCTGTTATAGATGCAATTGAAGGATTAGAACAAAATATAGCAAAAGTAACAGAGGAAACTAAAAATTTAATTCGAGAGTTAGTTCCAGTTGTAAATAAAAATGCAAGACTAGATTCTGATTTATTTGAAAAACCTCCAAGAACAAGTTATGATAGTTCAATAGGTGATGATGATTCGCCTAGACTAAAGAAATTAAGTATAGGAGAAAACAAATTAAAGATAAAGTAGAAGGTATAGAACCAATTGAAAAAACACGGTTTGGTAAAGTTGCTACAAGATATTATACAACAAGAGATGATAAGATTTTTGGAATACAAGCATATAATGAGAATGGGAAAATAATAAATATGGTTGGAGATAAAGAAAATAAATGGTGATGATTTAATAATAAACAATCGACATTATGCAGGAGCAGAAGGCTTATGGCAACTATTGACAAGAAACAATCCAACGAATTATGATGAGGATGATTTACAAAAATATACCCAGATAGTTATTGATTCTAATGTAACATTTCAAGATAGCGACCCAAGTAGAAGAAAACAAAAATCTAACAGAGGTAAAAATATCTTGAAATCATTAAACCAATTTGGGATGAATATATAAAACCAACACTAGGTCCAACACCACCAAGAAAGAAAACACCAAAGTCAGGAGAAGGAATAAAAATATACAGGGTGTCCGAGAAGTCCTTCCCTGATTACAGAGATTGATAACTCAGTCTAGAAATAAGATAGAAATATGAAACTGGTGTTAAATTGTTTACAAACTATACAAGTTTTGGTCACATCAGTACACTTCCACAGCAGCATCCTTGGTAGCATGTAGCACATCTAGGCGATATTCAATTTCCATCCACACATTAGCCAACATCACTGGAGGGATCGATGCAACGACTGCGGTTATTCGTTGCTGCAAGGTTTCAAGATCTGGTACACGTGTTCGGTAGACCTCATCCTTGACATAACCCCATAAAAAGAAGTCTTATGGGGTTATGTCAGGAGAGCGTGGAGGCCAAGCTGTTGGTCCATCACGACCAATCCATCGCCCAGGAAATGTCCTATCGAGATAAGCACGGACGTCCAAACCCCAATGAGGTGGTGCACCGTCTTGCTAAAAAACGACATCGGGGCGATACTGAAGCAGCTGAGGAACAGCATACAGCTGTAACATATCCAGGTACACTGCAGATGTGATGGTATCCTCAGCGAAGAAGAATGGCCCGATAATTCGATCGTGCAATAACGCGCACCAAACATTCACCTTTGGACTGCCTCTGGTGAACTCCCTGACTTCCCTAGGGGTTCTGAACCCCAAATGCGTACATTATGGCGATTCACTACTCCACTGACAAAGAATGTCGCTTCGTCGGAAAAGGCAATTCGTCTGAGATAACCATTATCGTCCTCAATACGTGATAGCATTTCGACCGCAAAGTCATATCGACGTGTACCGTCGTCGGGCAACAAGGCCTGAACGAGTTGCACTTTGTAAACACGAAACAATAAACGTTTGTGTAAAATGTCATGGATAGAGCTTTTTGGCATGTGTAATTCACGTGAGGCCCTACGCACCGATTTCTTAAGACTTCTCAGAAAAGACTGCCGCACAGCCTCCACCGTGTCTGCTGAGGTTCTTGGTCGACCAGACCTCGGAAGGTCAGCAACCGACCCTGTGTTCTTGAACTTCTCATACCAGGCTTTAATGCTCTTGACATCAGGTGGAGTCCTCCCAAATGTTGTCTGGAACTGTCTCTGCACCGTGGTTGGTGATCGTGTCTCATGGTACCACAGGACACACTGTGCCTTCTCCTGGTTGGTTGGCATGGCTTCTTGGGCTTCTTACTTACGTACTACAAATCTAAAACAAAAAAATTGAGACTTGGTAAAACAGAAAAAACTTAACACAGACAAAAACTTTTATAGTTTGTAAACAATTCAACACCAGTTTCATATTTCTATCTTATTTCTAGCCTGAGTTATCAATTTCTGTAATCAGGGAAGGACTTCTCGGACACCCTGTACAACGAATTACCTAAAGAATATGGATGGATGGATGATGTGAAAAAAATAAGTGATAGATTGATAGTTATAGATGGAGAAGAAAAAGCTGGAAACGATAACTTTTACAATGAGAAAGTAGGTATAATGGATATGCTTAATTCTACACTCGCACAATTTATTCCTAATGATCCAAATGGTATAGGTTATTTGATAAAGATATTGAATATGTTACCACCAAAGTTTTGGAATAGTGAGAAGTATGGGAAAGGATTAATGAATAGGATTTTAAACATGAAGTGTATACCCGAGTTACATATTCCAGGCTATGAATTTTGCGGGCCTTTTACGAAGCTACGAGAAAGGTTAGAAAGAGGAGATAAAGGTATTAATCACTAGACGAAGCTTGTAGAGAACATTATATTTACTACAGAGATAATAAAGATACTGCTTCTAGACATATTGCAGACAAAGAATTAGAAAATAATGCATGGGAAAGAGCTTTTGCTAAAGATGCAAACTTCTTAACAGAACGATTACCTGCTTTAGGAACTGCTTTGGCTATGAATACAAAAGTAAGATTTGGTTTAGGTTTATAAGTATTTGTGTTTAATTTGTATGGATTTTACCATAAAAGTTTTATAATAAATATATAAGTATGAAGTTGACTAGTTTTACATTTAAAATTCCTAACGAAGAACTTGAACAATTAAATATTGATCACATTTTAACTAAGAAACAAATCAAACAAAAAGAAGCGAAACTAAGTAAAGAACAATGTATGTCTTTAACTCTTTCTATACCACAAGTTAAGAAAATAAACAAAGAAATAAAGTCAAATGATAATAAAGTTCATTATGGAGGTTTTATATTTACAATTCCAACCATTGTAGCTTTAGTAGGTGCTCTTGGTTCAGCTGCTGGAGGTGTAGCTACTATTTTAAAAGCTGTACATGATGTAAAAAATAATAAACAGGAATTAGAAGAAGAAAATAGACATAATTTAGCAATGGAAGAGAAAGAAGGTGGTAGGCTTACAAAAAATAAAAAGCCCAAAAAAGTAAAGAAAAAGAAGAAATTAATCCTTTAAGTAATTTAGATCTAATACAACTTGTTAAGTGACTTAAGATAAGAAACTTTAGAGGTGTGTTTATGAGTGGTAAATTGCCTAAACAGCCACGGAAGTATGAGTGTGGTATTGTTAACTTTGATGCATCTAAAAATATAGGAACACATTGGATTTGTTACTGGAAACTAGGAAATAGAAAGTATATGTTTGATTAATTCGGAGGTAATCCACTAAAAACAATCGTAAAATATCTTGGTCATAATATAGAGTACAATAGCAATCGAATACAACATTTTAACGAAGTAATCTGTGGGCATTTATATATTGTAGTATTAAAAATGGTTACAGATGGATATAGTTTTTCAGAAATCATTAGTCAGGTGAATAGAAATAAGGATATTTGGAGAAGTTACATTTAAGTTGTTTTATGCATTTAATTCATAAAACGATAAGAACACTTTTTCTTTATAATAAATATGGATAAGATAGAGTCATATGAGTTACAAGCCTTTAAATCTAAACAAAGAACAATTGAAAACCTAAACAAACCAAACAGATCAATTGAGTTTGATATCGACATTGGTGACGGGTATATTCATCATTATTATGCTTATATGTATGTAAGTTTTGAAATTAGAGGAAGAGAGGCAGACGGTGAATACACTGGTAAACCAAATATTAAACTCATTAATAATTTTTTCCACATCTGTTTTCTCAAATACAAATTAGCAAGCATGGATAATTAGATACTATAGACCATCCCGGGTTAACTTCAACAGCTGTAAATACATGTACGATTTCAAAAACAGAAGCAAATCATTATGATGAAAGTGGTTGGGAAGGAATGAAATGGTGGAGAACAGATGAGGAAATATTTCTATTAAGACTTTTACCTGGGTTTTGTTCAGATTGTAAAGACATTATGTGGGAAGGAGGATTGAAGTATATATTTAAAAGAAGTGAATCTGATGATAGCGCATTTTTCATTTGGAAAACTAAGAAACAAGATGGAACGTATGAGAATGATCAACCACATCCAGGTAAAGTTAAGATTGCAAATACGGAGTTAAGAATGCTTGTTGTTAATTATGAATCTACCTATGGTACTTTGTTAAGAACTAACATTTTAAAAGAAGGTAAGATTCCTATTTGCTTCAATACATATCAATGTTTACAAAAGTCAGTTACAGGTAAATATTTAGAATTTGATTTAACCACACAATTTAAGTCTAACGAATTCGATATGCCTGATTTCGTGATTGCCTTTTTCCAAACTGATAGAAATGATAATCAAGAAAAAGACTCAAGCAAATTCGATCACTGTCAGGTTCAAAATATTCACTTTAAGAATGGAAGAAATGAATGTTTTAGAATCTTTGAACTTAGATTTCGAAAAACCCAAATATCTCAAAGCTTACGAAATGTATACGGTATATAAGAGAGTTACAATTGGAAACACGGAGATGTATTACTACCCAAGAGAATTCTTAGAAAATAGACCGATGTTTGTTATTAATACAAGCAAGCATAAATCAGTAACCGTAAGTGATAGAACTTATTTGAAATTGACTGTGAATTTTGAAAGTGATGTTCCTGATAAAACCATTTGTTATGTGGTTATGATTGGTAAGAAAAACTTTGAATACGATGTACAGAAAGAAAAGATGCTTGAGAAAATTTAAATTCGATTAGATGTTTTTTAGTTTGTAAAGTGTTTTTATGGTAATTATCATAAAAACTTTTATATAGACCAAGAAGATAAACAGATTGTGATCCAAACCGTACAATACGGAACGAATCGTTCCACTTGTGTTTAAGCTAAGATGAATGATTATTGTGTTTAATAGGAACGAATCGTTCCACTTGTGTTTAAGCTAAGATGACTAGAATAATTTGTTTAATAGGAACGAATCGTTCCACTTGTGTTTAAGCTAAGATGACTAGAATAATTTGTTTAATAGGAACGAATCGTTCCACTTGTATTTAAGCTGAGATGAATGATGATTGGGTTTAATAGTAACGAATTGTTACCCTTTGTTTATTTAATGAAACCGATAATTTAAAAATGATCATAAAAATTATTTAATAAAATGAATATACCAGATAACATTCCACGAGAGAATCTAATTGCGTTAATTGAGGATATTATATTAACACTTCAAAATTTACTACCGAAAAATAAGGGGAAATTTAAGAGGTTAAAATGTTATTATGTTACTCTTATTGCATTTTCGGTACTACTTTCTGCTTCAACAGGGTTTATCAATATATTTATCCCTGTTACAGGCTATTCAATTCTTACAACAGCATTTACATCTGATTCTGCCGTTATCACTGGTTTATCAACACGATTTAATATAGCTTCGAAGAAAGAGTATTATAAAAATATGGTTACTCAAATTGCTATGTTTAAGGATGAACTTAATGTTATTAAAGTAATGAATGGAGAATTAACAGACGAACATATAAAAGACACTGTTGATAGAATTAACTATATATATATCACTACAAAAATGAACCAATTTTTAAAAGTTTTATACAATAAATGAGAAATGGCCTCATAATTAAACAAGAAAAACAATATTAACATTTTAAAGCTTGTTAAATTGCGAGATCTGGAAGAAAGAAAATCATACGAAATAAGATCTTGGAAATTGATACAAACAAAATACACTGGGGAAAGGGTATTAGTACATCTAAATGAGAAATACAAAACCTTATTGGCACAGACATATAATGAAGATACTGATCAAGTTTTAAAAGAGATGAAAACTAAGAAACTGTTTATGAGGTATGATGGAATGAAAGATCTTTCTAATGCTTACAAAATACATCAACTGTTCTTTAAAAACGAAACTAAGAACTAACAAAAATGATTAAAATTTTATTTCTAAAGTAAAAAATGGAGTGGTTAGTACTGATCCCCAAAAGAAGTTCATTCTTACAAATAATTTCAATGTAATCATTATGATTGTTCAAGAAGGCAAAGAAGTCGTCTTGGAAATTAATGGCTGCTTATTCAGCTTGAACTATGACCAATGCACTGAGTTTAAAAAAATCAGTTTCCCATAGAGAACGAAGTTAGCAGAAGATTCCATTACCAGTATCCAAACTTGTAATTTTAAATGTGTTTTAAATTATAGTTAATTGATTTTAAGAGTTTTATGGTTACAAAGCTATACAACTAAGACCTTAGACATACAGAACGCAATGCCATTTGAATTTTAAAGATCAATATATAAATAAGGGAGTTATTTGAGCTTTTGTAATAATATCATTAGAGTTATGCAACCTGCAAGACATTCAGAAGATAGTAAATTTATTTATTTATTGATTGTCGTTTGAATTTTGAAAATCGGTTAATAAACAACGAAGATATAGTGATTTGAAAATTACGGGATTTTTGCAAGTTTATTTTTGAGTTTTCGGGAAAATGTTATTCTTTTAAAAAGTCTTAGAATTTTATGTAGATTATGATAGTATTTTTTATTTTTCAAATATCTCAATTTTTATTTTTTGCAGTGTTGCACACTTAGGACGAAATTTGTTACTGGAGTTAGTGATTTTTTATTTTATAGGTTGGCAACACTTATGGGTCAGCCAAACACTGCCGAAAATTAAATATCAGCTTTCTATCTCTTATAGAAACTAAGATATCCATAATTTTCATATTTTTCGTTTTAAATTTGCAGGCTAGGTGAACTTATTCAAGCAGTTGCTCACTTACTCAATAGATGGTGTTGCATATCATTTACTTTATTACTTTGCTAATAGATGGCTCTTGCTGTCGCCAAACTCTTCAAATAGTTATACGCTTCTCTAAGAGATGGCTCTGTCCTTACGCATCAGTTTCTTCTTGTGTGAATAAGAAAGTGAATTTCCTCTCCTATATACAGCGTTAGCCAGTAGCTCAGTTGGTTAGCGCGCGGTTCCATAAAGTTTGTGATTTGTTTCTTACAACGTAGGTTCAAATCTTTGCCGAGGACTTGCGAATTTATATCTGCGGCCGGGTATAAGTTGGTAATTTCTCAAGGAACTGTAAAGCGAATTGAGCTAAGGGTTGTGTACCAACTCAGATGCCTACAGTGTCCTCACCTCTGACTCATGGGCTGGGCGTCTCTGATGCTTGGAACCAACAAATTAGAAGGAGATTGAAAGGGGAAACCTGGCGCCAGGGGTAGGATTGAGGACAATAAGATTGTGAGCTGTGTGGGTGAATGTCGTGACTCGTATTCAGATAGGTGACTATACCGAGGCTGGGTGGAAAGCCACAAGTTCACTTACAGACCTCAAAGTAAGGAAGGAAGGTACATAGAAGGTGCAGGTGAACAAAAAATCCTGGGATCTATCTGGGGGGAAACAACAACGACAAACATCAGCTCTGATCTCTCAGGTGGATCCAAGGATTTCTGCGACGGCAGTTTTGCTAAAATAAACTCTGATTTTTTAAACATTTATTTAACCTATTTCTTATGATCCCGTGTTAGAGCGTTCTAGTGCTGGTACTGGACTCGTTCAAATGAATCAGTGATAGATCATCTGTTCCAGCAAATGCTATATTTATTATACATTCCTTCTCATTGAATTTTTTAAGTTAATTTTTAACCGATTTTAATGATTCAAGTGTCAAATGAAAGAATGGAAACTGGAGATTAAGGTTCTGTAAATATATTTTGTGTAGGATCCCATTGTAAGATTTTTAGATGTAAGTTTTTATGATTTTAAATGTCATAAAGTAATATGCAATCTCACTTTAACATTGTGCTATCCTTCTGTGTTAAATAATATTTGCTAAAAGTATTGGGAGATGGGAATTTATACTTAAACTAACACCTGGAGGGAAAACGATAGTCAAAAAGCATGCATAAGCTATTTTTTTAAAGATTTGGGCTAATTCGTTGGTTAGGGGGTGCGCTAGAACCAGTATATACTCCACTGCTACTACTACTACTACTACTACTACTACTACTACTAATAATAATAATAATAATAATAATAATAATCCAGTCTTCCAGTCAAGACTCTGAAAGGGTTTCTACTTTCTTCCATTTTAGCTACATGACCCGCCCACCTAAGCCTCCTAGACTTGACGACCCTAACAATGTTGGGTGAACCATATAAATTATGTAGTTCCTCGTCATGAAGTTTCCGCCATTCCCCATTTCCGTTCCTCTTGGGTCCGAATATTCGCCGCGGGATCTTGTTCTCAAATACTTTCAGTCTATGTTCTTCCCTCAGAGTAAGTGCCCATGTTTCAAAGGCATACAGAACAACAGGCATGATTATCGTTTTATATATTTTAAGCTTCAAATTCCTCGATATAATTCGCGACGACAAGAGATGTTGAGCCGAATAGTAACACGAATTCCCTTCTTTTAGTCGACATTTAATTTCTTCGTGAATATGATTTTCGTCTGTTAATATTGATCCTGGATATTTGAAACTATCCACTTTATCAAAAGTATTATTTAATATTTTAACGCGTCCATAATTTGCCGTATTACGGTCCCGACGCACTTCCATGTATTTAGTTTTCTCTGCATTTACTTGTAAACCCATTTCCCTGCAAGTGTTAATAAGATCTCTGCATTTCTTTCTATTGTTCTCCTATCTTCTCCTATTAAATTTACATCATCAGCATATGCCATAACCTGGTGAATACCGTTCAACTGTAGGCCCTGGTTGCTATCTTTGATTTTTCTTATAACGTATTCCAGAACGAAGTTAAATAATCATGGCGACAACGCATCTCCTTGCTTCAGGCCATTTTCGACGTGCAAGCTCGTGGACAAAAATTTTCCTACCCTGACTTTACTTTGGGATTCATTTAAACATATCTTAATTAATCTAATTAGCTTGCTCGGTATTCCAAGTTCTGTAAGAACGTTGTATAATGCTTCTCTCCTAACCGAATCGTACGCCTTTCTAAAATCAATAAATAGTTGATGTACCGGGATATTGTATTCCCACTTTTTTCGAGTATTTGGCGAATGGCAAATATTTGTCGATAGTTGATCGATTTCGTCTGAGTCCGCACTGATAATCTCCAATAATTTCATCTGCGTATGGGTCAGTCTTTCTAATAAAATATTTGAAAGGATTTTATAGGATGTTGACAGAAGCGAAATGACTCGATAATTATTACAGTCAGTTTTGTTGCCTTTCTTGTGAATTGGAACAATGATTGATTCTTCCCACTCTTGTGGCGATTCTTCCTTGTTCCAGATAAGGAGAATGAGTTTGTGTATCTTGTTTTTCGCCTCCAGCTAAAATTAACTCTGCCGGAATTTCATCTACACCCGGAGATTTGTGTTTCTTTAATTTCTTTATAGCCGTTTCTACTTCTATTCGGTTGGGTTCTGGAATATACGGATTTGCGGTGTGTATCTCCTTTTCTCCACGCACACTAGTTTTTGGTTGCGTGTTAAGCAAATCGTCAAAGAAATATTTCCATCTATTTAAGATGCTATCCGTGTCAGTGGGAACTGTACCGTCAGATTTCTTTAATATATAAGCACGAGGTTTATAGCCTTTCTTAAATTCATTGATTGCCTTATACATGTCCCGGATGTTTTTATTTTTACTATTATCTTCAAGTTCCTTAACTTTAGCTTTCAAAAAATCGCGTTTCTTTGTTCTAAAAGTTTTGGAAGTTTCCCGCCTGATATCTGCGAAATTTTGTGTAGTTATTTCATTCGGGTTTTGTAGCCAGCGTAATTTTGACGGTTTTCTCTTCTCTGCTAGTTTTATGCATTCCTGGTTGAACCATGGTTTGTTCCTACGTATTTCCGTGTCCCAAATTTTCATTTGCTGAAATTTTAATGCTATCACTAATTTCAATCCAGGTATCCTCAACACTAGCACTCCGAATCTTCTAAAGCCGAGAATCTATTCGAAACTTCAGTCTGGTATTTCTCTCTTACCTGGCTCCCTTCTAATTTCTTTAAATTGAATCTCTCCGTTTTCGGACAATGAATATTATCTTTATTCAACGATAACCTCTCGTATTATCGCTGCTACCAGGTAGTGGTCAGTGTCACAATCAGCTCCTCTAAACGATCGGACATCAATTATGCAAGATTGTCTTGTTCTATCTACTAAAGCGTGATCAATTTGATTATGTGTTTTGCCGTCTGGTGATATCCAAGTGTATTTATGAACGTCGCGATGTGGAATTTTGTACACTTCACGATTAGGTTTTTGGATGTTGCAAAGTTCACGAGTCTAACACCGCTGTCGTTACTTTCCTTATGCAGACTTTCGTTCCCTATAATCGGTTTGAAAATATCCTCTCGTCCTACCTTCGCATTGAAATCCCCTAATAGAATTTTCATATGGTATCGCGGGAGTTGGTCAAATATCCGTTCCACTTCTTCGTAAAAACTGTCTTTTAAATCGTCATCCTTATCTTCAGTTCGGGCATGTATTATCTGTCAGGAAAGTAAATGTACACCTATACTTCGAGTCGGGCATTCTTGCGCTCCATCCATGGAGAGTATGAGAATTAAGTCAATCAAATGTTACTCAGGAGCAAGAAGAAAAGTCTAATCTGAATAAGATATTGTAGAGGGGCGCAAGCTGTGAATACGAATAGTGCATAGTGTAAGTAAAGGACGACACCGAAAGAGAAAGCCAGAAACAGCTGTTAAACGGAGAAAAAAGAGTAAAAATTGTCGAAGTGGGAACATAAAACACAAATAGAACAAATGCACCGTCTACTCAACGTTCAACAAACTATGATTTTGGTGTAGTGGTTAAGGTGCTGGTTTTCAAATGCAAAGAATGCCAGTTCAAATCCCCGGCAAGGACATTTTTTAATTGTTTTGTTAATAATACATACAGCTCATGACATATGGTAAAAGGGGTCGTATTTAGTCTTTCGTAGCAATTATTATTGGTAATGTTTAGTACTGATAATACTTTTTGCGTATTGCTTTTATTCTGGTCCTCATTTCGAAAGAGAAGAATATCCGAACAAATGCCACCAAAATTCCTCTTATTTTGAATGTAAACGCCATTTGCAATTAGTAAAGAATAAAAATTGAACGTTCCGACGTAGCTGCAAAAAGTAAAAAAAAAATATGGAAGTGGAGGGGTTAGAAACCCATACTCATGGTTATTAAAAATACAATCATTACCGGTATATGACTTAAACTTATCGACCATGCTTCTACCATAACTACTAAGAGGCTTGTGTTTAGGTTAGGCTGGTCAATACGTTTTGCAAAGAGGCCCGGTTTAGCTCTGGCGCAGCACAGGTGCGAGAAGGGTGAAGGGCGCAATACACTTTTTCTCTCTCCCTCTTTGTGTCTATCTATCTACCTGTCTCTCTATATATAACACTATTTGTGAATGCCATAACCACCGTAATTTTCAGCGGATTGAGACGGAACTTGGTACAAACATTAATTGTTGAAATATCTTGACTGAGTTCGTTAACCAGAATAATCAGATGAAAATGTTAAAAATGGTTTCCCTTCAAACTCTTAAAAAGTTCCAAGGCATCCAAATTTCGTCCATAAATGGGTATTCACAAAGTTTGAGTAACTTTTCCACTTTTACTGAAATATTTGTGTGTAGGGACTTATCCTCTTTTATTAAAATGTTGAACCTATTAATCACCTAAAGAAGGTTCACGCCCTTTCGCTACGGTCAGGCATTTTCTTTTGCAAGGGGGGGATAATTTCCTATCGGAACAAGATAATTGTTAGTTAGGATTTGAAGTTACACATTGAAAGTGAAATAACATGTGAAACGTGTTATTTGAAAGAATAATATAATAAATGTGCTGTCCCCTAAAACAGAGAACTGTAAATAATGCATTTCGAGTTCGGGAGCGTGAATGTCGATGAGTGTTATTTGATTTGCTTTTTAGTAACACATTGCTTTGCAAATAGTGGTAGGCAACATTAGTGCTAAGTAAAACAATAATAATAATAATAATAATAATAATAATAATAATAATAATAATAATAATAATAATAATAATAATAATAATAATAATAGGTGTTGTTTGTGGCAAGGCAATATCTTCTTCAATTCTTCTTCAAACGTAATGATTGTAACGCCATATCCCCATTACAAACAAAATATTAGCAATGTATATCGAGAGAACGGTAAATGGTAGAGTGATGGGAGCAACGTTGGACAGTATGCACGCATAGTACTCAGAAAAATAAGCGATTTCAATGCAAAAAGAACGAAGAGTCATTGTCATGGGGAGTCATGGGACCACGGCAGACCCCTCTTTAAGCAAAATGTTGATAGCTTATATCGAGAAAACAGGAGGTGATAGTGGGATGGGACCAACGTTGGACACTGTGGACCCATAAGGCGCACCGAAAAATTAGGGAGAGCGCAAGCCAACCTTACTTATGTCCACATGATAATATAAAATTATATAGTGCGAAATACACACACGACTTAGCTAGTAATATTTCCTATTATTATTATTATTATTATTATTATTATTATTATTATTATTATTATTATTATTATTATTATTATTATTATTATTATTATTATTATCAACAGCGTCTTTTTATTACGTCTGCATGTTTGACATGAAACGAAAGAGAAGATCAATCATTCGTAGAAAGAATAAGAATTGCCAGCTACTTTGACTGTGAAGGACGGCGAAAAATACGAAAAGAGTGACTACCTGTAGCGAAAAGAAAAATCAGTTTCTCTCACAAGAAATCAAGCCAAGATAGATTTGAACTCCCATGAAAGGCGCGAAAAGTCAGTGTTTTATAAACTCTGTTCTTTAACTTTCTCACCGAAGATTTTTCAGTAACTTACTTTTTGCTAATTTTACTTGCTTCACTCGTTTAACTTGCTTTTTCTAATAACTTATAACGACAGGGACACTAACGCAGAAACATCGAGGACAGTTAAAAATCATAAAGGCTCTCCCGCCAGGAATCGAACCCGGGACATTGTACACCAAAGACGCACGTGCTAGCCACTAGAACAACGGGAAGAGCACCACTCATCCTCTTTGTCGTTAGGGATTACGACCACTGTATTACCAGCTATCACTTCTGTGGGTTGTATACTATAATCGCATGTTCTTTCTTTGTTGGAAGAGTTAAACCTACATTCTATGTAATACATGAGGTATTTAGATCCACATGCTCTTCATATAATGTAATAAAAGGGTAATGCTGGGAATAAGAAAAAGAACATTCCTTGGACAAAACGGAAACTATTGGCATCAGAAATAATTATCTAAGAGGCATGCGCAGTAATATAATTCAGAATAGTTACTGTTTATTTCAGTAAACGAAGAATAGGGTATAGAAACCAGACATGATGCGTCAACGAGATCGACCAGAGTTGACAGAAGCGAAAGCAGATGTGTAGTAATACAACAACTTGATTAAATTGATAATTCGTTCTGTATCCTGTAGTAGATCGTATCACAACTTTACGGGAGAGCAGAGAAAGTCTTACTAACCCTATCATATAGAAAGCTTTACTGACCCGATCATATAGACACAAATGGAAGTAACTGTGAATACTACAACTTGGATTTAACGAAAGCCGTTTAGACATTCAGTGGTTTGCAGGGTTGTATAAAACACAAAAAGTAATATACAATACAATTCTTCATACCTCAACTTCCAGTAGCTAGATACATGCAATTTCTGGTTAGATACTGGAACTCTTGTGGGATTTTAATACATGACGCATTGCAGGATACAAAATGCTTTGCATTACTTCTTTGTTTGTAGACAGCTGTTAGTTTAGTGTTCTGAAAAGTTGTGTGTAAACTAGGGATGGGCAATTCCGGAATTTTTACTTTCCGGTCTCCCGAAAGTAAAACCGGACATATTCCGAAATTCAGAAAAACCCGATTTTGGAAAAATTCCGGAATTCGGTAAAATTCGGAATGTAGAAATTTCTGATTTCGTAAACATTCCGAAATTCTGGATTCTTTCCGAGTTCCGGAATTTTACTTTATTCCGTAATTTTCCGAGATCCGGAAAGTGAAACTTCCGCTTCCGGAAAATGAATTTCTGTTGATTAATCTGTAAAGTGGCGGACATGAGTCTTTGACCAGGTAAGGGCTTCAGTTTTGAAACAAATGCAAAGTATGAGAATTAAATCTGTGTATCTGTAGTTTCGTGTCGAGAAAAAACAAACTTGTGAACCAAAGGTTTAAGAACAACTCAAGTTATTAATATAAAGTTTGGCGAAGATTATTCACAAAAGAAATACGAAAGACGTTTCGAATCGAAGAAAAATAACATACAACTTTGCAAGCGGAGACAAAGAAACCTAACGTAACCAGACTAAACACGAATCGTTTACCACGTAGGGATCGTGGTTCAGTGGTCAAGGTGCTTGTTCGAATCCACGTTGCACATTCTTTTTAGGATTGTTTATGGCGATTGATTGGCGATGACATACGTTTTATTATATTCAGACATTTGAACACTCGGATATTTCAATACTTGAACTATCAAATCTTCAGGAATAATAATAGTAATAATAATGAACTAATAATAATTATTATTATCCCGTAGAAGATTAAAAGCTAGGAGCTAATTATCGCTCAGGCCATACCATTACAAGCAGAAACGTGACATTTGGAAAGAATATTTCTGTTTGGTTTAATGTTGCCCATGAGAAGAGGAATTCCTCATCTGGTTTCTAAAACAAACAAAATAACATGAGAATTAACATTTTACATTCTAGACGAAACGAGGCTAACTCAAAATGTTCGTCTCGCTTTGAAAACGAGAATCGAGACGAGACGAGACGAAAAGTATCGTAAACATTTCCCGTCTTGTCTCGATTCTCGAAATAGTGTATGTCCATTCTTTAAGTAAAAATTCCTCTGTAGACTGAATCTTATAGGCTATTTCGTTACATTGTATTTCAGAGCTCATTGAATTATGATCTGTGTAGGTACTTTTGTAGCAAAGCTTTTATATTTACCTGTGTATATCCTAAAAAATAGTTTATTATATGCCTTAATGTTGCGTGATATTCAGTTATTTTTATTACAGTTATTTTCCTTAAACATACAGTAGAATACTTTCTACATGAAACTTCACTGGAACGCTCTAGTTTAAAATTTTGGTAATTGCAGAATTGTGTCTTGAAGGTGCGAAACCCTTTCCCCGAAATCTCTACTTTTAGGTAAGTTATGCCAAATTTTAGGGCAAGTTATAATCTTTAAAATATATGCGGTTTGTATCTGAACGGTAAAAGCTAACTGACTGTCGATCTCGGTCGTCGAGAAATCTTCAAGAGGCAAGGATATCGGTCACGTTCTGGGTTTGAGTTCCGAAGGGGAGAGAATTCGTGCTCGAGCCAAAAAATTGTTAAAAGTTATAGGCTTCGGCCAAACATGTTCATCACAGCTGGGACCGGGTTTAGGCTTCTCAACGGCTCGAGCGGCTCGGCTTAGAGCTACCGAACCGAACCGAGAAGTGAGCCGAGCCAACAGCTCACCCAACCGAGCCGATGCTGCTTAGCTGAGCTGAGTCGAACCTTGCCGATGGATTAATTTCAGCTGGCTCGAACCGGTTCACATGAACCGAGTGAGTGACCCATATCAACCGAGAATATTCGAGCCATCGGTTCAATTGAGCCGAGTCGCTATCTCGCTCCAACTGAGCCTTCTCAGGTCATCGGCTCAATTTTGACGAGCCGACGGCTCATCCCAACCGAGCTGACTTTAGATGTTCGCTCAGTTGATACGAGCCGAGCCGGTTGATATCACCTTCCAGGCTGGTCTTCTACTTGTTCTCCAGAATTCGACCGTGCAGGTCTCAGCCTTGATTTTAAGAAATACACTATATACTTATATTGGTGAATACGACATTTGAGACTGTCTCGTAATAATAATAATAATAAACTCTTGTCCTCTCGTTATCTGGACGAGCCGACATACACTAAAATTGCACCACGAGATGCACTAACATTACGAGACGAGTTGCACCCCTATCGTGAGCAACACTAAAAGTGTTCCACATTACTGCTTACATTTATCATGGGTTTCGCTTTCCAGTCTAATAAGGCCAATATTTCAAAACGAGTTAAAAAGAGCATAACCAGCGAGCGAGCCATTATCAAACTCGACTCAACACGAAACTCGACCTCGGAAACAGCGACTTGGTTCGGAACTTATCTCAAGAAAATTACATTTGACTCGACTCGAATTGAACTCGAGTCAAGTCGAATTTTGGCTCGACTCGTGCTCATCCTAATTCGTATTTGTATTTTATGTTTCACTTCAACAATTTCTACTATTTTTTCTCCGTTTACCTGCTGTTTCTCGATTTTTCTTTCGGTGTCGTCCTTTATTTACACCATGCATTATTCTTATTCCCAGCTTGCGACCCGCTTCAATGTCTTATTCAGTTTAGGCTTTTATCCTAACATTGACTTCACATGTGTTTGAGTTGATTTTAGTTTAGCGTCCCTTTCAGCAGCGAGGCTATATGAGACGTGGACCTACTGATTAACGTGGAATCCGAACCACATGAGCTCCCGCCGGGAATCGAACCCGGGTCTCCCGCGCCAAAGGCGCGTACGCTAACCGCTTAGCCACGGAGGAGCTTTCACATGTGTTTGATTTAATTCTCACTTTCCACGCAGGACCGATGGAAAATTATTATTATTATTATTATTATTATTATTATTATTATTATTATTATTATTATTATTATTATTATTATTATTATACTATTGAACCTGCACGGCGAAATTACTGTATAATACGATATCATTTCAGTAATTTTACTCCATTGTATGTTGTGTGGTCGCAGGCTCATTTAATTAAAATAATTTTGAAGAGATATTCACATTAAATGATCCGGGGACCCACAAACCCTCACAACAAGTGAAAATTTCACCGTTGTCGGCCAAGGCAGCCAACAGCAGAAATACGCTTCCTAATTACTTACTTAAAACGCAGGTAAAACACATGTAAGAAAAGCTACAGCTAAAGGCATGCGATTCAAGCAGGTGGATGGACGAAAACAATTGAATATAAACAACAATTTTTATTAGGCTGATGGCCTCAATATTTAAATATACAATTTAAAATGTTTATATTTCAAAGTATTTAACTAAATATTTGTCCACTGTTCAGATATATTAGGATACTTATGAAGTTTAGTCTGCCGTGTAGCACGTCCTATTCTTCCTTCTTGATTAGGAGCTCACTACTTGCTCCTGCCTGCTCCAGCAAACGTCCTATTCTTCTTTCTTGATTAGGAGCTCACTACTTGCTCCTGCCTGCTTCAGCAACCGTCGAGTTCGAAGTGGTCGAGCCTCTCTCGCTGCTTTCCGTGTATATCCGCTTCGTAGGCTCGCCGACTGGACAGCAGTGTTGCTAACCCTTTGGGTGACGTCACCTGCATGGTTCTGTGGGAGGGGACTACCACAGATGGTGCTCCGTAGACGGGCGAACTCACGAAGTACAGGTCGACTGGATCTGATGAATTGGAACTGCGCCATCACTGAGACTCCTGGGCCTCGCTCGTACAGTGTAGGGAATGCAACTATGAATAACAGGAAAAAAATGCATTAAGTTTGGCGATTTAAAAAAAATGGGATGCAAACGCTGCATGGAATTGTTGATACTTAAAGTTTGTTGGACAACTTTTCAAATGACGTGGACTGGACTCTTCTTGAATATTGGACGACGAATACAATATATATATATATATATATATATATATATATATATATATAGAGAGAGAGAGAGAGAGAGTACACGAAATAACATTATATATATAAAAACAAGACGATGGTTGATATATACATTGAAAATCACTGCAGTCTTTTTTTTTAGGACATGAATGTACATATAAGCGTTCTAAACACTATGTCATTCGATGTAACGCATTTCCACTGAGTGGGACACTTGAATACAAGACACACATGAGACACTGGATTTTTTTTAAAGTGTTCCTGGTGGACATTTGGAGATCAAAGTCTATCCGTGGAGATTGATGACAGCTCACTATTGTAGTTATTTTGCACGCATTCTGGGAGATTGTTCATAGTACACAATGGGACAGTTTTTTTTTGTTCAATGAGATCACACCAAAAAAACTTTTTTTTTTTTAACTGAGCTTGACGTGGGATGTTGACGCTGAAGTTCGTGCTGGACGATGAGTTTGAATTGAGACACTGGTTGCACTTCTGGGATAAAGTTCGAGGCACTATCGAATATACTTTTTTTTGCAATGAAAATATTGAGCCTCCGCCTGTGCACTGTGTTTAATCAATCGTCTCGGTCACCCACCTTCGTCTGTCCCACGCCCCGCAGCCACCTTTCCCGCATGTGTGCTGTTGGTCTCCACAATTTCAAATTGTCGACAGAATGTGTGCCGTGCAACGAACCGTCCTTCAGGTCTAATAGCTCAAATACTTTATTGCCCACACGCCTGTGACAAAGATAAGGCCCCAGATAAACGTCAAAGAATTTATAAATTTGCTTATTGATGGCACTGCCGACTGGCCTCGACCGCAAGAACACGAGATCACCAGTTTGGATTGAGGGTAATTTTTCTCCCTTTTCTTTGATCTTGTCGTTCCTACGATCAATCTTCCGACGTCTCTTGATGTCAGCCATTAGAAGACGTTTTCGCCAATCTGAAACGTCGTCGTTCAACCCCTGTTCTCTCAAAGAGACTTGCCATACCCGTTCAATGGCAACACTAGGGTCATCATTGAAATGCATCTCTATCGCCGACATTCCAGAGGATGAGGAAATGGAATGATTCAATAAAATTACTATTTGGGACACAAAAAGTGTCCAATTTTGATGTTTTTGAGAACAAAACAATCGGAATAGCCGTGAAATGTCCGAATGTACACGTTCAGTGAGCGATGAAGAAGGGTGGTAAGGTGGCGTGCGTAGGCGTTGTATGTTATAATTTTTGAGGAACCGTTCGAATTGATGGGACACAAATTGTGGGCCATTATCCGGCAGGACTTTAAGGGGAACACCGAGATGCTGAAAGTACCTGCTCTCCAAGCACTTGATTACGGTCTGCGTATTTGCGGATCGCAAACAATATGCCTGTACTAGGCGAGAAAAGCAATCCATGATGGTGAGCAGATATGTTTCTCCATGTTTACCTCGTGGAAGAGGCCCATATAAATCAATCGAAATTAACTCACTCTTAGTGGATGGAATGATGGACCCCATGGAAGGTGCGGTGTGAATTTTGTGGTGTTTGGTCCGCATGCAAACGACACAATCGTGTACATATCGAGCGATATCTTTTCGCATCCGTGGCCAATGGAAGGAGCGGGATATACTGGACAAAACTTTGTCTTTTCCGAAGTGTCCCATGTCGTGGTATGACTTTATAACTTTGAATGTGAGCTGTGAAGGCAGGCAGATGCGGAAACGCTCGGGAAAACGGAAGTCTTTGATTGTGAGAACGCCGTCCTGTATGCGGTACAATGTGTCTCGAGTTTTCTTGCCCGGTGGGACCGCCGTGCTTTTGCTTCAATGTATTGTATGATCTTGGCGTACTCGGTGTCACTACGCTGCATCTTAATGAGTTCTTGCCTCGAGATACTAGCGACATCTTCATTAAGTACATTGGGAGCATGCGTTCTCACCACCTTCTGTTCGAGGGACGGGATTAGTCTCGTGAATGCATCAATGCACTCGTTCTGTTTCCCAGGAACGAATTGAATTGAAAAGTCAAATTTTTGTAATTGAATAAACCAGCGAGTTAATCTGGGGTTCCACGAGCATATGTTATTTACGGAAGTCAGAGCTTTATGGTCTGAAATCACAATAAAATGGGTGCCCAAAAGGTATGCCTCCCATTTCTTTACAGCACACACAATTGCATAGGCCTCAATTTCTGTTATTGTGAATTTAGACTGCGACGGTGAAAGTGTTTTTGAAAAATATTCGATGACTCGTCTATTGCCCTCTTCATCGAATTGCAAGAGAGCTGCAGGGACTGCTTGCAAATTTCCATCAGTTTGAATGTAAAATGGCCTTTCATGATCAGGGAAAGACAACATTACATCATCTACCACGTGATTGACGAGTTGGGAGAATGCCTTTTCGTGAGCTTCTGTCCACTGCCAACGTGAATTCTTTTTCAGAAGCTGGAAGAGGGGCGCCGCTAAAATAGAGAAATTTGGGACATAGCGACGATTCCACCCTATTATGCCTAACCATCTCCTCAAAGACTTTACGTTATGAGGTTTTGGGAGACGTTTGATGGCTTCAGCGACCTGGGGATTTTTTCGATATCCACGTGGTGTGATCTGAAAACTGAGAAATTGCGTTTCAGACTTGAAAAAGTCGCACTTGGCCAAATTCAGCGTCATGCCTGAATGTTTAATTTTTGAAAGTACTTCTTCTAGCAAAGACAGGTGTTCTGTTGGCGTGGAATTTGCAAGGCAGAGGTCATCAATGTATTTGATGGTCTGGCGAGCGAGTTCGTCACCAAGTACATGTTGCAGGCACATATTTAAGGCAGTTGAGCCATTCTTTAGTCCGTTCGGTACCTGGCATCACTGATACTGGACACCACCATATAAAAATGCAGTGAAAGGCCTCGAATTTGGGGAAATACCCACTTGTTGGTACGACTGTGAAAAGTCTAGGGTTGAAAATATGCTCTTTCCGCTAAATTTGGCTAGCAATTCATCAATCTTTTCTGGTCTCTGATGGTGCAAGGGAGTAACAGCATTAGTACCTCTCAGATCTGTCACCAAGCGTATAGATGGAGTGCCATCTTCATTTAGAGTCTTTTTGGGGACCACGTGAAGAGGATTCAAGTGATGTGACGAAGCTTTCTCTAAAACCCCAAGGAAAAGCAGCTTGTTTATTTCACGATTTACTGCATCTCTATATCTGTGTGCAACAGGGTAAGCCTTTCGTACAATAGGATCCGTGTGTGTGATATTAAAGTCGTATTCAAAATCGCGACACAATCCTGGGAACTTGGCAAAGACATGTTTGTGCTTAAATAGAATGTTAGTAAGACTATCTTTATACTCTAAAGGAACGTGTGATGACTCTACTGCTTTCATAATTTCTTCATCGGAAGCAAAAAGCTCGGGGTGACTTTCGTGAGATATACCCCTCCCATTGAAAACGTCAGTATAAGAGTCTGCACAATTCTGCGTGTGAGCTACAAGCATGGCCTCGCATTCTTGTGTGCACAAAATGCTTTCCGTATCGTCAATGATAACGTCATCAGGACTATAGCACAATTCGTAATCCTGTTCTGAGTGCTTCTCGGGAGTTAACTTTTGCCAATACGAGTCTTCCGTATTGGACGGGGCCACACTGGAATGTAGTACTATGTTGTTTACGGTTTTGCGAACTTTTCTTTCACTGACCACGGGCAGAAGGTTGCAAATAGCATAAAAATCCGAATGGTGAAATGTAGCGGTGCAGTTACCGTAATCTAGAATGGTACGTAACTGTGACAATACGTCAAGACCCAAAATGATATTTTCGTTGATGTTCGGAACTACTAAAAATTGTACAATAATTTCCAATTCTGCAAGTTTGATAGGAATGCAATCTTTTCCTTTCACATGTGCTCTCTTTCCACCATGAAACCCTACAAGTGATACATGTGAAACTGGGCTCAACCGTGGTGACGAAACTATTTTGCTTATATTTGACCACATATCAAGAACTGAGCATTGTGAGCCTCCATCCAAAAGACACGTGTACTCTTTCCCAAGAATTTCCACCTTAATATTTGAACTGCACGTGCACTCAAGAAATTCTAATTGTTTCGTGGATGGAGCATGAGGTTCATCATCACTCTCTGAATCACTGTCACCTAAACTTTCAAAATTGACAGTATCACTTGACTGGTCCACGTTGAGAAGAGACTGCCTCACGAAAAAGCTCTTGCAATCTGTCTCGCAACTTAAATTATCTCTAATGGAGGATTTGCTTACATTATCGTTACCCGTGCCATAGCTATTCTTGACCTCCGAACCAAGAAAGCTCTTTACAAGTTTAAATAGCTCTGTTGTTCGTGATACATGTCATCGTCGCTCAACGGTCGGAACGCCGAGGAACTGCGTCGTTCGTCACGATCATCAGTTTCCGGTTCTGAAGACGGTGATTGAAAGCGCACGTGATTTTGCCTTTCGTTCCTGCTCGGACGCTGACTATGTGAAGGCAGGCTACGGTTCCGGTTCCGTCCACGATGTCCATTACGGAACGAAAGTGACGATCGGGACTGAGCGTTACGAGAATGCTGCGAAGTGTTTTGATTTTCACGCGTGGTTTCGTTTTGCTCATACGAAATCCGGTTCACATGACTCGGAAACGTTCGTGACGACGTATTGTTATTCAAAGAAGCAGAAGTTTGCGTGTTGTTGGCGCGCGGAACATATGACGTTGTGTGTTGTCGCGTGTTGAAATTACTGCGTGGTGTAGTGAAGCGTGACGCGTTGTGAGACGTGGAACGAGTCTCATTAACTGATCCCTGCAAAGCTTCGAGTCTTTGTACGCAACTTACAAAGTCATGGAACCGTTCATGTTGAGTTGCGACTAGATACGTTTGAAATCGAGTGGGGAGCAAAGGAATGACAGTTGAAATTATTTCGGCATCGGTAATAGAAGGACATAACGCCTTGATATCTTGGAAGCGGTTTACGACGAATGACTCTACCGAAGCGTGCTTCGTGGGCGTGAAACGTTCTGTACGAAGAGCTGTAAGTCTGTTCGCGACGATGAAGCTATTTTGATAATAATGTTTTAACGCGACACAGAATTGACTGTAGTTGCTTATTTTGGTGCGATTGAGATGAAACCAGGAAAGCGCGTCACCCTGTAAACAGAACTCAAGCATTTCAAGATATTGGCTGCGCGGGACGTGTAGGAAACTCATTTCCCTTTCGAATTTTGTAAGAAAGCTGTCGGGCAAAATTGACGCGTTAGTTCCGCAGAACTTAGTGAGATGGGCAATATCGGAGAACCTAACTTACACACGTGGCACTACACGGTTGTGTTGTTCACCTTCCCCGTCAGACAATGCACTTTCATACGCTTCGTCACGATTCTGTGACTGCGTGTGAATATTGGGGGAGGGGGACGTTCGTGAAAATTGACTTGGTTGCGAAGAGAAATGGGATGGCTGGGCGTTGAATACGGTCACCGGAGGCGGCTCGTGGATAGGTGTAGTGTTACGCAGCTCTTGCACCTGCGAGAGTACAGATTGTGTTTTGTTATAGCTGATGGCCTTGCACGTTTCCAGTTCTTGTGAAAAACTCAAGAAGAGTGCATTATACTGTCGCACGAACTGAGTAAGAGACGAATCGACCTGATGAACTCGCGACGCTAAATGCTCGTAACCTTTAGTACAGTGATCCTGAATGGTTTTCGTATCGTTTGAAATCCGTGCTGTATCACGCTCGAGATCCACAATACTACTCTTATTCTTCGCAGTTACGGTTTCAAGGCTCGTACAGCGTT
Source organism: Thermobia domestica (assembly GCF_964235325.1). Lineage (NCBI taxonomy): Eukaryota > Metazoa > Arthropoda > Insecta > Zygentoma > Lepismatidae > Thermobia > Thermobia domestica. The sequence continues at coordinate 215,977,675 of NC_137459.1, read as the reverse complement.
TGTCAAGAGACTGAATGCAATCACATGTTTCTTCAAGACCTTTCTCCGTGTTTTGCATAACTGTAACAACGACGTCGCAAAGTGACGACAATTCCGTTTTCATCTCGTCATTCGCGGCACTAAATTCAGTACGTAGATTTGTTTCTAAATCCTTTATTGAGCCAGAAAGTTTTTGTTCCACGCTTTGTATCTGTCTGGTCAGCTCATCCTGGTTGGATTTGAGCTGATTGTGTATATCTTTTGCCTGATCGTTCATTAACGACTTCATCATTTCTTTAAGCCCTTCCATGCTCATAGCCATCTTGATTTGGCCACTTCTTAATAACATACAATTATCATGAAAACTCTAATACCGTCGCAAAGGAAAGACTGAAATTGAACTTCGCAAGAAAGAAAAAAACTCAAAAACTGCAGAATGAGGGCTGCATGTGAATACAAATGATCTACAATCGATGGTCTAAAAGTACAGATTACGTTGATTTTTTTTTAAGAAAGTTGAGTTATATTGATATCAATATGAAAGCAAGTCAGACCAACATGCATGGGGGCATGGGAACACGTGATCAAACAAAAACTTTCTGATAGTACTAAATGAAACGGACATATAAATACACTTCACTCGCGTGCTCTAAAATCTTACATACTACGGACATTTATGGCACTTCACTCGCGAAATACAAGCAAAACAAAACAAAAATAAATGCACTGACACTTCATTAGAAAAATGTGAACATGGACAAATATTCATGAATTGAAATTGCTTCCATGGGATCTGGTGGAAAAACTCATAAAAAGTACAAGGAACATCAAAATGAAGGTAGAAATTAAACTCAGAATGCCAACGATAGTTCTGCCGAAAATAAAAACGTGATCATAAAATAGCACAAATTGACTCTTTTCTTTGTCACAAAACAGGCGTGAAGGCGTGTTAGAACCTGAAATCGGAGGGGTCGCTACCGACATCCACTCTGCATGCCACGTGGTCGAAACTATGGCGACCTTTAGCTTGCCTTGTACGACACAGTGTTATCTCGTTTTGCGAGCAAGAAAACGAGACATGAGTCTCATAATCTTTTAATTTATGGTCGCCGGCTCATTTAATTAAAATAATTTTGAAGAGATATTCACATTAAATGATCCGGGGACCCACAAACCCTCACAACAAGTGAAAATTTCACCGTTGTCGGCCAAGGCAGCCAACAGCAGGAATACGCTTCCTAATTACTTACTTAAAACGCAGGTAAAACACATGTAAGAAAAGCTACAGCTAAAGGCATGCGATTCAAGCAGGTGGATGGACGAAAACAATTGAATATAAACAACAATTTTTATTAGGCTGATGGCCTCAATATTTAAATATACAATTTAAAATGTTTATATTTCAAAGTATTTAACTAAATATTTGTCCACTGTTCAGATATATTAGGATACTTATGAAGTTTAGTCTGCCGTGTAGCACGTCCTATTCTTCCTTCTTGATTAGGAGCTCACTACTTGCTCCTGCCTGCTCCAGCAAACGTCCTATTCTTCTTTCTTGATTAGGAGCTCACTACTTGCTCCTGCCTGCTCCAGCAACCGTCGAGTTCGAAGTGGTCGAGCCTCTCTCGCTGCTTTCCGTGTATATCCGCTTCGTAGGCTCGCCGACTGGACAGCAGTGTTGCTAACCCTTTGGGTGACGTCACCTGCATGGTGCTGTGGGAGGAGACTACCACAGTAGTTTAGTTTATAATGGGCACTAAATTGTCACCAGATCATGGAATAAATTAACTTCGGCATGCACTTTCGTGGAAATATCATTACAGGAACATAACCGGTTCGTTCCAAACATCAGGATTGAACTTAGGCATATTTAGCGTATGATATTACATGAGAAGATAATGTGGGGGTGAAGTGCTGGAATTTTGCAATTTTCTTCCTTTTCTTTTTGGCATTTGTTTCTATTTACTTACCTGAGATGACTATATCTTACAAGGGAAAAGCAGACTTTGTTAAATGAACATTCGCGAGGTAGTAGTGCAAATTTAAAGTGTTAATATTACAAACTGGGAGAGCGCAATAGTCCACAAAATGCGTCTTAAAGTTTCGACTCGCCGTATATATGATACGACGCCGAAAATTACCAAGTGACGGCGTGACAGAGTGTGGATTCACAATTCATGTGTGAAGGATCGCGAGTTCGATTCCGGCTCGAGTCAACTTCTTTTTACTTTTACCAATAAAATACTCATTTATAACTACAAGTAAAACATTAATTCACCAAATGCATGAATTTTTAAATCAGTTGTAAAAGTTTTCAATGTTTCATGTGAACTAGATTCAAATATAACCTATTTCATAAAGTCGTTAAATAAAAAATGTTCTTGACGATTCGTGTCTATATCTGTAGACAGAGTGCGAATTGCGAGGGGGATAATTCGGAAATCCCCTTTGGCTATAGCATTCATTCAGTATTCCCTATCGGATTTCCCCCTCATCCCCCTTGCAATTCGCACATTGTCAACAGATATAGACACGAAACTTCGGACACAACGACTGTGGTAACCGTAATACAGCTAGTGATATCAATATATTTATGAAATAGGTTATATTTTGTAACTAGTTCACATAAAACATTAAAAAAAATTACAAATGATTTGAAAGTTCCTATCGCTTAGAATATATGAACATATAGTGAATTAATATTTTACTTGTAGTTATAAATGACTACTTTATTGGTAGAAAAACAAGTTGACTCGAGCGGGAATCGAACGATGGACCCTTTACACAGGAGTCGTGAATGCTCCACACTCTGCCACACCGCTACTTGATAATTTTAGTCGTCGTACCATATATACGGCGAGTCGAAATTTAAGACGCTTTTTCTAGGCTATTTCTGGCTATTGCGCTCTCGCAGTTTAGATGTGAGCTACTACCTCGCGAAAGATGGCCCCTAAGTTCATTTAACAAAGTCTGCCTTGTCCTTGTTAGATACTCATCCCAGGTAAGTAAATAGAAACAAATGTAAAAGAAGATGAAGAAGAAAATGGTGATCCTGTTGACCCACGGCCCACGATCTACTTCATCTCAGGTGAGAGACTTCCAATTCAGCATGGACGAGATAATATAGGTTTTGTTAAATCTGAGACGAGACGAGACGAGACAAAGCGTCTGTCTCGTCTCGTTTTCCTAGACGATACGTGACAAGTCCTTGTCTGGACTCGTCGCGTGTTAAATGTCTCGAAAGCATTCCATAACTCTCTCTTGTCCAATTATAAATTCTAACTTGTAAATTTCGTTACATTTTGAAGCCGCATGGCTTCCAATTTTACTTCTATTATTATGAGGTTTACGATAGAAAATTAGACGAAAGAAACTTGATAACAATTTGTCTCGTTTCGGAAGCAAGAGATGACACTGGGGTAGCCACGAAACCAGTGGCGGATCTAGAACTTAAAAACTCATGGGGGCTGCCTGAATTTAGACTATGATAAGTATATCATGAACTTCCTATAAATTTTCAAAAGTATATTAATAATAGCTTAAATTATTTTCGTCAATCTGAAAGTGGGGGGCCTAGACCCCCGCCCCCGAGCTAGATCCGCCACTGCACAAGACGAAACAGGTTTTTTCTCACCCCTCTGAAACGAGACATTTTCACATGACGAGACGAAACAGACAACCATATTGTGTCTAGCGCATCATAACCATTCCTTTTATAAAATTCTGTTGTCATCTCATTATCAAGTCATTTCTTCAAATCCGACCTCGGATCATCTTTCATTGACCGTCATTGTTTCCTTCACTAACTTGTGTTCATAATTGTATTTTTTTAAAAAAAATCATTCTATTTTCTACGTTTTTCATTCCACGGTCAGTCTACGGTTTTCATTCTACCACTTTTGAAGTGCAATTATCATATGATACGTTATAATGGTGTTGTGAATGTTTGTTATGTGTCTAATTGTTTGAAACCAGTGTATATTTAGACAATCGTGATTATGTGGGGTTAATTGCATTCATTTATTACTTCTTAACTGCCTATGTTTGGTATATCTATAAGTGTAGTGTTCTACGTTTCCCTTCGTAGAACAAAGTTGTTTGAAGGCTCTGGATTAAGTGTAATGGAATTTTATAATAGTCTAGGCATGTAACTTTGGTGTGGAAATGGAACTTAGAACTATAGCATGAAATGTGGAAAAAGGGATCTTTTTTTTTGTCTCTTCAAATGTCTGTAATGCATTGCTTGTTCCGTTCACTGTATCGCTATCTGTCCTCCCTACTTCCTTCAGGCGCTATTCAGCGTGCCTCGGTGGCTAGCCTCTGCATAGCAAAACTCGCGAGTGCAATGTGCATGATTCACTGTGTAACGCAGTGTTGCAATAACTTCGCTTTGTCGTTCACAAATATAGTGCTTTTGCTGTTTTGAATATCAATAGAACTGGTTGTGGAAAAAAAATAACTGAATACGAATCTGCTAAAAGTCTACTTGTATAGTTTAATATTGTAGGCTCAATATGGTCCCTCATCCCAAAACTTGTGATTGTTTTCACAGGACACATTTGGGGAGAGGGGGAGTTGTGTAAGTCCCAATATTTTGGCATTCGGGATATTAGTGATATGTTGTTCGGATCTTGGAACTTTAGGTGATAACGCTTGCAATTATTACTTTGCTATTTTATGGTTGTTTGTATTCCACATTCTTATTATGTAAGCGTCTATTTGTCATCTCGTTGATTTGAATGGATGCACCACACTCTCAGTTCGGACAGCATTTCTCTCTCCCTCTCTCTCTCTGCTACACGCACATTTCTGACGAAATTTGCCTATCGTAGAGACTCACATGGGCGAAATTCGGAAAATTTCCAGTTTTTTCGGTCACCACACTCTGATACAACCCCTGATTAAATATACTTGCTTCCTCATTTTCATTATTTCACTTATCTAATAAATTTCACCCAAAATTTTAAACTCGGTTTCACTTAATATCTTAAACGGGTAATACGCTCTCTTTTACCACCTTTCATGTGTTGTATGCATTATTTGAAGAAACATATATACTTCTTGGAGCAGATTCGAACTGCCGTTCTTTGTATTTGTAATCTAGCGCTTTACCACTACACCAAGGCCGTTAACTGTTAAACGCTTAGTTGTTGGCATATTTGTTGTATTTCTATTTTATGTTCCCACTTCGACAATTTTTACTCTCTTTTCTCCGTTTAGCAGCTGTTTCTGGCTTTCTCTTTCGGTATCGTCCTTTATTTACACTATGCGCTATTCGTATTCACAGCTTGTGCCCCTCTGCAATGTCTTATTCAGATCAGACTTTTCTTCTTGTCCCTCAGTAAACATTTGATTGATTTAATTCTCATACTCTCCATCGATGGAGCGCAGGAATGCCAGACTCAAAAAACAGGCGTACAATTACTTTCCTGACAGATAATACGTCTAAAACAATAATATCACACCACCGTCCTTTAAGAGTAATAAAAGAAAGTCTGTCAGTAACAAATTCAACCAGTTTAATAGCTGGTAATATACGTTTATGAACATAAAACACTGTTCCTAACTGGTAATTTTCATTTCCTTTCCCGTAAAAGAACGAAAAATTTCCGGAATTCACAGATCCATTTCCTTCCCACCTAACTTCCTGCACTCCTACTACGTCCATCCTCTATTTCTCTAACTCACTCGTTACGCATTTTAACGCGCCTGCCCAATAAAGATTCCTAATGTTCCATGTTCCAAATCTCATGTCCATTTTGTTTTACTGTGGTCGTGCCAAGTTATCAGTCCTTGTTCAAGGCTTTTGTGAATATTTCTGAACAAGTGCTTTTTTTACAGGATGAGGTCGTTAGCCCTACCCAAACCCCCAAGCTGGAGGACCACTCCTAGTCGGCTGTCCGCAGTCGCTTTACATGATAGCACTGCTCCTATTATCTTGCAGTCGCTTTACATGATAGTATCGCTCCTATTATCTGCGCAGGCGATTTCAATTGATCTCTTTTTGCGCAAGATCATCATCCAGGATGCAACATTTCGTCTACCCTACAACAGGTAGTCACTTCGTTTAACCTTATCGATGTTTGGAATTATTATAAGCCTACGGAACTAGGCAATTCATTCTTTACTAGCCACAGTTCTAGTCGGTTAGACAGATTTTACATATCTAAATCCTTAATTCCTTGTGTGGTAGATATACAACTTTACCCTGCTTCGTTCACCGATCACTGTGCTGTATTGTTAACATTGAAGTTTCCTGTTCAAAAATTTTATCACTGTTCGCCAGTATGGCATATGAATACATCTCTATTAACGGATCCTGAGTTGCAACAACGCCTTCTCAGTAAGTGGCGCCAATTTTCCAATTATAGTGGACGTTCATCCTTGCTTACTCGTTGGGAACTTTATATTAAACCAGCTTTAAGATCTGTATGTAGACATTATAGTAAGGAGCGTTGGCATGCTTATCATACCCAGTTTAATTATTATACTCGTTTACTTCATGACTATTACTCTGCATATCCTGGACCTATGCCTCCTTCTGTGTTTGTCAAGGTCAAAGAAATTAAAGCGTTACTGATATCATTGTATCGGAAGCGCACAAAAGGTTTTTTTGTCAGAAGTAAAACAGAAAGTTGTAATGCAACGGAGGATGCGACACTTCAACAAATTTGTAAACAGCGCAAACGCGGTCAACGTAAACTTATAAGTAAATTAGTAGATCAGACTAACACTGTGCATCAGGGTAATCAGGTGGTGCCATGCTTTCATACGTATTATACCAGTTTATATACAAATGTATCTTCTATTAATACTTCCTCTTCCCCCTTTTTTGCTATGCTTCCTAGCTTGGAGGCTGCCGATCGAGAAACTGGATGCACCATTAACAGAACAGGAAGTTAAAAATGCCATTCTTATGGCTAAACGACAAAAGTCAGCAGGTCCTGATATGATACCCAATGAAATGTACTTAATGTTTACTGACTTGATGTTACCATTCCTCACTCATATGTTTAATGGATTTTGGAGTCGGCCTCACTTGACTAGACACATGGAAAAAGGCTTTTGGGTATTGGTTCCTAAACATGCCCATTCTACTCGCATTCAAGATTACCGCCTTATTACATTACTTAATTCTGACTACAAGATTCTTGCCCGTCTTCTTGCAAATAGACTGAGGCACGTCTTACACCGTTTATTGTCTCCATTTCAGTTTGGTCATGGCTCTTGCCCCCCGTTGTATGTCGCCTTCAGTAATATCAGGGACACTATTGCTTGTTTTACTAATGTTCACGGTTCTACCACTGCATTATTCTCAGTCGATATGACACAAGCTTTTGATCATCTCCATCTTGATTATTTATATCAATTACTGTCGTCTTATGGTATCAGACCTCATTTTGTTTCTATGATAAAAGCGCTTTCTTCCGATCGCTTACTTCAAATACATTGTAATGATATTTTATCTAAGTATTTGGTTGTGAAAAGAGGTCTTCCCCAGGGATCCCCCTTAAGTTCCATTCTATAGAGTTTAGCTATTGCACCCTTAGTATACAAACTTAATAATCTTTTGCCTGGTGTCCGTATTGAAACAAGGGCCATTTGCATTCAAGCATACATTGATGATGTCCACGTCGTACTTAATTCCTCTGCAGATTTACAGGTGGTTCAGACTGAGCTTAATAAATTTGCTAGTATTTCGGGTGCTGTTGTTAATTACCACAAAAGTAAACTTTTTTGTTTTCACTCTGAGGTTGAGCAATTTTATCACACACCTTTTACTCTTGTTGATGGTTTTAAACTTTTAGGAGTTCACTGGCGACGCACAATAAAAGAAACCATAGATTATAATTATTCGCAAGTCACGGCTAAAATAATTTCTACTTTATATGCTAATAAGTTGCGAGACCTTACATTATATGGTCGTGCTTATTTTCTTAATGCATTTGCATTTTCTCAACTCTGGTTTCTTGCTCAAATTTTCACATTACCGGTCAAATATGAAAGTAAAATCACCAGCCATGCATTATACTTTCTGTGGCATAAACAAATCTTCAGAGTTGCTCGTCCAACGATCTATGAGCCTCTTGCTCATGGAGGTTTACATATTTTAAATATTCGCCAACAATGCCACAGCTTATTATTACACGTACACCTTGTCTCAAAAAGGTTGAGCGCATTCTTTATTGGTGTTTTGAGGCAAAAATTTTCTAAGTCCAGCTTCGGGTATCTTCGGGAAAAAGTAAGCCAGGTTCGAACCTCCAAGCCAGCCTTTGCAATCGGGAAAAAGTTTGCAGATGTGTTTTTCTTCTTTTAAATATAATAAGACTTGTTACCAAGTGTTTAAAAAAGCAACATTGATTGAAATACTTAATGATACAATATTTCGAAACCTTGCACATGCTTGTTTGTCATTTAGCTCTCTATACGTAATGGAGCATTTAAATACGTTAAAGAATCTTTCCATATGTAAAAGAATGCTCAAAGTTAAGAAATAGAACATAATTATCGCCTGAGTACTAAAATAAAAGTCAAAGTAGAACAGAAACAGCGTTTGTCATGGATATGAATGTCATAATTATCTTGAGATCCGTTATACATCGCTAGAAGCTTAGTTCTAGAAGTCCTTGTGTTAGCTCATTGGTAAGCTGTCGGATTTCAAATCATAAGGTTGTGAGTTCGAATCCAATTTGGGTCAATACTTTTTTTAAAATTATATTTTCCGCAATGCATGAAAAATTATATAAAATAATTACATTAAAATACATAAGTTGTTTATATATAACATAATAATTGCAGAACATAGTAATTATTATGTTTAAAATATAACATCTGAGATAATTTTCACAGTAGGTCGGTATTATATATGAGGATGTAAATACAAGTTAAGAAAATCGTTCAATAGCAATAAATAAATCATGTAGTGTATTTATTTGCAGCTATTTGTCATATAGAGAGTAATTCTCAACATTCATAATATAGAATGTCATTTATGTTCTTGAAAAGTTATTCGATGCATAAACAGAGGGTATAAACAGAGAATCCAAAGTCGGAACGCTCGCAAAAAAATTCATGAACCCCAAAGGTCACGTGAGCAGACTGGAATTGTCCTTATGAAGCATGCCACAGCAGAAAGTCTTTACATAGATTTTCAATTCAATTCCTGATATATGCTTTTGCAATGTGGAAGTGGTGATGCCTTGAGTCGCCCTCTCTCGCTCGCTCGCTCGCTCACTCTCTCTCTATTTATACAGAATATAAAAGTGGATTTATGTGTGTGTTTCAACATAATTCTGATATATCTAGAGCAATTTTAACTATATTTCTTACAGTCTGGAAAAAGAGTACTGTCGGGATACATATCAAAATTGCTAGAAACGGGTCGATATTATTATTGAATCCATAGTTTCGTGGTCGCTTAGGTGAATAGCTCTACTTTCAATTCAAGTCCAATTAAGCTCCCATTAGCACCCAGGGTGGTTACGTAGCGACATAAAGATATCGAAATCAACCGATATTAGAATCGAATCATAAAGTTTTCAGCGCCGCTAACAGTGCAGCATTTCCCATTAGTCCACATTAGTCCCATTGCCTAGAGGGCAACATATTTGCAGAGTGCAAATTTTAAAACTTGAATAATATTTTAATTTTTTCCGTATGAAAAAGTAAAAATCATGAGCAAATATACTATTTCACGAACAATCCTCTTTTACTATTCTAATATGTTTAATAATAGCGTAAGAAATGTAATAGTAATTCAGAACATGTTTCACAGTTGTTATTTTTTCTTACATAGTTGTAGCTGTAGCATGTAGTGAGTGGAATTTAACTGTAATAAATTCACTAATTAACCATATTCGAATTAAGTTTTATTTTTAAGTTCGGAATGAAGGGGCGGAGAAATATGGAGTTATTGGGGGCACCGAGCTTTTCTACATTTTATTTTCAAGATCTCCACTTTTCTTTTGTCATTTGTTCCTAATAAAAAAAGTTCAGTCACTTTTGGATTGTCATAGGATAGTAGGAATTGGATTTTGGGATGCAGCCTGTGAGATTCTAGAGGAGCTAACTGCTTGAAAAAATATTTTTGAATCATCTGTAACATATGAAATAAGGATATGTATCATAAAAAATTGAAAGTAACTATGTCTGCGTAATCATCACGGTCAAATTGCAAAGTCAAATGAATTGACGTTTGGTATATAATCAGGCTCCAATCCCAACTGGGGAGTTATCATACGCGTGTCACTTTCATTATAATACATATCCTTAGGGGGAGTAGAAGTCCGAATTTTTGCGAAAAATTTAGTATCTCACAAGCCGTTCAACTGAGAGCTGAAATTCAGCATATAACTCTTTATTAAAAATAAAGAGAATATGCCCTGGCATTTTTTAAAATTGTCTTTTATGAGCGGGGGGACGGGGGTGCATTTTCTATATATTGGAAATTGGTAGTGGGTTGATTTGTAAAAATAATCGAAAACGATTGATATTAGTTGAGAAAAAAATTGAGTAATGCAAACTAAAGTTCTTTTTGAATTTTATACCCACTGCTTTCTATTTATAATTGCTGAAGCTGGTGTTTAATATATGGAGCGTTCCGAGCATAAGGCAATCAAGCCATAAAGTTAGAGAAAAATGGCCATAAAATTTGTATTCTAAACTTAATTACATGGGAATTTCCAATTAGTACGGCATGCTTAATTATATAGAAAATTAGTCTCTCTCTCTCTCTCTCTCTCTCTCTTTTTTTTTTTTACGTTGGTCTACTTTTCCTTGATTCGAAACTTTTAAATTTCACCCTATTTTCTACTGAAATGTGTCTGTAAGGCAACAAAGAAATAATTACATATGATAAATTTAAATTCATTTTAATTCGGAAGATGAGAAACACTTTGCCATTATATATCGTAAAGGTCAGACCCACCAGTATTGTAACAAAGAGGTGCTTGAGCCAATGACGGTAGAAATTCAAACTCCGATAAGTGATAATTTCACAGTCTTGTTTTATTACAAGTGTAATCTCTTTACTCAATGGAGAGGAGGACGTGGGTCATCGGTCAGAGTTGATGTCGATGGGTTTTGGTGGGTCGGAGTTGGTCGCAATGGTTCAGAGTGGTTCATAGTTGGTGGTGGGTCAGAGTGGATCACGATGGTTGATGGGTCAGAGTGGGCCAATGGGTCATTTGGGTGGTGGGTCATAGTGGGTCATGGTGGGTCGTGGATCAACTTTTCATTGACCCACACCATCTCTGGTTAAAATTGTACTAAAGATAAGAGGCACCGAAGATGCATGTCGGCTATTATGCTCAAATTTTGCGCATGGATAGTACTCCACCAGATAGCAACAAATCTGAAACGGTTCACGGTATGACCTCCTAGAACTCGAGATGTAGGGGTTTGTCTGATTGGCTAAATTAAGACGTCAATGATTTATCCTTCAACAACCAAGCCTTTTTTGATCGTTTCCGTGGGGAAGTCAGAAGAACACGTGCCTAGTAATCGTAATATTGATAGTTCGCGTCCACCCCGGGGTATTTGTTTTGTGTTTTTTTGTTTCACCTAAATATAAACAAATCACACATATAGGCATTTTAACATATTTTGGGAGAGTAATTTTGTGTTTCGTTGGCGTTTCATCGCGTCTCTGCCGCTGGTAGTAAAGTTTTCAATATGGAACTTGGGCCATCACGGATCGTCGCTGCGGGGCCACCAATTTCTGGCGAGAGGTTAATAGTTGACCATCTGTAGTCCACCGACGCTTACAGCTTAGGGTAATGAACGATGTCCTTGCCTTGTAGACTTCATGACTACCGACGTCGGCAGTCAACTAGCTTTTAGTATTCCTTTACTAACCATCTATCGTTCATGTTTGTACACGTTCATGTTTGTACACGGATTTTTAACATACCTATTTCTATAATAGTAGAATCCATTTTTTTTTTTGTTTCCTTTCCTAACTTGAGTAACACACTTCCTCCGAAATGTGTGGCCCCTCTTTTCGGCGCCCGGCACTGACAGTGGATACAGTAACTGTAATATCTATATTCCCAACGACGAAGGTGCTGGTTCAAGATGGATGTTAAACTCCTTCATTGAAGAGGCCATTAACGTATTCGATCTAAGCCCACAACTTCTTGACCAAATAATAGAATGATCATGCGACAAGTCTTTGCAACTGGTTTTCTGTAACGAAGACTTGGACAAGTTCTGCCTGATGAGGAGAGAAGAATATCCTGGTCTGGTGATTGCTGCTTTAAAAGTAATAATTCCATTTGCTATATCGTACTTGTGCGAAAGTGTTTTTTTTTTTTTATGGTAAACATTAAAACAAAGATAAGAAATCGCTTATCAGTTGAAAACGGCTTGATAATATTCGTCATGAAGATTGAACCGGGCATTGCTGCACTAGTGAAATTACACCATGCTTAGGTATCTCATTAGGTTTTAATTTTAATTGTATTTCAATGTGCAGGTTTTGTTTCATGTGTATTTTTCTAGTATTTCTATATACAGTTCTCATTAGTTTTATATCATACCTCTTTGATTTAAATTCAGTTTTAAACAACTCTACTAACTAACTAACTCTATGGCCTATGGAACCCGGAGGTTCAATGCCGCGTTCACAAAAGCTCTACACTGACTTCTATCCTTAGCCAATTGGATCCAGTTTCTACTTTGTATTCTTATCTCAGCGAGATCCATCTTAATATTTCCTCCCATCTGCCCCTAGGTCTTCCTAATGGTCGTTTTCCGTTTGGTCTTCCAGTCAAGACTTTCAAAGCGTTTCTACTTTCTTCCATTCTAGCTACCTGACCTGCCCACCTAAGCCTCCTAGACTTGACGACCCTAACAATGTTGGGTAACCGTATAAATTATGTAGTTCCTCGTTATGAAGTTTTCGCCATTCCCCATTCCCGTTCCTCTTGGGTCCGAATATTCGTCTAAGGATCTTGTTCTCAAATACTTTCAGTCTATGTTCTTCCCTCAGAGTAAGCGACCATGTTTCGCAACCATACAGAACAACAGGCATGATTATCGTTTTGTATATTTTAAGCTTCAAATTTCTCGACAGAATTCGCGACGACAAGAGACTTTGAACCGAATAGTAACACGAATTCTACACCCTTTGAAAATGTTCAGTAGACTTATTTTTTATTGTTCTTTACAGTGTGTATAAAAAATAAAAGTATGCCTATCAGAACAAAATTAAAAATAATATTTAAAAATAATTTCTGGTATTAGATTCTAACTATATTTGTCTCTTCCGCCTATCTTCGCGATCCCCTAGGGGCCGCGACTCCCAGGTTGAGATACCCTGCTCTAGGCATACATGAGTTATGATGGAACATACATACATACACTTTTATATGTATAAATGCAGATAAGAGAGAGTTAAGAGAGAGCGATTAAGGAATTACCGCTCTCAATCTCTTCCCTTTACTTTTGCGATTCGTGAATTTCTTACGTGACAGTTTGGGGCTAACTAGTTTTTTGTCTTGAACCACGATCCGATTTTCGATATGCTCTACCTAAATGCTGTAATGCGAATATTGAGAAGTTATCTGCGATGAAAGTAGCTGCAAATAAATATATTACATAACTTATTTATTGCTATTACACGATTTTTTAAAATTTGTATTCAATATTCACACATAACACACCGACGTTCTGTGAATACCTCAGATGTTATATTTTAAAGATAAGAATTACTTATGTCGTGAAATGATATGAATATATATATTCAACTGATATATACAACTGATGATATGAATATATATATTCAACTCATATATACAACTGATGATATGAAAATATATATACAACTGATGAATTGTAATGTAACTATTTTACATAATTTTCATGCATTGAGGAAAGTAGAATATCATAAAGGAATCTCATCTGAACGGGTATCGAACTCACGATTTAAACGCTCGGTGGTGTACCACTGAGCTAATATGACCGCTTTTCGGAAGCTGCTTCTGAAATATAACTGAGCTCATACGTAAATGCTCTTTTCCGTATGGAAATCACAATGACGAAACGAGAGTGTGAATACATAGTCTCGAAATATTGTATCATTAAGTATTTCAATCAATGTTACTTTTTTCTACACTTAATACCATTTCAACATGTCTTATTATATTTAACAGAAGGAAAAACATATCTGTACATCTTTTCCCGATTACTAAGGTTGGCTTTGGAGGTTCGAACCAGCAGCTTTAGTTTACTGTTTTCCGAAGACACCCGAAGTTGGACTTCGAAAGTGTTCGTCTCAAAACAGCTATAATCATATCGCTCAATCTGTTTGGTATATGGTATATGTTTTTATACGTGTAAAGTCAGTATAACAATTCATTCTTTAAACAGCTTTTCGTATGTATTAATATTCCTTTATAAAAAACTGTTTTTATTATTATTATTACGGCGCACCATTTTCAGATTTCTTTCGCGAGTCGTTGACCAAGTCGTTCGCCACCAGCGTTGCCAGACTCACAGCTCGGAAATTATTCCAAAACCTGATCGAACTTATGCTAGATTCGGTCAAATTATGCTAGATCCTCATAATTACTAATTCAGGAGTTAAAAAAAAAAAAAAAAACAAAGTTGAGATACGATAACGTAACTTAAAATACACAGAGGGCAAGAATGCATGGATAGAACTCAATACTTCACGCACCAAAATTTTAACTCAACTAAATTACTGCAGTCGTTGCCAAACTCAATGGCGTATATATCGTATAAATGAATGCAAAGTTTTTGTTTACATATTTTGAAAGAAAATTACTTCGCAGCATAAGCGGAGTTGGGAATCGTCTGCTGGGGGAGGGGGCAGATTTTTGGTCGGTCTCGGAGCTGTCATTTCAGGAATAAATATGATCATGAAGTCAGAAGTAAAGATGGTGAAGTTGTCAAAAAGTTGGGGGGAGAATGGCCCCCATAGCTCCGCCCATGCCTCGGAGTTAAAGGATTAGAAAACCCTGGGTGGAGCCACACACACACACACACACAAAAAAAAAGCCCAAAGCCGTTCCGAACTTACTTAGGAAAATAAGACTGCCTGTATGGTTTACCGAGTGTATGAATCAATGGAAGAGGATACATTTCTGCCGTTCTTTTTCTTCCCACGACCAACTTCTCCAGGTTTTACGGCTTTTTGATAACTTGCTGAAATTGTGCTAGATTTGGGCAGGATGCTAGGTGCTAGAGACATGCAAATTATGCTAGATCCCCACAATAGGCGTGTCGTGCAAGTAACCAATCACACGTCAGGTACTTGCTTTTAGCTATTGCTTTCTTCTCACAGCTCAGAACATTGGTAACTATGGATAGACGTACAGCAGTAATTACTTTATGGGAGTTGGAAGGTTATTCTGCAACTGCAGCTAGCAGGCGAGTAGGTGTCCCGGCCTCTACAGGAAGGCAATGGATTCGGAAATATGGTGCTACAGGTCAGACTGGTAATTTACGATCTCCTGGTCGTCCGCATGTGTCAACCGAAGCCCAAGATGCGAGATTAGTAAACGAAGCCCGGTTAGACCCACTAAGGACGTCTAGACAGATAAGGGAAGCTTCTCTCTTTCCTGGTAGTAAGCATACAGCTCTGCGAAGCCTTCGTCATGCTGGGTTACGTGCCCGTGTTGCTGCCGTGAAGGAAAAACTCTCAGACGACCACAAAATTTACCGTCTCGCGTTTGCACAGGCGAATGTGGGTCTCAATTGGGAAAACGTAGTTTTCTCAGATGAATCCATATTCACAACATCAAAGGAGGGACGCCGTTTTGTGTATCGCCCGAGAGGCACCCGATATGACCATGGATATGTGGCTGCTTGCAATCGCAGTGGCCATGTATCTATTTTATGTTGGGGTTGGATTTCCAGTCGTGGAGCAGGACAGCTTCATAGAATTGAAGGACATCTGGACAATTCTCAGTACTTAGACATTATCAGTAATATCATGGTGCCATCTGTTTCAGCCTGATGGTGTAATTCAGTTCCAGCAATACCAGTCGCCAATACATAATTCCCGTGTGGTTCAGGAATGGTTCGCAGGGCACCCTGAGATTGATTTAATCGACTGGCCGCCTCGTGGAGCAGACCTCAATCTCATGGAAAATATGTGAGCAGAAGTGAAGCGTACTCTAAGGGAAAGTTGGCCTGAGGCAGATCCACCAAGAACTCAGGATGACCTGTGGCATCTTGTTTCCGAAGCATGGCTGGAGGTAGGGGAAGGAGATAGATTTGTCACCCATGTAATAGATTCCATGCCCAGAAGAATGGAGCGTGTAATAAATTCAGAAGGGTCTTGGACACAATATTAATGACCCCGCCTTAACTCCCGAAAACAGCCCTTTTCAGGGCTACCTAAAAGCTTCTGAAAATATTTCTAGAAGTAAACCACTCCTTGTATCCGATTTCTGTGCAATCCTACTAACAAAAGAATGATAATTAGCTGTAGGCTTTGAACTCAAGACCTCTTCAGTGGCAAGTCCGTAATCTACCAGTGAGCTAACATGAACACGCAAACCTAAACTGAAGAAACACGACTTTCAATTTCTGGTATTCGATGACAATGATGCTCATATACTTTGCAAATGTTGTATTCAACTTGGGATATTCTGCAACACACACACACACACATAAACAAAGCGAAAGAGAGAGAGAGAGAGAGAGAGAGAGAGAGAGAGAGAGAGAGATGAATACACAAAAGCATATTCAATGTATTCGAATGAGACTCTAAGTAACGACATTCCGTTCTAAAGAGAATTTGTGTTTCTTCCCGTGACGTTAAGGGGATCGGGAAAAGCTATGTGTCTTGAAGCAGGATACGACTTTGGATACTCTGTTTATACACTTTCTATATCCGTAGGAATATACTGTATTTCACGAATATAAATAACATACTGTAATGAGAATATTGAGAAGTTAAATCTGTATGACATATAGCTGCAAATAAATACACTACATAACTTATTTATTGCTATTAAACGATTTTCCTAACTTGTATTTAACATTCTCATATATAATAACAACCTACTGTGAAAATTATTTCAGATGTTATATTTTAAACATAATAATTACTATGTTCTGCAATTATTATGTTATATATAAACAACTTATGTATTTTAATGTAATTATTTTATATAATTTTTCATGCATTGCGGAAAATATAATTTTAAAAAAAAGTATTGACCCAAATTGGATTCGAACTCACAACCTTATGATTTGAAATCCGACAGCTTACCAATGAGCTAACACAAGGACTTCTAGAACTAAGCTTCTAGCGATGTATAACGGATCTCAAGATAATTATGACATTCATATCCATGACAAACGCTGTTTCTGTTCTACTTTGACTTTTATTTTAGTACTCAGGCGATAATTATGTTCTATTTCTTAACTTTGAGCATTCTTTTACATATGGAAAGATTCTTTAACGTATTTAAATGCTCCATTACGTATAGAGAGCTAAATGACAAACAAGCATGTGCAAGGTTTCGAAATATTGTATCATTAAGTATTTCAATCAATGTTGCTTTTTTAAACACTTGGTAACAAGTCTTATTATATTTAAAAGAAGAAAAACACATCTGCAAACTTTTTCCCGATTGCAAAGGCTGGCTTGGAGGTTCGAACCTGGCTTACTTTTTCCCGAAGATACCCGAAGCTGGACTTAGAAAATTTTTGCCTCAAAACACCAATAAAGAATGCGCTCAACCTTTTTGAGACAAGGTGTACATGTGTTTTATTTTGTGTGTATGATTCTTCAATCACAGCTGTGTTACTAAAACAATGTCTTTTTTATGTATCTTTAGACTCGCCAGCCAGTGTTCTACCTTGGTCTTATATGTACCCACACCTTACTAATGCTATTCTTGATATAAGTTATGTTCTAATCAGTCATGAGTATTGAAACGTATACTGTTAAACAACTATATTGTTCTTATCATCGCAATATTCGGTATGTTCATAAAATACAGCAGCAATTTCCGAGTGTTCAATGGTCGCAAATTTGGACCAATATCACGGCGACATTTTTTTTCTTTTAGTCTTAAATCGCTTTGGTTTCTTCTTGTACACAATTTAATTGTTACAAATGTACGTAGATATAACATTGGACTAAGTAATACTATGTATTGTGCTCGTTGCCCTACTGAGGATACAATTGAACATCGTCTTTCAGGATGTCATGAAAGCAAAGTGATCTGGTCCAAATATTGTTGTATTGTAAGCCGCATTCTCCGTTTGCACCCAAAATATGTCACTGTTACGAACATGTTGCTGCTTCCTGAATATAATCATTTTCCGCAACCAAAGCACAATCTTATTATCTGGTTAACGATAACTACGGCAGCTTTAATACTTGAGGACGATATCAAAGGAAATACTGATATGTATCTAAAACTTTTAATTTCTCGTCTGTCACTTTTTACATCTCAACAACAACAGAAATATTTTGCTAATTATGTAAACACCATTTATTAACGTTAAAATTTGTTTTCTGTTTCCTTTTAGCTTAAGTCTGTGCTTAATTATGTAATTGCAATTTTCTTGAATAAAGAATTAAGAAAAAAAGTGGTTAGAATTGTAGCTTTTCTAATCTGGTGGCCCGGGTTCGATTCCCACCTTCGCCGTTTAACCTTTTTAAAATGTTTCATTTACAAGGCTGAGCTCCAGTTGGATGCTGCTAAATGAAAGCTAATCTCCAGTGGTGCAATTCAGTGATGATGTTATCCTGAAAATAAGGAAAGAAAATGAATGGAGAAAACGAGTTACAGAGTTAAGTCTGTGAATGGTTCTATATTTGATATCATCCGTTAATTTCGTGTATTTTCAAGTTGTTTATTGACACTATATTATCCACTTTTCTCTTTGTGTCTCAATGTGTAAAATTTCACAAATATTATACAAATCATGAACCCTCAGTTATATTTGTAACCTAACGGAAATACGTTAATAAGGAATAAGTTCTCCAACTCGTTTGAGTGTTATCGAATTTTTCTTTTTTAACATTTACAAATAAATTGCCAATAGTTAGTATTTTCAAAAATTATTTAACGAATAATGAAATCAACAATTTCTTCTTTCGAAGTAGTATTACGTATGAATCAGCACCGCTGGAACCTAGGAGTTCATGCCCTCTTAGACCCCCAAAATTTTCATTGGGGGTTGAATTCTTCCTCCCAAACAATCCATCCATACTTTTAATTGATTTGCAGGTAGGACTAGCGCGAAACTCGACGCAAAGCTTTGGGTTAGTTAAAAGGAAATAACCTACCATATATACCGCATAATCTATCCGTATGTTGAGTTGAGTTGATTTTAGTTTAGCGTCCCTTTCAGCAGCGAGGCTATATGAGACGTGGACCTACTGATTAACGTGGAATCCGAACCACATGAGCGCCCGCCGGGAATCGAACCCGGGACTCCCGCGCCAATATCCGTATGTTATTTGATACGCGGATATGTATAGTTATATGACCTAAGTAAACTTGTTTGTATAATCCTCATTAGAGTTAATTATAAGATTAACTAAGTCCCCCGACTGTTAACTTCTCATCAGCAACTCTGGTATCCGTATAATTTTTCAAGTATCTGTGTATAGTTTTACGTGTGTATCATACAAACAGCACTGCTAAGTATCCAAATACTCCCTTTTGTCATTTCGTCGGCCAGCGTTTCACTCCACTTGTGCACAAAAATACTCTTTACGATTTGTGCTTTTAAGAGGTGAGACAACTTCATGCTGCTGTTCTAGCTACTCTACCAGGTGTAATTAATCTAGTAGCGGGCGTTAGTTGGGTTGCCTAACTCACGGACTTTGTACATATGAAATTTGTGAGGCCCACTGTATAACAGGACAACAATCTGTACAATGTTCATTGATAAATCCTAAAATGTGTTGTGATACTTTTGTAGTACCAGTCATCCATGGTTTAAAGTATGAGATATAAATACTTTATTTTTATTTTTATGATATCATACGTATATTTTCATACGTACGTATCATTTATAAAATACGTTTAGCAGAAGAATGCTATCCTGACGTGTTCCTAATTTCATTACGTTCTTGTTTACCATCAATTACTGTGTTTATGATAATTTTCTCGTCTTCACCTACATTATAAACACTCCACGGTTTATTAACTTGTGTTAATGCAACACCCTATTCACTGTCCTTTAAATCAATAAGTTCTGTAAGTTTTAAGCTATAGGATTAGAGTAAATCCTTATAGTGTTTGAACCTGCAATTTGTTTTTTTCATATAACTTCAATGTTTCTGAATTATCCCAATCTATCTTACTTGAATTTAGTAACTGCTTATTAATAGATCTGTTTCCTTCCTTGTGTGTGTTCGATACTGAGGTTAAAATTCCGATTCAATGGGTAAAATAGAATGTTTTTCATTAGACATTGTTGTTGTTACATGGGGTGACATTCATAAGTCCTAAACGACACAAGTCCTAAACGGCATAAGTCCTAAATATATAGGCATTATACCCAATTTTAGGTCTTGTGCCGCTTAGGAGTTATGCATTTAAGGGCTTCTGCCGTTTAGGACTTGGGCCGCGAAATGATTTTTAGGACTTGTGCCGCTAAATGATTTTTAGGTTTTGTGAGGTTTAGGTCTTAAGGCGTTTATGTCTTGTGCCTTTTTCATTCACTTGCTTTAGTTCTGAAATTCGCCACCACCATACGAAATTGAGACGATGCAGAAATTAGTAGGCGATAATGTTACGAACTTAGCTAATTCCAACGGTAACAACTATATTTGTACTACTAACATTACTAAGAGGTTATACTAAGATTACTATTCTCATTACCTGTTCTGCACTTATACACGAATTACATAATATAACCTATTTCATTTTAAGAATTAATTACATAATTGGTTAAGAAATTCGTTTCTTTCAAATGGAGATACGAGAGTCCCAAGACAAATTCCTTTAAAAAAAAAGAATTAAATAAAAATGTTTAAAAAGCATATTTTACCAGACTTCTGAAACCAAGCAAACATTGAAAATTGCAATATATACTGTGTGGAGGAAAAAATCCACCAAAGTTTACTTAATTAGGACAAAAGCTCACAAGACATTTCACGTGTGAACATTAAATACCAACTGTATTCATTAAGAAAGCAGTAAATTTAAAATTGAACAAAGAACATTTATTATGCAATACAGTTACTATATTTCACACTGTGCTTTGATAGAGTTGATATGTATAAGCAAAAAAAAAAAAAAAAAAAAAAAAAAAAAACAACAAATAACGCTAAATTACTAATGCAATATGCAATGCAATACGTTTGCAGAAACCACTACATAGTCATTTAGGAGTGTAGCCTGCAAATTTCTCTAGGGAGCAGGCTTTTTATATATCAAAAGCAAACCAAATGTTTATTTCCAGATTACGAAAGCTTCAATAATTCCCGTTCTGCCTAATCTTTGGAGGTGGGGAATTCTGTACAGGGTGGGATTTCTTCAAGGATTTTTTTCTTCTCAATTGTAAGAGATTCTGTAAGAAGAATAATTATTTCTTCAGGTTTCATCATAAATTTTAAATTTTATTGTACTTGTTCTTCTCGGAAAAATGAGTAGATACAGTTTTGTTGTTAGCAGTATTATTCACATCTATTTTAGTAAAAATGAATGTGATTTTTTATAAAAATACCTGCAGAGAAATGGAAAACTGATTGACTCAGTTGAAAGAAAGTCGTCTGACATTGTAACTGAAACAAACATAAAACAAACATAATTCGGTCTAATATAAAGTCATTTCAAATCTTTTTTTTTTTTTTCAGTTTTAGCAATTCATGTTCAAAATGCTAAGGATAGTAGTAAATAAAAGGTATCATATGTCACATCCACAAGACATGTTTGCCCATACATTAAACAAACAATCCAAGAAGGTACATAAGACGGTCCTTATCCCCGATTATCTGACCTTTTGATTTGGTTGGAACTCTATAAAAAACATACAAGTATTGTATATGTGATGTTGATATTTTTATTGGTGCTATTTACAAGCTTGTACATTGAAAATATAAATATGAAAATAGAAATATGTTATCGTATATAGTATAGAAGACAAATCAGCTGATAAGGTGATGCTGAAAAAGGAGTTGTGATGTACAAGACTAAGACTCTTTGTTAAGGTCCTCTTTATGAGTTCTTGTGCATTGTCACTTAATATGTGGCCAAACATCTCTTGAGGATGCCAACCGTGACACATTTTACGTGCTGAGAGCCTTAGCATGTTGGAAATGAACTTCTGGAAAACTGAATAAAATTTTGATGTGAAATGACTTTATATTATGCCGAACTAGGTTTGTTTTATATTCGTTTCAGTCACAATGTCAGAGACTTTCCTGCAACTGAATCAATCAGTTTCCCATTTCCCTGCAAGTGTAAAAGAAATTACATTCATTTTTACTAATGTAGATGTGAATAATACTGCTAATGACAGAACTTTATCCTAGTCATTTTTCCGAAAATAAAAAGTAGAATAACATCTAAAATTTGTGATGAAACTTAAAGATATGGTTATTCTTCTTACAGACTTTGTTAGAATTACTAAATATATTATTACGAACGCAGGTCAAAATCCAAGAGGACAAGACCTTGAAAATTTGGACAAAATGAACTAAAATCAAGCGACAGAATCATAGGCGCGTGATTATTCTTTTCTTCAACTATCTACCTTTGACAGAGGGAGGGGCGAAGGAGACTACAAATGATGGACGATATCAAAACAGAAAAATCATACTGGAAGGGAAAGAGGTTAGCGGAAGACTGTGGAGCATGGAAGGTTCTCAGTTGCAGCAAGTGACCTGCCAATAATGGCTGAGTGCCTATGATGATTATGGTTCATGCACCTAAAATATTATATGTAATTCTTTACTTTAATGAAGTAACCTTTTTAAAGTACTGAAAACTCAATAAGACACGTAAGACTGTTGTACAGGGGTGCTCAAATTATTGGAATCGCCCTCGAAAAATGCGAAATTGATGCTGCAGTCCTAATTACGGAGTTCTGGAACATGTAATTTAGTGGTTTAAACCACCAATATAGAATCCTTCATTTGTTTACTCTACAGTTGAAGTGGTGATATCACCGTTGAACAGCAGAAGGCATTACTAGAGGGGAGAGAGTTTTGAAAGTGATATTTCAGTTGTAGATAGCTATTGTGGCTTCTAACAACAAGTTACAATCTCAAGTATTGTGCTTGCAGTCGTACGCTTTTGGCGGAAGGAAGATATACACAACGACAAATTACTATTAAGGTTGAGATAGGGCAAAAATTTGTGAGTAAAATCTCTTTTGGGATGAGCAAGAAGCAAATGTATCAGCAAGATAGGCTTTGGAAGTGTGGACGAGATCCAAACCTATCGCTAAGAGGTATAAAAAAAACTAAAAAGATTGGCTCTCGGAAACAGAAACGCAACTTCTATAGACTTAAGCATAAAAATGGCTGAGTATGGTGTAGATATTTCGCCTGAAAATGTTCGAAGGATTCTTTGTGTTGAGGGAATAAAAGCAAAGAAGCAAAAATTACTCCAATCATTGCAAAGAAGCACCTCGAATGTGCACGAGGCCTACAACATTGGACTGCTGATGTTTGGAGAATAGGAATTTCAGTGATGAATCATATGTCTTCGTGTCTGATGAATATTCACAATATGTGCGACGTCGATCTCTGCCTCAATTGCCTCAACGAACAGTGAAGCATCTTACTTCAATCATTTTCTGGGATGTGATGTTTGTCTTCGGGCCTGACAAACTGTATAGGGGAGCTTGCCACAGTACCGGACTCTTCCCAGTGCCGGACAGTACTAGTTTTAGCAGAGCAGTAGCTGTTCTACATGCGTCTGTAGCATTTATCAACAGGGGTAAGTCTTTGGTGCCGCTTGACTATCGTGCGCGCCAGTCTCAAGTAAATCGCTGAAAATTGATCCTCGCTGCTATATTGCATTACACATATAACTTTTACAGAAGATTTTCACCCTCATCAGGTAAATGAATTAAATTTATCTTACGCTCATAATATTTCTTAATAATTAAAGAAGCATACAGTATGGAAGAATTCCATGGCTTTATTTCCATGGTCTTTAGTTGATAGTATTTTTCTCATAGACCGTGTGGTCCCAATACCGGACATTCCGAATGTTCCCAGTACCGGGCGGAAGAAATTACCCAATTAGTCTTAGTTGAGAAGATAATTAGGGTGGACTTGATTTCTAGGATCTTGGTACAAGGATGGCTACATAGAAGAAAGGGAAATTAATGAGTAAAGTATGAAGAAAGCTATGGATAGGGTGTTAGCAGGAAACTGTAATGTTCAGAGAGCTGCTGGACAAAGCAGAGGAAAACACTCTCACGGAGTGTCTTATTTGTGGAGGTTTCGATGAGGATTGAGTACAGTGCTGCAGTTGACGAAGATGGTCACATGTTGGGTGTACCGACAGTGAAAATATTGATTACTTCATTTGTGAAAATTGTAAGCAGATAGCATACTGAGATGAAGCACTTAATTTAAAAAAAAATCTTTCGGCTTTAATTTCCTACACATTATTGTTGCTATAGTCCTAGTTTTATTATCTTTGTAGAAGTGTATAAATATGTTGCTTGTGCCTACGGTTGTAACAGTTGTCGCTTTTGTGTACAATTCAATAGGGAGAGACACATTGTTGCAGTGAAGTACTATTTTATTGTGATTTTTTAAATTTTCTTCTCAATTTCCATACTTTTAAACAGAAAATACTAATAGAGAGTACAACTCATTTGTCAGCTAATATTGTAAGAACTGGAGTATGTAATACTATTAACATAGCAAATAAATTGTATTTCATAACTACAATATATAATTTGCACCACTCCTCACTTTGATATTTATAGTAATCTGTCCAGTACTGGGAACAGTTTTTTGACCAACGCCATTTTGAGCATTTGAGAGAATCGAAAAGGCTAATGTTGAAATCTTATTAAAAAATATTCTGTGATTATTGTCATTGTGTTTTCTTGTATCAATTTGTTTATTGGTTCTTAAGCAAATAGAAAAAAAACTCAGGTGTCCGGTACTGGGGCAAGCTCCTCTATATTAGAGGGAACAATGAAGCACGACCAATACCTACAAGTTCTTCAAGAAGAACTGCTTCTCCAGACTGCAATCTGGTTTGATGACGCACACTTCATATTTATGCATGATGAAGCCCCATGCCACCGGGGCAAAACTGTGACAAAATTCTTCGAGAACAACGCAATTAGTGTTCTTCCGTGCCGGGCAATAGTCTTGATATGTGCCCGATTTAAAAACCCCTGGAGCTTCATGAAGGAAAATCTAAAGAAGAAGCATATTACAACCAAACATTAATTGATCGAGGAGATCAACAATTTATGGTATCATGATACTGAATTGAAGTCAAAATGTGCTAAACTCGTATACAGCATGTCACAAAGGATAAAAGACTTAATAAAGAATAACGGATTTTACATGAAATAGTAATCTTTGTGTGAGAGATAATTTTCTTGTAAGTATTCCATTTCTTTTGTTGTTGTTGTTGTTTTCAATTTAGATACACACACTGTATGACATTTATATTTAAATGTCACGTACGTATTTGTTTAATTGATATTGAAAAGCCTGTGCCATGACCAAAAGAAATAATAACAGAGTTACAGAACAGTATTTGCACAAAGTTGAAAGGCGTTTTCTGATGTTATATTGTAAGAACTGTAAAATATTCAGAAACTGAATGTTGAGTCTAATAATTTGAACACGTCTCTAGTAAGTATAGACTATATTTCATATTTTGATCTTTGATAAAAAAAAATATCTTGATCAGTATTTCAGAATTAAAATAAATATTTATACAACGCTCAAAATAAGACTCCTATATGCTACGTCATGAAGAGGAACGTTTAAAAATAATCAAGTAACATCACACTTAGTTTTCATAATTAAAATCAATGGTCTAAAAATAACATGATGAACGTATTTCAAATGTATTAAATGTATAATAAATAGGAATACCTAGAACTTTTTATATGGGTGTGTGTGAAAATAATTAAAGCCTATCTATCCTTTTATTACAACATTTTTACGAATAAGTTTTATTGTTTTTTTTTGTATTTTAAAAGAAAGAAAATGTGACAATTGAAGGAAAAAATAATAATATAGGGCGAGCACTGGTAAATCAAATATATATTCATATAATGCTGTTCATATGATTTTCTCCCCCTTGTCAGAATTGTTCTTGGATTTTTTATCGCTTGGGTTTTGTCCCCGCTGTCGTTACTGCAGCCATTATATGCAGCTACATGACTTCCGATGTACATAAAAACACGCTAGGAGTCAAGTATTTCGGTGCTACATTTCCCTTTAAAAAATCCTACCAATATAAATTTTCCTCTTTCTTAAGATTAGGGAGAACGGGAATTCCCGTTCTTCCTAAAGATAACATAATTTAAAATATTTTCTACAAAGTGCTGGAGGGCCTTTAGGCAGAACGGGAATGAATCATGAATTCCAAACTAAAATTTCTAATATGGAGACATGTTTATATAAAACAGTCCTTTTTTCTACATTAATAAATTCCAGAACACTTGAAATTTTAATTTCTTTAAAGATGTACCAATTATATACGGAGCTTTTAAGCTTGAGGAAAAAAACTGCATAATAAACTTTCAGTGGGGATCGAACTTGATACCCTGTCTGCAAGTCACGCGCTAGCATCTACACAAGCAGGGAGTACTGTTTCAAGTAAAAGCTTCACCCTCTTCCTACAGAAGAAGAACTCCTTTGTAATTCACTTACACATGATGCCAACATTTAACTCTTCCCAATGGTAACATTCTGATTTTGATAAAATTTGGCAGGTAGATACTACACATAAAATAAACGAAGCCGTGTTTTGTACTTTCTGCGGAAAAGCGCTTTTAGAGGGCAAAAGTTCCGCATCAAAATTTTGAAAGTTGACACCCGAAAGGCAAGAAGAGGTGGATCGAAGTGAATGAAACTGTGAACACATATTGTAGACCTAAAATGAGGGAATAAGGTTTCGTATTTTCCTAAAAATGAAAAACAAGAATATTGGGTGGGGTACGGACCTTCTAAATTGTTGAATACGAAATACGAAAGGTGCAAATAAGTATATATTAGAAGTTTGTAAAGGATATGAAGAACTCAAACGAAACTTTGTGCAAGAAAATGAACACGTGTTTTTAGTTTGTGCAGAAAAACAGTTTTGAGGATAAGGCCCCTTCCGAAAAAAAAGTAAATATTACCGTAGTAGCGGAGGAAGGAGTGGACCGAAGGAAATGAAATTGTGTGTAGGTGTAAAGTAAAACCTCTCGGATTTCCCAAGTGTGTGAATCCGATTTGCTTCAAATCTGGCACATCAACAGTAAACAGAAAATAAATCGACACGTGTTTTTGTTTATGCGGAAAGAAATTGTAAGATAAAAGGCGCCTCCCGAAAACAGTATAAATACGCTATACTGTTTATGCTTACTGTTGATGTGCCAAATTTGAAGAAATCGGATGGGGCCACTTGTTGAACGCGAAAGGCCTTTTTTTACATTTATAATATTTACAAACAATTTCATTCTCTTCGGTCCACTCTTTCCGCCAACCAACGCTTCGGTCTACCTAAAAGTTTCTTTTTTTCTTTTGTTTCAGGAAAATACGAATCACGTATACCCTAGTCTTAAGTCTGCAATATCTGTGTACAATTTCATTCACTTCGTCTAATTCTTCTTGTCTTTCGGGGGTCAATTTTCAAAATTTTTAATGGGTGCTTTTGGCCCTAGAACCGTTTTTCCGAAGAAAAAAAAATCCGTGTTAATAAATTTTTGCGTATTGTCCCTACACAAAGTTTCGTTGCAGTTCTTCATGTCCTTTAGGCACTTATGACATACTGTTATTAGCATTTTTGATATTTTTGATATTAACATTTTTGATATTAGCATTTTTGATATGATATTTCGTCCGTGCCCCCAACCGTTTTTCCAGGAAAATACGAAACACGTATTTCCTCATTTTACGTCTACAATATCTGTGCACAATTTCATTCACTTCCGTCCACTTCTTCTTACCACTGGCAATCTGTCAATCTTACAAAGTCGAATCCCTCCTTCGTAATCACGACGTTGTATAAGGACGCAAAACTCAGAAACTCAAAAAAAAAAAAAAAAAAAAAAAAAAAAAAAAACTCAGCCATTGCTTCTACACTATTTCAATGGTTCGTACTTTAATACGTCCATTCCCCAACCATTGTTGCGGCATTGATTAAACGTAATGTTCTTGTATTCAATAAATTTATTTTAAATATATCTAAGTTTCTCATTAATTTCAATTAAGTTGCTTTTCAAAGATCCTCTAAAATGTTAGTGACACTATGAGCTAGAGCCTGCCTATCTCATCTATGCCCTCGGAAGGTGTGCGAACTATACTTGGGCACCGCCCCCGCCAACCTCAAACGTAGGAAATTCTCCCTTTGCTTACGGAAAAGAAGTGAATAACTTCAGCTGTGTTGCCAATTTGTCATTCAATCGTTTGGTCGTGACGGGTGAAGATCGTAGGCAATTAGAACGGCTAACAAGATAGAGGACAGCGAAGTTCGTGCAATAATTTATTTTGGCAACGCTTCCGCATCTAATAATTGAAAGATCTCGGCCGCAAAAACCTCTCCCTCCTCTTTTGAGGGAGGTACGGGAGCAATAAGCAATTAACTTATGTGGCCATTCCTGCTACAAAGTACAGATTTAAGTATTCGATAAAGCATTTAAGTAGTAAGTAGTTGTCACAATACTATTATGGACGTATTTAATTTTAACGGTAAGAG
The DNA here is from genome assembly GCF_964235325.1 of Thermobia domestica. Classification (NCBI taxonomy): domain Eukaryota; kingdom Metazoa; phylum Arthropoda; class Insecta; order Zygentoma; family Lepismatidae; genus Thermobia; species Thermobia domestica. The sequence goes on along the minus strand of NC_137459.1, from coordinate 215,948,852 downwards.
CTATGTTAGTAATACTAAAATTATTATTAATAATGATAACGAGTAAGGAGTAGTTAATTACGAGTATGACAACTATTTACTATAGAAAGAGTTAAATACAATAAAGGGCCACGGTGGTTCAGTGGTAGAGCGTTCGCTTCTAGTGCTTGGGATCCTGGGTTCGATTCCATCCCCCGCCAAGTGAACTTTGTGGTGGACAAACACCGTGTGCGTGGGTTTTCTCGGGGTTCTTCCGTTTCCTCCCACTTTCTTCATTCCACCATTTCACTCATCTCTCATAATCACCGTCTCCTTTAGCCTAACCGGCATAACGTGGGACGTAAAACTCAAAGATTTCATTTCATTTTTTGAATACAATAAATATATGTGTAAAAATAATTTACTTCAGAACAACACAAGGAAAGAAAAATTTATGACGTACCTAACTAAAACACATTATTATGTTACTAATATGAGGCCAATGGTATGGAAATAGAGAAAAACAGACATTATGAAAGATCTGGCAATCACATTTGGTAGGAAGTTGAAATTTTGTCACCATAGAAATATATAATGGAAAGAGCAAGAAAGGACAGTATGTTTCATTTATTTATTTATTTATTTATTATTTCAGAACGATAGAATATGTAGTTATGAAAATTACTTGTAAGAACTAAGGTTCTGTAATATGATACAGTATATACAAAACTTTGACTAACAGATTGACAGTATTCTTGGCACGGACGTGGTGGTAGCGCCACAAAAGATTTTTAGGCCCAGTGCCGTTTAGGACTTCTGTCGTTTAGGTTTGTGCCGTTTATGACTTGTGCCGTGAAATGATCTTTAGGACTTTTGACGCGAAATGATTTTTAGGACTTGTGCCGTTTAGGACTTGTGAAGCGAAATGACTTTTAGGACTTGTGACGTTTAGGTCCAATGCCGTTTAGGTCTTGTGCCTTTTAGGACTTGTGCTGTTTAGTACTTGTACCACGTCCCCGGAAGAACAAAGGGCTTCATTTATTTATTTATTTCTTAGTTCAGAACGATAGAATATTATTTATAGAAATTACTTGTAAGAACTAAGGTTCTGTAATATGAAACAGTGTATCTAAAATTTTGACTAACAGATTGACAGTATTCTTGGCACGGACGCGATGATAGCGTCACAAGAGATTTTTATGTTCATTGCCGTTTAGAACTTGTGCCATTTAGGACTTGTGCCACGAAATGATTTTTAGGACTTGTGCCGCCAAATGATTTTTAGGAATTGTGACGCGAAATGATTTTTAGGATTTATGCCGTTTAGGTCTTCTGCCGTTTAGGTCTTGCGCCGTTTAGAACTTGTGCCTTTTGGACTTGTGCCGCGTCGCCGTTGTATGTTCTTGTCCGACAACCGGTAATAATAGGCTTCTGTTTAGATGAATATTATAAATACTGATGTAATGCTTGCTGATACATTTTTCTTCAACACTAAGATCACGGCATTGTGAAGTAGTACTCATTTCTTCATCTAATCGGGATTGATGTGTATCCCTGGACTTAACGTGCGATTGGAATTGTTGTATAGTGTTTTCAGGAACAAAAATCATTATACGAAACCTGATCTGTTTTATTTTCGAGAATAGTACTTGCTACAGCTCCCAAGACCGGACCTACTAAAATGGCATGAATTCTCCATCTTTCTGAAGTAGTATCTTAATTTTCTTATTTAATGCTGTTCGTTGTTGAGAAAGAACTCATAAGATCCTTTTATGTCTACTGTAAACGCTGCTTCTGACGTAAATTTAAAGGAATGTTTCCTTTTATGATATTTTTAGCAACTTGTGAAATGGTAAGTATTAAATTGTCTAAATCATTTTCGCAATATGTTTTCGTTTTACTGCTTTATATTTACACATACCGCGGATTGTTTTAGAGTGCTTACTCACCTTCAACATCTTGGCATCAACTAAACTAATTCTAACTCCTTCGTCTTCGTCTTCTGTTTACATATATACTGTTTTATCGTAAAAATGTTGGTTCGTATCTGTAATGGTCATTTGCTTTCTGTGTTATGTCAAATAATAAATAAGTGTGAGGCGTGCGTGTTACTTCAACAAACAAATCTAAATTATTTTTACTTTTTCGTTGTATGATTTGTCTACTTAGATATTAATTTTGTAATTTATCACGTGGATTTTAAATACAATAATATAATGTGTATTTAAACTAATATAGCGTGCATATTTTCGTTTTGGAAATAAGTTTTGCACTATAAATATTGACGTAAATTTTTTATGATGTGCATATTTTGGAAATAAATTAGCAGCATGACCATTAGTTTCAGACATTAAATAATCTAATATTAACAATTAATTTTCTTAAATGTGAAAAGTATTCATATCTGTAATTCCCTCTACGAATCGAATTTCTGCACGTGTATTCAAGTTTGTTAGTATTGCGCCAGAGCGCCATTCAATGTCTCGAAATAATGTAGTAAACATTTGATCATGTTCGTTTAATAAACGATTTATGGAACAAGTTATACTAGTCCTTCAAAGACCAGCAATTAAAATGGTAGAGGGATAATTAAATTTAAACATCTTGATGTCAAATTAATACATGCAATAGGAAGATCACCTTTTTACATTCACTCATTCACACACTCACGCATAAAAGAAGTTTCAGAGGAATTTTTGAATCATAGAATTTTTGAAGCTCTCGAGTTTACACAGCAAACGAATATACTTAAATCAGACCTTTTCATGACTAGAATTCTTTCAAAGCTCTCGAGTTTTCATAGAAAACGAAACTTTAATAACAACTTTTCATAGAAAACGAACTTTCACAAACATCCATTCATATTTGGCATTCGTGGGTCAAACTTTTAAATCTCTTGGTAACCGTATTGTATAGTCCTGATCTTTTGTTTGTTATGTAAATGAATATAGTCGTCGTCATCGATCTGTTTATGTTTCTTATTGAGCATACACTGTGTTTTAATTTCTCGTCTTGAAAAGATTTGGAACTCGCTTTTTCGGGTAATGCTTGTGGCATTTTCAATGACCACATAATCAATTTCTTCTCGCACTAGTACATAGAAAGTCTCAAAATTAATTTTTCAGAGGTTCTTTGGTTCAGTGTTATTCTCTTAACTTTGTAAATGTGGCAAAACTCGCCTTGACTATTACGTAGGCGTATACAATAATTTTTGGTTCAAGATTAATAAATGTAGCAAACCTCCATCCCTCATCTAGTTCATCTGTTAAATCTTCAAGGTAATTACCCAATTGTAACACGGGTTTCTCATCCTTCTTTTCTAGAAACATGATATTGTCAGTATCACAGTAGATAGCTAGTTCAGGTCCCACAGCAGTCAGAAGATCATAAAGAGTTAGTTTGTCCCACGAAGTAATGAATGCGGCCAAGACGACATTGGAAAATCCGAACACAGTGTTGTCATTTTCCAAGTAATTGTAGTTTAGTATGAGATGCCTGTCACTGACTGTAATCACAGAGTAAACTTCATAAATTGGCGATGAGAGATATCTATGAAACTCCTTCAAGTTGTTCAGGATTGTACACTGCATCCTGTCCGGGGGTTAACCTCATTTCCCATACAGCGAATTAATATATAATTTCCATGTAGCACTCAGTCCCGGGCTCTTACGAATATTTTCACAGCTTAATTTAATGCCTCCATGGGCATAATATTCATCGATATATTTTCGTTTGTCTCATTCGGTAATACAGTAAGCAGGGAATCCTCAAGGCTCCTGCTTCATCTAAAGAAACGAGTTCACGTAACTCCAGAACATACTATCTGAATTCCCCTCTTCAGGATCTATAAGTTCCAGTTCCCTTCTTCAGGATCTATAAGTTCGAATTCCCAAGTTTCGATGGATCTTATAACAGTTTTTAAGAGCAATATGCAGCTCTGAGGTACAAAATGTACTTGTTGTGGCGCGATCCATATGTTCATGTGTACAATGACCCTCAACTTGATTCGCTTCTTCTGTACATGGCCGACAAATTCCGAAAAGTAAACGTCGTCCAGCCACATTTGAAAGAATAGGAAAAACAGATTTTTACGGGAATAACGGTGCATTTTACAATACCATGAACATTTTCCACTTCTGGAAAATCCGGATCCCTATTAATCTTCGGCATTCCAACCGGAATTGGTCTACTTGCCGTCACGAATGGGTATAACGGTTTAATAATATCGTAATAGCGAATGGTCTCATTATCCTTGCAATTCACATACGAACGATACACTTCTTTACGACCACCTTGGTACGACATCCTTCAAACAGTAGGATCCGTTAGATGTTTACAATGTTCTTCATTGAACTTTTGTAAAACTTTATCTGTCTTCATCATATTGTCTCAAGTTCATCCTCAAATCTCGTGTAAATTTACATCAAGATTCTGAATATATTCCCGGTCAGCATTGTTTTTCCATAGCATTCTTTGTACGTATCACAATAATCCTGAGAACAATGAATGATTTCACCATGGTTGTGAGGAATACACATTACCCAGCCTCGATAATAGCACCCATAGAATTCATATCCTTTATATTAGTTGTTCACTATGTCCGTGAGCCTTCTATTTACTAAACGTACGTCTGGACAAGTACCGCAGTACAGGATTTTCTTTCCCGTATGATTTTCAACATATTTCAAACACAACAGTGCTTTCGTACTTCGCTGTTCATTATGCTGAAAACCTTTTGAAGGAATTACTTCGTCGGTATTTTCGAGTTACTGCAAGATATGGTACGTTTTCATACTTAACCCTGCAACCATCCAAAAGCGATAAATCATTGAACACCATTCTTGTCCTCTTCGATGATGTTACTAAATTTAATGATATCTTATGTAAGAATTCTAACATTATTTTGACAGTAAGCTAACATTTCCTATTGCAGGCAATACTGCTTGCCACTTGCAGTACGTTCTTGGGGCCAAGAGATGAGTTGCTGTCGATATTCCGTGCTTTGTGAGTCAGAGTCAAAGAATTCTACTGTGGGTACCGAGCCAAGATAATTTTAATCCTCGAAAGTGTTAAATAATACGGGAGAATGTCCTATTTTTCAGAAAGGCCTAAAGTCTTTGGGAATTTCGACATCTGCAGTTCTGAGAACAAGCACGGATCAGGGAAGAAATGCCTGTTCTCAATTGAGTTACAAAATATTTTTGATATCGTGTCAAGACATTAGCAGTAATATCTCGCTTCTATATTAGTTTTTTAAGCAGAAGATGGGATCTAAGTGATTAGCATTATGTGCTAGAATATTTATTATCTGAAGAACTGCAAGTGCCAATAAAGCATGCCATCCAATGTCTTACACATACAGTATGAACAAGTATGTATGTTACAAATCAGGGCTATTTCATGTTTCCTCTCACCACTCTCATCTTCTGACATCAACTTCGTTTCAATATCATTCGCAATATACATAAACTTTTGAGATGTGTAGATCTCAATTTCTGCATAAAGCGTTGATGATTAGGTTCTACGTGAACCTTACAAGTGGTACGAAGGTGTTCATTGCACTTATGTGCAGTTTTTTCGAACCCTACTGTCAGTCATGCGATTTCTCTCGGAAAATATCTTCTCATAATAAATACATTAAAGCCTGCTTTATTAGTGGCCAAATGATTATTGAAATGTTCACTCTCAGTAAATTTTCAATTACATACAATGCACTTGATTTCTCGAAGAGTTTGGTGTTTGAAATGTTCCTGATTACAACTTGAACACCTCACTTCGCACTTGTGAGTGCGTTTTTGATCGTGATCTGCTTGAAAACAGTTGGTACAGAGTTGTCTATACAGTGAGGAAGGAAGTTATACACTTAATGAGTTGAAAGTGTCCAACCGGAATATCTCTCTTGTACAGTATATTCATTTTCTTCTCCATCGAAGTTTCAGGGACAATTATCTTATATTTACGAACATTACCGGATTCATCTGTTTCGAAAATGATAACCTGATACTTACCATCAAAATAATTCTGGAAAGTAACAATATCAGATAAATCACGCTCATTTTTTGCCCTAAACATTAATATTTACGTCGTCACGATGTTGGCGAGCACTGTTGTTGCAAATTTTATAATTATCTCCTTTCAAATTATACAAAGCAAATAGCTCTTTCGTGTTTTTCCAAATACCAAAAAATTGATGTTGGTAAACAGAGCTTATGTCAATCGCGTATATACACTACATGACGTGTACAGAAATTTCCTTGTTTTCAAATCGGGAAGCATTATATCTTTCTGGCACACCCTGTCTGCTTGTATTTTTTATTATATGAAACCGAAACATAATGTGGTCTCCGGGCAGATAGTCTTCATTGGAATTCAACATGTTTTCCAATTAAGTTAAGAAGGTCTTAGCACTCAGATCGCTTTTCTTTCACCAAAAGGATATGCACTGGCTCTTATTTTAACTGTTGGAGCTATCGATAAAGATATGTAGTCCCCTGCTGGTGTATTAGTGAGAACCTCATCTAACGGAAAATTCACAAGTTTCTGAATGTAAGCTTCCAGTTTTGAAATGACGTGGTCACTGGCAGGTCGTACAGTGATTTATTTTCTACGAAGATGGAAATTCATGAAAGTTTTTCTGCTTTCTCTCACGATTTTGAAGTTGCCATCGTTTGATTTTTAACGGTTTGTGACGAACTTGGTCGCGTCTATGCGATACATTTCCATGAGAAGGTCCTGGCTGGAAGATACTGAGCCGTAGTTAATAGTGTCCGTGAGTATTGCACATTGGGATCAACATTGCTTACGATATTTATGAGCTATTTGAGCAGATGGAACTGCATCGATAGTCAGCTCCTCTTCTAAAAATCTCCCAGTATCTCCATAGAATCCTCACTACCGTTAAGGGAATTTTGATTATATTGTTGTTTGGCACCATCATCATCATTAGCTTCATCAACAAACATTGTATTATTCGTCATATTTCTCAAGTTTCGATTCTCTTGAGGTACCTACTACGGAATTATTATTATATGAAGGTGCTCAACAGTACGATGGGCCAAAATAAAACCGGCGTAATGTTCATAAATCAGATTCCTCTCTTTCATTCACTCTATCAAGTTGTCCCTCTGCTCTATTAAAATGATAAATAAACTTCTCGTTCGGTTGATAATACGTGTTCTACCCTCTGAAAATACATTAGAATATACAGCTAAAACACCAGAAGAGGAGAGACATGTATTCAAAATTCTGTGTTCATCTATGGCCTATTATTGAAACAATAAGCAGAGCATATACTCACATCTTTCACCAGCACGATGTCTGTCATGCAGTAATTGTACAATTTTGATCCATGTTGCCATGACTCCTTTTGCGTTATCCAGGCCCTTCAGTTCTTGTTGGAAAAGAGTCTCAACAACGTTGAATTCTAAGTTGAACAACTCCATCCGGAATCGCGGATTGGCTTTGTTTAAATAACAATAAAATAATTCACTCCACGTTTGATATTATCACTAATTTCATCTTATATACTATGAATAGTCCACTTCTTCTGTGATAACTTCAATGTCTTCTTAAGTATAACACAAGTGCACAGTTAATAATTCAAATTAATTTTGATAATAAGTGCAATTTCTTCTCATTATGATATAATATTTCTTTTTGTGTGTATGCTAGATAGAAATTTTAATTTCTTGTTATGTGTAAAGGGGTACTTCAGTTAGTTTTTGGTAATAACTGTCCCTTCGATATCGTCCTATGTCCAATAAAATGGCATAGCTCAGATTCGCACAACAAACCACGTCACGCAAGTAACCTCACCACAACCAAGTGATAACATTGCCTGAACAATGCGGTATACGAACATTGCAGGACAAAGGAACTATAAGTGTTTCACGACAAGTTTCAACTTAATGAAACATGTCGAAAGAACTGAAGTAACACCAACAAAGGAAATTCCTGCAGACACCAATAAAAGAATTTTAGGAGAGAAGGGACAGATATCTAAGAAATACCGCAGACAAAAGATATTTCTGGCGGTACCAATGAGAAGACATTGTTCACGGTACGGGAAGAAATCAAAGGGATACGGCAAAAAAACAAATTTTTGTTGACACCGACAAAATGATGTTAATATAGTATAGTAGAGTATCATTGAAATGCTCCAGACAAAAGATGTTCCTATCGCAGCATACGAAGGGACATTTTTAAAGATGTGGGGGAGAATCAAATGATACCGCGGACATGGGAATTCGTGTCAGCATCGATGGAAATAAATTTCACATATCTTAGGAAAAATAAAATTTGGACAAAATTATATCTTTGTATAATGAGACGATGAAAGAACTTTGAAGTTCAGGTTATCGATTAGCGACAGTGATAGATGCCGTCATCATTATATTCTGAGTACCCTAAAATTTTCATTTTTACATAGGTGAAAAAACATAAAGTCGACTTTTATATTGGTGCATTTGTCCTCACAGTAGTAGTGGACCAGTCGTATTTCAAGTCCATGATGACGGATAGTACGTCTATATCTTCTGCATATATTTTGTAAGTATTATTTCCTACTGCAGAGCGTGAGGTAAATAATCAAGTGGAATAGTGTATACAAAACATGTAGAACCAATGTATGTTTTCTGTCCTTCATTTGTGCGTACCATTACCTACTGTGTATAGAAACTCACTAATATATGCATGGCGGGAAATATAACTTGTTCACGTTAATAGTGATTGCTAGCCGGTATGTTTGCCAAGCACTAAACATATCTTCTATACATCATTACGCACAGCGCATGGAAAGGCACTAATATATGCATGTAGGGAAACGTGACCTGTTTAGGTTAATAGTAAGTGGCAGATGGTATATTTGTCAAGGAGTACGTGGAAATGCCCTAATATACGCATGGCGAGAAATATTCAATGTGCACGTTAATCGTGACTGGTAGGCGACGTATTTGCCAGGCAGTGCACATATATCATATACGTCATTACCTACTGCGCATGGAAACCCATAAATATACTCATGGCGGGAAATATGACTAGTCCACGTTAATAGTGACTGCTTGGCGACATGTTTGCCAAACAGTGTGCACACCTCCTATGCATAATTATGTACTGCTCATGGAAACGCATTAATATATGTATGACGAGAAATATGACTCGTTCACGTTAAGAGTAAGAGTAGTTGTTAAAATCGACGACCTCTGTGCCTATCTCCTATATATCATTACGTACTCAGCATGGAAAAAATAATATAAACGTGGCGGTAAATTTGATCTTTTCACGTTAATACTAAGTGGTAAGTGGTATGTTTGATAACAACTGGCAGTATTGTAAGCTGTGTGGAACGTAGCATCCGTTGACGCTGATGCTAAGTGCCATACGCCATCTCTCCTATGCATATCTGCCTACAATCGTATATACTACACACAAGAGATGCGGCACGTCCGCGTTGATGACAATTGATACCCGACATCAATTGTTTTCGATTAGCGTAGAACTCTCACGAGCACACTTGTTTTCCACTCCACGCCAAAGGCGGTTGCGTGTTCCTAATTGAATGCGTTCTCATAATTATCTTCAGCGCATCGCTGGTTACTGAATCGGATGAGACGATATTCGGCTCGCCAAAATATTTGCGAGGAGATAGCGGACCAAAAAAAGTTACGCCCGCCCAGTGACCGCGATCGTGGATTCAGGTTAGCGGCAAGAGCCACTATATTTTCTCTTTAGATGTCGGCGATGTTTTCTGCGCACATCACAGCGCATATCCATTCACAATTATACACGCGAGGTACTGCCCGTACGCATTGATTCTAGTTGATACCCACTATGTTTATTTCCAATCACTGTTAACTCTCACATGCACCCCTGTTTTCCATTCCGCTTTTTACCCGTTGGCAATTAGGTGTTCATGATGTCGTGCGTTTGCGCAATCAACGGCTATATTTCCCGCGCGTCGTTGTTTATTCTTATGTATGAAACAGTGTCAAGTCCGCAAAAATGTTTGCGAGGCGATAGTCAACCTGAAAATGTCTGCCAGGGCCTGCATTTCGCTTTAGCGATTAAAAGCATTATATTCTCTGTTTACCTGTCGGCCATGTTTTCTGCATGCTTCACAGTGTATTTACATCCACAATCATATAACCAAGGTACTAACGTTAAGCATTGACGGCGGCTGATGCACGAAAAGCTATGTTTTCGATCAGCATATAACTCTCATGCGCACTCATGTTTTCTGATCTGCACCTAAGCAATATTTTATAAGTTGTAGACGGTCACGTGTTCATGAAAGCGGGCGTTCGCTGAATTATCTTCCACAAGTACTTGTTACGGGCCCCGCTTCAGACAGTTACTAGCCCGGGTAAATATTTGTGAGGCGATAGCCAACTGAAAACTGTCGCCCCAGTCGCAACTTCATTTTTCCGTTTATTCGACAACTGTTTTCCGTAATAGTTTGCTGTTTGAGACGAATTCAAAATGGAAGCCGCCATGTTTGTTTCTCTTTCACAGTTCATGTCGGTACACAAACAACCATTCCCAAATCTCTTACGCTTGTAAACACTGCAGTTTGAGCAGTCAAACTGAATGTTCAAGTGTTTTGCCGGAGGTGACCGTGTCATTTTATTGAAAAACAACGTGCACACTTTCCATAACTATAACTGCATAAGGTATTCGCCATTAAAAAGGGGAAAACTTTCTTTTGCACAATCGCTATATATATATATATATATATATATATATATATATATATATATATATATATATATATATATATAAACTGAATGTGGTTGTGCATTCTTATGTTATTAGCAATCTACCTATATACCACACATAGGCAAATACACACACATACACACACGAACATACACATAGACAGCCCCCACACATCCATATGCTTACAAGGATACAAATAATAAAGACAATCATATACATATGGAACGTTGAAGGTTAATCATTAAATTCTTCAAACAGCACAAACAATACATTACATAGTTTTTTGACGAGTATTCCTCTTTCCACCTACATTCTTGTACTACCATTCTCTTCCGTCTCATTCACTTGCATTAATCATTCATTTGCCTTAACCTCACAACGGTAATCATGGGACGTTATACTCAGATTTCATTTCCGATATACTGTACAATATACTACTCAACATTGTACATGTTTCTCAACTCCATTGGAAATGAACGTGAAAACAGTCAAAAGTCTTTTTCTAACCTGTTCATGAATATTTAAATTCGGTAATCTATTTTTTAAAAAATAAAAGTAATTAATGCAGGTTATATACTATTATCCAAGACCGTTCTATCCCATAGAAAACAAGTTCTTTTAGAGGATACCTGAACGAAGAAGGAGTGTAATAAAAGCTGACCATTGCTTGTTATTGACAGGTTTCAAAAGCAATAAAAAGTATTTCCTTTAGTAAACACAACTGATGTCAAAAATTGCATGCATGAATTAACATTTCAGCAAAGAAGAGGTTTCCTTCCTTTCACCCGAAAGTACTACTGTATTAACTCATCACTTTATACTGGTGTAACAAAATCAAGAAAAATGTTAAAGCACGTTAGAAAAGAAAATTTAGTACCTCCTATGAAGTTTTGTTCTGCTATTCTCTAACAGCGAGAAGTCCGTATAATTCATATACATTTAAAGATGAAAGAACAAATATTATAATAATTACTCACGTTTTTGTTGTCTCCTATGGATTTATACTGAACGGGTGCTATAGAGATATTTTATCTTTATTTCTGTACTGAAGAAGAAAGAAAGAAAAAAAGAAAGAAGTTTTTTTCTAAGGAGGCAAACTCACAACATATATCCAATTTAGTTATGCTTTCCTAACTCCAGCATGGTATTATTCATATACTTTCAGCTAGAAAGTGTCTCAGCCCCCCAAAATAAACTCATGTTAAGTTCTAACTCTGTATCTCAATCATAAATGGAAGATTATAATGGGTTTCAGATGTAAAGCATCACGGGCAGCAGCCATTCCTGCGCGACGTTTCGCACAGTGGTGCCGGATTTCGCACTCCCCCTCCCTTCTCGCTTGTCTCCACGCATATTCGTGGCAGCGTGGTTCGATTTTTCTCGCAGCCTTGCTTTTCTCTTTCTTCTGATGACTAGTATTTTTTTAAAAGATAATTTTCCGAGATAGAATTCGTAGAAGTTCTTTTTAGAAAACTTCGCACTAATACTCAGTTTGCTTAAAGACATTGTCAACTATAATTTTGACGTAACGTTTCTTTATAGAAACGAGATCGTCACTTGACACGGCCCTCCCACTAGTGGAGACCAGCTACATTAAAAAAATGGTAGAAGTTAAATAGTGCGTGGATGATAATATTTCTAATGGACACAATTTATACATAGATTGAATATAAACACAATATAGAATTTCTGAATTGAAGGCATTGCAGTATTTATACCACTAAAAACAGGTTGAAGGTTGTTATTCTACCTTAGTTGAATTGTAAGTTATTTGGCCAAGGTGTGATATCTTTATACCAAAAATTCAATCTGCATTTACATGGATTTGCATATTAATTCGTTTAGGTCACAGCTACCAAATGCCCTCATTTGAATCAGAACACAAAACGAATTTAATTTTGTATCAATAAAAGTTAGTTTAATAATGGAACATACAATGTTTGAAACAATGATAATAACACCTTCGCTTTGTTTTACGTAAATACAAATTAGTAAGTAGATGCTTGTATGACTAATCCAAATGTAGCTTGTATCCCATTCAAATATATAAGCAAGACTCCTTTAGAACCTGTATAAACCTTTTAAAGTAATGAAAGAAACTTTAACAACTCACCAATATAATAATTATATAAAGCAATCCACACTTTATAGTTTCAATTTAGACTCACTTCCTATTCTCACTTTAATAATTCAATCCAATAGTTATTTAGTACATTGTATAGAAACTCCATAGTATCTTAATGTTTCGTCGAGTACGATTTCCAGCAAACATCTAATCAGCATAGCTAAAGTGCTGGCTAAAATTGCAACGAAGTCGCCACCAGAGGCTCTATAATAAAAAAAATGACCACCAAAACTATTTACCAAAGATCGAATATAGAATGAATTAACATACAATCAATTTAAGTACAATAAAAGCTGTTACAACTTCTTAACATACAATCTAAGCTATTACAACTTAGAAAAAGTAACTATCAGAGTGACGTGTTACCAAGAACACAAGAACTACCACGAAAGAAAGCAACCCACCACTGATGAATTCTGTTTATGGTAGAAGAGAGATCTCACAAAAACAACCTATCTAATTCCTAAGCAACTGGATATGCTCGAGTTTGTTTTAGGTTAGTATAACTTATGACACAATTCAGACGCGTGTGCTTTGAATTCCTGGTAGAGGAGGAAAGAGGGAATAAGTGGACGCACATATGTAAGGTAGTGAAAAGTGAAGGAAAAAGAAACAGAAAACATACTGCGTTTCTACTGTCGAATAAGGCAGTGAATTCTGTCGAATAAGTGAGTTTCAAAACAATATTACTAACTTCGCATACATTCTGTTCTTATAATGCTAGGCATATTATATGCTAGGGGGGGGGGTGAACGAAAAATCTAAAAACACTATATACAGGATACGTAAGTTTGGCCCTTCACTGTACAACACGTGTTGGGGTTGTCGATCGTTTTTTGTTTTCAACGTGTCATGTGGATTTTCCTTTTTTGTCAGCAGTAACCCGTTCACCTGTTAGTGGTGTGAAAGTGATGCGGTAAAATGGGCGACCAGACAGACTTCCAAAGAGACATGATTGTTGGTGCACGGCTGGTTGGAGCTTCAGTGGCAGCAATGGCGAACATTGTGGCAGTATCGAAAGGCACTGTGTCCAATGTCACGAGGGCATACACAATTAATGGGCAAACGACGTCTGCAAAGCACAACAGTGGTCGAAAGACAATCCTGTCAGATAGGGACCGGAGAGCATTAAAACGGATTGTAGCAGCTAAAAAGAAGACCGCTGGAATGAAAATTACGTCTGAACTCAATTCCGGCATACAGAACCCATTTTCATCGAAAACAGTGCGACGGGAACTTCATAAAATGAAAATTCATGGCAGGGCCACTATCGCCAAATCCCTGGTAACAGCAGTAAATGCGAACAGACGTTTTCAGTGGTGCAAGGACCACAAAGCGTGAACACATGATCACTGGAAACACGTAATGTGGTCCGATGAATCGACCTTCACCTTGTTTCCAACAGCCGATCGTGTTTAAGTATGGAGAACACCGTCGCAGACCTATGACACAGACTGTCTACTCCCAAATATAAAGCATGGGGGTGGTTCTGCTACAATATGGGCAGTGATATCGTGCACTTATGCAGGACCCATCATAGCCCTGCATAGAATTATGAATGGTAAGTCGTATGATGCCATTTGGGGGGACCAGGTTCTACCCATGGCCCAAATATTGTTCCCTGATGGTGATGACATCTACAAGATGATTTGGCACTCTGTCACGCTGCGAAAACGGTGAAAGCATGGCTTGGGGAACATGACCAGGAGCTATCACATCTCCCCCGGGTCCCACAATCACCAGATCTGAACATCATTAAGCCATTGTGGTCTGAGGTAGAAAGGCGTTCGGTTTCATTACCCTCCACCAGCATCCCTTAAGGATCTGGAGCATGTTTTGGAGGAACAATGGTACAAAATTCCAGACATTACGATTCAGGAGCTGTATACGTCCATTCCACGTCGGATCCATGCAGTTTTGGACGCAAAAGGAGGTCCCACACCATACTAGGTATGATTTTGACACTTTTGCAAACGTTTTAAATTTTGTCCAACTTGTGTGTGTGTGTGTATGTGAATCAGATTACAAAGGAGCTTGATATTATTTAATTCACTCGCTTACTCAGGAATGGAGACACGGGCGAAAAGGTTGCCCTGTGTTTCCAAACTATTTCCAGCTCCGAAATGAGGTTCATCTGATATATGTTTAATAAATTTATTTAATAGTTAATACAAACGAGAGACATTTACAATAAAATATGAAAATTTCAAACAATCAAACATCAACAATACGGATTCCGTACCTAATTGAAACAACTAAAAATAATCATATGCTTCATATTGTCATTTCTCTAACTGGGCGCACACCGTGTGAATTCACTACTATATTTTTGCATAGTATCTGAGTTGATATTTTTTCGAGATTTTACCGTTACTATCTTAACCCATATAAACACAAAATCAGATTTGAGGAAACAGACAGCAATAAACAGCATCCATTTTGTTATGAATAGCTCAAAGATTCATCTCTTACAATCTGGTTTTTTACTTTAGTACTGCCAAGATCTGTTTCTTGATAAGGTAACATCAAGAAAATATATGTGTGTAGCAGGGTGCGAAATCATTTGAAAATGGTGGGGGGGGGGAGAAGTTCAGCAGTCCATACTAATGCCTCCCTGTGCTTCACACATGAAGTGGGGACTCCAAAAAGTTGAAATATTCATGTATTAATAATAATAATAATAATAATAATAATAATAATAATAATAATAATAATAATAATAATAATAATAATAATAATAATAATAATAATAATAAATGTTCAAACTAGTCATCGTTGTCATTTAAAATACTTTAATAATGGTGTTTATTCATTTAAACTAAATTGGTACACTTATCTACTGCATTTAATATACAATTCGGTGCGTATGGTCCAGGGTTAGACTCCCGTGGGAGCACAGCCCTCTTGTGTTTACCATCATAAGGAGGACTACATTCACGAAAATAGTGGTGTGAGATCTAGAAATCAGAAATAATAGCGCGTGAGAACCGATGTGCTAACCAAGCATTAGACATACGAAGTTGAAGCGCTCCACCTAACCAGCCATAGAGTCCCATGAAGTATAGAGTCAGAGTATAGTTTTTATTATTATTTGTGAAATTCACGTTTCTTCATTGTATTTAGTGTTTCAGTTTGGTCGCTCAGATATCCGGCCACCTATATAAGTCTAAATAATATTATGTACCCATATCGTATTATTAGGAAGAATGTATTATTATAAATAACATATAATTTCAAAAAAATACTTGAAAGCACAACGAAAAGTCGCGTTATCTAAGTGGTAGAGCGTTCACCTCAGGTGCATGGGATCCTAACTCGCGGCAAATTCTGCTTGTGGTATATAAACACTGAGTATGGGGTTTTTCTCTGAGTCCTACCGTTTCGTTCCACTTTCTTAATCCACCATTATTATCTATTAGTGAAAAAGTTTGTAAACAGAACGCTGCAGCCTAGTTGTTGCGCACCTAATCCTACATTTCCCCACTCCCTTCTCCGCGAAGATGAGGTTTTACAGTGTTGCAATCTGAAGGGAGCGGAATGGTCTGCGGATTTTCTACGACATTTGAGTGTAAATGCTGTATATTGACTGCACTAAATTTTTAATGCATTTTAATATTTTCTCTTTGAATATTAAATGAATTAAGTATGATTAGGGGTATTCCTTACCAACGTAATATATGAATTAAAAGGTGGAAAACTTGAATCTTAATGAAAAATAAATAAATAAATGATAACAGAAATCACCTTCTAAATGTTTTCCATTTCTCCTTCAGTTTCACTCCCCCACTCATCTGAGTCTGTATCGGCCGATGAATCTGAGTCTGAATCGGTTTCACCAAATATAGTTATCAGTTCATCTACACGCTCATCCATAAGTCCGTCTCTTTCAAAGTAAGAATCTTCAATTTTTTCACGTGTTCACAACATTTTACCCATTTCTATGGTGAATATTCATTAAATAATTTTCCCAGTAACTCTTTCTTTTCATCCAGTGAATCGGAAATGCATTGCCTTGCTTTGCTCTTGATTCCCCCCCCACACACACAAGTTCAATAGGATTTAAGTCTGCGTGGTAAGGTGGAAGTCTTATTATAGTGTGCCTCGCGTTTATAAATTTCTTGTCAATCGCGTATTGTTTCACATAAGGTACATTTTGAATTCTTAAGAAAAATTGTCTTCTGTTCATTCTCCACAATGTATTTACTCTATTCTCCGCTTCAATTTCGGTTTCGTTTATAGGTTTGTCTGTCGCTGATAGCCACTGTATCACGTCACTTTTAAGTGAAGTCATAGATAGTCTTTTATTGATTTGAACATTGTGATAACTGGCATTATCAACGACAACAACGCTGTTTTCGGGAAGATTAGGAAGTAGTTTTTCATCGATCCATTTTGAAAAATTTCTACTGTTCATGTCATCATGATAATCTCCACTTTTTTGCTTAGATTTGAACAATAATAGAGCATTATCAACAAACCCAAATTCTCCTCCTGCATGGACAATAATAAGACGTGGCCCTTTTCCAACAGTTTCTGTTGCACCTATTTCACTCTTACTTTGCCAACACGCCGGTACTGAATGTGATGCGTGAATGTAGGTTTCATCTCAGGCCGGGCCCGTGAATTAATAATGTGAGGCCCGACCCAAGAGCGCCGATTTCTCTGTAAAGTTGGGGGGGGGAATTCAGATGCAGAAGGTATATACATGAGGATTTTAAGACAAATTGCATTCAAATTATGCCAAATAATGTATATTCATAAATACAATAGGGGGCCCACATGACCTTTGGGACCTCGAACGTATAACTAGGGTGATAATTAAATCAAATATTTTTATTGCAACTATGCCAAATATTTTGATCCGCACTTCTGGAAGAGGAACTAACTGAAATAAAAGAAATCGTTGAACAAAGTTTTCTCTACTAGTTATCAGCTGTTATAGTTTTTTTTTAACACAAGTTGTATCTTCGGCCTTGGAAGTTGAATAATTATTCATTCTTGCTCAGAAGGATGGGGGGGGGGGGGGCGCAAAATGTTAAACATTATAACACTTGAGACATAGTTTGTACTAACAATAGACAGAAAGCAGCTTATTTGTTGTCTTATATTGACAAAAATACTTTTGTCAATTCGTCTCATTGAAGTAAGACAGAAATATTTCCCTTTCAGAAAGATGCGCCCCCCGTCCTGTATTCGCCCCTGGTTCAGTATCGTAATGTTCTAGTAGGCTCGGCTGTCAGTTCAGTCTTTAATGTGGAATCCAGAAAATTAAGCCATTCGCCTTTTGGTTTCTCTTCGTTATAAAGCTTAATAACGAACATACGCAGAATATACTACCGTAGAATACGAAGAGCTACCACCGCGACGCATTTTCTAAAGCGGGATTAAATGAAATGGACCACTGATATGAGAATTACGAGTCGATACTGTAGGTATAACGCTACACGGTAATATTTGTCATTTATTTTAGCAGGTGATATTTGTTGTAGCATAAGTTTGCTGAGTTAGTATCACTGGTACTTTCAAGGCCAGATCAGTGAATGGAAGAGTAGTGGGGAGGGTGGTGGAATACGAAGTGCTCCACAGCGATCTGCGCATCTTGGTTTGAAACTTGTCGAGTTATATCTCATCATCTGTCTCTTTCTTAGCCTTGGTGGATATTCGTAGGACACTAAACTTTAAAAAATGAAAGCACAATAATACGATTGATTTGCTGATTTAAGTTTACCATTTCGTTTCATCAGCGAGGCTATGAGATGTGGACTTACAGTTTAAGGTAGAATCCGAACCACCGTAATCGATCAAATTTTTGTGAGGCGTTCCCACTAGGAATCGAACTCGGGACCCCGTATACCAAAGATGGTACGGGCGTGCCCCTCGCGCGTGCTAGCCACTAGACCAGTGGGGAGAGCCGAAATAATACGAGTATTGAAATATTTATAGACCTAATATACAAAATAGTTTCCAATAACGTATTACGTTAGAGAAAATTTTTTAAATTAGACTTCTCCTCTTCACTTTCTTTCCGTGTGTAACGAGAGTTGGGCGTGTGATGGTCAGACGAACCCACGTATCAGCAGCAGTAACAGCATCCCATAATTTTAAAAGAGACCCATTCAGGGGCTGATCCAGGGGTCAATCGCCCTCCCCCAGAAGAGAAAACTTTCTTATTTTTTATATAAATAAAACCCATCCCAGAATTTGGTGCTCTTAAAAGTAGCTCTAAGTAGCAGTATTACAACCCCCTCAGAAGTCCGTCCTGGATCCGCCCCTGGGTTCATTGAATTGAATTGTCAATAAAGATTGCAAGGTACTCATCAACATAGGTTTCTTTCGGAACTTTTAATAATATGAGCAACATTGAATCCACGTTCACATTAGCAGTTGATAATGGAACAGAGCTAACTTTCCTCGTTAAGGCTTTAAGAACTGGAAAATCATTTACCGACTTAGAACTTGACTTGTACTCTCTCCATTCTGACACTACAGTGTTAGTATTCAATCCCAATAATTGAACTGCATTATACGGACCCTACGTCTATGTTGTCGTATAAACCACTCATGCTATTACGACCTTTATTTTCAAACACTGAAAAGCATTTTAGCCTATCATTTGAACGAAACCCACTTTTCCCACCCACTTTCTTTTCACTTCGTCTACTAAATCCTGGATTACCTGTCCCTTTATTTGATCAAACTCCCTATCATTATTCCCTGTATCAGACACTTGTCTGCAGTGCACTAAATATTTTCCCCTGATGGCCTATAAGGAAGTTATAGACATGCTACTGATTTGTTTTAGCACTATTTAGGTGCGACTATGAAGTTTTTTCATTTTTATTAATTTATGGCATTTGCTTTCCATCTGTCCTTCCCCACCTACAGATTTTGGTGGGGGGAAATGCAAGCATAAAATTTTTGGTGGGGGGGAATTCCCCCGTCCCCCCGCGATTTCGCACCCTGGTGTGTAGTATTATAAATGTATGGTGAGTTAAAATGCTTTCATATTCTGAAAGAGGTCATTAGTTCTGCTATTATTATGTGAAAAGCTTGCCTCGCTTTGAAAGTAATGTTAGCCTAGAACAGCCTGCTGGCTACACCCCTCACTATTCTGTAATAAAAGTTGTGGGGTTCTATTTCCAAATCGAAACAAAATCCACTGGAAATTAGACACGGGACTCAACGCTCGTTTTGCTAATTGTTTCATACGGAAAACTTTACAAGCGTGTACCATGAAAACCAGTTGACGGAAAAAGATATAGTTTACTCATATGTGTTTGTGATTATTTTCTCTACTTCGTAAAGTAATATGCTAATGTGCTAATTCAATATTTCTAAGTAGCGCCTCTGGCATGATCAAGATTCGGAGTAGAGCGATAAGTCAGCGTACAAAACTGCTTGCCTCGAATTGTCAACACTGCTCAAAGCCAATTTGATGCTGTGTGAAGCCAACTCAAAGTCATATCGCTTTACATCTAAAACACATAATAAATACATCTTCCCAAAAACGTTCTCTGAATGTAAGAAAACTGTGCTTGGTAACACTCATGCCTTCAATGAAACGGTCCAGAGTTCAATTCTGGTGAAACATGATGTACAGTATATAGCACAGTATATTATCCTAATAATAAAATCGTTCTAAATTAATCTATGATTTGAATCCCACGTTAACCTGTGGCTCATGTAGCTTCTGTGCTGAAAGGCGCGATAAACTCCAAATCAAACAATCAATGCTCTTTGTTGCTAAGCGTTTAGCGTACGCGCCTTTGCCGTGGGAGACCCTGGGATGTCAGAAGTCTGTGTATCTTACGAAGTTTTAAGGAATAATTACAATAATACTAATAATAATAATAAAATATCATTACTCCAAGAAAAGAAAACAGCATATCCAGCTGAGGGAGAAGGGGTCACGTGTGCCTCTTGTGTCATCATATATCTTTACTCTAAAGAAACTATTCGTTTCATATGCATAAAATTAATTATCTTACCTTAATTTTCTTCTAAACTGCAATGCACTTTGTATAACGCTTCCTCAGTACAGAGATACAAACTAAATGAAACACACAAAAAATCCAAAATACAGTAGAAACAAAGGGAAGTTCTCAAAGACAGAATGCAAGTTAAAGTTAATATTAAGACGAATATTTCTTCGAGTCTGTATTCATATGAAGTTAAAGAAAGGTAGGTCAGTTTTCCCCAGTTTGAAAAGAAAAAAGGAAAAAATTGTCTTCCCCTTATGTTCTTTTGGTCAAACCATATACGGTATACATTTTTCATGCTCCAATTCACTACTAAAGAAAAGATTCAGCTGCCAGTCACCTCAAGTTTTTACCACTTCAAAAAGAAAAAGAAATATCTTCTCCCAATACCTTCAAACAAAACACATTCTTTACCCAATCTCAAGGAAAAGTGGATGGCTTCTTGTACCGTTAACAATAAAAGGATTAAAAAAACAGTAAAAAGGGACAGAAAGTCGCTATTTTTTTAGCTTCTCTTTCAAGGAGTTACATCATAAGAAAAGGAGCAGAAAAGCGAAATTTATTTTCAAATATTACAAAGATTCAAAAGAAACATCGTAACGATTTTTTATAAAGTTATAACTGTTTTCAAGTTTCTCTCAAGGATAAACTGAACAATGATTTCACAATAGAGGATGTCTCTGTCAAAGCACCTATCACTGTGATGACAAAAGGTGATGACCACTTAGTATGACAAAAAGTGCAATAAGTACTTGGATCTATAAAGTTGAAACACCGTTTTTCGAAGGACAATTTTATCTGTCTCTGAATAAAATTCTCAGAAGACATCTTCTTGTGTGAACAAAGCACATACTTTGTATTGTTATAATCACTAGGTAAAAAATGAGCTACAACCAAAGCCGACTGTGTCCTTCCAAGAAGCAATCAAAAATTCCATTACATCATCTTGTATTTTACCTAGAGGTGAATGTCATTCTATATCAGTTCAAGGTTGCACCATTATATTCAATCAAGAAGGCCGCTTTTATCTTAAAAAAAGCAATAAATAGACTTTCTTTCACAGATATTTTAATAAATAATGCCCCTACGGCGTCTTTGAGGCTATAACTTGGACTCTCAGACCAAAAATATTCCGTCAGCTACTTTTTTTTTTGTCACACCAAAGAACGCTATCATCTTAAAAAAGAAATAAATAATTTTCTTTCATAAATAATTCAATAAATAATAGAAGCACCATAATGTATTACCACTCCTGTGCCTTTTAGGACCCTAATTTAGGCCCCTATGCCTCAAATTCTTAGAAGTTTAAACCCATACATGTTCAAAAAGTGAGCTACTTTTACGAAGATGCCCCGTAATTTCCATAACAATAAGCTGCATTGGAGTCCCACTTCAACTCAGGAGACGTTTATAAAATGTAAGTTTTGCGTGTTAAACACCACGCCGGCTGTCCATCACAGCTTTATTCTTAATGTACCAAATGCTGACATTATGATTGCATTTAGAGACATGAATAGTGTAAAGTTATAAAAATGCTTTTGTTCATATCTAAATATTTTGTATCTTAGGTAATGTTACTCACGAGTCGAAACGAGTAAATCTTTTGTTGTCCCAAACCCTACTTTTTGTGGATGTCTCGTTTCGACTCGATTTACGAAAAAGATTCGCCTCGAAGTTTTTCTCGTATCTTTTATAAATTTATGTGCAAAATTTATGTCCGTGCATTTTCTTAATTTCCACTAGAAGTGATGAGAATCCTTCCGAGTGAGGAGAGATCCACTAAGAGTGTGATATGACGTTTAAAACCATATTTATTATTGCAGTTTATTCCGTAATGACTTGTGGATCTTTAATTGTTCACAAAATGAATGCTCGTCGTTGTGTTCATACAATCGCTTTATAAATTGAGTTTTTCTTACTATGAATCATGTAACATTAAAGCAGTGTATGAGGTCTAATACTTGGGTGAACTAGTATTGCCAAGGAGACTCAAGAGAAACCTGTCATGGTTTAAAACTCGAAATTAAAAAGCTACTTCTCGTAGTGACTTGCAGACAAGACGAGACACTTGGAGGTCAAAATAAATTGTACAGGAATTGGAGTGTGAATGCCTAATCGAACTGAGGGAACTACATTTGGTTTGATAGTTTTCTTTGGCTGCAAGCCTAGAAGTTCATTTTCTTTTTAGATTTTAGGTGTCTCAAATAATGTTCTTCAGTGAAATGCATACTACAGACAGTCTGATATTTATTTTTTTTCTTTTATATTTGTTGACCCACTGTTTAGAAAGAAGAGAACCATTTGGAAAGTGTGATATACAATACCTGTAATTTTGTTTTTCTATTAAAGTTGCTGCACTTACTACAACAGAAGTTGGCATATTTATTTACACACGCATACACACAATCACACACGAGAAAATACCACTGTATATTACATGACAGGAACGGGACTAATACACGTAAAAATAAATATGTACACATGTATTCAAGTTCACCACACCATCTTGCAATATTGTTTTCAGAGTTTAAGCTTCTAGAAAACCCCGTGTGTCTGTTCAGCGAAGCCCACGTAAAGAATATTGTAAAATTCTCCCTTTAAAGGAGTAGGTAGAGCTTGGTAGAGTAAATTGTATGTCCGGAATCTTTTCTCACTACCGGTTTAATATTAAAAATCCAATGTAAACAGTATTCTACAAAAATATTAGAATAATGTAATTTATCTAAGTACAAGGGTTGATCCAGAAATAAGGTCCCCGAAGAGCTCCAGCCGCACGGGAAACTGCGAGGGAAAATCCGGCGACACCGCTGTGCGCGGCTGTTCCCCACTCTCGATTTTACCCGGCCGCACTTCGCTGCGCCGCTCAGTCTAGGCTCAGCAGCCGCCCAAGATGGAGGTGCCCATTGTTGCTCCCGTCAAGTGCGAGATTCGTTCCGCAATTCACTTTTTATACGCTAAAGAGATTCCACGTGTGGATCTTAATCGTCAATTGACACAGGTGTGTGACGACAAGTGTATGCTCTTTCAACACGTCAGAAAGTGGTGCAGGGAGTTTAGTGCTGGTCCGGAGGACGTTCACGATGAACTGAGTGGAATACCGTCAGTTTCGGAGGTGCCCCGCCCAGCGTGAAGTCCGGACCTCGCCCCTAGCGATTATCATTTGTTCCTGAAGTTAAAGGAACATTTGAAAATGAAAATGAAATGAAATCTTTAAGTTTTACGTCCCACGGTTATGCCGGTTAGGCTAAAGGAGACGGTGATGATGAGAGATGAGTGAAATGGTGGAATGAAGAAAGTGGGAGGAAACGGGAGAACCCCGAGAAAACCCACGAGCACGGTGTTTGTCCACCACAAAGTTCACTTGGCGGGGGCTGGGATCGAACCCGGGACCCCAAGCACCAGAGGTGAACGCTCTACCACTGAGCCACCGCGCCCCCCTATGGAACATTTGAGTGGCCAACGCTTCCGGAGTGACGATGAAGTCGAAGACAAGATGAAACATTTCCTCAACGAATTGGCGGAGCAGTTCTATGATGTTGGGATACTGACATTGGAGCACCGTCTACAAAAATGCTTAGAAAAAGATGGCAATTATGTACAGTGTGACACGTCATCCCCTCAAGGAAAGGCTGTTTTAAACTATGGTGTAGACATTAATAAACGTACACTAGCTACTGATGGTAAGAAATATAGCAAATAGTGTTACAGTTTGAACATCAGTAGTAGTGTTGTCATTAAAAGTATCTAATGGAATAGGAGATATATCAAGATTAGGTCGCTTTGAAGTTTGTGGAGTTGAGTGAAGGCGATAATATAGTAGACATAAAATAAATAAATAAAATAATAAGCACAACAAAAATTGTGATACCACTGCTGCAGAAAGGTGATCAATACTGAAAAAAGAGAGAGAGTTCTTGTTATAAACGGCGTGAATTGTTGGACATGTTGTATAAGGTTAAATGTTCACCTAGCATTCACACGAATGAAACGCTTATAGATGAAATACAAAAAAATATTCCGGCATAAATTAACAATATGATAATCAAAATAGCAACAGCGATAATAGTTCACGGAAATACAGTAGCTAAATGAAATTCAGGCATACTATCTGGTAAGAAACTTTCTTCATGTCGGAGTAGCGAATGTAGGATGTAACAGTACGTTGTAAATTTTGTAAATTAAAAGCCAAATTCAATTTTTGACTTTCTGGTGTTAAAATAATGCGGTAGTTAGTGATCTCTTGCCTGTCAGATGACAGTTAACAGATTACTAATTTCCTTTTAAACAAGCAAGACTTTATTTTACATGAATTAGAGGTTACAATTACAAATTTAGATTATGTTCTCTCGCAGGAGACCATTCGTCCAGCTTAGAGCCTTATATGAATGACAGCAAGTTATGAAAATGAAAAATACAACTTACATTAAGTATGCTGGTATACCACCCATGTTATTGCAGATCTTGGTTGGTTGCTGAGAGATCCGTTGGTTGTTCCGAGATGATCCTTGGACCTCTCCCTTACCTTTTTATATTCTATTAATTTCGTCAGCCAAACCCTGAGGTTCTCCGTAACAGCCTTGTTTGTTCACTTAATTACTTCTTACGCTACGTGACTGCCGGAGAACCTCATTAGTCCACAATAAGTGTGACTGTTTATTCCAAAATTCTTTTGTTATCTAACTTAAGTACGCATACATTTTATCACTAGAAATTAATGTCAAAAAAAACCTTTTTGATATATTCTTTTTTAAAACCATTGAGCTAACTTCTTTCTTTTCTTTTTTTTTCCACTCATATGATAGTTTCATTGCAGTCCCCCACTTATGAAGAACTGTTCTTGAACATCACCGTAGTGTGTGTCACTTTTTCTTTTTTTTTTTACTCATTGTTCTGTCCACACTATGTTTATAAACACTGACACTAACTAGGAGACTATTGGCCTGCACACACTTATACATAAAAAAACAGTTCACATCTTCTAGTGTTCATGGATCCGGAACACATTGAGACGTAGAGTCCTTGTTGGGGACCTTTACGCTTTGATGAGGCGCAGGGCAATTGGGTGTCATCCATGGCCGCCGCTCATGGCTTCTGTTCTTTAAGTCTTTTTTCAAGTCGAAGATACACACAAAATTAGGGTTGTAGGTGTGGCGGTGAGGGACAAGTAATGTTACGACGTAGAGTCCACACTGTCACAATCTTGATGACTCAGGCATGGGAGAGTTCCCGTGGCCTCAAACAGACAGGGAGCACAGGCAGCGTCGATAACTCTGGTTCCTCCAAGGTTGAACACGGGCATGGCTTGCTGCTGGTGGCTCCAGTTGGGCTGACGAATCCAGGCAAAGGAGATTTCCTGGTGGCTCCAATTGGGCTGACGAACCCAGGCAAGGGAGATTTCCTGGTGGCTCCAGTTGGGCTGATGAACACAGGCATGGTTTCATGTTGTACTTCTGGGGGCTCCAGGAGGGTTGACGCATCCAGACGAGGGTGATTACCTTGTGGCTCCAAGTGGACTGGAACTTCGGCGGTGCAGGTTCCTGGTTCCTTGCTGTGCCTTGCTTGTTGAAGGGTGGTAAAGGGATTTTGGGATATGGTTGAGGTGAAAAGGGATTGTTGTATTTTTCATAGTATTCTTTATACCAGATTGTATCTATTTGAAATAATTATCATTTTTGAGGTTCAGTAGTGTTATAGTGAGTCAGTGCAAAAGAGAGAATATGTAGTTTGTCTCTTGATTTGGTTTAACTATTATTTTTTTGTTTATCATTTATATATTTTTGAATAGGTAAAAGGGCAGTCTAAGACGGGTCCTCCTCTAAGGAAAATGGTAAAACGGAATACTCGAGATGCGCGTTGTTATTTTATTGGAGATAAGCTTACGAGCTAATATTAAATTGAGACTTTTTTTTTAATTGCGACTGGGGGTATAGGAAGGATGTGCGATTGGAACGCGAGACTCTGTTTGTGGGTAGTGGGATACTGTGGAATTTTGGATTGTAGGTGGGAGGTGTCGTAAAGCTATGGGGGTATGTGTTTGTAGACGAAGGTAGGTTCTGTACGCTAAGTACCGTTTGCAACAGAATATTCCTAGAAGGAGAAGCAATAACAGTGTTAGAGGTGTCACTGTTAGTAGTGTGATATCAAAGAATGAAAGGGCTAAAGTGGGAGTAGGGAACAGAAGTAAGCAGGTAAATTGCAGTCTGAAAAAAAATAAGAAAAAAAATTAATGTAATTGTGTCAAGGGAATGGCTTCTGGATTCGAACTGGGTACCGAAAGTTGTAGAGCTTTAAAACGTCTGTAGAGAATAACAAGAAATACGGAGTTGGTAATCGTAATGAGAAATTGTAATGATGTCATTGAAGTACTAATAGGTATTGAGTATTCAAGCGGTATCCAACTGCTCCAAGGTAAGGTTGTATCGTTAATAGTAATGGGTGAAATTTCGGATATTCTGGAACTGTAATTCAAGGGGATATTGGAGAAATTGGATTTAAAAGCAAATAATCGATCGTGAGGCAATTGAAAAAGAGAATCATTTATATGTAAAGCATGTGTTAATACTAAATGACGTGGTAAAATTTGATCATTGTGGCATAAGTCCGGCTGAAAAATAAGTGTTTGTTCTTCCGTGACTAACTTGTGTTCACATGGTAAAGTCACTTTAATGGTGCGCGTGTGTGGAACATGGAGTTCCGTCTTATGTCCCTCTGGGGATACGGTAAATAAAGAAAGGGGAGCATTAGTGAGAATAAATTCGTTATTGCTTAGTGGTGTAATGGTTAACGAGTGATTTGTGGTGCAGGAAAAAGGGCATACCGTTTTATACAGGCCTGTGACTTTCGGGAAACGTAAATGCTGTAAACAGAGGGAAAAGGGGGAGGCATTATGATTAATTGCTGGTATTTTACACAGAAATGGCTTTTGAGAGATCGTACAGTGTTGGATTGCATTATTGGGGAGGAGAATAGTCTGTGTGTTATTAAAAAGTACGTATTGAATGTCGGTCTGTAAACTGCATGTTTCATCGTTGAGACGAATAGGATATTTGAGTAATTTATGTAACGAGTATTTGGTATTGACCGGAATAATCGGTATTGTAACCTTCATGTATACAGTAGAAGGAGTAACCTTACAGTTAACTATGGGCATCTTATAAGCCGTATGTGCTGAAAGTAAGGGGTGAATTTGCATGCCTTTTTTGAATAATTGTAAGTTTAAGCGTGTTAGGTCCTTTACTAACATACTATGAGTAACCAGGGTGCTAGGTATTTTTCTGTTTTCGTTACATGCTAAATAGACGTCGTTAAAAATTGACATTTCTAAAAGTTGGTGTATTTTGTTCAACAATAGAGAATGGAGATTGAAGTTAAGTTGTATAAAGGATGTTAATTGCCGTTTATCTGAAAGCAATGTTTCTTGTATCTGTCGCTCATCTTGAATAATCCTCTTGAAAGCAGTTTGAACATCCGCAAAACTGTCTTTTGTTTCTTTGGCTAGTCGGGAAACGAGTACCGACATATTGTGTAACTCCAAATGAACCGTTAATTCTTTTTGTTCTAGTATTTGAATATGTTGTTTTAATTCATTTTCATGTGATTGAAAATGTGTTATCTCATCTTCCGTTGCAACTCCGGTCGCCCAGTTGAGAAACGATCCCAGGAAAGGTAGCAGTGCACGCTTATTTTTTATATTCTTAGGCAAAAAACCGAATTTAGAGTTATATGTTGCCTGCATAAGGTCCTGAGAAAAGTTATTTGCAGATTGATAAGGGTTAGCAATGGCAAACAATATCGGGACTCATTTGCTGGTGTACACTCTAACGTTATAGAGTTACTCTCCAGGATAGGAATTTGGAAGGAATATATTAAAGGTACCATTGTACTATACATAATGGCCTGTGGAATTGCACGAAATTCCCCCCCAATTGTAATTTCTACCCCTTCTGGTTTGAGGGATTGTGTTTGGGATGGGGATATAAGGCCAGAAATTGCTATAAATCTGTAAAAAGAAAAAATCCGTAGTGAGCATTTATTTACAAAATAAGGCATTATTAACTAAAAGAAGTGTGTTAAATTCTATTGGTACTCGCGCTTGTGAAAAGATCAGACATTGAAAGCTAACAGTATATTGAACCAAAAATAAATCCTTTATTTCCTGTTTGGGTATTTTTGTGGAAAAATGCAAACTTTCTCCTCATTAAGGAATGTGTCTGTGTGAGTAATTGAACACGTGTGCGAGATGTTAATGGACCTTGAGGGTGCTGATTTCAAAAAACTGAAACTTTTCTCGCGCTGTGATTGGCTGTTTCAGATCCAAAGAAATTTGTTTATGCTATTAACAGATTTGTACAATTAGTATGAGTTTGGGTAGGGAAGGGTTGTTACAGTGATCGATGTTGTAAGTGAGTGATCGGTGTATGTTATGCGATGTGGCTGAAATGTTGTACTGCGATGTGAAGTTATCTGTGTAGTGAGTGTGGGTATCGGGGAAGTGGGATTATATTTTTTTTTAATACCGTACTGTCGTTAAAGTAGTGATATTCAAGTTTTTTTTCTTTGGATAACCTGGTAGGTAAGTACAAAAAATTATTGTTGTAAATTTTCATTCATATATCCATCTTATTTGCGCAGGGTAGGAACTAGTATATTCACGGAAATAATGAATTTGTTGTATAATGATGTTTCTATTATTTAAGTGAGAGACGAGGGCGGTAACTTAAATGAAGTGCCTATATTACTCAATTTCCATCTTGGTAGTTTATGTCATCACGGAATCGTATTTAGGAATTGTTTATATTTGGTAATAAATGTAGGATTGCTCGCTGTATCCGGAATGAATAACTTTAATCTATTTTTCGTTATATTTACTATTTTACCGTCCATGTCAAGTTGATACGTGTTTGAGTCAAGCTTGTTTAATAATCTATATGGCCCGTTGTAAAGTGACCGGAGGGGACCACATTCCTCTCTACGTGTTGCTAATCTTTTGACCAAGACTTGAGATCCAGGAAGAAACTCCGTAGGAACCTGTTTTGTCTCATTTTTGTCTTTCAAACGTTGAAAGGCTTGTTCCTTTCTATATTCCAATAGATCACGAAACTCATTCAGCATGGCTAATCTATCCGCAACATCCATGGGTGGGTCAATGGTAGGAAGAATATTTTGCAAAGGAAAGCGTGGTTCACGTCCAAATAAGATGTAAAAAGGTGATACTCCATAGGCCGTCAGTGGGCTGTGATTTATGGTCGCTGTGGCCCTTTTTAAGAAGTTTGGCCACTGTCGCTGGTTATCTCTTGTTAAGAATTTGAGAACTGTTTGTAAGTTCGCTATGGGAGACTCGGCTTGGCCAATTGTTTTATGGGCGCCTGGTAGTGCGTACTTAATGTTAATCCCCATAGAGTCTAGAAAAGCTTTGGTTTTTGTACTGGTATGGGTAGATTGTTGATCGGTATAAATAATTTCCATGACACCGAAAGGAATAATTAGTTCATGCGTAATGAATTCAATAAAGGCATCTGAGGTAGGTGTCTTTATTGGTTTGGTTACTGTGTATGATGAATGTAGGTCAGTAGCCACGTAGAAATGGGTAAATTCATCTCCTTCTGATGGCAATAATTTACCACAAATATCTATTTGCCACGTGGAGAAGAGATTAGTGGGGGGCAATCTTTGCACGTGATCAACAACTTTCTGGTAGTTGCGTTTGAAGTATCCACAATCCAAACAGGACTCTAATTTATTGTGAAGCCAGTTTTTAAAGTTAGGTATGTAATATTTGTTGCGAATGAGATAATATAGCTTCAGATACCCAGGATGAATCAACGCGTTGTTGTGAAATTCATCAAAAATAGTATCACGCAAAATTTTGGGTACACAAAGTAAAGTCCGCGGCTGGGTCGGGGAATACATTTTGCGATACAATAGGTTTTTCTGAAAAAAGTATTGTTTATTCCAAGTCTCGTAATGTTTGTTTGTCCTGTCTTCAGTAATGAGTGCGGTGATAATTTTTGAAAAATATGGGTCATTACGTTGCAGTTGAGCTATGTCTGTTTTTGTGTCTAAGGCTAACAGATGATAGGGATGCACGTCCGCGTCTAATAGCTGTAAATCTGTTTCATCGAAAGGTAATGGATTCCTACTTAATAGGTCACTGACCGGATTCTGGGCAGAGCGCACGTGGAGCAATGTAAAATCATACTGGTTAATCTGTTCCAACCACCGTAAAATTTTTGGCGTCAATTGTGTGGTAGATTTTAGTGCCAGTAACGATTTATTGTCTGTTACTAAAGTGAAGTGGTGTCCTAATAAATATTTCTTAAATTTTGTTAGTGCAAAGAATATGGCAAATAATTCCAGATTATGTATAGGAAGTGGTCTTATGCGTTGTGGGTGTCTTGCCGATATATAACATACCGCGTGATAGTCTTTTTCTCCTATCTTTCTCTGAAAGAAACAGGCACCAACGCCATCTATTGACGAATCGCACATTACCATGTGTTCTGTGTTTTCTACGCTGTAAAGCTGTAGTACAGGTGGGTTAACTAAAAGTTGCCTCATGCTTTCAAATGCCTTTTCCATTTCAGGGGTCCATTGTAGCTTTCGTGGGTTCCCCCGGAGGGCCTTGTATAGGGGCTCAAGTTTTTGCGAGATGAAAGGGATGTGGTTCCTGTAAAAATTAACACTAGCAAGCCATCCGCGTAATTTTTTGATTGTCGTTGGCTTGGGTAGTTTAGTGATAGCGTCTATTTTGGCCGGATCAGGTTTCAATGAACCGTGAGAAACAATGTGTCCAAGACATTTTACCGATGTTACTCCGAATTCTGATTTATCTATATTAAACAGCAATGAGTGTTTTTCTGCTAGCTCTAAGACTTTGTCAAAAATTTTTAGCAAATGTGAGTATGAAGAGGAATAAATGTAAAAGTCATCCACATACAAAGAAAAGTTTTTGGCGGGAATGTCATGGTAAATAGTACGTAAAATACGTTGAAAATTGATAGTAGAGTTTTTGTGGCCTTGTGGCTGTACGCATAGTTCGTACTGTGAATGTGGTAAATCTAAGTCACGAACTGAAAAAGCAGTACTAGGGCGGTCTTCTTCTGCAAGGGGACACTGAAAAAACGACTGAGATAAATCAAGGTGTATTATCCACTTGGCTTCTGCCATTGAATCCAATACTTCCTGTATTGGTTGAATTGCATCAGCTATGGTGTGGCATTTACCAGATAACGTGCGTAAATCAAGCACAATACGAAGGTCTCCTTTTGAGTTCGGTTTCACTATAGCTAAGATGTTATTCCTATACTGGGACGAGGAGGGTTGTATGATGCCTTGTTCTAAAAATTGCAAAATCTTTTCTTTCAGTTGAGGCCGCAGCCTATGTGGAATGGTGTATTGACGATTGACAAACGGTTGTCGGTCAATTAAGTTTAACGAGACACTGAAAGTCTTAATCTTTGTGAAATCTGTCGGAAACCATTTAAATGTCGTTACTCTCTTTCTCAAAACATCCAAAATTTGTTGTTTTTGGCTAGGGGAAAGATCCGGATTTATATTGAATTTCGTGAAATCAATATAGTCTTTTATTTTGGCCATGCGTTCTATTCGGTTCTCTTCTGCATGTTTCTCGGTTGGTTCATACAGCTGAGTTACTGAAAACACATTCGATTCCTGTATGTCCTCTGGAAGTACTGTACCCAACGCAATGGGCGTTCCCTGTGTGAAGGGATACAGGACCCATAATGCAGAATGCAGAATGATTTTTTTACTTGCAAACTTGGTCATTTTATATGGACTATTGTCCTTGTTTACTTTAATTATTTTTCCTTTTAACTTCGCCAAAAGCCAATATAAAAATTTACAAAATCTTAGGAAAGTCCTAATTACATTTTCTGACAAAATATTGTTGTTATCTAATGATGGAAAAATAAGTATTTTTAAATTTTAATTTGCCCTGAGGTTTGCTTTCATCTTTTTCATGATTTTATCCGAATTGTAAATTACTACTGACAAGCAATGTTATTTGACTACAGGTGATTCTTGACTATTTTGCTTCTGCTTCCAACGATCTCTTGATTACAAGTACTGTCCTTGTGAGTTTTTAAAAATAATGTGATGCATGTATCCAAAAGTTAAAATATTACAGAAAACTTACTTCCATCTTCACCTACCAAATTGCCATTATAATTTTTATGAAAAAATGATTTTTTAAATTCTCAGTTCATGGTTTCATTACATTACCCCACCAACTGGAAGAAAAAATTCCTGAACAGTACCTTTAGCGTATATCATTAGTTTTTAAATTCTCAGTTCGAATAAACATTGAATAAATTGACAAACACTAAACACTGTGAAAAACACTGGGGGGTGAACATAATGTCCACTTGAATGATTGTGGTCTCACTTCAGAACACTGGGAGTTGAAAAACAGGGTCTTCTAATTGTCCTTATCGTGGCCATCGATAAACGAAGAATGTCCCTAGTCATTCCACAGAAATCGAAGTGAAGACTGAATGAAATGGTAGGTGATGTGAACTGCAACTGGGCCTCTGTAAATGCAGACGCTGAGAGCTGCGAGTTACAGTAGGCAACCGATAGTGGTTCCTATAGATGGTCCTCTTCTTGATATATACTCGGGACCGTAGTGAAGGATGATGAACAGCTACGCATTTGGTGTGGCATCTGGGCGTCACCTTTTGCTGGGAGCTGCGAATTAACGATGTCCTGGCCAAACCAAGGACCCTTGATGACGGATGAAAAACAGCTTGGCGCCTCGGTGTCCGTCGTGTGGACTGGAGGCGAGCTAAAGCTGCGGTGATTGGTTTTCGGAGTTCTGGAATCGAACCCTGGACCTTTATGATGATGGGACAGCTGTGGCACTGGAACGTTTCAACAACAACTGGAGCCAAGGGCTGTCAGACTTTGGAGCAACCTTGTGTTGCTGAATGATGAAAGTGACGATGTATCCGTGGTGAAACAGGAACGGGAGGAGATGCTGGCTGTTGTGGTGGTGATTCTGGAACAGCTGACGTAGAAGCTCGGCATAACGGCAAGGACTAGTTGACCATTAGATGTTCTGGCTCTGGAGAAAGATGGCTGGATCTGCATGTGAGAGGTGCTGGAGAAACAGAAGCGGGCAGGCCAATGCTGGTACAGGAACGTCTGGAAGTTGACCCTTGTAGAGGCAGGAAGTAGCATCTGGAACTGGACCATCTGGAAGAAGGATGTTTCCATGCTGGTGGACTACATTTCGCTGGAGAAGGAACTGGCCTCCTGCAGTGACATATCTTTGCAGTTGCATAATGACAAAAGAAATTGCATTAGTTTTTTTATATTTATTATTTTTTTTTACTTTTCGTGTTTTTGTCGTATTGCAATGTAAGGTAAAGTCGAACAATATCGAAAATTTATGGTAGAGATATGTTTAAAGTATTATTATTGAGAAATATTTTGTTTTTGACAAATATTATATAATAAGAACAAGGAAGTTTTCGCAGCAACTGTGTTTGTTTACTTGTGGTTAATGACCCAGAAACGAAAGAATGACACTCCAACTGTTATTAGATGGAATGTTATGATTAGAATTGTAGCGGAAGAAAGTGTGTTTTTCTGAAAAGTGAGAAGTGTCCTGTGATGTTATGTCCTCGTGAGAGTGCGATTGCCTGTGCGTAAATGTTATTGTTAGTGGTTTAACTTGTGCTGATGTAGTGATTTCTCGTGTTGTTGTTTTGTGCCTATAATGATATGATTGTGATGTCTCAGGTAAGTCCTATAATAATGAAATTAACGTAGATACTGGCTATATCATCTGAGCATAGGAATTGAATATTAGCCTTCCCCCCACAAAGAAGACTAATATAGGGCAGTAAAATATTCCTGCATATTCTAATTCCAGGAATATTTTTACCTCGGTCTATTGTAAAAGCATTATTTACTGACAAAAGAGGAAATTCAAATACAAACCCTCGTGACGCGACTACCCAAAGCGCCACGTTTAGTGAGTATGTTTCAACTCAATTTTGTCAGTACTGTTTATGGTTTGAAACTGAACAGATTATTCGAGCAAGATATACTTGTTGTGAAAAATGAATAGGATTCACCTGAGAATGATTAGTGATTTTTTTAGTACGAAAAACAAATGTTGAGAATACCAAGGTTAATTATGTTAGTACAATATGAACGAAAACGAGAAACACAGGCGATAGTTTGAGATAAATAAGCAAGTCTATAATTATGTTAGTATTATACGATCGAAAACGAGAGACGCAGGCGGTAGTTTGAGATAAATAATTAAGTCTACTGTGAGCGATTGTGTATAAGAAAACATGTATACTAGCAAACAAACACTATGCTAAACTGATAACAAAATTATTACAAAAAATTAAAACTAATTCGATATTGTTTCTATGACACAGAGAAAAACAACATATCTATTTGACATGTCACATGATGGCATATGTTTGCCTAAGGAGCTATGTAACGTAAGTCAAAAAATAAAAATATTAAAGAAATAATGATTAAATTAAAATAATATCAAATCAATAACTAAAGGAACAGTGAATTCTTAAAGCAAATTAAAAGTGCAATTAAACTAGTGGTTGCATAATGTTGACTAGGGACTTCAGATGGGGGGGAGTAATTGGGATAAAAATAGGGTGAGGGGTAGTACCCAGGGAAAGGATGTGGGTACAGTGGAGGGTACATCGATGCAAAATTGGTTGATGCGGAAAAACCCCTTGATTGGTTATTGGAATTTCTAGAGAAAGGCCGTTGTTTTTTCTTAAAGTGTTTTTGCTGTTTTGATTGGTTCGTGGGCTGCGATTTAGAATTTTGTGGGTTGCTCTAACAGGCACAAATTTTGTCCTCAGACTTCTTAATTGCGTCGTCTGACTTTTGATCACAAGCGCACTGCCTGTGCTTATTAGAACAACAATGATTATCTGTGGCCGTATTTTTAGACTGCTGGTTGTCGCTATTTCTACTGGGAGATTGATGAAAGGACGCCCGTTTTGACCTGCGAAAATTGTCCGAACAACAACTATAATTCGGATATGAGGAGCGGTTAAGTGAACTAGCGTGTGCATCCTCCGTAAATGCCACAGTGTGCTGTACTGGCTGGGCATTCATATGTGTGTTTACTTGTAGTTGGAGGGCATCTAGGCGAGTAACGATATTTTGAAGTGAATCATTCGCCACCTGGGAAATACTGTGGGGAGGCTGGGGTATATTGGAAACAGCAGGCAGGCTTGCTAACCGTCTTTGCGCTAATCGATCGGCTCGTTCCCTAGTAGATGCTAGAGTAATTAACTCTTCAAAGTTGTGAATTGTTTTTTGTGAAAATTCAACTATATGATGTGGCAGCATTCCTGTAATAGCATCTAATAAAAATTCATTAAAGCTAGGCGGGTTTTCTAGTTGGGTAGACAAATATTTTTTGGCGTATAAATAATGCAAGAGAGATTCCGAGGGTTCCTGAACCCTAGACCTATATGTTTCTGTGGCTGATATAGGTAAGTTGTTAGGACCAAATTGTTTTAAAAACTTGTCTTTAAGTTCTGTCCAGGACAAAGCGTCTAACCCGGCAGTGGTTTGGTACCAGTACAAGGGTACATCTGCTAGACACAATGAAAAAATATTTTTTATCCTATCTTCTGACCAACCAGATATTTTCGCTGTGCGTTCAAAATTGGTTAGAAACAAATCTGCCCTCTCTAAAGGTGTGCCCGCAAATATTGTAAGAGAGTTGGGGTTAACCGAAACGGATGCGGAGCCTAACGTGACAGAGGCTGAAGGTTGTGAAACTGTATGGGAAGGAGTATGAACTACAGGTTCTGAGGTTATAGAATGGGGTGTCGTGCTGTTAGCGTGCAGGTTAATGGAGGTAGCAGGAAGAGTCGTCAAAGACTGCGGGGCTACTACGTGACCGTTTATGTCCATAGTTTGCGCAAGACTACGTGTAATTGGCATTATAGGGAACTAGAATACACTCAAAAATATATTGGGGAACCAAAAACAAAAAAAAATTCTAGCAAATGCACTGAAAAAACTATACCACTATTGAAAAAACGTCCAAAAGGAAGATAAGAAAAAACATTAAGTCTGGTATAAAGAAAACTGCTGTCATTTAATATAGGGCCCCAGCTGTATTCTTTCGTCTGGGAGCCATGTTAAAATAGTGCGGTAGTAAGTGATCTCTTGCCTGTCAGATGACAGTTAACAGATTACTAATTTCCTTTTAAACAAGCAAGACTTTATTTTACATGAATTAGAGGTTACAATTACAAATTTAGATTATGTTCTCTCGCAGGAGACCATTCGTCCAGCTTAGAGCCTTATATGAATGACAGCAAGTTATAAAAATGAAAAATACAACTTACATTAAGTATGCTGGTATACCACCCATGTTATTGCAGATCTTGGTTGGTTGCTGAGAGATCCGTTGGTTGTTCCGAGATGATCCTTGGACCTCTCCCTTACCTTTTTATATTCTATTAATTTCGTCAGCCAAACCCTGAGGTTCTCCGTAACAGCCTTGTTTGTTCACTTAATTACTTCTTACGCTACGTGACTGCCGGAGAACCTCATTAGTCCACAATAAGTGTGACTGTTTATTCCAAAATTCTTTTGTTATCTAACTTAAGTACACATACATTTTATCACTAGAAATTAATGTAAAAAAAAAAACCTTTTTGATATATTCTTTTTTAAAACCATTGAGCTAACTTCTTTCTTTTCTTTTTTTTCCACTCATATGATAGTTTCATTGCACTGGTAATTGACGATATATTATTGAAAAATTCGCAGAAATTCTGGTGGGAAGATTCAAGTTATCGGTGATTATAAGCCGAAGATGTTCATATCTGAATTAAACTAATGAATGATTAGCAGCGTCGCAGCCAACATCTGATTTCCTCTGAGGGCTGTCTTCCTGGTTTTCAAGTTGAA
This sequence comes from Thermobia domestica, assembly GCF_964235325.1. Lineage (NCBI taxonomy): Eukaryota > Metazoa > Arthropoda > Insecta > Zygentoma > Lepismatidae > Thermobia > Thermobia domestica. Next base: position 215,911,133 of record NC_137459.1, on the reverse strand, counting down.
AGATGAAGCCCCAAGGAGTATATAAATATAACCCCTCAGTTCGTGAAAGAGTAGGCTTGGTGTCTAATCGTTGGTATGTACAATTGGAATTTGAATTCTAATATCCAAATTATATTATGTATGGTCGAAGGAGGTTTAGAAAGACTTTATAACCTTGATCGAACAAGCTAATCATTTGTTTTCCTAGAGCTGGTTTTATCAAAACGTTTATTCTGGGGAAGACTTTGGGTTATCTAATCAAAATGCTCCTCAACTATTTGAAAAGTAAGGACAGGTATCAAAAGCTTTCATCCATAGCCGTTGTGCATACTGTTTGCAAAATATTACGGTGAACTTCTGAGATTAGATTTTACACAGTAACCGAAAAATTCGTGACAAGTTCAAAATGGCTTTGTTTTATTTATTGTATTGGAGAGTTTAAGTAAGAGTTTTGTTCTTGCATTTGAGTAATCATTGATATCAATTTGACGATTTCGTATAAAGTATATCCACATAAGCCAAGGTTTGCCAATCCCAACAAAAGATTAAAAGTCTTCTGTTTCAGTATTTTGGAATACCCTATTTGAAAGTCACACGGTGTTATGTCTCTAAATTTATTTATGAATTGATGTTCCTCGTCATGTAGGAATGTTATCAAGTGCTCATATCCAGTAGAGGAATCATTCTTAAGGTGGGTGGCAGAAAACCCTACGTGAAGTCTAGAGAGCAGAAATTCTATATTCTCGTAAGCTAATTATTGGTTTGAATTTAGATATCATCATCATCATCATAGGTATTCTGCCTTTATTGGCAGGTCACTTGCCGCAGCTGAGAAGCTTCCATGCTCCACGGTCCTCCGCTAACCTTTTCGTCTTCGCGTATGATCTTTCTGTTTTAATATCATCCATTAATTGTAGTCTCCTTCGCCCCCTCCCTCTCTTTCTCGCCACCATACCCTCTACGACGTCCCTCATGATACAATCTCTTCTTAGGCAATGTCCCAACCAGTTTCTCTTCCTCTTCCTAATAATGTCTAAAAGTGTTCTTTTCTCACCCACCATTTCTAACACTCTTTCATTCGTTTTCCACTCGACCCAACTAATTCTTTCCATTCTTCTCCACACCCACATTTCGAAGGCTTCCAGTCGATTTTCGTCACCTTTACGTAATGTCAACGTTTCCGCCCCATACAGTACAACACTCCACACGAAGCATTTTATGAGTCTTTTTCTCAACTCTTTATTCAAGGTCCCACAAAACAGACTTTTCTTCCTCCTAAAGGCTTTTTTCGCCATTCCTATCCTTGCTTTTATTTCACGTTCGCATTTCATGTCATTACTAAGAATACTACCCAGGTATCGAAAACTATTCACTTGTTCTATTTTCTCCCCTCCTACTTTTATATTTGACACAGACCCCTTCGTTCCAATCACCATGGCTTTTGTCTTTCTAACATTTATTTTCATCCCATATTCTTCAAAGCCCTTTCTCATTTTTCTAACATTTTATTGATTTTCTTTTCAGATTCTGCAACAAGCGCCATATCGTCTGCAAATCTTATGCATCTAATCATTCTACCTCCTACCGAAATGCCATCATCATCATGTAGGCTCTTTTTCACTATCTTTTCTAGATAGACATTAAATAGTGTTGGCGAGAGGCAGCATTCTTGTCGAACTCCCCTTCCAATTGCACTCTCTTCCGTCAGTTCTTCCCCTATCCTAACACTTACTTGTTGGTTCATGTATAAGTTTCTTATGAGTCTTCTATCTTTCCATTCCAACCCTTTCTTTGTTAGAACTTCCAACAACAATTCCCAATTCACGCGGTCAAAAGCCTAGATATAGATAAACCATATAATCGGAATATAAGTCTATTCCAGTCTATGCAGGTTGGAAGTATAAACGTGAGTAGAGAGAAAAAACAAAGTGGTTAGCATTCTTCCACATTTGTACTTCCTATAAAAGAGATAGAAAAAAATAATGTTGAGTTGAAGTTACGAGGTACGTGTCATATATCGTGTCACTATGCTTATCAACAATGCAGATTTACAAAAGGCCAATAATGTTGTGGTTGAAAACGACGTTTTAGGAAGAGAAGAGTTTCTGATTAAAGTAAAGGAAGAACGGTTGTGGAGACAAGTTCGAGCTACAGCTAAGACCTATCACAAGGTGAGGGAAATAAATGAGGAAGTGTTCGTAAGGTATGAGAAACGAAATGATGAAAAGGGAAAACGGTGCTTAAAATTCAGCGTATATTAGGTAGTTAACAGTATGTATGGACGACTCCTGTATCACCTGTATCAAAAGTGCATTATCACCTGCAATTATCCTTTTCCTGTAATAGTAGGCAACTCTAAAAGCAGGGTCGTTGGAGTGTTTGAGAATTAGATAGGCGTTTGACCAAACCTCAATTTTGTTACAAATATATCAGTGTTGCAAAATGTAAAAGAGGGAATAAAATAAGTTGTGAAGAATGACGGTTTTATTATCTTGAGGGAAATGGATGACATAAAAACTTACAAAATGATCTGACTTACAAATAGTGATCGAACTTACAACTCTAGTCACAAGAACGATTGTATTCAAGGTGTCACCTCACCTTCCTATCTAGAAAAAGACCCAGGTTCGATTCCCGGCAGGAACTCATGTATTTCAGATTCCACGTTAATCAGTAGGTCCCTTCTCATATAGTCTTGCTGCTGAAAGGAACGTTAAACTCAAAATCAACTCAACCTATCTAGAAGATGGGCGAAAGAAAATTCATTACTACTACCAGCTTACAAATATTTATACTCCATTTCTTGTTCTCATAAAATAATAATTCTATCTGTGAATCTATAAATGTACTAATAAGGTATTATTACGTTCATGTGTAAACCTAAAAAGAATCTGACATAATGTATATCTCTTCTGTACCTATCAATAGCTTCGACCATGTCCTTTTCATAAATTCTTTTGTCATTCTAGTTATAATAATAATAATAATAATAATAATAATAATAATAATAATAATAATAATAATAATAATAATAATAATAATAATAATAATAATAAATGGACACTGGTTTCCTCAGACACTTGCGACTTTAAGGTCTACAGTGTTTAGCTCTGCCGACGACAGCACACTGGACATTGTTTATAAAAAGATCGAAAAACATTATTTACTAACTTATTGTCTACGGTTTGAACTATAAGAAATGATCATATTTCTTCGCGATAATGGAAATACAAAAGTAAAATGTTGTATTTCTACACAATTTCATTTTCTGGGATGACTGGATAATTAAAAAAAAAACTTCTATTGTTGTAAAGAAAATTAGAAGCATGTCTTCACGGGGAATTGATCTGACGACCCCGTGAACTTGAGTCGACAGTGTTACCGATTACACCATCAAGACCTGCTTGCAAGGAAAGCGCTACATTGAGTGACTTGTCGAAAGAGTCCAAGAACTTTACATCGCATTGTATTATTTCGCTTGTTTCGTCTTTATTTTGTCCACTCTGTGTTTTTCGTACAATGCACGAAAAAGCAATACATTTTTTGCCACGATGCCCAGGAATACTGTTTTCACTGATCAGCAAATAGAAAGCTACTGGCAAAATGATATGGGGTAATGTGTAGTATTTTATTTTCATAGCAGCAAGGGGCAAAATACTATCCCGCAGAAAACATGCATTTATTTGTTTGACAGACAATACACAACGCATGTTCTGCAAGAAAAAAGAAAAAAGGAAAGAAAAGAAAAGAAAAAAAGAAAAAAGAAATCTCTGAGAATGAAACAGTAAGTAAAATGCTACTGGTTTAGTCTGTAGATGTTTTCTAGTGGGTGTGTATCTTGTCTCTACTGATATATCATCAGTAGCCTTCTGACATGCTGGGTCATGTTTCTTTCATTTCCCATTCATAAAAAGAAGTAACAGTCAGTTTAAATCTCATAAATTGAATTCATTGGAAGAACATTACACTAGTGGAAAATTCTGTTAACCTCTAAAAAGTTAACCTGATAGTGTTGCCAGAAATTGCACTTGAAATTTCCTTTTCTTATTATAGGGCGTGTTCAAACGGTACCATTCGAATTTTTCTATCATGTCCCTGAGACGGAAAGTTGTGGGAAAAATAAGGTTTTTTTGTATAAAAGTCTTTTTTTCTATTTTGGGACCCTGTGCTAACACACATAACTCTAAATCAACAGGAAAATACTAAGTGGTATGCGAAACATGTGTACAAAATTTCAAGCTTCTATCTCGAATACTAATGTCGGGAGAAAATATTTACCAATGAGCTAAAAACATTCCCACAGTGGCGCAGGTGACTCCAAAAGATTCGGATGTAGTATAAAAATTTTCTCATACATCCTAGGGTCATGTTTTGTGGCTCATTATCTTCAGAATGGAACAGTATTTCAAACGGTACCATTCATATGTCTCTATCATGTATCTGAGGCGGGAAAAATCGCAAAAAAATTGATTTTTGTTAAAAATATCCCTTTTTTATTAGCACCTCTAGTCTCCTCCCCCCTGTGTTAACACACAGACCTCAAAATCAACTGAAAAATATTAAAGGCTTAGTGAATATGTCAACAAAATTTCAAGCTTCTATTTAGAAAAGTAAGGTAAAACAATATTAACCTATATGCTAAAAATATCCCCATAATACCCCAAATTCACGCATAAAAAGGGATGTTTTCTAAGACTGTCCTAGAAAACCTAGGATCATGGTTCGTACCTCATTCTCTTCAAAATAGAAAATACTTTCTAACGGTATCATTTACATGTCTTCATCGTGTATCTGAGGCGGCAAAATCGCGAAAAAGGGATTTATGAAGAATATCCTTTATTTTACCTTTTTACCCATTTCAACACCCCTTGTGGCAACGCATATATCTGAAACATATCTGCAAAATACTAAGTAGTACACCAGGGGTGTATCCAAGGGGGGCCCATCGGGGCCAGCCCCCCCAAATGGTTTTCTGGCCCCCCAAATGACCAGCTTTTAAAACATCATAGTAAAATTATCTCGCTTCATTCATTTAAAGGTAACAAAGTTTATTGACAATTAATAATTTATGGTAAAATAGTATGGAGAAATATTGTTTTTCCATACCGATCAAAAAAATAGTATAGTATCTCTTCCTTATACCGATCGAAAAATAGGATATTTTTTTTTTTGTGACAGCAGATTACACAATTTACTGCGATTTATATTTGACAGTTTAAAGACAAACGTTTTAGCAATGTACTACAAATACAGCCATAAAACAAAGGTACTAAACTGATTTGTAAGTACAGTATATTTGTATATGCTTTAACAAGTGTTTTAAAAGACATAGAGGATGGAAAATTTGACGAGAAACAATGTTTTTATTCAATTTGGATTTCGGGGGCCGCGGTGGCTCAGTGGTAGAGCGTTCACCTCTGGTGCTAGGGGTCTCGGGTTCAAACCCTGCTCCCGCCAAGTGAACTTTGTGGTGGACAAACACCGTGTGCGTGGGTTTTCTCGGGGTTCTCCCGTTTCCTCCCACTTTCTTCATTCCACCATTTCATTCATTACTCATTATCACCGTCTCCTTTAGCCTAACCGGCATAACCGTGGGACGTAAAACTCAAAGATTTCATTTCATTTTTTCAATTTGGATTTCATTCGCTCTCTCTTTTATTTCTACTCAGTGTAATAAAATAATTAGGTATTTTTAGTCACGAATAATAGATAAATATTTTTGTCAGGAAACCGTAACGAAATTAAGTGAAATTTCAAAGAAAATCAATCTTGTGTAGATAAGTTTTGTATACAAGGTCTTAAATTTAAATATAAAAGTAACAGAGAAAAGTTTTATTGCTTTTTCACCCACCACCTTCGAACATCGATATGTCACCTAACCTGGAAGATCAAAAATAGTCCCCATCAGCATCGACGACATTCTGAAAACGTTCTGGAAGGCCATGGAATCCATTGCGGTAGAACTTGGTGGGCCGTGAAACGAAGAAGGTATCAGGTTCATTTTGGACTTTTACTAGGGATTTGAACTGACGTAATCTAAGGTGATTGTCCAAAGAATGGAACAGGTGATAATCGGACGGTGCAATACTCGGGGAATATAGTGGTTGCAATATTGTTTCCCATCCAAGTCGGAAAATGGTGTCCTGAGTCATCCTAGCCACTTGGGACTTAGCGTTGTCCCGCAAACGAGGACCCATTTGCAATTCAGAAGTGAAGGCTCCAGAGTTTTGAGTTTTTGTTGAGAACAGCTCAATTCTGACACTACCAAGTTGCATTGATACTCTGACCAGCTGGTAGCAGTTCCCGATGCACGATGCACCAAACACAGAGAAGGACCTTCTTCTGGTACAGTGCTGGTTTCGGCTGTTTTGAAATCGGTTTATGGGATGTTAACCAATGATGACAGCGCCGTGGAGCTTCCTATAGGACTCATGTCAACGCCCTGTCCAGAAATGGCTCCGAAACAGTAAATAAAAACAGGCGACTGCCGCGTTGCCTTCTGGCCCGGAGTCAAAACATGTGAGACCCATCGACCCAACTTGTAGTGCTTCCCACACCAAAGGCCTGACATATCTTCTGTCCCGCTACAGCGGCGTTTGACCTCCATTTGAACTCGTTCAGCATACATGCTCTTATGACGCTCTGTGGATGTCCCATGTTCCCTCTGTCTTTACGTAAGCTCACGATGTATCTGAATTGCCACAATCAGGTAGTATGTTGGATATGCCCACACCAACAACTGGCGTTCGCCTTATCTCCACTCGCATTCAACTCACGGTGTGAGGTCCAATTGAACACAGACCTGCACGAAAAGGACAGAACTTTCTTGGTTACCTTTATAGTTATGCACAAAAGTATAGCGTTTGGTCCAAGGCAGTAGTTCTTGATTAACAATAATAAAAACTATCTTGAATATAATTTATCGATAATAATAATAATAATAATAATAATAATAATAATAATAATAATAATAATAATAATAATAATAATAATAATAATAATAATAATAATAATAATAATAAGCTAAAATAGTGTTTTTAGTTTTCCAGAAGGAAATAAAAATTTTCCTTTCTTCAGGCCTCAAAAACACTACCAGCAACACATTTTTTTATTTGTACTATGTAGCTGCCCCCCTCAAAAGTGACGGTCCCCCCTACAGAAACCTGCTGGCTACACCCCTGTAGTACACTGACTGTATGTGCAAAATTTCAATCTTCTTGGTGTAAAGTAAGCCCGCCAAAAGATGATATGCCCACAGTACCATAAATTCCAGTTTAAAACAGAATCTCAGGTAAAAATTCCCTGATACATCTTTATTTATACTAGGATCATGGTTCGTACCTCATTCCCTTCAGAATAGAACAGCCTTTGAAACGGTTTCATTCGCATGACTCTATCGAGTTTCTAAGCAGGAAAATCTAGAAAAAGGGAATTTTTCTTAAAATTATTATTATTACTATTACATTTTTGCAACTCCGCACTGTCTCTCTGTTAATGCAGAAATATGAAAAGATCTCAAAAATACTAATAAATGCATTGAATGTGTGTGAAAATTTTCAATCCTAATAGGTGCAAAAGTAAGCCCCTCGAAAAATAATAAAAATAGGCCTAACAATTTTTTTTTAATGTTATGACGCCATCAATCCTATGTCTCGACCCAGAAAGGCGTGAAACCATACGTAACGTGTTTTACAATGCTTTCACGTTTTCTTTTAAAAAAGAGAAAAACGCTTTATTAGTACTATTTTAATCGAATAATGAATATACTACCCTAACGTATAAACATATACGATATATATAAGCGTTAATGCTGTGCTACTGTTGTCAAACGACAATTTATTTCCTGCTAAATAGTAGCCTTACCCCTGCTTTGTCAATATTTATTTCAGTATGACGAAATCGGAGCGTTCAGCGCGATACTCTAAACCAGGCCTGTCCATGAATTGGCTCCCGGAGCCAAAGCGTGAGCGGGAACGAGCGAAGATAACAACAGGTGAGCACAGGTGCTGCTAGCTTCGCTTCTTCCACTGCATCCGATAAGTGTTGCCAACCGCACATGATGGCAAAAAAACCTATGGCCAAGCCTGGCCAGAAATTCGCACGATGATAAGCATTGAGCAGACGCAAGCGTGAAATGTGCAAATGTGCTCTCCCCCTCCCCATTTTGAAAGCAGTGACGCGAAAACACTGCAGGAAATAAAATTGGTACGTTTTTTGGTCGAGGAAGACGCATGATAGAGGTTACAGTTAGCGTTGAAGTAACTAACAAATGAACAAGAAAGAAAGAAACTAATATTAAACATGTCATCTTACAGACGTAAAAACGACTGCAAAAATCGGAAACGAATTGTTTCAGACCTTTTTAGCTTGCTTACACAATTCGTGACGTTGTATTACATTAGCACTCGGTCTGTAATTTGTCATTCGCTTCACGTTTGCTAAGTTGTAAACGCCTTTCGTTGCTAGATTGATAGGAGAACGACGGGAGGTTGAAAATAATAATAATAATAATAATAATAATAATAATAATAATAATAATAATAATAATAATAATAATAATAATAATGTTATTATTATTATTATTATTATTATTATTATTATTATTATTATTATTATTATTATTATTCGGACCAAAGAGGGATGAAAATGGGGATTGGAGGAAATTCATAACTAGGAATTGCATAGTTTATACCGCTCACCTAACATTATTAGGGTTATGAAGTGTAGAAGGCTCAGGTGGGCAGGCCATGTAGCCAGAATGGAAGAAATTAGAAACGCTTTCATAATTTTAACTGAAAACCCAATTGGAAGAAGACCACTAGGAAGACCTAGGCGTAGATGGGAAGACAATATTAAGATGGATCTTGCAGAAATAAGAGTACAGAGTAGAAACTGGATCCAGTTGGCTAAGGACATAAGTTAGTGGAAATATTTTGTAAACGCGGCATTGAACCTTCGGGTTCCATAGACCATAGAGTTAGTTAGTTATTATTATCTAAAAGAAATGTTCAAATGTTGTTAAGAGACAATTACACATAAGAACCGAGTTTCGACCAAACACTAATTTGCCGGAAGGAAATTCCAGTGCAGTCAAGCCTACTTTAAGCGTTATCCGTGCAACCCACGTTTCATGTTCAAGACATTGGGAATAATTGTTCGTATCATTCAGTTGGAACGTTTCCTTTCGAATTTACGCTATTACAGTAGACCTACGCTATTACAGTAGGCCTACGCTATTACAGTAGGCCTACAACATTGTGACTTTCAAAATCAGTCAGTAACTATCGAAGAAAGACAAGCGTGTAGCTTCAGTCGTTGAAATGATTTAACATTCTTTTTCACTTTTAACAAGCCACCGGCAAGCAACCAGCCAGGGACAATACATTTTTCCTTATTAAAAAGACACTCCTTGTTAAAAAAAAAAAAAGAAAAAAAAAACTAATTGCAGTCACTAACGGTCACACTTAAAAATGGAAAATCTCTTTGGCTCTCTTAATATTTTGTTTGATTCTTTGCGATCAAAGTAACTTTAAAAGTGGAGTAAGAAATACTATTCTTCCTATTGATAGTGTAATAGTGGCTTCTAATCTCCACAACCAACCCCTTGCTAAGCCTATTCGTACACACATACATGCATAAGCTAATTTTCTGGAGATATACTTAGATAATTACAAACAAGTGCTACAGTTTTTTTTCTTATCAACAGATTATCTCTTTTCCTAAAAAGCGAAACAACATAATATAACAAACCCACACTCGGATATAACAAACCCACATCCCTCTTTAACAAAAGGAAAGAAAAAAGAAGAAAAGGAACGTACATAGTTTATCATTTGATTGCTGTTACAAGTTTGTATTGTCTATAGTTAACGGTTACCACATTGTAAAAAAAACACTTTACACTAAATGGCAATCAGTTACCATACATACTTTTTTTTTTTTTGGTAAGCTAGTGATTACCGCCAAGGTTGACAACACTTCCGCTCCTCTAAGGACAAAACCCGAAGATCCACGAAGCACGAACAATGGTATTTGCTCGTAGAATGCTCGTGAGCGTTCACGAGGAGAGTTTCCACTATCTGCTCGCCGTGGGCAGGGCTGCTCTAAACAAAACGTCACAATTACTTGACCATGCGTAACCTTAGGTATTCTACTATTGGTATGTGCAGGACAAAGGTGCCGTTTTCTGTGTGACTTTGGGGGGCCCTATAGAAGATATGCATTAGTAGAAGGGAAAGATGAATGACCATGTACTGGAGAAATAGAAGAACCTGCTTCAACTTAGCAATTTGGGCTACCTCATTAGAAGGACATTTCAACTATGTGGGTAGCAGGCCACTAAACATCCCAGGATGCGCGCCCTTGATGCAGGACTACCAACTTATGCGAGCTAAATGAAGTATTTTTTCTAAATAATCAACCTACACCTAGCAAGAATATTAATTATTATTATTATTATTATTATTATTAATAATAATAATAATAATAATAATAATAATAATAATAATAATAATAATAATAATAATAATAATAATAATAATAATAATAATAATAATAGCGCTCCAAAGTTCACGCATGCATTGGATATTTTTAATGAGAACCTAGCAGTAAGCACCATTTTTGTTTTAAATCTGAAATTATTATCGAAATTATACTTACTTTTATTTTAATTCGTAGCATGATTCACTAGCATGCACTCGTCAGGAGTTATTGATGTGTTCATACGATGATTTTTGTCAAGTGATTTTTTTTTTTCATTTCTTGGAACATATATACTGTAGTTAACTTAAATATTTTTTCACTGCTTTGCGGATTTGTGTAGGAAACGAGTTCCTTCTGAGAATTCCTTATGGCTTTATTTCTTTTCTTGTTGTAATTTTTGTTTTGCTAACGGTACTTGTCTTAATAACTATCTACTTCCACTATCTGACACTAGCTCATCATTATAAACAGAAATTCTAAATTTCAAATCAGAATCAAAGTACGTAATACAGTAATAGTATTTTAATTACTTACCTCCGTTTTTCTTAGCCGTTAGAACTAAACATACGAACACACACAATAACAAGTCAGAATTCGCTCCATAACAACACGAAAACCAGTCGAGCATGCGCAGCAAGTGTTGGAGACTAGCTTCAAACAAAACACGACAGGTGACACTTTTATCAAGAAAAAAATGCATTAAAAAAAGACGCAGAAATGCATCAATCGAGTAATCTTAAACCATAATGCATTTACATGTTCAAATGACTCGCTTTTATTTTCGATCGTTCTATCGGGTTGAAAATGCTGCACATCACTGACAAAAACGAAATTTATACATATTAACGCGGCATTTGATGCAGGTAAACGTTTCAGATTTCCTATGATGCATTTGTACTTCTGTGTGTAGAATTAATGCTCCAATTATCCTCACATGTGTCAGTGTCTGATACGGAGCTACAGCTCTCCCTCTAAAAATCACATTGAAAATCACCATAAATATCATTAGCAGGGACTTCCACAAGAAGGTATTTTTTTGATCAATTAATGTGAAATTCGGTATTGTTGTTGTAGAAACGTAAGTGTATTTGAATATGGGATGTTAGTTTGGTAAGGCAAAACCATAGGGGAGCACAGAGGGCGAAACATATGATGATAAATCTTATTCTGGAAATGCCAGTGAGCGTCAGATTAACCATAAGTTTCGCAGAAATAATATTCTGATGCTTCTTGCATGTGTCAGTGACTGATATGAGGCTACAGCTCCCGTCCAAAATTCATATAACAATTCGGTATAAATGTCCTTAGTTGGGACATACGAGAAGAAACTTTATTTTGGCCAATTTATGTAAAAATAAAAAGAAATGTGCGTTTTTGAAGTAGAAAAGTATGCATTTTTGAAATCTGGATTGCCCTTTTGGTAGCGCATCGCCTTAGGAGGCACATGGGGCGCAGCATATGATTGTGAACCTTTATAGAAACTCCAAATTTTATTTTGAAAATGGAAGTGAGCGTGAGATTAATCACAAATTTCACAGAATTAAAACTCCAATGCTCCTTGCATGTGCCAGTTACTAATATGGACAATTGCCTCCACCACATTTTCCAAGATATCTACCGGATAACTTGAAAATGAGAATTGTTCAGAATGTAGAGATGATTACTCCAGGTGAGTTGGAGTTGTTCACCAGGGGCGGATCCAGGACGATTTTGGAGGGTGGCGGTCGGTTGTAATGCTGCTACTTAGAGATACTTTTAAGAGCTCCAAGCTCTGGGATTTGTTTTATTTATATATAAAATAAAAAAAAATCTTTCCTCTTCTGGGTAGGGCGATACCCCGATCGCCCCCTGGATCCGCCACTGGTGTTCACAATTGCTATGGCTATTGTAAATCAAATTACCTTACGTCTTGCTCGTTCAGGAGAGCATGCTGAATAAAAGTAAGTTGATTTTATCTGTCTTATCCTTACATGTAACACTTCCCAAGTATAACATTGCGGTTTTCATAAAATTTGGCACATAGATACTACACATGACATAAACAAATGCGTATTATTTATTTTCTGCGGAAATACTGTTTTACTAGGCAACCCCCCCCCCTCTCAAATTTTGAAAGTTGACTCCCGAAAGGCAAGAAGAAGTGAACCAAAGTGAACGAAATTGTGCAGAAATTCTAGACTCGAACTGAGGGAATACGTGTTTCGTATTTTCCTAAAAAAAAAAATGTTTGGGTGGGGCGGACACTTCCAAATTCTTGGTCACGAAATATCAAAATTGCTAATAACAGTGTCAGAAGTGCCTAAAGAATATGAAGAATTGCAACGAAACTTTGTGTAGGGACAATACACAAAAAATAAAGGAATATGTTTTTCAATATTTTCTGCAGAAAAAATGATTTAAGAGGACGAAACCCCAACCAAAATTTTGAAATTTGACCCCGAATGACAGAAAGTAGACGGAAGCGAACGAAATTGTGCAAAGATATTCTATACCCGAAATAAGGGAATCTGTTCTTCATATTTTCCTGAAAAAAAAAAAAAAAAAAAAAACGGTTCGGTCGGCACGTACTCCGCAAAACCTTTGATCACGATATATCAAAATTGCTAATAACAGTGTCAGAAGTGACTAAAGGCCATGAAGAGTTGAAACGAAACTTTGTGTCAAATCAATACGCCAAAAGGAAACGAATACTTTTTTTTATTTCTGCGGGAAAACTGTTTCAGAGTTCAAAAGCCCCACTCAATATTGTGAAAGTTGAGCCCTACAGGCAAGTAGAATTGCACTGAAGTGAATGTAATTGTGCACAGATATTGTATACGTAAAATAAGGCAATATGCGTTTCGTATTTTCCTAAAAAGAAAAAAAAAAGTTGGGTGCGGCACAGACTTTTCCAAACCTTTGATTACGAATTATCGAAAGCACTAATAAGTATACATCCGAAGTGCCTATAAGATATGGAGAATTACTTTGAAAATTTGTCTAGGGACAATGCGAAAAAAATAAGTGAACACGTGTTTTTAGTTTGTGCGTAGAAGCAGTGTTGGGGCCAAGACCTCCTCTGGAAAAAAGTAAATATTATCGTAGAAGTGCAGGGAGGAGTGCATCGAAGGAATGAAATTGTGTATAGATATTGTATATATACAATGGGGCAATTCGTGTTTCAACAATGTCTACATCCTTTATGCTCCAAATTTGGCAAACCAAGAGAAAGCAGAAATCGGCATGTGGTTTTCTTTAATGTGAAAAAAATATTATAAGGGACAAGGCGCCGTGCTCTTGTTAATGTGGATGAATATTGTAAGGGGTAAGCCCCCACAAATACTATAAAAAATGCCATAGGTAGGAAACGGCTAATGTGAAAATAGTAAATTTTACCAATAGATAGAAGACCTAAAAGTTAGAATCAATATAGTGAATTTCGAGTGTTTCCTGCTTCTACCCTCAAAAGTGCAAGTTCAAAGACTGAGAATTGCGACCTCTAGTGTGGTACACTCCGCATCAAAAAAATTGCGACAGCTAACGCCGTGCAGCTAGGCCACCCAATATACACCTTCTTATCCCATAATCGTGTCTGTTAAAGAGACTCCCTCCCTCTCCTCCTTTCTTCTCTCCCATACTAAAATTAGTTAACAACATGAATGCAATTCTAATTTCAAAGTACACATGTATTAGTATCGATAAAATGAAATAACAAAACCGAGACGAAAAAAGATTCATAAGTTAATCTAGGGAGAAATTGAAACACACATAATGAAAAATTGAAACCACTGGATGTCTATTACACAGAGGTTTAGAAATGAGGCGAATATAAATATGATAGGATAGGGAAACGTCAAGAGAGAGAGAGAGAGAGAGAGAGAGAGAGAGAGAGAGAAAGAGAGAGGGAGACGAATATAAATATGAAACATACTTATCATTACAGTGTATGATGAAGAAAGCACACACTGTTTATTCGAATTCTCGCCAGGGATGCTTTGCAAGTTCTCCAACAGAAGATAAATCTCTGTTTGCAGCCATTATTTTATGCGAAAAAGTTATACTACCTGGTGGGGAATCGAACGCACGTTTTCCGCTTGGAAGTCTGTAGCTTCACCACTACACCTCCGATTGTTTACCCAAACTTTGTTCAACAAATGTTGTAATATTTCTTTCCGAGAACTATTTCCGAAAAGTGTTTACTGCAGATCAATGAAGTGGTTCGAATATCCTGGTAAATCCCTTGCCCTTTCCCAACCAACATTCGTAAATTGTCTCTATTATGATAAAGGTGTTTGCTGTCACATTCTTAAGCATTGCACGTATATTATGAGAAATCGATTCTTCATTGTCACTTTATAAAAAATCCAAGCTTAACGTGAACAGGATTCGAACCTATGTTAGACAGCTGTATTCGTCGTAACTCGGTTACGTTTCCGCTACACTACCATGCCACCTCAAACTAGACGCCAAAGATTACTTACTTTAGCCTTGATTATTAAAACGATCAAGCTTCTTCCTGTAAGTTTATTTGCACCTAAGTGCACAACCAAATTCATTTTTTCGACGACCTAGAGATAAATTAGTGCCCACTAATAAAGGAAACCGCATTCAGTCCAGAAAAAAATACAGAAATGAAAACATATTATGCAGTAATTTCACCGTGCAAATTCAAAAGTACGCCAATACTACTACTACTACTACTACTAATAATAATAATAATAGTAATAATAACCTATATTGTAAAATTGAAAGGGACTGTGACTTATAGTCTCTTGAACCACCCGACCGATCTCTATCAAATATTCAACATTGATAATGTTCGTACCTGGGAGTATTTTTATCTGTTCATTTCGATGGTGTTACTTAAGGCAGGAGGAGGATGGAAAAATATAAAAACATAAAGAAAACTTAATAGGTCTTGAATCAAACGACCGAACTGGATTAAATTTTCAATATAGAATACGTTTGTGCAGTGGAATGCTTTTAATCATTTCACTTTGATGGTGGAATGTTGGGCAGGGAAGGACGGAGAGATATACAGAAATCAATGTAAATTCAAATAAAAGTGACTGTGTTAATGAGTTAGTAAGTCTTGAACCATCGTACAGATCTGCATCAAATTTTCAACATGTATGAAGTTCGAGCCTGGATTGGTTTTCGTCATATCACTTTGACGGTAAAACTTAGGAGAGTGGAGAGAAGAGGAAAAATATGTAAAAATAAATAAAACTTGATAAGTCTTGAGCCAAGCGACCTATCTCGATCAAATTTTTAACATAGATGAGGTTCGGGCCTGATATGGTTTTTATTATTTCATTTTGACGTTAGAAATTAGAGAATGGGAATGCGAAAGGGATATATATATATATATATATATATATATATATGTATATATATATATATATAAAATTTAATAAGTCTTGAACCACCGTACCAATCTCGATAAAATTTTCAACCTAGATGAAGTACGAACCCGAGATGGTTTTCCTCATATCACTTTGATAGTGTAACTGATTGAAGGGGGAAGGATAGCATCATTTAAAAGAGATAGAAAAATGACCAATATTAGTTTCGAATCTATAATTTTTGGAGTCGCTGAGATGAACAGTGACACATCTGATGCCGTTTAAATCCAAATGCAGCCCGCACCATGGAAGAGGGGGAGACAAAAAATGATCAAAAAAGCAATATCATTGTGGAATTCATAGTTTTCCGTGTGGCTGAGATGAACTATGGCAATGAAGATGCCATGTTCCGCAACATGGGAAGGGGAGGGGATACATAAAACTAATCGAAAATGACTGATATCAAAGAGCGCTTTAGTAATAGTAAAAAGTGGCTGAATAACGGATCATATTATTATTTTTTCTCAATTTAGGCCAGCAAAGCGGCCAATTGATGCTAGTAATAATAATAATAATAATAATAATAATAATAATAATAATAATAATAATAATAATAATAATTATTATTATTATTATTATTATTATTATCATTGATGTACTTTTGAACTTCCAGAACGAAATTAATTCATAACATTATTATATTTCTATAATTTTTCCTGGATTGTATGTTGTTTTCTTTATTAGTGGACACTAACTTCTCTCTAGGTCGTTGAATAAATGCCTTTCATTGTGCACTTAAGTGCAAATAACCTTACAGGAAGAAGTTTGATCGTTCCAAAGATAAATGCTAAATAAGTCATTTTGACTTCTAATTTCAGGTGAGATGATAGTGTAGCGGGAACGTAATGGAGTTCGATTAATAAAGCCAGTGAAACAATAAAAACCATATCAGGCCCGAACCTCATCTATGTTAAAATTTGATCGAGATAGGTCGCTTGGCTCAAGACTTATCAAGTTTTATTTATTTTTACATATTTTTCCTCTTCTCTCCACTCTCCTAAGTTTTACCGTCAAAGTGATATGATGAAAACCACTCCAGGCTCGAACCTCATCCATGTTGAAAATTTGATGCAGATCTGTCCGGTGGTTTAAGACTTATTAACTCATTAACATAGTCACTTTTATTTTAATTTACATTGATTTTTCTATATCTCTCCGTCCTCTCCTGCCCAACATTCCACCATCAAAGTGAAATGATTAAAAGCATTCCACTGCACAAACGTATTCTATGTTGAAAATTTCATCCAGTTCGGTCGTTTGATTCAAGACTTATTAAGTTTTCTTTTTTATATATATTTTTCCATCCTCCTCCTGCCTTAAGTAACACCATGAAAACGAACAGATAAAAATACTCCCAGGTACGAACATTATCAATGTTGAATATTTGATAGAGATCGGTCGGGTGGTTCAAGTGACTATAAATCACAGTCCCTTTGAATTTTACAATGTAGGTTATTATTATTATTATTATTATTATTATTATTATTATTATTATTATTATTATTATTATTATTATTATTATAGGCGTACTTTTGAATGTGCACGGCGAAATTACTGCATAATATATTTTCATTTCTGTATTTTTTTCTGGACTGAATGCGGTTTCCTTTATTAGGGGGCACTAATTTCTCTCTAGGTCGTCGAAAAAATGAATTTGGTTGTGGACTTACGTGCAAATAAACTTACAGGAAGAAGCTTGATCGTTTTAATAATCAAGGCTAAAGTAAGTAATGTTTGGCGTCTAGCTTGAGGTGGCATGGTAGTAAGTTTTGCTCGAGCCTTCGAGCAGTGCAGATCGCAGCAGAGCCGGAAGTGACTATTTGCTTTATCCACACCTGTTGTGAAGTGTTCATCGACGTTAGTTGAGGCCTATTTCGGCTGATTGGTGTTATTCTACTACAGTGAAGTTCGTTTCAAGTTGTGTTCTTATTCTAGTGCGATGCCATATAAGAAGGAATTGCAATACAAGCTTATTTTTGATAAGCGATACCGGAGTTCTCGACCCTATTCGAGCCTTGTCTACCAATGGTTGACTGATAATTTTCCAGATATTTTTGAGAAAATTTGTGCATTACAGCTCCACGAAGAGTCTTATAGTATTTATATCAAATTTAAATCTATTGCGGCTTATGATCAATTTTCATCGACAGTACCGGACACAGTGCCATATAAGCATGCTGAGGTAACACAAGCCTAGTGCGCATTGTCCCGGATTAAGACCCAGTGAAAATGGTTCGTGTATATGATTTTCAACTAGAAGTGCCCCTCACAGTGTTAGAGGACCATTTTCGGGCCTATGGTACCGTGCGCCGAGTAGAAACGCAATATTGGAGCGCCCCATTTCCTACTGGAATCGACAGTGGTGTTAGAATCATACACATGGAACTGACGAAACACATCCCTTCCCGTGTCATCATACAGGGCTACAAACTGAGCGTCTCGTATGAGGGACAACCTATTACCTGTTCTTTTTTTTGGCCAGAGTTTTTCCCACACCGTATCTAGCTGCCCAGTCAAGAAAAAAACAGTTGCACAAGGTGTGAAACATAACGCTGTATCAGTTCAGATGACAGAAATAGGGAAAGTGCTGCGTCCTGTTCCTCCCTCAGGATTTGTGGATCGCTTGGCGGGGGGCCCCTCGGACCTCCCGTCCGGCCCCGCGCAGGATAAACCTATCCTTGATGTTGATGATTTCCCTGAGCTACCTCGCTTATCAGATGATTCTACGTCATACAAACCATTGCAGCCCGAGATGAAGGAGCCCACACTCCCTGCGCCCCCGCATGAACCTACCGATACGCCACTGGAAGTTTCGAAGATGTCAGTGCAATTTTCAAATCAGAATATTACAACAATCTCGGCAGAGTCTATGACGAGTGGAAATGAAGCTTTTATTCTTCCTACTTCCTCAAAGAGTGCTAATTCCGAGGAGTCTGATTCTCTCTCACAACAAAAACGTCGCAGAGTCTCAAGGTCAGCAAATAAAAAGAATGAACAACCTGTTTCCCAGTGTGTTCCACCACGAGCCAAACAGCCCAGTTCACGAGACCCGCCCCTGAATTATCTGACTCTGAATTATAGTGAGTGTTGTTTGTTTGCCTTCTTTTCATGATACGATAACAACTGTGCTTTTATTGTTGATACATATTCGCATGTTATGCGTGTTTTTTTGTTTTCTTTATTTTTCCTCGTTAGTTGTTATCAAGTGTGCCAGAATGATAGTTTTCTGTGGTATTATCTACCAATATTTCTACGGATTTTTCAAGTAAGTACTGTAATGTGTGTTTTTTCATAGTGCCTCAGAGCATGCCCATAATAAATGCTTTCACTCTTCTAACTCTTAATATTAATAGGGTTAGCTCTGCACCAAATTTAACGTCGTTAAAGCAGTTTATAGAGCGTCGCCGTCCTGATGTATGTTGTCTCACTGAATTGACTTTTCATTCTTTCGATTTTCTCCCCGATTATAACGCTATTATTAATTGTCAAAACACCACATTAGTCGCGATACTTGCAAGAAAAGGTTTAGTTTATGATCGTGTCATGCTCTCACCTGATGGTAGTGCAATTAGATGTTATATCTCAGGCATATGCATTATCCTATTGTATGCTTATTCTGGATTTCTTAAAATTAGAGAGAAGGATGAGTTTTTTGCAACGACTATGCCATCTATGATTCCTCCTGGTGTCGATCAATGTATAATGTTGGGCGACTTTAATGCGGTGATAGATCCTAGGGACTCCCTCACTCCCTCACCTCCCTGCCCACCACTAGTTGAGCTTGTGCGTGCCATGAAGCTACATGATGCTCTTTTTGTTTCTAACTCACCGCATGTGATGACATTCCCTGTTTGTCAACTCAACGTCGCCTCGATCGGGTTTATGTCACAGATCCTTTATGCAAGGCAGTGCTTCACGTTTTAACCCTCTTGCCCCATTTGTCAAATCATGCTGGGGTTGGAGTAGCTTTTAAGTTTCCTTTTTCTCTTCCCCCTTTACGAGGTCCATCGTATTGGAAGATTAATAATGCGCTTTTGTCTCGTGAGGACGTGATTGATGAATTCACGACGCGCTTTGAGTATTGGTGTAAGATGCAACGACATTTCCCCAATGTTGATACATGGTGGCAAGTATACGGTAAACCTAAAATTCGCAGTTTTTTCCAATGGCGCGGTAAATTGGCACAACAATAGGACCGTACGCTCTCAGAATTTTTCCATCGTGCTCTCAGCGAGTTATGGACGTCCCCCCCAACCTTGGCCAACAGGATCCAAATTCAGGAACTTAACAGTAGGTTGCGTCAACTAGATTCACATGCATCAATACAAGCCTATTTTTCGGAGGATTTTTATCATTGCTTCCCGGAAGAAACTGCCTCCACCTACCAAGTTGATCTTCTGTTTCGAAAGCGGAAAGCTACGTACATTGACTCCCTCACAACGGCAGGTGGAATGGTAGTTTCTGACTCGATACAAATACTCCAAGAATTCACAAGGCATTATACAGCTTTTACAAGTGTGCAGACTCCGGATCTCTCTAACGGCCCAGAATCCTGTCTGCTCTGCCTCACAAGTTGACAGAGACTGACTCTCAAGCCTTAACACGTCCTATCACTGCGGATGAAATTTTTTCTGTTCTACGAGGAACCAAAGGCCGTAGCTCCCCTGGAATTGACGGTCTGAGCTTTGCTTTTTATAAGCGTTACTGGTCCTTTCTTAGCCGTACACTGGTTTCCCTGTTTAACGCATGGTTATCTGGGGACCCCCTTTTTCACAACATAGCTATTATGGTTCTCCTACCAAAGTCCTCCACTGCGCGTGTCGTGACCGATTATAGGCCGCTGTCCTTATTACCAGTGGATCTTAAATTATTTACAAAAGTTCTTGCTGCCAGACTCCTTCCCATTATCCGAAATACATTAGCCCGTATCAAGCTGCGCTACATGACTCGCATAACATCCAATACACGCTTCGCTCCCTGCGGGACCTATTTGTGTATTATCACCTTCGCCATATTCCTGCTGGTGCACTCGCAGTGGATTTAGCCAAAGCTTATGATTCAGTAGACCATCAGTTTCTCCATTTGACGCTTGAATCTTGGGGTTTTCAAACTGTTTTTCGCCAGGTGATTCATAATCTATATGCTAACGCTCAGTTCCGCTTGCAAATAAATGGACATATATCCCCAAACATCTCTTTACGACGCGGACTACGCCAAGGGTGCTGTCTTAGCACCGTTCTTTCTGCTCTAGTTTTAGACCCGCTTCTCCATCGCTTGGCCACGTTGTCTTCGAATGGACCCTCCCTGTTTCGCAGTCAAAACTTTTTTGGGTATGCTGACGATTTGACCATAACAGGAGTTGATCCTGTTTCACTACAGGGCGTGTTTCCTGTCCTGACCCGTTTTTCCGGATGCTCGGGATTGCAGTATAACGACAACAAAACACAGGTGTTGTCTTTTAATGGTTTTCAGATCCCAGAGGATCCTTCAATTTCTCCTGCCTTACTGCATCTCACCCCACTCACTTCCCCTCACTCACTCATATTTTAGGCATCCTCTTCACGTCTAACCCAACTCCCAACTATGGTGAAGTATGGGCTCCCCTTTTATCGCAAATTCGTAAGTTGTTCTATTCACAGCGCTTCCGTAGGCTCCATTCACTTTATCGTATTCATTTTATCAATATTTTTGTTGTGTCTAAACTGTGGTACAGAGCGCGTGTGTTTCCCTTCCCAGAAATTTATGCCAAACGATTTGAATCCTTATTCATATGGCATATTTGGTGAGGTTTTTATTTTGCATTCCCCATCAAGCCCCTTTATTTGCCTCGTTCCGCTGGTGGGTTGGGCTTAGTCAATATTCGTATCAAATGTCAAACGTTGTTTATGGCTGACACTTCTGCAGCGCTCTCATCACTCAGTTCTATCACTAACCACTGGGCAAGTTGTTTCTGGAAGGATTATAGTCAACCGAAAAACCCTCCTTATATTCAATTCGTTGATCACTGCCCGACTTATATCAAAAGGTTTATCCGATATTGGAATTATTCCGGGCTGGTTCTCCACCCTAAACAACACAAAGCGCGCTCGTTATATAGGCCACTCACCGCGCACTCTTTCTCTCACACTACTTTACGAGTACTTCAGATGTATCCACACGTAGATTGGCCGCAGGTGTGGTCTAATATCTCAAACCCTGTCATACCTGAGTACATGCAGGTTGTGTGGTTTCAGGTAGTACATCAACTTCTCCCGACACGGGTGCGCCTCTATGAGATTCAACGAGCCCCAGATGCCTTGTGCGAGCACTGCCAGCAAGAGGACACATTAGCCCATCGATATACACACTGTTTCGGCTCGCAATTAATTTGGCACACCATGCAGGAGGTGTTGGGCCGCATTACCCGTCGCCCGCCTTCATACTTCACGGTGCAATTTATGTTATTCCCTGATTTTCATTTTTATCCCCCCACTAAACATCGAGCGGTGCTTTTTCTTGTTGCTAGCACTCTAATATTTTCAGCGATTCACAACCTTGTTAGATGCACGCACGTATTTTGAATTTTTGAAACGTCCACGTCGAAAATTATATACTCCAGACAGGGACCGGCACCTTTTCAGCCATTTTTTTAAAGTTGTTTTGCAATAACGCACATCCCTCTCTCTCAGAATTTCATTTTTTAAATGTCATATAATATTCTTTTGTGATGTATAGTATATGTGTTATTATGTAATATAGTAAACAGGCTACAGCCTCCTTTTGTACTTAATTATGTTTGGCTCCTGTGGTTGTGTTCTCAGCTCGTAATTTATGTACGGAAATAATAAAACTTTTAGTGTAGCGGAAACGTAACCGAGTTATTATTAATACAGCTGTCCAACATAGGTTCGAATCATGTTCACGCTAAGCTTGGATTTTTTTATAAAGTGACAATGAAGAATCGATTTCTCATATTATACGTGCAATGCTTAAAAATGTGAGAGCAAACACGTTTATCATGATAGAGACAATTTACGAATGTTGTTGGGAAAGGACAAGGGATATTCGAACCACCTCATTGATCTGCAGTAAACACTTTTCGAAAATAGTTCTTGGAAAGAAATATTACAACATTTGTTGAACAAAGTTTGGGTAAAGCAATCGGTGGTGTAGTGGTAAAGTAACAGACTTCCAAGCGAAAACCTGGGTTCGATTCCCCACCAGGTAGTATAACTCTTTCGCATTAAATAATGGCTGCAAACCGAGATTTATCTTCTGTTGAAGAACTTGCAAAGCATCACTGGCGAGAATTCAAATAAACAGTGTGTGCTTTCTTCATCATACACTGTAATGATAAGTATGTTTCATATTTATATTCGTCTCTCTCTCTCTCTCCCTCTCTTGACGTTTCCCTATCCTATTGTTGCATCTTTCACTTCTCCCCCTCTCTCTCACGTACACACGCACTTCACGTGCGTGTGCGTGTTCCAAAGTTAAAACGGAGCAAGAGTCCGATAGACCTGGTCTGGAGAATGTAATTAACTGGCAACTTCAGCGTGAAGTTTTACGCGCTCTGGACATAACATCTCCAGTCCTGGTTATCTCTGAAAGAAATACTGTTTAAACGCAAAGGGATAAGCAAAATATATATTTTATCATCTTCGTTACCGGGTTACTACAGGTCTGAATCCTCGACCCAGTGGTGGCCCATAAGCTAACCACCGACACTATGATCCGTTTGAGCTCTAGCGTGTTCATTCTCTCTGTGGAAATTACAACGTTATATTCGCAAGAGATGAAAGTGATGCTGGATGTTCGGTACGGATAAATCTTCGGAAATGACTAGAAAATTGCAACCTCTTTGGTTATTTGGAAACAGAAATTTATTTATACTAGTTCGACACAAATTTGTTTCCACCTTATAATTCAAAGTGATTTATTCACGTTGAAATTTGAAACATGCATGGTCTGCTACATCTATAAGGAACATCCAATTTTCCATTTGAACATTTGTAACTTTTCATTATGATACGGTTTGGACTTTTAAAATAGCATATTTCTGATAAAAATTTACCAGTAAAATAGCACTCATTAAATTTTATCTTTCTTTTTCCTCCTTTTTCTTTTCTTTTTTTGTTCACTTTGCATTAGTAGTCTGGAATGGAAGATATTACCTACGCTACCTACTGGGTTTATTAGAATGTAGTTTGCATCAGTACGTCCAATGGACACTGCCGAATTTACAACTGAACCACGCGAGAACAAAGCATGTGTTAAACTTTTGACATTATCTTAAATGTGTCTGTGAGATCTGCAGTTCTACTGGAAATTGAGTATGCTATCCTTTTTGAAAGTGACTTAATGAATGTTACAAGCATCCTCTATATGTTCGAATAGTCCTGAAAAAATATATAAAAACAAACGTTATTTCTATATTACTGTTGGATTTCTGGTAACGGAACTTTATAATGTTAGGTTCTTTTCTTTTTAAGTTTAAAATTCCTCATTTTTACCTGTTCTCCCTTTTCTTTTTCTTTTTCTCTCACCTTCTCTCTCTCTCTGCCTCATTTCTAAACCTCTGTGTAATAGACATCCATTGGTTTCAATTTTTCATTATGTGTGTTTCAGTTTCTCCCTAGATTAACTTACGAATTTTGTTTTGTCTCGGTTTTGTTATCTCATTTTATCGATACTAATACATGTGTACTTTGAAATTAGAATTGCGTTCATGTTGTTAACTAATTTTAGTATGGGAGAGAAGAAGGAGGAGAGGGAGGGAGTCTCTTTACCAGACACGATTATGGGATCAGAAGGTGTATATTGGGTGGCGTAGCTGCGCGGCGTTAGCTGTCGCAATTTTTTGATGCGGAGTGTACAAACAGACAGTCAAACGAGCAATTGCCACATAAACAAAAACATGTGCCGATTTATTTTCTGTTTACTTTTGATGCGCTAAATTTCAAGTAAATCGGATGGAGACAATTGGGAAACATGAATTGCCCCATTTTACATACACTATATCTACACACAATTTCATTCGCTTCTATCCACTGCGTCCTGCATTCTTGCGATAATAGTTACTTTTTTTCGGAAGAGACCTTGGACTCAAGACTGCTTCTCCGCACAAACTAAAAATACATGTTCGCTTATTTTTTTGGGTATTGTTCCTACACAAAATTTTGGAGGTTATGTAGTAATTCTCCACATCCTTTAGGCACTTCGGACGTATACTTATTAGCACAGGGTTAGGATCCCACCCAACTTTTTTTTAGGAAGAGACAAAACACATATTGCCACGTTTTACGTATACACTATATGTGCAGAATTACAATAACCATAAAAATTGTAATTCTTCCGAGCAATTCTTCTTCAGAGCGTCAACTTTCACAATTTTGAGTAGGGTCTTTTCCACTTTGAAACAGTTTTTCCGCAGAAAATTAAAAAAAAAAAACACATACACATATCCGTTCCCTTTTTGCATATTGACCTTACACAAAATTTCGTTGAAACTCTTCATGGCCTTTAGGCACTTCTGACATACTGTTATTAGCAATTTTCATAATTCGTGATCAAAGGTTTTGCGGATTCCGTGCCACCTAAACGTTTTCCTCCAGCAAAATATGGAATACATGTTACCTCGCTTCGGGTTTAGAATATCTGTGCATATTTTTTTTTCATTTCGGTCCACTTCTTCTTGCCTTTCGGGAGTCGACTTTCAAAATTTTTGGTGGGGGCTTTCGCCCCGTAAAACAGCATTTTCACAGAAAATAAATAATACGTATTCGTTTATTTCGTGTGTAGTATCTGTCTGCCTAATTTTATCACCACGATGTTACACTTGGGAAATGTTACATATAAGTACAAGACAGATAAAATCAAATTTCTTTTATTCAGCATGATCTCCTCAACGAGCAAGACAAAATAATTTGATTTACAATAGCCATAGCCATTTTGAACACCTTCAACGTATCTGGAGTGATCATTTCTACACTTTGGACCAGAGACGGTCATCCTCCCTCATTTTGCCCTCATGAGGGCCGCCCTCACCCTCACCTCACCCTAATTTAGTAGTTGAGGGTGAGGGCGTTGGAGGAAGAGGGCGATAAAGTAATTGATGATGAGTGTAAGGGAGGGTGAGTGTGAGGGCGTCAATGGAGGGTAGAGTGTGAGGAAAGGTGAATGTGAGGGCGTCAATGGAGGGTGAGTGTGAGGGAGTCAATGGAGGGTAAGTGTGAGGGTGGGTGAGGGTGTCAGTTGAGGGTGAGTGTGAGGGAGGTGAGAGTGAGGGCGTCAATTGAGGGTGAGCGTAAGGGTTCATAAATTTAGTTATTATTCAATTCTTCATTTCTGGAAAATAAGTTAGAAAATGTAATGTAGTTTTTTTTTCTTACAAGCAAGGGGCGCGATATCGAGACTCGAATTGCGCAATAAGAGTTACATATACTGAAAGAGCATCAGGTAGTTAGTAAGTTACCAAATTATTAGCTGCAGTCCGCCAGTAGGGAAAAAGTTATGGGACTGTAAAGTTCAGAGCCGGGCGTACGAAAACCACACAAAACTTAGCATTTGGCTTGTTCCTCTTTGTATTGAGAAGAGATAATGAACTCTAACGTATTCCCATCACAGAACATGATGTTTGACATAAGAAAATCTGTATGGGAAGAATTGTCAGTGTTGCCATCCATAGAAATTACAGTGTTGCCAGAATAAGAATACCTCGAAAAGCTTGCAAGCAAATAGTACGTGATCGGGACTTGCGTTACACAATACGGGTTATAAAGTATATTCTGAAAGAGCATCAAGCATGAAGTGACCACGTTATTAGCTACAGTCCGCCAGTAGGGCAAAATTATGGGGCTGCAAAATGAACATGAGAGACTATGGCAAACAGAAGAATAACCTGTTTGTGTGTGCAATAGCAAATGGCATTATTTTGGGAAAGGGAGATAGCTATGTAAATGACAGAGTTAAGCCACACAATTGATATGAGGAGCAGTAAGTATCGAGTGATCCAATCAAAAACAGTTAGTACAATATGCGCATCGGACGATAGCCATCGACGCGCAGTGATAACACATTTCTGTGGTAGGGGAGTCAAAACTACTGAATTGGTGTCTGGAATGCTTCCGGAGCGATGTCCAGGTACCCCGCTTTATAGAAAGCAAAGCGAATCATGTTGCGGCGCAGGGGAGCGCAGAATTGGTACAGCGTGAACTGCTGGAGACGCAGGAAATTGTCACGGTGCCAGATGTTCGTTTCCTGCGATAAGACAATTGTGTCAGTGACGAACTTGACAAAGTTCTTGTAAGGACGGAAAAAAGTACACGTCCAAGGGCTGCACCAGGCCTGTACATACAGTCGGGATCAATCGCTGCAAACCAAGCTTTTGGCGGTATTCTTATTCGGGCAACGCTGTTATTTCTATGGATGGCAACACTGGCAATGCTTCTCATACAGATTTTCTTATGTCAAACATCATGTTCTGTGATGGGAATACGTTAGAGTTCATTATCTCTTCTCAATACAAAGAGGAACAAACCAAATGCTAAGTTTTGTGTGGTTTTCGTACGCCAGGCTCTGAACTTTACAGTCCCATAACTTTTTCCCTACTGGCGGACTGCAGCTAATAATTTGGTAACTTACTAACTACCTGATCTTTCAGTATATGTAACTCTTACTGCGCAATTCGAGTCTCGATATCGCGCACCTTGCTTGTTAGAATTATTCATCGTTCACAGAAAATCGTCATATCAATATTCCATCAGTTTCATATGCTTTTCATGCGCGAAGACGAGTTGTTTCCCATAGCTTTATTACTTTTCTATATTTATATATTTTCACTTTATAGGAATAATAATTACGAAATATATAAAAATATCTACTGCAAGTTTTTGGCTACCGAAAATTTCAAAGTTTAACGAAAGTAACCCATTAAAAATACTAGAAATTCTCAGAAAATAATGTTTTTTTTTTCATATATTCGTTCAGAAGAGAAACTAATAAATATTCATATATTTATTCATTCTGAAATTGTAACTAAGAAAAAGCTTTGTTTCTTCTTCTAAGTAAGAGAAAAATAAAAATAAGAAAAGTACAAAGCTGCAAGCCGCAATAAATAACTTTATATTTAATTATCAAATAAAAAGATATTTCCTGCTTTTGGCCATATACGTACTTTTAGACTTCCAAACTACGCTATGCATATGAAAGGGAAGTCTTATAGAACGGCTCTGTCCGTCTGTGTGTCTGTCTGTCAACAGGTATCACATCAAAATCGGTTACAGTAATCAAGCGGTTTTCGGGAATTGATCCAGCATCCCAATAATAGGTTGCATCTCCTCCAACAACCTCCTACTTAACAGGTACCCTCAAATCACCTTGGCAGTCAATCTGTTAAACCGGAAGTAGTAGAAATCGGAAATATTTGGTTTCAAATTAAAGACCATGGATAAAAAACGGTAATACCGATCGGCAAACGGTTTTCGGAAATAGGTGGATATGAAAGGAACAATTTTAACGCCTGCATTTCTACTAAAACTGGAAGTGGTAGGATCCACTACTACTTCAGGTTTCAATATTTATTTTCATAAACTTAAAAGGGTAAGGGCTATCGACAAACGGTTTTCAGGAATCAATTATGCATTGCCAGAATAGGTTCCATCTCTTTCAACAATCTTACTTAAACGGGAAGTGGTAGAAGTCGACCATATCTGGTTTCAACAAACATATTCATAACTCATAAACGAATATAAAACACAGCTAGCGATAAAGAGTTTTCAAAAATCGATTTAAGGTGTTAAGGGGACAAACCACCTGCACTCCTGTATTTCCACTAAAATCGGAAGTGGTATAAATTCACTACTACTTCTGGTTTTAATATTGATTTTCCTAGACCTAAAACGGTAAGTGCTATCGACAAGCGGTTTTCGGCAATCGATTTAGCATCCCAAGAATAGGTTCCATCTCTTTCACCAATCTTCGAGTTAAACCAGAAGCTATGTTGAACCACTTCTGGTTTGAACAATATTGGTCATAACTCAAAAACGGTAAGAGCTATTGAGAAACGGTTTTCGGGAAACGATTCGTCGTTCAAATTATAGTCCCATATACTTCGACAATCTAATATTTAAACCGTAAGTGGTAAAAATCAACTACTTCCAGTTTCTACTATTTCCAATTTTACTATTGTATTTGTATATTTTGGAAGTTTACCGTAGTTTCATACTGTAGAACGATACTCGCTTGTTCTATCATATGATTCTTGTGTTATCAAATACTAGGTTTATTACCAGGTACTCAATAATATTTATATATTTTCCCATTATAGGACTTAAAAAGTTGGAAGATTTTAATTTGCTGTAATGTCATATTTATATTCATGGATTCAATCAATATCATGGCTTAATGTGGAGTTAATACTTGATAGTGAATATTTGTTTAGAATGGAAAATTTTCAGAAATGGGAAGTTTTAAGCGGAAAATTTTCCACTTCACATCACTAGTTGCAGGGATGGTTTCAGTAAAGCAATTATTAATATGTACATTTAATGGACGGAAGAATGTAAAGGAGATTTTTCTTCTAGGGTAGAAAATGTTTTGTTTGTAGTTGTACTTTATTTGAAGGAGCGCCAAGTGAACTTTGTGGTGGACAAACACCGTATGCGGTGGTTTCCTCGGGGTTCTTCCGTTCCCTCCCACTTTTTTCATTCCACCATTTGATTCATTTCTCATCATCATTATCTCTCTTAGCCTCGGAGCATAATCATGGGACGTTAAACTCAATATTTCATTTTATTTTATTTCAAGGAGAACATTTCTAACCAGCGATTATCTGAAGCAGAGATCCTTGGGTTATCCGGGTTCGATTTCGTGCCGGACATAAGTTCCGCGATAAGGAGAAAAGCTCAATTAAATATAAAACATAATTGTATTTATAATGATTTTCATATACAATTATAGTCCTAAATTTACACAGTTCAACTTTTTATTATTATTAAATTAAATATTTCCTTTTGTCTTTCGTGACTGGTGGCTTGTTGGCAGTGGCGTCACTAGGTATAATTTGGGGTGTTCAAGACTCCCCAATTTCTTACAAGCCCACCTAAATTTCACTATGTTACATACTTTTAGAAAAGAGGATACTAAGAAAATATACCGAAATCACAGTATTGACGAATTTGCCCCAAATGCAACAGAAGGTGCACACACACCTTAAAATTCATCATCTTCACAGAGTAATTGATCGTTGATTATTAATATTCTGTTGCTATATGAATAGTCCCCTTAAAATATGAACTATTTCACAGGGCAAATTTTAAATAGGTGACTTTTAAGGTTTGATAACTTTATAAGGTAATTAATATTTTCTTTTTTTTTTTTACTGTATTCTAATATTATTTCGTGCAAATAGGGATGCGCACGAGGCAAGATTAGAGGTTGTTTTGCCTCGAAAGTATGTTGTGTAAAGTGACGAATCGAAAAATGTATCTTCTTGTGTTGGAAGAACCCTGTCTCGTCTCGAATCTTCTCGAGTTATTTTGAGAAACAATAGCTTTAATTTAATAAAGAATAAAACAAACAGGGCGTTAATGGAGGATGAGTGTGAGGGAGGGTGAGGGGAGGGTGTCAATGGAGGGTGATGTGTGAGGGAGGGTGAGTGTGAGGACGTCAATGGAGGGTGAGTGTGAGCGAGGGTGAGGGAAGGGCTTCAATGGAGGGTGAGTGTGATGGAGATGAGGGTGAGGGGCGTCAAATGAGGGTGAGGGTGAGGGAGGGTTAGGAAGAATGACCATCTCTGCTCTGGACAATTCTCTCTTTCAAGCCACCAGGTAGATATCTTGGAAAAATCTTTGCAGGCAATTGTCTATATTAGTAACTGGGACATGCAAGGAGCATAGGAGTATTAATTCTGTGAAATTTGTAATTAATCTGACGGTCACTCTCATTTCCAAATAAAATTTGGACTTTTTTAAAGATTCACCTTCAAATGCTGCGCTCCCTGTGCCCCCTGAGGCAATGCGTTACGAAAACGAGCGATCCAAATTTCAAAAACACATATCTTTTCTCTACTAGAACGCCAATTTATGCATACATTGACGAAAATAAAGTTTCTTCTCGTATGTCCCAGCTAAGGATATGTATACCGAATTTTCAAGTGAATTTTGGGAATGAGTTGCAGCCCCATATCAGTCACTGATACATGCAAGAAGTACAGAATATTATTTTTGCGATTTTTTATGATTAATCAGACGATTACTGGCATTTCCGGAATAAAACTTGGAGTTCGTGCAAACATTTACCATTATATGTTTCGTCCCCTGTGCACCCCTAAGATTGTGCGTTACCCAAATAACAGCCTACATTAAAATACAGTTACGTGTCTATTACAGTAACAACAATTTTTCCATTAACTATTTTTTTTTAAAAAATACCTTCTTCTGGTAGTCCGTGCTAATATTTATGGTGATTTTTAATGTTAATTTTAGAAGGAGGGCTGTAGCCATGTATCAGTCACTGGCACATGCGACAAGTATTGAAGCATTAATTCTCTGACATTTGCGATTAAGCTGACGCTTATTGGCGTTACCAAACTACAATTAGGGACTTTGGTAACACTCTACCCAATAACGTTTTACGCCCTTGCCCCCCAAAAGAGAAGTCTTACCGAAAATAATGTTCCACACGACTATACTAACATTGCAGATGAGTGTTACTGTGTTTCATAGCAACCTGGCTAACTGGTTTGGGTTCGGTTTAAGGTCGAAACAGAATGTGTCGGTTCATTTCAGAAACCGAACCGTAATTTGGTTCAATTTTGTTTAAAAACAGACACTATATTGCTATTTTCCAGAATATCCATACATATTTTGCAAAAGTTCCGAAAGATATGTAATGGTTTCGTTTTAAGTTAAGGTATTATGAATCTGCTGTTTCACTTTTGAATACAATTACGATTCCCCATGTTTTTCTCTCTATATTTTTTGTGAGAACATGTTAATGAGTGACAGAAAATACAACTGTTTTTAGGTTCTGTTTGGTTTTGATTGACCGATTGAAAATGAAATCTTTCCGTTTAATGCTCCAGGATAATGCTTGTTGGGTTAAGGGAGACCGTGATTAAAGCAAGTGAATTGTGATGGACGAATTGGTGGAAGGAAACTGGGATGGGAGAAAACTAGGATTCGTGTAGTAAAAACTCATGTGCGACGTAAGTAAATCACTTTCTTGAGTATTATTTATCGTATTTTAATCAAAAAAGTGTTATGAAAATTTAATAAAAAAATATCAAAATTTGAAAAAAATATGTTTCCCTGAGCCGGGTTTGAATCCACGCCAAAAGCTACTGTAAATACTAAACAGTTCCGCTAGTATGCTTTTTTTTACTCATTTTATTTTCCTATATATATGTTATTACAGTGATGATTTACAATAAAGACTAACATGTCTCATAATCAAACTCAATAAATGAAGTGATTATGTTATCCTACTTGTAAAATACCACCTTAAGAAAGTTATCAAACGTTTTATTTTGCTCTAGAAACTGGCGTGTCTTTCATCTTGTTCTTCTCAAAAAATCCATATAATCTTCCACTCTGAGGAAAGATCGATAGTTGTTAATATACCAAAGAGTGTTGTGTATTGGCCATGATACTACGTTATTTTTAGATTTTGTATAGTACTTGTATTCTGGGTAAATGATTATTTCAGGCAAATAGCTTTTTGTGATGTACTACATATTAACGCTAGCATTGTTATAAGTTGTATCCAAATATCCTTAACGGTAGTACACTTTGTAAGTATATGTATCAATGTATCTCCATCTCCACATTTTCCACTTGCGCTTGAATCGGAACGTTGCAGTTCAGATAGGCGTTTGTTTGTCGGGAATAAAACATGAATAACCATATACCGAAAACGTTTCACTCGAGATGTCAAAAAGTTGCAATGCAGATTAGACCATATTTGGGACCAATGTCTACATAAATTTTTAGTGACTACACTTGGTACATGTTTGGAAGTAGATCTGTCCAATAGAAACTTATATAAAAAATTTTTAAGTCTGGTAGATTACATGTACTTCCATTGTTATATAACTCCATTCAAGTATAATTTTTGCATATATTTTGGATTATGTCCTACGTAATCATAATTTGGTGGATTTGTGGCAAGTAATTGTGGTGTCCACCAACGTATCCATTGACTTGTATGTGTTTCGTCAAGGTGACACAAGGTGTAGGCACGCATGAGAAATAAAGCTTTACTGTTAAGATATATATTAAGTAGTTTTCACCTCCTAGGTTATAATCATTCATCATCACTTCTTTTTCATTTCTAAAATAGCATCATGTCCAAATAAACCATTCGATCACTGAACATATGTATCTGTATATGTAATTTCTTAACATATGTATCAGGAAATTGATAAATTTGTGCAATATACCATAGTTTTGAACAGATGTACGTGTTCACGTACCAAATATGCTGTATAAGATTTATATTTCGATACTTCACTATTGCACTGTCGTGTCTAATGGAATTCACAGTTGGAATTCAAATTGCATTCTCTTGATCGTCTTTTCCACATGCAAATGTCATTCCTAGTATGTTCGGTTTTTGTTCCGAATCATATTGCACAAGATTTGGTGCCATACCGAACTAATTATTAAACATTATGCACTTTTGTTAAAATTTATTTTAGCGCCAATTACAGAACAATATCTTGTTAAAATATGTTGTACGTGCACCATTTGTTCATTAGTAGTACATGTTACCGTGACATCTGCAAAGACTACCACCGTTATAGTGCGGAAATCATGAAGACTTGCTTTCTTTAAGCAAATTAACGTTCATAATAATGGTTCTATAGCTAATGGAAAAAGTAGCATAGACAAGTGGCAACCTTGACGTATTCCTCTCGGAATTTTAATTGATGTGCTTAGGTGGCTATTATTTTGTAACCGTGAGGTAGCGCTTGTATTTAGATCTTGTATGCTTTTAATGAACCGGGTTACAATGTTAAAAACAGCCAAGACGGCATACAAATAATTATATTCCAATAGGTCAAACGCATTTTGAAAATCTATAGACATTAAACATGCTGGCACTTTCCGAAAACGAAAATATGCAGTAATGTCACGGATGGCCCTTAGTGCATAATAAATATTATTTTCTCTAGAGAAGGCTGTTTGATTGTCGCCTAGTATTTTGTCGACAAAGAATCTGATGCGACGTTTACAAACTTTACTGATTATCTTGATGTCTCTGTTTAAAAGCGTAATAGGTCTAAAAATCTTGATTTTTTCCAAAAGTTCCCTTTTTGGGAATCATAATTATTATCGCGTCGTTTTGTAACACATTTGTTCGAATACTTCATTACTTATTTTTTCTGAAGATGTCTCCAATGATATCTCAATATTTTTCGTAAAACATAAATAATACCATCTTTACCTGGGTTCGTTTGCTTACTTGTAGATTTAATTTGAATGAACAATTCTTCTTTTGAAATTGGTGCAACCAAACTGATATTATCAACATCTGACAATGATCATTTGAAGTTATTAAAAAAGAACGGTCATTCATCATCTTTCACCTTGTTGGCAGTGAAAAGGTCTGTAAAGTATTCCTGAAATTGAGTCATAAGCTCTGATAAAGCTGTTATTTTTCTGCCATCATCTGTGGTTCTATAGTCTAGGAAATTATTGTTTTTTCCGCCTGGGTGTTCGAACTACATGATAGAATGCCACGCGTTCATTCGTCAATAAATTTGCAGAATGTATAGTATGGCGATAGCTATCGAGGTATTGTCTTTATTTTATTAGAATTTTTGCTTTTATTTCTTTCAGTTTTGTGGAGTCGCGGAAGTTATCCACAAACCATTTAATACACTATATAAAAATTCTAATTTATTTCTACTGTCCCGTTGTCTTTCTACACCCATCCATTGAAAAATCTTCCTAATTTTTTCTTTTGTATACTTCACCCACCAAGCGGTTAATGTAGGAAAATAGTTTTGTTGTTTACACCAATACTTCCATTTGTTATTAAATAGCAGCTTCGTATCGTCGGAAAACAAAAACTGCTAATTATTTTTCAATAAGTGCGTTCATTTGTCCTATGTGTAATACCTTGAATTTTAATATTAGGGATACCGCAGTTTGATCAGAAAAGGAGGTCGGGACAATTGACATTGAGCATACACTATGTAACATTTGTTGGGAGACATATTCTGTCGAGTCGTGATTTAACTGTCGAGGTCATGTACGTATATTCAGTATGTTTATATTGATTAGTCCGAACATCTTGTAGCTTTAGTTGTCGCACTACATTGTCCAATAAATAACATTTATTAAATTGTCCTGTTGTATCTTCTTCTCACTGTTAAAATCGCCACATAACACATATTGGTCGTTATGGTATTAGGCATTAGATATTAGGTATTAGGTTTGATGGTATTAGGGGTATAAGAGCTTCATTAAAAAGATTTAACGTTCAATCCTTTTCATCGTTCCAAAAGGATTACATACGTTAATATATAGGACAGTATCACACACCATACTGATACCTATCCCTGAAATAATTCGATGCTCCTGGTTTACCGATATTCCTTTTTTATTACAAAAGCAGTACCTGTCCCATCTAAGCCGATATTCACATATGGATTGTAATTTTGTAAAAACTCGAATTCCGAAAACACAACTTCCTGTAAACTCAGAATATCGAAATCATGTATTTTAATAAAATATATCCATGCTCGTTTAATTATAAGACATGTAAAGGGATTGATATTTATTGTACTTATACGCCTGGCATTGGGAACTATAACATTGATCAATTTTAGTTTGTAAATATAGCTATATATATGTATGGGAGTATACATACGTAGAAAATTAATTTGACTTATAAGTCTGTACTGTTCGGTGCACTGAAGTAGAACCGAACATTATTGATACGTGGCATGAAACCACAGTAAAATATACAAAAGTAAGAAATAAAAACTATTTTGGAGGCTTGTTTATATTAAGTGTCGGTAACTGCGCCCTCGATCACCGCCACAATTTTTAATATCATCCTGTACAATTTCTGCTTCTTTACTCTGTAATAGGTCTTGTTCAATGCCAGTCTTTGTCTTTGGCTGATCTTCCTTTTTCTTCTTCGTTGAACAAGATAATAGAGTACTATTTTCTTGCCCTCCATTAGTTTGGAGATAACACGAGTTTCGTTAATATTTCCCGCGCTAATAGTTTCTTCGTTCACATTTGCTGACTTTGCGTCAGCTGAACTGGGTTGTTCCTGTGAAACGTTTTCGATAAAAGCAGCAAATTTCTTTGAGACCTCACTGTTTGAACGAACGCTAGTATGTACTTCTTTGGTGCTTGGGTTTGTACTCTGTTCATGTATTTATTCTTGAGAAGTTAATGCTTTTTGGTTCGATAATGTACTGAGCCAAGACAGAAATTCAAAAACTGAATTAGCAAGGAGATGATCTTGATTTGTTTTATGTGCCTGTTCGAAAGTAAATCTACCTATTTCGTCAGCACTAAAGCTTCCACTTACAGAGGTGGATGCGCCAGTTCTTCTCTTTTATTACGGTTGCAATATCGCCTTTATTAGTTTTTTATCGTTTGGTCTGGAAATAAATAATGTAATGTTGTATCGTGGGATGGTTCCCTTCTTGACTCTTTTTATTCAATAAACAACCACGTACAACTGTGAGCAAAATAAATGACGCGTCTCTTTATTTTGAAGTTTTTTTGAAAATATCTCCGTTTTCTTTATATGTTCGAAATTTCGGAAGGTTTCCCAGCAGGAAGCGTTAATAACAAACCCGTTTTTAATATTTGTGTTAGATATTAGCTTAAAATAAATAAATTAGAAGCAAAAACATTAAATCGACCGAAATTAGGAGAATTACCAACTCTGCTAAAGTGGGAAATTTTCAAGAACGCGAGGGAATTCTGCAGTTCAACACGAAGCAGCGACTTATATGCCATTGAGAGAAAAGTGGATTAAATCTAAAAACGAAAATTTTAAGGAATTATTTCTGTCTTATTACATGCATTATCTGCGAACTCTAAATATATGAATCTATACTAAGTATCAACGTATGGATAGAGCAAAAAGTGAACATTACCTATGGAAAAGAACAAATTGGCAGCACGATCGTTATGAAAAATCGTCTTTACCGTAGAACAGGTTTAGTTGACGCAAGAAAACATATAGCTCAGTTAGTTAAAACAACAAGTCTGTATGCCGGAGTTAGTTGGTTCGAATTTCATAGGAGGGCAGTTCATTTTTATTACTATGGTTATTTTATTTTTTTATGTGGGAAAGAATCAAATTGTAAAATACGTGTAAAACTCATGACGATACGAAAAAAAGAAAAAAAAGTGTCGTTGTCGCACTTGCATTAGTGTCCCTAATTTTTGTTTGCTAACAGTTACGTAATTATTTCCCCTGTGCTCACTGCTCACTACATGCTCACTGGTGCATAGCGAATATTTTCCAGTAAATGTTAATTCTAATTTGGAGAATTTTATAAAGTTTCACAATGTTTATCATTAAATAGTCCTCTATCTACTTTTTTGGACACTTTGATAACAGATTTCTCTATTAAATTAATTTTCCTTATATATATTTAATTACGGAAAAGTTTTACAATGTATATGTTTTAAATTGAAATTGTTTTGAATTTACCACATGAATTAAGTAGCCCGAAGGAGGAGAACTGAAGTAGCTGATATTCTACGTAAAAGCAACCAATTATAGATTGATGATGTTTCTTACATTCAGCACATAATCTTTACGTTAGAGAGTCAGACAGAAAAGTCCTGTTTTTTCCACTCATCTTAAAGCTCTACATGTAATGATTCGTGTCACATAATTTCGGCTCTTCAAAGACATTCATATTTAATAATAATAATAATAATAATAATAATAATTATTATTATTATTATTATTCCTAAATGTGCCACCCTTACATAATGTAGTAACCTTAGACATCTTAAAGTGCTTTCTTTAGAATAATTTGAGGAACCACGTAACAAAATTTAAAATGTAGGAGAGGCAGGAAGTTTTATTTTGCTCCTCTATTTTCAGCACCCTCCCAAAAGAAAGTATTTAATTTCTGACAAGCAGGGCAGACAAAATGAATAAAAAATATATTTAGAGCATTGTTTCCTCCGTGAGTGGAATATCACGTAGCATTTTTTATTTTACCGAAGATGACTCTAGGCGGTTAGGGTTAGGTAACAAAAGAAATACGTAATATATTTATAGCGCCCCTTGGCTGTAATATTACCGCTTCTTTTTTTGTTCGAGGGCGCCCTACACAACCAAGGGTGACGAAAAGTATATTAAGTGTCTAAAGATTTCAAAACACTTTATATTTTGTCAGAAGCATGGCAGTGTATACACACCATTGCTTTCGTTAACAAGTGTTTCACCCGCTTATAAAATTAGACAGAATAAACTTTTGCCGATCGTTGCTCTAGAGGGATTTGTCCAGGATGGTTTGGTGTCGGGCAAATAACGATGAGTATGCTTATTTACAACACCGTTAAAGAAATAGCAAACTTTCTGAAACGAACCTACTTAGGAAACATCTGATCCTCCTTATACTTAGCCAGAGCCCATTCTGAAATATTGCATCTGGTGTTGTGGGTGAAAGTTCTCTGGGACTATTAGAAAAATATATATTCCAGTTTCCACGCTGATGGTAGAATTTCTGAAACAGTTAATGAATTACGTTCGAAGCATTGGCGTAAAAAGCGCCCCCACAACCCTTTGGCGTACGGACCGCATAAGCTGCAAAACCAAAAAATATATAGAAAGTACGCAGGGGCGGACCAGGCCAAATTTTCACCAGGGCAAAGTGACTTTTTGGCGCCCTCTATCCCTAGTACTAGCCTATATTTTACATTTTATGCTAGTGTTTTTAATAGTTTAAACCCATTTTTCAAAAAGACATTCAAAAGGAAAACTTAACAAAGAATATGTCCTGCTATAAACAATACGAACACCGCTCCCCCAGCTTGGTCTAGTGGCTAGAACGCCTGTGGTCCCGGGTTCAATTCCCGGTGGGTTACTGTTGAACGATAAACGTGGTTCGGATTTCACTATAATCAGTATCAACATCTCCTTTGGCGATTAAGGCATAACCGTGGAATGCTAAACTCAAGCAAACAAACAAACAATACTTGCTCCCCTCCACTCTTTGTTCTACATGCCATCTCTCCATTTTTCGATACATTCCCCTTAGTACTATGAAACTCTCTTCTTCCATGGTGAAATGGAAAAAGATTATATAATTACCGCTACTTTACAAGAATATAAACCAAAAAAGTAATTAAGAAACACATTATAAAATTTACTTTTTGAGGCTCGTTTTGGCGCCCCTCTGACTCTGGCGACTGCCCGTGTTGCCCGGCCTTTGGTCCGCTCCTGAACGTATAGACGCATAACTAAGGGCTGCGGACGTGAGGTTAACCTTCATGTTATGCCACTGGTTTGACGTGTTTGAAATGTTCAGTAACTGATCGGTTAGTGAAATAATTTCGACGGTTACTGATATTTAAAGTTTAGCTAAGACAAAGTTATCTAACCAAATACATTTGAAATCGCGATGTCACAATTTGACTTTTCCTCACATAAAAAAAGAGAAAAACAATATTAATAAAAACCCTTACTCGTACTAGGCTCGAAATAACAACCTAACTCGTACAGACTAATTGCTCTGACCAACTGAGTTTCGATTTCTTACCCGAAAGAAGTCTGTTATATTACGAGGCATGCTTTTCATTATGATCGTGCTGTTAATTTAATCTTTCGATAGGAATTTCCACTGTTTCCTTTATCTATATAAATAAATGTATAGATTCATATATTAAGTGTCTTTGGGTAATGTGTTTAATAATTTCACGACAAATATACTTGCTTAAATGTATTGTATGCTATGATTTGCCCTGATTGTCTGTTCATGTGGTGGTTGGAAAACACACGTCAAAACTGTTCGAAGTAATACGAACACGGCTTAAGAACAGAGACTGAACTGAGTTATCACTTGATTGACCTTGAGGGCAAATCATCAAAGGGTAGCTATAAACGAAAGTTCAGCATGCATTTCTGTGGAGCTCTGTTCAGTATCACGTTTCTCTGGCAAACACGTTTGTTCTTAAGAGTATATTTTACAAACCTAATCTTTCGATAGAGTGCAATGGCAG
Source organism: Thermobia domestica (assembly GCF_964235325.1). Classification (NCBI taxonomy): domain Eukaryota; kingdom Metazoa; phylum Arthropoda; class Insecta; order Zygentoma; family Lepismatidae; genus Thermobia; species Thermobia domestica. The sequence goes on along the minus strand of NC_137459.1, from coordinate 215,871,091 downwards.
AGAACCAAAGTAAAGGAATTCTTGCTCTTGTTAAGGTAGGGTACCACCATGTGCAATAAAAATGTCGCGTCTCCTTGAAGTGATACTTTATCGAAAATAACTCGTTTTCCTTTATATATTCGAAGTTTTCTGATGGTTTCAAAATGAGGAAACATTACTGACAAACAAGGACGCATTTAGGGGTGGTTTCAGGGGTCCGAACCCCCTCTGAAATCCCAACTTTTCTGTAAATTTAATCTAATTTTGGGGGTTATTTTTTAAAAAATTATTATAATTTATCCTAATATTGAAGTCGGAACCCCCAGATAGCTTTGGACCGCTCCCGAAATAAATTCCTGCATACGTGCCTGCTGACAAATATATTTTCAATATATTCGTTAAATAATAAAGTAAAATAACTAAATTAGGAGAAAAAAGCTTCAGCACCGTCTTACTTTTGTCCACTGCCAATTTTGTTAGAAGGGATATTAATAGCAAAAACTCCTAGTCAATGCTGAACCTTGGAACTTCATCCCGAACACAAGCATATTTTCGAAACACACTAAGGCCTAGCCAGAAGCCATTGTAAGCGAGTTACGTTCGGCAACATCGCATGGAAACAAATGAATGTTGAATTGCATTCTAACCCGTTTCTACTACTATTACTACTACTACTACTTTTACTACTAACTTTTGCTATGGATCTGTATAGTACAAGGGCAAACTTATTTTAATGAAAGAAGTTTAATGAAAACTTGAAACAATAATCGTTAAATCACTTTTTGAATATTATTTTTAATCTTTTTTAACGAAAGAAATGTTATAAACTTTTTTAAAAATAATAAAAATAACTCTCCTTAGGCAAGGTTTGAACACACGCCGAAACCAATCTTCCTTACTAGCATGTTGCGCTAGCTCACTCAGCTACGAGAGCCTAAAGCAATTGGCGTTTATTTTGTGCTATATTCACGTCATGGCTCGTGATGTCACCAACAGGTTCACGATATAGATGCAATTATTTTTCCTACATTGCAGAGTCCCCCGAGATTTGATCATTGTCTACTCGGACTGGAATTGTCATTTGGAACAAACACTTTAATATGAAGCCAAAAATCCCTTTAAAATAGCCGAAAACTTGGAAAAGTTTTAAGAATTTTAATATTTTTGCCTTTTTCCATTAGCGGGTCATAGCCTCTACACCGAAACCCCCCCCTCTACACCGAATATGAAGTAAAAAATTAAACTTTTACGTCAATTTGAACTGACTGGGTTCCGGTTAACCACACTATTATGTTTAGTTTAGTTAAGCGGTAATTTGTGACAGCTTCACATCATCAAAATAATCCTTCACTTCACCGCCCCCCCAGGAGTCCGTGCTGGATCAGCCACTAGAATCAATAGACACTTTTCCTATTCTTTTTGTCACCCTTGGTTGTGTAGGAGCTCCCTCGAACAAATAAAGAAGCGGTAATATTACAATCAAGGGGCGCTATGTATTAGGTATCTATTTAGTTACCTACCCCTAACCGCACAGGGCCATCTTCGGTAGAATAAAAAAATGTTACGTGATATTCCAATCATGAAGGGGGAGAGGATGCTATAAATATATTTATTATTCATTTTGTCTGCCCTGCTTATCAGAAATTACGTAACGTTGTCCCTGTTTGTCAGTAACGTTGTCGTTGTTTTTTGGGAGGGTACTGAAATGAGAAGGGCGAAAAAACGTCGTGCCGCCTCCAACATGGTTGCTCAGATTATTACTAAAGAAAGCATTTTAAACTAAGATGTCTAAGGCTACTACATTAGGTAAGGATGGCATATTCAGGATTATTATTATTATTATTATCATTATTATTATTATTATTATTATTATTATTATTATTATTATTATTATTATTATTATTATTATTATTATTATTATATGAATGTCTTTGGAGCACCGAAATTGTGTAAGACGAACCATTGTATGTAGAGGTTTAAGATGGGTGGTCATAGGGGAGGAAAAACCAGGATTTTTCTCCATCTGACTCTCTAACGTAAAGATTATGTGCTGAAGGTAAGAAGCATCATCATTCTACAATAGGTTGCTTTTACGTAGAATATTAGCTACTTCAGTTCTCCTCCTTCGGGCTACTTACCTCATGTGGTAAATTCAAAAGAATTTCAATTTAAAACAAATACATTGTAAAACTTTTCCGTAATTACATATATAATATAAGGAAAATTAAACATTTAATAGGGAAATCTGTTATCAAAATGTCCAAACAAGTCAAGAGAAGACTATTTAATGATAAACATTGTGAAACTTTATAAAATTCTCCAAATTAGAATTAACGTTCACTGGAAAACATTCGTTATTCACCAGCGAGCATATTGTGAGCAGTGAGCACATGAAAAATAATTACGAAACTGTTTGCGAAGAAAAATTAGGGACACTAATGCAAGTGCGACAACGACACTTTTTTCTTTTTTGGTATTGTCATGAGTTTTACACATATCTTACAATTTGATTCTTTCTCAAATAATAAAATAAATAAAATAACCATAGTAACAAAAGTGACAATTGCACTTCTATGGGGGTTCGAACCGGCTACTTGAGGTTTACAGGCTTCTTGCTTTAACTAACTGAGCTATATGTTTTCTTGCGTCAACTTAACCTGTTCTACGGTAAAGATGATTTTTCATTACGATCGTGCTACCAATTCGTCCTTTTCCATAGGTAATTTCAACTATATGCTCTATCTATACGTTAATACTTGGCATAGATTCATATATTTGGAGTTTGCTGATAATGCAGGTAATAAGACATATTACAAAAATTTTGTTAAAAGTTTCGTTTGTAGATCTAATCCACATTTCTCTCATGATATAGATGTTGCTTCGTGTTAAACTGCAGACTTCCCTCGCGTTCTTGAAAATTTCCCACTTTAGCAGAGTTGGTAATTCTCGTAATTTCGGTCGATTTAATGTTTTTTGCTTCTAATTTATTTATTTTAAGCTAATATCTAACACAAATATTAAAAACGGGTTTGTTATTAACGTTTCCTGCTGGGGAAACCTTCCGAAATTTCGAACATATAAAGAAAACGGAGATATTTTCTAAAAACTTCAAAATAAAGAGACGCGTCATTTATTTTGCTCATAGTAGTACAAGATGTTGGTTTGAATCACACAAAAATCATGTTGGAGACTGGCCATAGTACGATACTGTTCTACGATGACCATTGACTAAAATTCGGGAGGGGATATAGCTTTTGATTTCCATGTACACTTGTCTATTCGCATTATATACGAGAAATAGAAACTGTTCTTCCACAATTTTTCAATGTTTCCGTACTCACGTAATTCAGCACGGACTGAAAGATTTTCGACATCCATAGGCAAATTGACTATTTTAATTTTTTTTACTTCCTCATTTGAGCTCGTTATGAACTCGTTTTGAACAGTGTTGTCTTCATGCTTGAAAGGTTACTTATCCGGCAAAGTTCGCAAAATATTGTCCATAGCACTTTGGGATATAAATTTGACATATATATACAATACTCATCACTACTTAAATGCAATCCCTTAATTTGAGCAATATTTAACTTGACAACATCTGCTAACGAAACACGAACATCAAAGGTTTTGGTCGAACACCGATTGTCTGTCTACCGAATGAAAATTAAACTGTATTTTACCTTACATTTTATCCATAACTGTGTTTCTCTCTTACTGTTGCAAAACAATAGTTTAAGCAAATAAACAGTTCTTCTGTCGACATACCTATTAAAGAAGATAATCTGATATGAGTACAGCACGAAAGTAAGCACGAAAGTCCCTTTGCACAACGCGCAGAGGCATCCACACATTTCAGCAACCACACACAGACTGGAAAATAACATTCTACATTAAAATACCGTTACTACTACTGTCACAACGAATTTCCCAATAATTATTTAAAAAATCCTTCCGGTAGTCTCTGCTGAGGATATATATGATGATTTCTAATGTGAATTTTAGAAGGAGAGCTGTATGCTTGTATCAGTCACTGCCACATGCGAGAATCATCGGAGCATTGATTCTGTGACATTTGTGATTAAGCTGACCCTTACTGGCGGTACCAAACTAAAATTTGGGACTTTGGTATCTGTCTACCCAATAACTTTTTACCCCCTTGCCCCCAAAAGAGAAGTCTTACCGAAATTAATGTTCCAGACGACTATACTAACATTGCAGATGAGTGTTATTGTATTTTTTAGCAACCAGGTTAACTGGTTTGGGTTCGGTCTAAGGTTGAAACAGAATGTGTTTGTTTATTTCAGAAACCGAACCGTAACTTCGTTCAATTTTGTTTCAAAACATACACTATATTGCTACTTTCCAGAATATCCATATATATATTGGAAAAGTTCCGAAAGATATGTAATGGTTTCGTTTTAGGTTAAGGTAAAAATCTGCTGTTTCCTTTTGAATGGAATTCCCCATGTTTCCCGCTCTATACACTTTTCGAGAACACGTTAATGAGCGATAGAAAATACAACTGCATTTCGGTCCGTTTTGGTTTCGTTTAACACATTGAAAATGAAATCTTTCAGTTTAATGTTTCACGATTATGCTTGTTAGGTTAAGGGAGACCATGATTAAAGCAAGCGAATTGTGATGGAGGTATTGGTGGAAGGAGAAAGTGTGAGGAAACTGGGGTGTTCCGAGAAAAGCCACGAGCAAGATGTTGTCCATCTCTGGATTAATTACCTTGGGATCGGACTAGGTACCCTACCCTCAGATCAGAGTTGGATTGGGTTGGTCGGTCAGATGAGTCGAATTTTTTGAGTATGTAAGTTGGTCATCACTGCGACGCACCACACACCTTAACGTACTGCGACCCACCATCCACCGTGACCCACTGGGACCCACTACTCGCCATGACCCACTCTGATGTACCGACCCACTCTACTTACTGAATTGTAAATAGCATCTTCTGAACAGTATGCTTTTCTTCCTCGGCCCTAACCATAGGATCTGAATACACGTTTCTGATTGGTTGCAATTTGCTGTTGTCCTAACCTTCTTGTGTATGTATTGTGTATTATAATCTTGCTGTACTGTACTGTGGAGTTACAACCACAGTTATTTGCTCAATTATCAGTTCTTTACTGAAAGAATGTGGGGATAGCACTTCGCATGGCAAGAGATAAAGTACGTGGGGATCTGAGCAGTACAGCGCTGAAGTAATTAATTGGGGATGAATGAAATGAAATGCATGTTTTCTAATAGAAGAAATCACAGAGACGCAAAGGTTAGGAAAGGAAAGGGTTTTACTGTACCTCAGCCATTTCGATGTGATTAGCGTCTTCAATTATCGGGTGAAGCCTTATCCTCCAATCCGTTGAGTGTTTCCGTCTGGTATCGATCCCGGACCTCACGTTCGAGAGTGAAGAACCTCTCGATCTCAGGGCAACAGCTTCTAGATGTCCTGGCCTCTTCGGAATGACACCTCTGTCATGCAGTGGATGGTGAGGGCCCAGGCGTGCCGACCGTCTCTCAATTGCTGCTACGACGACTCTTCTGAATAGGGGTCCAAAGTGTGTTTCTGGCGGCTCCTGTCACACACTTATCACCTCGAGGGTTCCGTGTCCCCTGGTTTTGTTCTACTTCCTAGCTTTCGCTTCTTCCTGGTGCTCCGCACGTGGATGACTAGCTCATCACAATTATCTTGGTCAATAGGGAAGTTTAATTGCTGAAACGGCGTGGCTGAGTTTGTTTTGGTGAAGTTACGGAAACTAGGAAGAGAATGGTAAGCATGAATTTGTATTGGGATGAGGTGACAACATAGGGAAGTCTCTTCTTTATTATTTAATAATTACAATTTCTTGTTTGAAAAACATAATAACTACATACAGAGAGAATTCAAAATAGGCGCTAAGCCTGAGATCCTCTACACTCCCTGCTCTATTTCTCCACGACGATTTTGAAAAAAATTCGGAGTGTTCTCCTGGAGAAGAGTGTTGATGACCCAAAGATGCTGTAGTAATTCTCCAATGTCCTTAAGATTGCGGTCAGGTATGAATTAATTATAATATGTTGTTGAAGGTTGCCCTCTGGCGGACGCTCCCATTACTACGTAGAAACTGAAGATGTAGGATAGAATTCAAGGTTGCGCTGATTCAGATTTTTTTTGTACATGAAAGAAAAATAAAACGAATTAGTTTATAGTACATCAGGAAGTGTGGTGTTATGCAATCTTGATGGGAGGTAAGTATAATAATTTTAATATGGGATTATTAATATAGATTATGGCTGAGATACCAGTGAGGGGTTAAGTGGGAAGGAAAAAGTGACATTTGAAAGAAAAATTAATTGTAACTTGTTTATATACAATAATTATATGATTCCTTAACCAAATTGTGATATATAAATAAATATATGAATATATGTAATATAATAAGATAAATTATAAATAATAAATAACATATAAGATAAATAATATATATATTATACATATGCAAAGTAAAATCTCTCTAAGTTTAGGTATTCGTATAAGTTTGTGTTAGTTAAAATTGATATTCGTGGGAGTGTTAGAATATGGGAGGATACAATTAGATTAACTAATTTGGTTAGTAGCATTTCCTCTACTAAGTGCCTGAAAAGTCCGATATACCGCGGACTACTCGGTAACGGTATATGAAGAGTAGCACTATTCCAGATTAGTTAAATGACTGGGATACCACGAGATAAAATACGTTACACATAAGGGATGTAATTGTTTAAATACGATGCTGAGATATTTCTCGGAGTGAGTTCTAGCGTGGAGTGACGCAAGTCCTCGCGTGTCTCCGTTGAGGCATTGTTTCTAGCAGTAGCAGGCAAAAATCTTGGTAAAGTACGATGAAGAGATGGTGGTTTCTTTTGTAATAATCGGAAGATTTTTATTAACACAAATAACATGAGAAGTAGGGTTATAAAGATGAGCAGGTCAGTAATCCCTAAAAGCTTTGAAACGGTGAATAGAAATGATGCCTATTTCTACAATGAAATATAGATTTGAAGCAGTATTCCTGTGTTTACTTCTTAACTTCATGGTGAAGAGCTATGAGCAATAATAAAACAATATTAAAATTATCTACTATATACAGCACTAGAAACATTTGAGTGCTTCTTTCCCTTATTTAAAATCTAATATGTACATATATATTTTTTTTATTATTTATTTCCATGTTACTTGAAGGCTCACTGACAGTGCAAAAAAAAAAAAAAAACGACCAACAAAAAGGTCAGGAAAGAATATGAAACATATTCAAAGAACACTTGCCATGCAACCCACTACTCATACACAATAAATAATACTCAAAATAAAAGGATTATGAAAATATCCCACAGAAACTAAAAAGTAGTTTCAAAATTATCAAAAATAGAGTATCAATATTTCACTATACATTACTAACGTATCGTAATAATAAGATTAGCTTATTCACTCATATGCTCAAGCTTACTTTTTTTTTTTACACCACAGGAAAATATCCATGCATCAAATGTTCGTAGATTCGTTTATTCTGTACATCGTAAACACAAAAAATAATTTTATCTATGGAATCCAAATTTTCCTCCAAGAAATTTCTCACAGTTCTTAAGGCTATGTGACATGCTGGTGTTTTAGGATATAAAAATGCACCTGTTGAAATGGTGGGCAATGCAACTGTACGAAAATCATTGTTTAAAACACTAAATAAGATTTTCTCGTAACAAGACTGTAATGATTTGCTATTTTCACCTTTAGGTCCACAAGTGTGTATTACGTGTTTAGCTGGAAGATTGAAGCCTTCTGTAATTATGCACGAACCTTCTTTTAATTTCCCAATGCGTGCACATTCTTGAGTTAATTGTGGCCCTGCTGCTAAGTGTATTGCCCTGTCTGCGCCCCCTATGGGTAGTAAATCCGTGTTGCTTGGGTTTACAATGGCGTCACCCTGGAGTTCTACAATGCTTCCATGGTACAAAGCTACTTTAGAATTGATCTCAGTGTTCACACCAAATTTTGAAGGAACTTTAGGTGCATTATGTAGCGTACGTCTGGCTGTGACATCCCACGCCGGTAAATGGAGCATAGAAATGGCATTAACGATATTGAGGCACGTGTAACTGTCAGTTAGATCATCTTTTTCTTCCTTTCCCTCTTTCCTTCCAGTGAATTCAATAATAAATCTAGATGTTGGTAAGCCTGTTTCCTCTTCATCATTCCGTGGAGACAGCTGATTCCGTCCCTTCTCATCTTCTGTGCAGTTCTCCTCAGGGGGTACGTTCTCTTCTTGAATAGCTGAGTCTCTGGCTTCAATATCGTCACTGGTGGGAGGCTTCTTGCGTTGATGGTCGTGATCTCCTAACTCGTCCAGAGGCGACGGAGGTTAATATTTCTTAAGACGGTCAACCGTAATGGAGTCTATTTTCTGTCTTCCTGTGCCAGTAGTGAATTTAACGAAGTAACTATTTTCGTTATTCTTGCCCTGTATCTCACCTGGTCCAATGTATTTCCCAGTGAAAGCACGTGTCTGGCCCCGTTTCATGTTATCTACTTATATCCAAACAAGATCTCCCTTCTGAAATTGCACTTGTTTGTGACGCTTGTCATATGATTTCGCAGAAGTTTGGAACCTTTTGAATAATTTTTCAGCAGCCTGCTCTCGAATATCATTAAGATGAGATAGCCTGACTGCGTTGTCTTGAAATTGACACTGTGTGTCAAACATAGCTTGATGTATTAACCTTGGTTTGAAACCATGAAGTAATTCAAAACTGGAGTGTCCCATACTTGTGTTAATAGAAATATTGTGGCTAAATGTAACCTTGGGAAGTAACTCCACCCAGTTTCCTGAATTATCTGGGTCAATGTTAAGCTTCAATTTTTGTTCCAAATTACGTAGTGTTACCTCAGCAAGCCCAATAGAAAAATGTGCTTTCACGTCTGCAAATTTCAACGTAACACCACAAATATTGCACAATTCCTTACATATGGCGCTTGTAAAAGCAGCTGCCCTGTCTAGGCAGAGTTCATAAAATAACCCATATTTTAAAATGACGTCATTAAAAAGGAATGATGCCAAAGTATTGGCAGTGGTGTCTGGAATACTAGCTGTTATACAAAATCTTGTGGCTTCATCCACACAGACCACAAAATATTTGTGTTTCAAAATATTGTTAGTGCAATAAGGCCCAGCTACGTCCAAATAAAGCCGGTAAAAGGGCATAACACTAGGGTGAGTTTGCAGCTTACCATAACTCAAACCAACTCTTTTCTTTAACATTTGGCAGTGAAGACATTCTCTACAGCGTCTATATACAAAGCGTTTCATATCCGGAAAATATACACTGTTAACTAATAATTTATATGTTTTACTAAAAGCAGAGTGATTGGCTCCCAAAATCTCCTCATGACACTTCTTAAAAACTGTTCCCCGCAATGACAAAGGAATGGCAAGCAAGTAGTTCATACCCATAGGTGTTTTGTTTTTTCTGTAAAGAATGTTATTGCGCAATTCATAACAGGAAGCTTGTCTTTCATACTGATAGTCTTTAGATTTGCCCTCAAGCCAGTCAATAATGTGCTTAAGAACATTATCTTTTCTCTGAGCTTCGCTAATATTAATATCGGTGTTATCTTCTAGAAAAAAAACACAGGGGTCCTCTGAACTTAACTTTTCATCTTCGAGATCTCTTTTATTGGAAGCAAAACGACTGATATTATCGGCTTCTATATTGGCTGTTCCTGAGACATGGGATATTGTAAAATCAAATTGCTCCAGTTGAGAAAGCCACCGAGCTAGCTTGCCACTAACATTTTTAGATTGTTTCAGAAATGTGATCGCTCTACAGTCTGTTTTTAGAAAAAAATGTCTTCCGATGAGCCAGTAACGAAAAGAACGTAGTGCATATAGCACCCCAAGAAGCTCAATCTCATATATTGAGTAATTTTTTTCTGTGGCGTTTAGAGACCGGGAACAATACCCAATAGGAACTAATTCACTGTTAGGGTTATCATCAATTGGTTGCTTAGCAACCGCCCCCACCCCAGATTTACATCCATCCGTGTACAGAAATAATGGTCTGTTGGGGTGATAGTTCATTAAAGTTGGTGAATTTATGATTGCTTCTTTGAGTTTTTCAAAAGCATCCTGTTGTGGCTTTTTCCAGCTATATTTAGCATCACGCTTAAGTAATTGTAAGAGAGGAGCTGAAATTTCACTGAAATTCTTTACAAAGCGTCTCACGAAACTATAAGTGCCGAAAAATGACTTTAGTTGTTTCTTAGTTTTAGGACGTTTGTAACATTTTATAGTGTCAATTACTTTGTCAGACACAGAAATACCATATTTATTCACTTTATGTCCAAGAACAACTACAGAAGTCTGTGCAAACTTGGTTTTCTTTAGAGACAATTTTAAACCTCGCTTGCGAAAAGCTTCAAAAAGTAATGTGCATAATTCTAACATTTCCGGTATGGTGTCGGATACTATAAAATAGTCATCTAGGTAATTCAATATATGGGGCGATGGAATATCGGCTAATGTCAGTTTTATGAGCCGGTTCAACGCCGCAGAAGAACAAAGTAATCCCTGGGGAACCACATTATAATGAAAGGATCCCTCTTCCGGAACAGAAAATGCTGTGATTGGTTTGCTATCTTCTGTAATGCGGATTTGGAAGAAGGCATCTTTTTGGTCACACATTGTAATAAATTTCTTTCCAGAAACACGATTTAACACGTCCTCCATGCTAGGAATCGGAAAGGAATCCACCCTACAGTTTACATTTACAGCCCGAAAATCAGAAACAAAACGATAATCACCTGTTCGTTTTTTAACTAAGAGAATAGGTGAGTTCCATGGGGATATAGTTCTCGAAATGATCCCTCTTTGTAATAAATTATCCAGCTGTTTTTTAACTACAGCGCGCAAATGATACGGTATAGGTAGGGCTGGTTTGCATATAGGCGTGTGGTCTTTGAGCTGAATTTGATATTCATAATCCTTAGCAAAAGAAAAATCTTGATCGTGCCACATAAAAATATCACTATAACGATAAGTGAGATCATAAAATTTCTCTTTATCACTTTCAGAAAGTTCGGGGTTAACCTGAATTTGTGACCTGTCAAACAGTTTTCTTTTTTCTAAAATTTCCGGTGACAATTCCTCCTGAATTTGACCTACTAGATAAGCAGAGTCTTCCTCTGATATTTCTTCAAATACTTCGGCTAACCCTATTTCTTGACCCTCGTTTAACGTTATGTCTTTAATAGTAGGATTCGTAATCCATACACAAGGCTGAGATGGTGACAACACACAAAAAGGAATAAAAATTTCTAATTTATTCTGCAAAGAAATATTTGGCACTAAAAGGTTCTTATTCCCTCCTATGTCGTAACGTTTAGTGAGAAAAACTCGAGTATGTGTTTTCGCTGGAAGCACTATTCGTTCAGGAAGTGTGTAAACAGCTTTAGAAAGAGACGCTAATTTCTCTTTTAAAGTTTCAGAAATTACACCCTCATTGTTATTACGTGGAAGCTGGTTTACAGGTGGTTTCCCAAATCTATTAACTGAAAAAATATTGTTTTGAAAATCCAGGAAAACATTGTGGGATGTTAAGAAATCCTGACCAAGCAAGGGCTTAAATGGAAACCGAGGAATTATTCTGAACGGATGCGTAAAGCTCTTTTTTCCTATGAAGAAACGCAAAAAAACAATATGAGATACTTCAATTGTGTTGCCCGTCACTCCCTTTAATTTTGTAGTAATTGCAATTTTCTTTGCTCCTTTAGGAACTAAATTTTCAGGGAGACAAGAAACTTGTGATCCTGAGTCGATTAACAATGGAGTGTACACGCTCCCTGCTCTAATATTAATGTATGGGAGTTCTGATTCCTTGAATATAGGGACTTGTAACACAGAATGACGAATAGTTGTGTCCCGACCAACTATTCCGTTTCTTCGTTTAAAAATGCGCGACAATCTCGGGCTATATGATTTAATCCTTGGCAGCGCCAACAGACAATAGGAGAACGTGGTGGTTTAGAAGTTCCCACAGCGGGGCTTGAACCCTGGTCACTCGAGTTATTGTCAATCGCGTTACCCCTGTCACTATTACTCCCTTGATTTTGAGCATAATTGTTGTAGTAGCGAGCTTGGTTTCCCCCTCTACCTCGGCTTCTTCTTCCTCTGTTATTACCACGAAAAGATGAACTTGCATTTCCTGTGTTTGTCGATTGACCTTGATTTGCAGTGAGAGACGTAATATTTAAAGAAAGTTTCTCTAACTGTTGCTGTATTTGCTGCAGTGCATTGGAGTCAGGGACCTGAGAATTTACATGCGCGTCAGCATTTTTCTGAGCAGAAATTTTCTCAACAGCACTGGACTGTGTGGCAGGCTGAGAGCAAGAATGCGTATTCATCGGGTCAACATTCGTATTACTAGAAACTAATGAAGACTGCAATATTGACGAATTACGCTTAATGTATTTCTCGATGGTTTTGCGTTCTAATAAGATTTTTGTTTTTTCCTCAGTTATTAAATCTGATATCAGTTTTTCAACTGAATCATATTCCTTACGAATAACGGCCCTAAAATACTCAGGTTGCAAACCTTCTATGATTAATTGTGTTTGTTTCGCTGGGGGGGCTTGAGGGTCTACCCTCAAAATGAGGTTGAGTTTAGAATAAACATAATCAGATATGCTCTCAGTTTCTCCTTGTTCGCGAGCACGCATTTCACTTTCTGTCAACTGAGGCATGGTGTTGCTCCCAAAAGCTTCTATTAATTTTGCTTTGAACTCATCGTAAGTCCAATTAGCAAATTCAGGTTTTTTGGAAGTATTGTCCATCCAAAATTCAGCCGGACCCTTCATCAATGTACATAGTATTAGCTTTTTTCTTATGCCTGTCCAATTATTGATGGAGGCAATAGCCTCGTATTTCTGCAAATACCGCGTGATGTCTTCTCCTAATTTAGCATAAAATGGTTCGGGCCTTACTATCGTATGAATCGAGGTCAATGAACCTTCCACATTCTCACTATTATTCTGGGCCATGTTTAAACTGTCCGGTGTGAAAGAATAAGAAATACTTGAAACTGGGGTAGATAAATGAAAATTGTCTTTAAAATTAGTATAAAAATTTTTAGTAACTGGAATGGTAATCGGTGATGAACAAATTATGGGTTCAAGGTACTGCGTAGTGGAAATATCGTTTAGATCATCAAAAGGTTGTAGATACTGTTCAGCTAATAATCGAAACATGCAGAAAATGCTAAGTAAACATGCATATAAAATCAGTGTCACCACAACATACTTACAGTTAAAATAAACCCAATCTTTGCGTCACTTCAAAAAAATAAATAATAAGAAAGACATGGTTTGATGTAACAGAATTGTAACAAAAAATGATATGATAAAAATCGATGGATTGACGTTAATTTAAAAGTCTTATGGTTCGGAATTTATAATAACAATGTCTCACAGAAGCTGCATTTCTATATTAGGAGAAAAAAAATTTAAATGCTAGGCAAAGGCCTCAAAAATCTTCACAAAGTGAAGGTCCACATCTCCACCATCTTGCTGTACTGTACTGTGGAGTTACAACCACAGTTATTTGCTCAATTATCAGTTCTTTACTGAAAGAATGTGGGGATAGCACTTCGCATGGCAAGAGATAAAGTACGTGGGGATCTGAGCAGTACAGCGCTGAAGTAATTAATTGGGGATGAATGAAATGAAATGCATGTTTTCTAATAGAAGAAATCACAGAGACGCAAAGGTTAGGAAAGGAAAGGGTTTTACTGTACCTCAGCCATTTCGATGTGATTAGCGTCTTCAATTATCGGGTGAAGCCTTATCCTCCAATCCGTTGAGTGTTTCCGTCTGGTATCGATCCCGGACCTCACGTTCGAGAGTGAAGAACCTCTCGATCTCAGGGCAACAGCTTCTAGATGTCCTGGCCTCTTCGGAATGACACCTCTGTCATGCAGTGGATGGTGAGGGCCCAGGCGTGCCGACCGTCTCTCAATTGCTGCTACGACGACTCTTCTGAATAGGGGTCCAAAGTGTGTTTCTGGCGGCTCCTGTCACACACTTATCACCTCGAGGGTTCCGTGTCCCCTGGTTTTGTTCTACTTCCTAGCTTTCGCTTCTTCCTGGTGCTCCGCACGTGGATGACTAGCTCATCACAATTATCTTGGTCAATAGGGAAGTTTAATTGCTGAAACGGCGTGGCTGAGTTTGTTTTGGTGAAGTTACGGAAACTAGGAAGAGAATGGTAAGCATGAATTTGTATTGGGATGAGGTGACAACATAGGGAAGTCTCTTCTTTATTATTTAATAATTACAATTTCTTGTTTGAAAAACATAATAACTACATACAGAGAGAATTCAAAATAGGCGCTAAGCCTGAGATCCTCTACAATAGTAATAGAAGATAATTTTCATTTTGTTGGAATTCAGTTTTTTATTATTAGGCCTTTTATATTAACGTGGGTTCCTGTCACCACGGCATGGCGCGTCTTCAGGTTGCGGATCGAGGAGAAGGCCTCTAGATATAGAGGTTAGCTGAGAATATACTGAATAAGCAGTCGCGGACAGACGACTAGGAGTGGTCCTCCAGCTTGGGGGTTTGGGTAAGGCTAACACCCTCATCCTGTAAAAAAAAAGGTACTTGTTCAGAAACATTCACAAAAGCCTCGGACAAGGACTGATAACTTGGCACGACATCAGTAAAAGAAAATGGACATGAGATTTGGAACATGGAATATTAGAAGTCTTTATAGGGCAGGCGCGTTAAAATCTGTAACGAGTGAGTTAGAGAAATACAGGATGGACTTAGTAGGAGTTCAGGAAGTTAGGTGGGAAGGAAATGGAACTGAGAATTCCGGAAATTTTAGGTTCTTTTACGGGGAAACAAAAATCACCAGTTAGGAAGAGGGTTTTTCGTTCACAAACGAATATTACCAGCAATTAAACGGGTTGAATTTGTTACTGACAGACTTTCTTTTATTACTCTTAAGGGACGGTGGTGTGATATTATTGTTTTAAATGTACATGCTCCAACTGAAGATAAGGGTGACGATATAAAATATAGTTTTTACGAAGAAGTGGAACGGATATTTGACCAACTCCCGCGATACCATATGAAGATTCTATTAGGGGATTTCAATGCGAAGGTAGGACGAGAGGATATTTTCAAACCGATTATAGGGAACGAAAGTTTGCATAAGGAAAGTAATGACAACGGTGTTAGACTCGTGAACTTTGCAACATCCAAAAACCTAATCGTGAAGAGTACAAAATTCCCACATCGGGACGTTCATAAATACACTTGGAAATCACCAGACGGAAAAACACATAATCAAATTGATCACGTTTTAGTAGATGGAAGAAGACAATCTAGCATAATTGACGTCCGGTCGTTTAGAGGGGCGGATTGTGACACTGATCACTACCTGGTAGTAGCGATAATACGGGAGAGATTATCGTTGAATAAAGGTAATATTCAATGTCCGAAAACGCAGAGATTTAATTTAAAGAAATTAGAAGAGAGCCAGGTAAGAGAGGCATACCAGATTGAAGTTTCGAATAGATTCGCGGTTTTAGAAGACTCGGAGAACACTAGTGTTGAGGATACTTGGATTGAAATTAGAGATAGCATTAAAAGTTCAGCAATAGAAAAATTGGGACACGCGGAAATACGTAGGAACAAACCATGGTTCGACCAAGAATGCATTAAACTAGCAGAGAAGAGAAAACAGGCAAAACTACGGTGGCTACAAAATCCGAATGAAACAACTACACAAAATTTCGCAGATATCAGGCGGGAAACTTCCAAAACTTTTAGAACAAAGAAACGCGATTTTTTGAAAGCTAAAATTAAGGAACTTGAAGATAATAGTAAAAATAAAAATATTCGGGACATGTATAAGGGGATCAGCGAATTTAAGAAAGGCTATCAACCTCGTGCTTATATATTAAAGAAATCTGACGGAACAGTTCTCACCGATACGGATAGCCTCTTAAATAGATGGAAAGATTTCTTTGATGATTTGCTGAACACGCAGCCAAAAACTAATGTGCGTGGAGAAAAGGAGATACACACCGCAGAACCGTATATTCCAGAACCCAATCGAATAGAAGTGGAAGCCGCTATAAAGAAATTGAAGAAACACAAATCTCCGGGTGTAGATGAAATTCCGGCTGAGTTAATTTTAGCTGGAGGCGAAAAATTGTGGAACAAGATACACAAACTCATTCTCCTTATCTGGAACAAGGAAGAATTGCCACAAGAGTGGAAAGAATCAATCATTGTTCCAATTCACAAGAAAGGCGATAAAACTGACTGTAATAATTATCGAGACATTTCTCTTCTGTCAACATCCTATAAAATCCTTTCAAATATTCTGTTAGCAAGATTGACCCCATATGCAGATGAAATTATTGGAGATTATCAGTGCGGATTTAGACGAAATCGATCAACTATCGACCAAATATTTACCATTCGCCAAATACTCGAAAAGAAGTGGGAATACAATACCCCGGTACATCAACTATTTATTGATTTTAGAAAGGCTTACGACTCGGTTAGGAGAGAAACATTATACAACGTTCTTACAGAACTTGGAATACCGAGAAAGCTAATTAGATTAATTAAGATATGTTTAAGTGAATCCCAAAGTAAGGTCCGGATAGGAAAATTTTTGTCCACGAACTTCCACGTCGAAAATGGCCTAAAACAAGGAGATGCGTTGTCGCCATTATTATTTAACTTTGTGCTGGAATACGCCATAAGGAAAATCAAAGATAGCAACCAGGGCCTAGAGTTGAACGGCATTCACCAGGTTATGGCATATGCTGATGATGTAAATTTAATAGGGGATGATAGGAGAACAGTAGAAATAAGTGCAGAGATCTTATTAAACGCTTGCAGGGACATGGGTTTAGAAGTAAATGCAGAGAAAACTAAATACATGGAAGTGCGTCGGGACCGTAATACGGCAAATTGTGGAGGCGTTAAAATATTAAATAATACTTTTGATAAAGTGGATACTTTCAAATATTTAGGATCAATATTAACAGACGAAAATCATATTCACGAAGAAATTAAATGTCGACTAAAAGCAGGGAATTCGTGTTACTATTCGGTTCAAAATCTCTTGTCTTCGCGAATTCTGTCGAGGAATTTGAAGCTTAAAATATATAAAACGATAATCATGCTTGTTGTTCTGTATGGTTGTGAAACATGGTCGCTTACTCTGAGGGAAGAACATAGACTGAAAGTATTTGAGAACAGGATCCTGAGAAGAATATTCGGACCCAAGAGGAACGAGAATGGGGAATGGCGGAAGCTTCATAACGAGGAACTACATAGTTTATACGGTTTACCCAACATTGTTAGGGTCGTCAAGTCTAGGAGGCTTAGGTGGGCAGGTCATGTAGCTAGAATGGAAGAAAGTAGAAACGCTTTCAAAGTCTTGACTGGTAGACCCATAGGAAAACGACCATTAGGAAGACCTAGGCGCAGATGAGAGGACAATATTAAGATGGATCTCGCAGAGATAGGAATACAAAGTAGAAACTGGATGCAATTAGCTAAGGACAGAAGTCAGTGGAGAGCTTTAGTGAACGCGGCACTGAACCTCGGGGTTCCATAGGCCATAGAGTTAGTTAGTTAGTTTGTTGGAATTAAAGAAGAAGAAAATTGAAGAAGAAGTTGAGGTTAAATTTATATCATGGCAGTCAAAGTTGAACAAAACGAACTCTGTGGGGCTTCTAACCCGTTCCTTCTCCTACTAGTACTACTGTTACTACTACTACTACTACTACCACTACTTCTTATATTACGGATTCGTGTAGAAAAACTGCACGTACAACGTAAGTAGATCACTTTCTTGAGTATTGTTTATCTTATTTTCATGAAAAAAGTTATGAAAATTTAAGAGAAAAGAAAATATTAAATGTTTTTTTTTTAAATAAAAGGGTTTCCCTTGGCCGGGGTTGAATCAACGCCAAAAGCGACTGTAATTACTAACCAGTAATTACTACAAATTTCGACAGTAGGAAGAGCATGATTTCTGCTATATTTACGCTACGTGGCGAGTACAACTAATCAGAACTGCGTATTTAGGCCCTATGCCTAGGGTCGAGGGTCATTAAAAATATGTCTCTGAACACTGGTGAATTTGTCTACGTTTTAATTTCAAGGCTTCCCTTGCTTTTCATTTTTTATGTTTATTCACCTGAGATGAGTATATGTAAGTTAAAAAACTGATTCTGGCATTTTTGGATATTGATATTGGTAATTGTAATAATAGCAATAGGACTTACACTACTACTTGGCTTTAAATGCACACAGCCTGTGAGCTTTTAGAGGAACAAATTACTGGAAAAATTGATTTTTTGAGTCATTGTAATATATAAATTATTTAAAAAATCAATATAACTATGTATGCCTCATCGTCACGGCCAAATTGGAAAGTCAAATGAAATGACCTGAGGCTTATAGTTAGGCCTTAATCCAAACTGGGATGCTATCATATCACTTTCATTATAATAATATCCTAAGGAGCTAGTGGGGATCCGAATTTTTGCGAAACATAATGAGTATCAAAAGCCATTAAACTTACGGATGTGAAATTCACTATATTAACTTTTTATTGAAAATAAATAGAACGTCTCACAGCATGTTTTAAAATTCTTTATGAAGGGTGTGGTGCTTTCTGTATGTCCGAAATTGGTAGTGAATTGGTGTGTAAAAACAATCGAAAACGATCGATATTAATTAAAAACAAATTCAGAGTCAAATAGAGAATAAAAAAATACAGTGCTTCGCATCATATATCCATATACTGTATGCATACCATGCGCTTTCAGCTATAATAATTGCTGAAGCTTATGTTTATTATGTGGAGCGGTTAGCGCAGAGGGCAATCAAGCAATATAGTTGTGAGAAAAATAAACATAAAATTTGCAACGTAAGCTTAATTACACGGAAATTTTAAGTTTGGACTTTACGTTGGTCTACTTACCTTGATTTGGGACTTCCAAATTTCATGCGTTTTTCCACTGAAAGGTATCGATAATTCAACAAGGATATAAGTATCCCTTGATAATATAATTCAAATTCATCGTAATTTGGCCCATGGCAAACACTTTACCATTTTATATTGTAACGGTGCGGTCCTTGAGAGATTGGCCGTAGAGAAATATGAAAAAATGAAATCTTTGAATTTTACGTCCCACGGTTATACCGGCTACACTAAAGGAGACGGTGATGATGAGTGATGAATGAAATAATGGAATGAAGAAAGTGGGTGGATACGGGATAACCTCGAGAAAACCCACATACATGATGTTTGTCCACCACAAAGTTCACTTGGCGAGGGCTGCGATCGAACCCGGGACCCCAAGCACCAGAGGTGAACGCTCTACCACTGAGCCAATGAGGTTCCCTACCACTGAGGTTCCCTAAAATTATACACAAAACTTACAGATAATTCGGAATTTCGGGAGGGTGTCCGAACCTCGAGAACAAACTTCTATAACTAAAAAAGATAAACCAAAGCGTTCTACTAAAGTTTCATGTGCAAAGTATTGTACTGTACGTTTTAAGGAAAATAACTGTAATAAAAATAACTGAGTGTTACTGAACAGTAAGGTATATAATAAACTAAATTTTAGGATATGCAGAAGTAATTAAGAAAGCTTTGCTACAAAAATCCTTGCGCAGGACATAATAAATTAAATGAGCTCCGAAATACAAGGTAACAGAATAGTGTAAAAGATTCAGTCTACACAGCAATTGTTACTTAAAGAATATACATTCACTATTTCGAGAATCGACTTAAAACGAGAAATGTTTACGATATTTATCGTCTCGTCACGATTCTCATATCCAAAGCGAGACTATAATTTGGGTTAGCCTTGTCCCGTCTCGAATGTAAAATACAGTATTAATTCTTGTCTCAATTTTGTTTGTTTTCTATTCTCGTTGGCAACACTAAACAAAACCGAAATAATCTTGCTAAATAACGCTTTTCTGTTTGTGATGCTACGCATTGAGCGGTAACAAACTCGTAACTTTTAATCTTCTATGTGACAGTAATAATAATTATTAATTTAGTATTATTACTCTTATTATTCTTGAAGATTTGATAGTTTAAATATTGAAACATCTGAGTATTCAAATATCTCAAGATAATGAAACGTTTATCACCGCCGCCACCATCAATTGCCACCAAATATTCTAAAGTATGAAATACTGGCCCTTCGTGGATCCGATCCGTGAATCTTTAGATAATTGGATGAGCGCCTTGACTACTGAATCACGATTACTACGCAGAAATTGATTCGCATTTAGTTCGTTTACGAGTCAAATATACGCTTCGTGTTTGATTCAAAATAAAGGAGTTTTGTATTTTGTTTATAAAGATCTATAATGTTGATAATTTAGGGAATACAATGATATATGCCCTCACAGTCGTCAATTACATACTCCTGTGTTTTGCAAATTAATTTGGCTATTAACAAGCTACTATTTTGAGCGGAAAGGAAAGGCATTTTATTCAGGCGAGCCAAAACAAATAACGCTTTAGATGAGGAGTTAGCGTTGTGGTTTCCTAATCTCGCCCTCCGGGTTCGATTCACCGCCTTGTCCTTTACACATTTTTAAAATGTTTCATTTACAAGGCTGAGCTCCAGTTCGATGCTACTAAATGAAAATAAGCTCCAGTGGAGAAATTCAGCGATGATGTAATCCTGAAAACAAAAGAAGAAATATGAATGGAGAAAAGGGGTTACAGAGCTAATTCTGTTAATGGTTTTATATTTGATATTATCCTTATGTCTCAATTTTTAAATTTTCCCAAATATTATTCAAATCAAAAACCCTCAGTTACATTTGCAAGCTAACGGGAAATAAGCCTACTTTAATACAGATAAGTTCTCCAACTCGTTTGAGTGTTATCGAATTTTGCATTTTTAATATTTACAAATAAATTACAGCATATCAATATTTAGCATTTTCAAAAGTCATTTAACGAATAATGAAATCGGACAAGTTCTTCTTCTGAAGTAGTATTACATATGAATCCGTGGCGCCGGAACTAAGAACCTCAGGCCCTGTTAGACCCACAAAATTTTCAATGTTTTTTTTCCTCGAATGATCCATCCATACTTTAAACGATTTGCAGGTAGGATTACTGTTGATAGTTTCAAAACTTAGTTCAAGGCTTTGTGTTTACGTAAATGATAACCTACTATTTAATACATGTACCGCATAATATATATGTATATTATTTGATACCCATATATGGATAGTCATTTGGAGTAAGTTAATTTGTGTATATAATCCCTCATTTGAGTTAATTATAAAATTATTTAAGTCCCCCGACTGTTATCTGGTCATGGGCGCCTCTGGTGTCCGTATATTTTTTCTGGAACTGTGCTGTGTACTTTGAGTACAAGTATGCAAAGACTCCGTTTTGTTATTTCGTCAGGCAGGGTTTTGCTTCATTCCTGCAGAAAAGCACTCTTTACAATTTGTTCTTTTAACAGGTGAGGCAACTTCATGCTGCTGTTCTAGCTACTCTACCAGGCTTAGTTAATCTTGGAGTGGGTGTTAATTGGGCTGCCTACCTCACGGATTTTGTATCTCAAGGATTTATGTGGCCCACTGTACAAGAGAAGTTCTATGAGCAAAAATTATTGAAAACTAAATATAAAGATGAATACCTTGTTTAAAAATGTACTAAGAAAGAAATGTAATAAATAATATATCAAATAGTTATGGTTTGATGATTCCCATAATAGTTGGATAGATAAAGATTATGCAGTGTAATGTAGATTTAAGATTTTTTGTCTTTTTACGGACATTACTCATAGAAATTAAATGAAACAAAACTATTCTCTTCATGAAAAATATGAGTAATATGGATAATTCTCTTAGTTTAACCGACATTAGCTACAAAGAGATTAAAGATGACTATTGATATGGTTTGTTTGGTGATTTTAAATTGATCATAGACAAGAGTACTGGATACTTTAAAGCTACTAAGTTATGCGAGAGTGGTGGAAGGAAGTTTAATAAATGGCTTGAAAACAAACAATCTAAAGATCTGATAGAATATTATAAAAAAATTATTAAGACCTAACGTAATAGTATATATGATAAAACATGGTGGTAAGAAAAGAAATAGTATAATATCTGGTTCATACGTCCACATACGCTTACTTGAAGAAATAGGAAGGGCATTTTTAAAAGGGGAAGAAGATACCCCATGTCATGTTTATATAGCAAATACTAGAAACCACAAATGAAGAACTATATATAAAAGGAGTTATACAAAAAGTCTTGAACAAGGTGTAGGTCAGTTTAATGAGTTTAGACTTGACTTTGAGCATGTTTATTATGAAGAAACTTATAACGCAGTTAATGCTAAGAAATTAGAATCAGTGATACATAAAGAATTAGATGGATTTAAATATACAGGTTATTTTTTCAAATACCAATTAGATACTATCAAAGAAATTATAGAAGAAACACAAAATGATCAATGAAGTGACATGTTAAAGGGGTTGTAGTTAAAAGAAGATTAGTGATGTTGGGAGAAAAATGAAATAAAATATTTCTGTATAATGAATATGAATATTATGGATATTTCTCCTAGTTTAAACGATATTTGCTACGAACAGATTAAAGATAATTTTTGGCATGTTTTTTTTTGGTGAATTTAAATTGATCACAAATAAGGAGACAGGATACTTCATCCCTACTAAGTTGTGCCAAAATGGTGATAAAAGTTTTTATAACTGGTTGAAAATAAAGAACCAAACGAACTTATAAAATATTATAATAGAGAAAGTGATTCCTCTGATGATAGGAACTGCTGTATATACGTAATAAAAGGAATATTATGGATATAATAAATAAGAATATTATGGATATTTCTCCTGGTTTAAACGATATTTGCTACGAAAATATTAAAGATAATTTTTGGCATGTTTTTTTGGTGATTTTAAATTGCCGCAGTGATTCTAGCAGACATTTGTCCGCAGACAAATCGAAATTTCCCAGGGTTGCCAGTATACATTTTAAATGTGTACTATCAAAACCAATCACGGTACTTCTAGTGCAATGTCAATAACGATTCACGTCTATAACTTAATATGTTAACATGTATAATATCTAATTTAATTTTCATATATAAAGCGATTAATTTTTCAGAAAATAACAGCAAAATATTGCCTCCATAAAAGGTAGAAAACGTACAGTGCCAACTTTAAAATTAATAATCTAATAATTTTATATTCATCTAAAGGGTCCCCACTTACAGTTTATCACCATATAAGAATGGAATATGTATATGTCTATAAAATATAAACGAGGAAAGTACACAAATTTTTCGGATGAAGATGAGAAAAATATTCCCTCAAATAAAGTTGAAAAACGATCAGTGCCAACTTTAAAATTAATAACTTTATAATTTTATATTAATCTACAGTGTCCACACTTACAGTTTATCATCATATAAAAGTGGGATATGTATATCTCTATAAAATATGTACGAGGAAAGAACACTAATTTTTCGGATAAAAATGAGCAAAATATTCCCTCAAATTAAGCTGAAAAACGAGCAGTGCCAACTTTAAAATTAATTAACAAATAATTCTATATTCATCTAAAGGGTCCCCACTTACAGTTCATCACCATATAAAAATGGGATATGTATACCTCTATAAAATATGTACGAGGAAAATACACTAATTTTTCGGACAAAGATGAGCAAATTATTCCCTCAAAAAAAGCTGAAAAACGAGCAGTGCCATCTTTAAAATTAATTAACTTATAATTTTATATTCATCCAAAGGGTCCCCACGTACAGTTTATCACCATATAAAAGTGAGATATGTATATCTCTATAAAATATGTACGAGGAAAATACATTAATTTTTCGGATAAAAATGATCAAAATATTCCGTCAAATAAAGCTGAAAAACGAGCAGTGCCAACTTCAAAATTAATTAACTAATAATTTTATATTGATTTAAAGGGTCCCCACTTACAGTTTATCACCATATAAAAGTGGGATATTTATATCTGTATAAAATATGTACGAGGAAAATACACTAATTTTTCGGATAAAAATGAGCAAAATATTCCGTCAAATAAAGCTGAAAAAGGAGTAGTGCCAACTTTAAAATTAATTAACTAATAATTTTATATTCATCTAAAGGGTCCCCACTTACAGTTTATCACCGAATAAATGTGGGATATGTATATCTTTATAAAATATATACGAGGAAAATACACAAAATTTTTGGATATAGATGAGCAAAATTCTCCCTCAAATAAAGCTGAAGAACGAGCAGTGCAAACTTTAAAATTAATTAACTAATAATTTCATATTGATTTAAATGGTCCCCACTTACAGTTTATCACCGTATAAAAGTGGGATATGTATATCTCTATAAAAATGTACGAGGAAAATACACTATTTTTTCGGATAAAGATGAGCAAAATATTCCCTCAAATTATGCAGAAAAACGTCCAGTGCCAATTTTAAAAGTAATTAACTAATAATTTTATAATAATCTAAAGGGTCCCCACTTATAGTTTATCACCATAGAAGAATGGGATATGTATATCGCTATAAAATATGTACGAGGAAAATACACTAATTTTTCGGATAAAGATGAGCAAAATATTCCCTCAAATAAAGCTGAAAAACGAGCAGTGCCAACTTTAAAATAAATTAACTAATAATTTTATATTCATCTAAATGGTCCTCACTTACACTTTATCACCATACAAAAGTGGGATATGTATATCTCTATAAAATATGTACGAGGAAAATACACTAATTTTTCGGATAAAGATGAGCAAAATATTCCCTCAAATTAAGCTGAAAAATGACCAGTGCCAACTTTAAAATTAGTAATCTAATAATTTTATATTCATCTACAGGGTCTTCACTTACAGTTTATCACCACATAAAAGTGGGAACCGCAGTGATTCTAGCAGACATTTGTCCGCAGACAAAACGAAATTTCCCAGGGTTGCCAGTAAAAATTTTAAATGTGTACTATCAAGACCAATCACGGTACTTCTAGTGCAATGTCAATAACGAATCACGTCTATAACTTAATATGCACATAATATGCTAACATGTATAATAACTAATTTAATTTTCATATGTATAGCGATTAATTTTTCAGAAAACAACACCAAAGATGAGCAAAATATTCCCTCAAATAAAGCTGAAAAACGAGCAGTGCCAACTTTAAAATATAATTAACTAATAATTTTATATTCATCTAAAGGGACCCCACTCTCAGTTTATCTCCATATAAAAGTGGGATATGTATATCTCTACAAAATACGTACTTGGAAAATACACTAATTTTTCGGATAAAGATGATCAAAATATTCCGTCAAATAAAGCTGAAAAACGAGCAGTGCCAACTTTAAAATTAATTAACTAATAATTTTATATTCATCTAAAGGGTCCCCACTTACAGTTTATCACCATATAAAAGTGAGATATGTATATCTCTATAAAATATGTACGAGGAAAATACACTAATTTTTCGGATAAAAATGAGAAAAATATTCCCTGAAATGAAGCTGAAAATCGAGCAGTGCCAACTTTAAAATTAAAAACTTTATAATTTTATATTAATCTACAGTGTCCACACTTACAGTTTATCATCATATAAAAGTGGGATATGTATATCTCTATAAAACATATACGAGGAAAGAACATTAATTTTTCGGATAAAGATGAGCAAAATGTTCCCTCAAATTAAGCTGAAAAACGACCAGTGCCAACTTTAAAATTAATTAACTAATAATTCTATATTCATCTAAAGGGTCCCCACTTACAGTTTATCACCATATAAGAATGGGATATGTACATCTCTATAAAATATAAACGAGGAAAGTACACAAATTTTTCGGATGAAGATGAGCAAAATATTCCCTCAAATAAAGCTGAAAAACGATCAGTGCCAACTTTAGAATTAATAACTTTATAATTTTATATTAATCTACAGTGTCCACACTTACAGTTTATCTCCATATAAAAGTGGGATATGTATATCTCTACAAAATACGTACTTGGAAAATACACTAATTTTTCGGATAAAGATGATCAAAATATTCCGTCAAATAAAGCTGAAAAACGAGCAGTGCCAACTTTAAAATTAATTAACTAATAATTTTATTTTCATCTAAAGGGTCCCCACTTACAATTTATCACCATATAAAAGTGGGATATGTATATCTTTATAAAATATGTACGAGGAAAATACACTAATTTTTCGGATAAAGATGAGCAAAATCCTCCCTCAAATAAAGCTGAAAAACGAGCAGTGCAAACTTTAAAATTAATTAACTAATAATTTCATATTCATCTAAAGGGTCTCCACTTACAGTTTATCACCATATAAAAGTGGGATATGTATATCTCTATAAAATATGTACGAGGAAAATACACTAATTTTTCGGATAAAGATGAACAAAATATTCCCTCAAATAAAGCTGAAAAACGAGCAATGCAAACTTTAAAATTAATAAACTAATAATTTTTTATTCATCTAAAGGGTCCCCACTTACAGTTTATCACCATATAAAAGTGGGATATTTATAATTCTATAAAATATGTACGCGAAAAATACACTAATTTTTCGGATAAAGATGAACAAAATATTCCCTCAAATAAAGCTGAAAAACGAGCAATGCAAGCTTTAAAATTAATTAACTAATAATTTTATATCCATCTAAAGGGTCCCCGCTTACAGTTTATCACCGTATAAAAGTGGGATATGTATATCTCTATAAAAAATGTACGAGGAAAATACATGAATTTTTCGGATAAAGATGAACAAAATATTCCCTCAAATTAAGCTGAAAAACGAGCAGTGCCAACTTTAAAATTAATTAACTAATAATTTCATATTCATCTAAAGTGTCCCCACTTACAGTTTATCATCATATACTAATTTTTCGGAAAAAGATGAGCAAAATATTCCCTCAACCTAAGCCGAACAACGAGAAGTGCAACCTTTAAAATTAATTAACTAATAATTTTATATTCATCTAAAGGGTCCCCACTTACAGTTTATCACCATATAGAAGTGGGATATATATATATATCTATAAAAATGTACGAGGAATGAACTCTTATTTTTCGGATAAAGATAAGCAAAATATTCCCTCAAATAAAGCTGAAAAACAACCAGTGCCAACTTTAAAATTAATAACCTAATAATTTTATGTTCATCTAAAGGGTCCTCACTTACACTTTATCACCATACAAAAGTGGGATATGTATATCTCTATAAAATATGTACGAGGAAAATACACTAATTTTTCGGATAAAGATGAGCAAAATATTCCCTCAAATTAAGCTGAAAAACGAGCAGCGCCAAGTTTAAAATTAATTAACTAATAATTTCATATTCATCTACAGGGTCTTCACTTATAGTTTATCACCACATAAAAGTTGGAACCGCAGTGATTGTAGCAGACATTTGTCCGCAGACAAAACGAAATTTCCCAGGGTTGCCAGTAAACGTTTTAAATGTGTACTATCAAAACCAATCACGGTACTTCTAGTGCAATGTCAATAACGATTCACGTCTATAACTTAATATTCACATAATACGATAACATGTATAATATCTAATTTAATTTTGATATATATAGCGATTAATTTTTCAGAAAATAACACCAAAAATGACCAAAATATTCCCTCAAATAAAGCTGAAAAACTTGCAGTGCAAACTTTAAAATTAATTAGCTAATAATTTTATATTCATCTAAAGGGTACCCACTTATAGTTTGTCACCATATAAAAGTGGGATATGTATATCTCTATAAAATACGTACGATGAAAATACACTAATTTTTCGGACAAAGATGAGCAAAATATTCCCTCAAATAAAGCTGAAAAACGAATTGTGCAAACTTTAAAATTAATTAACTAATAGTTTTATATTTATCTGAGGGGTCCCCACTTACAGTTTATCACCATATAAAAGTGGGATATTATATCTCTATAAAATATGTACGAGGAAAATACACTAATTTTTCGGATAAAAATGAGCAAAATATTTCCTCAAATAAAGCTGAAAAACGAGTAGTGCCAACTTTAAAATTAATTAACTAATAATTTTATATTCATCTAAAGGGTCCCAATTACAGTTTATCACCATATAAAAGTGGTATACTATATCTCTATAAAATATGTACGAGGAAAATACACTAATTTTTCGGATAAAGATGAGCAAAATATTCCCTCAGATAAAGCTGAAAAACGAGCAATGCCATCTTTAAAATTAATTAACTAATAGTTTTATATTCATCTAAAGGGTCCCCACTTACAGTTTATCACCATATAAAATTGGGATATGTATATCTCTATAATATATGTACGAGGAAAGTACATGAATTTTTCGGATAAAGATGAGCAAAATATTCCCTCAAATAAAGCTGAAAAACGAGCAGTGCCAACTTTAAAATTAATAACTAATAATTTTATGTTCATCTAAAGGGTCCTCACTTACAGTTTATTACCATATAAAAGTGGGATACGTATACCTCTATAAAATATGTACGAGGAAAATACACTAATTTTTCGGATAAAGATGAGCAAAATATTCCCTCAAATTAAGCTGAAAAATGACCAGTGCCAACTTTAAAATTAGTAATCTAATAATTTTATATTCATCTACAGGGTCTTCACTTACAGTTTATCACCACATAAAAGAGGGAACCGCAGTGATTCTAGCAGACATTTGTCCGCAGACAAAACGAAATTTCCCAGGGTTGCCAGTAAAAATTTTAAATGTGTACTATCAAGACCAATCACGGTACTTCTAGTGCAATGTCAATAACGATTCACGTCTATAACTTAATATGCACATAATATGCTAACATGTATAATATCTAATTTAATTTTCATATATATAGCGATTAATTTTTCAGAAAACAACACCAAAGATGAGCAAAATATTCCCTCAAATAAAGCTGAAAAACGAGCAGTGCCAACTTTAAAATATAATTAACTAATAATTTTATATTCATCTAAAGGGTCCCCACTTACAGTTTATCACCATATAAAAGTGGGATATATATATATATCTATAAAATATGGACGAGGAAAATACACTAATTTTTCACATAAAGATGAGCAAAATATTCCCTCAAATAAAGCTGAAAAACGAGCAGTGCAAACTTTAAAATTAATGAACTAAGAATTTTATATTCATCTAAGGGGTCTCCACTTACAGTTTATCACCATATAAAAGTGGGATATTATATCTCTATAAAATTTGTACGAGGAAGAAACACTAATTTCTCGGTTAAAGATGAGCAAAATATTCCCTCAAATAAAGCTGAAAAACGAAAAGTGCCAACTTTAAAATTAATTAACTAATAGTTTTATATTCACCTAAAAAGTCCCTCCTGACAGTTTATCAACATATAAAAGTGGGATATGTATATCTCTATATTATATGTACGAGGAAAATACATGAATTTTTAGGATAAAAATGAGCAAAATATTCCGTCAAATAAAGCTGAAAAACGAGCAGTGCCAACTTTAAAATTAATTAACTAATAATTTTATATTCATCTAAATGGTCCCCACTTACAGTTTATCACCATATAAAAGTGGGATATGTATATCTTTATAAAATATGTACGAGGAAAATACACTAATTTTTCGGATAAAGATGAGCAAAATATTCCCTCAAATAAAGCTGATAAACGAGCAGTCCCAACTTTAAAATTAATTAACTAATAATTTTATATCCATCTAAAGGGTCCCCGCTTACAGTTTATCACCGTATAAAAGTGGGACATGTATATCTCTATAAAATATGTACGAGGAAAATACATGAATTTTTCGGATAAAGATGAACAAAATATTCCCTCAAATTAAGCTGAAAAACGAGCAGTGCCAACTTTAAAATTAATTAACTAATAATTTCATATTCATCTAAAGTGTCCCCATTTACAGTTTATCATCATATACTAATTTTTCGGAAAAAGATGAGCAAAATATTCCCTCAAATTAAGCCGAACAACGAGAAGTGCGACCTTTAAAATTAATTAACTAATAATTTTATATTCATCTAAAGGGTCCCCACTTACAGTTTATCACCATATAAAAGTGGAATATATATATATATCTATAAAAAATGTACGAGGAAATAACTCTTATTTTTCGGATAAAGATAAGCAAAATATTCCCTCAAATAAAGCTGAAAAACAACCAGTGCCAACTTTAAAATTAATAACCTAATAATTTTATATTCATCTACAGAGTTCCCACTTACAGTTTATCACCATACAAAAGTGGGATATATATATATATATATATATATATATATATATATATATATATATATATATATATATATATATATATATATAAAATATATACGAGGAGAGAACTCTAATTTTTCGGATAGAGATGAGCAAAATATTGCCTCAAATTAAGCTGCAAAACGAGAAGTGCGAACTTTAAAATTTATATTTTAATAAATTTATATACATCTACGGTGTCCCCACTTAGAGTTTATCACCATATAAAAGCGATATATATATATATATATATATATATATATATATATATATATATGTATAAATAAAATATGTACGAGGAAAAAACTCTAATTCTTCGGATAAAGATGAGCAAAATATTCCCTCAAATAAAGTTGAAAAACAACCAGTGCCAACTTTACAATTAATTAACTAATAATTATATTTCTATTTAAAAGGTCCCCACTTACAGTTTATCACCACATAAAAGTGGGATATGTATATCTCTATAAAATATGTACGACGAAAATACACTAATTTTTCGGATAAAGATGAGCAAAATATTCCCTCAAATTAAGCTGAATAACGAGCAGTGCCAACTTTAAAATTAATAACTTTATAATTTTATATTAATCTACAGTGTCCACACTTACAGTTTATCATCATATAAAAGTGGGATATGTGTATCTCTATAAAATATGTACGAGAAAGGAACACTAATTTTTCGGATAAAGATGAGCAAAATATTCCCTCAAATTAAGCTAAAATCGACCAGTGCCAACTTTAAAATTAGTAATCTAATAATTTTATATTGATCTACAGGGTCTTTACATACAGTTTATCACCACATAAAAGTGGGTATCGCAGTGATTCTAGCAGACATTTGTTCGCAGACAAAACGAAATTTCCCAGGGTTGCCAGTAAATATTTTAAAAGTGTACTATCAAAACCAATCACGGTACTTCTAGTGCAATGTCAATAACGATTCACGTCTATAACTTAATATGCACATAATATGCTAACATGTATAATATCTAATTTAATTTTCATATATATAACGATTAATTTTTCAGAAAATAACACGAAGGATGAGCAAAATATTCCCTCAAATAAAGCTAAAAAACGAGTAGTGCCAACTTTAAAACATAATTTACTAATAATTTTATATTCATCTAAAGCGTCCCCACTTACAGTTTATCACCATATAAAAGTGGGATATTATATCTCTATAAAATATGTACGAGGAAAATACACTAATTTTTCGGATAAAAATGAGCAAAATATTCCTTCAAATAAAGCTGAAAAACGAGTAGTGCCAACTTTAAAATTAATTAACTAATAATTTTATATTCATCTAAAAAGTCCCCACTTACAGTTTATCACCATATAAAAGTGGTATATTATATCTCTATAAAATATGTACGAGGAAAATACACTAATTTTTCGGATAAAGATGAGCAAAATATTCCCTCAAATAAAGCTGAAAAACGAGCAGTGCCATCTTTAAATTATTAACTAATAGTTTTATATTCATCTAAAGGGTCCCCACTTACAGTTTATCACCATATAAAATTGGGATATGTATATCTCTATAATATATGTACGAGGAAAATACATGAATTTTTCGGATAAAGATGAGCAAAATATTCCTTCAAATAAAGCTGAAAAACGAGCAGTGCCAACTTTAAAATTAATGACTAATAATTTTATGTTCATCTAAAGGGTCCTCACTTACAGTTTATCACCATATAAAAGTGGGATACGTATACCTCTATAAAATATGTACGAGGAAAATACACTAATTTTTCGGACAAAGATGAGCAAATTATTCCCTCAAAAAAAGCTGAAAAACGAGCAGTGCCGTCTTTAAAATTAATTAACTTATAATTTTATATTCATCCAAAGGGACCCCACATACAGTTTATCACCATATAAAAGTGAGATATGTATATCTCTATAAAATATGTACGAGGAAAATACACTAATTTTTCGGATAAAAATGATCAAAATATTCCGTCAAATAAAGCTGAAAAACGAGCAGTGCCAACTTCAAAATTAATTAACTAATAATTTTATATTGATTTAAAGGGTCTCCACTTACAGTTTATCACCATATAAAAGTGGGATATTTATATCTGTATAAATTATGTACGAGGAAAATACACTAATTTTTCGGATAAAAATGAGCAAAATATTCCGTCAAATAAAGCTGAAAAAGGAGTAGTGCCAACTTTAAAATTAATTAACTAATAATTTTATATTCATCTAAAGGGTCCCCACTTACAGTTTATCACCGAATAAATGTGGGATATGTATATCTTTATAAAATATATACGAGGAAAATACACAAATTTTTTGGATATAGATGAGCAAAATTCTCCCTCAAATAAAGCTGAAGAACGAGCAGTGCCAACTTTAAAATTAATTAACTAATAATTTCATATTGATTTAAATGGTCCCCACTTACAGTTTATCACCGTATAAAAGTGGGATATGTATATCTCTATAAAAATGTACGAGGAAAATACACTATTTTTTCGGATAAAGATGAGCAAAATATTCCCTCAAATTATGCAGAAAAACGTCCAGTGCCAATTTTAAAAGTAATTAACTAATAATTTTATAATAATCTAAAGGGTCCCCACTTATAGTTTATCACCATAGAAGAATGGGATATGTATATCGCTATAAAATATGTACGAGGAAAATACACTAATTTTTCGGATAAAGATGAGCAAAATATTCCCTCAAATAAAGCTGAAAAACGAGCAGTGCCAACTTTAAAATTAATTAACTAATAATTCTATATTCATCTAAAGGGTCCCCACTTACAGTTTATCACCATATAAGAATGGGATATGTATATCTCTATAAAATATAAACGAGGAAAGTACACAAATTTTTCGGATGAAGATGAGCAAAATATTCCCTCAAATAAAGCTGAAAAACGATCAGTGCCAACTTTAGAATTAATAACTTTATAATTTTATATTAATCTACAGTGTCCACACTTACAGTTTATCTCCATATAAAAGTGGGATATGTGTATCTCTACATAATACGTACTTGGAAAATACACTAATTTTTCGGATAAAGATGATCAAAATATTCCGTCAAATAAAGCTGAAAAACGAGCAGTGCCAATTTTAAAATTAATTAACTAATAATTTTATTTTCATCTAAATGGTCCCCACTTACAATTTATCACCATATAAAAGTGGGATATGTATATCTTTATAAAATATGTACGAGGAAAATACACTAATTTTTCGGATAAAGATGAGCAAAAAATTCCCTCAAATAAAGCTGAAAAACGAGCAGTGCAAACTTTAAAATTAATTAACTAATAATTTCATATTCATCTAAAGGGCCCCCACTTACAGTTTATCACCATATAAAAGTGGGATATTTATAATTCTATAAAATATGCACGCGAAAAATACACTAATTTTTCGGATAAAGATGAACACAATATTCCCTCAAATAAAGCTGAAAAACGAGCAATGCAAGCTTTAAAATTAATTAACTAATAATTTTATATCCATCTAAAGGGTCCCCGCTTACAGTTTATCACCGTATAAAAGTGGGATATGTATATCTCTATAAAAAATGTACGAGGAAAATACATGAATTTTTCGGATAAAGATGAACAAAATATTCCCTCAAATTAAGCTGAAAAACGAGCAGTGCCAACTTTAAAATTAATTAACTAATAATTTCATATTCATCTAAAGTGTCCCCACTTACAGTTTATCATCATATACTAATTTTTCGGAAAAAGATGAGCAAAATATTCCCTCAACCTAAGCCGAACAACGAGAAGTGCAACCTTTAAAATTAATTAACTAATAATT
The DNA here is from genome assembly GCF_964235325.1 of Thermobia domestica. Classification (NCBI taxonomy): domain Eukaryota; kingdom Metazoa; phylum Arthropoda; class Insecta; order Zygentoma; family Lepismatidae; genus Thermobia; species Thermobia domestica. The sequence continues at coordinate 215,836,926 of NC_137459.1, read as the reverse complement.
TTATATTCATCTAAAGGGTCCCCACTTACAGTTTATCACCATATAGAAGTGGGATATATATATATATCTATAAAAATGTACGAGGAAAGAACTCTTATTTTTCGGATAAAGATAACCAAAATATTCCCTCAAATAAAGCTGAAAAACAACCAGTGCCAACTTTAAAATTAATAACCTAATAATTTTATGTTCATCTAAAGGGTCCTCACTTACACTTTATCACCATACAAAAGTGGGATATGTATATCTCTATAAAATATGTACGAGGAAAATACACTAATTTTTCGGATAAAGATGAGCAAAATATTCCCTCAAATTAAGCTGAAAAACGAGCAGCGCCAAGTTTAAAATTAATTAACTAATAATTTCATATTCATCTACAGGGTCTTCACTTATAGTTTATCACCACATAAAAGTTGGAACCGCAGTGATTGTAGCAGACATTTGTCCGCAGACAAAACGAAATTTCCCAGGGTTGCCAGTAAACGTTTTAAATGTGTACTATCAAAACCAATCACGGTACTTCTAGTGCAATGTCAATAACGATTCACGTCTATAACTTAATATTCACATAATACGATAACATGTATAATATCTAATTTAATTTTCATATATATAGCGATTAATTTTTCAGAAAATAACACCAAAAATGACCAAAATATTCCCTCAAATAAAGCTGAAAAACTTGCAGTGCAAACTTTAAAATTAATTAGCTAATAATTTTATATTCATCTAAAGGGTACCCACTTATAGTTTGTCACCATATAAAAGTGGGATATTATATCTCTATAAAATATGTACGAGGAAAATACACTAATTTTTCGGATAAAAATGAGCAAAATATTTCCTCAAATAAAGCTGAAAAACGAGTAGTGCCAACTTTAAAATTAATTAACTAATAATTTTATATTCATCTAAAGGGTCCCAATTACAGTTTATCACCATATAAAAGTGGTATACTATATCTCTATAAAATATGTACGAGGAAAATACACTAATTTTTCGGATAAAGATGAGCAAAATATTCCCTCAAATAAAGCTGAAAAACGAGCAGTGCCATCTTTAAAATTAATTAACTAATAGTTTTATATTCATCTAAAGGGTCCCCACTTACAGTTTATCACCATATAAAATTGGGATATGTATATCTCTATAATATATGTACGAGGAAAGTACATGAATTTTTCGGATAAAGATGAGCAAAATATTCCCTCAAATAAAGCTGAAAAACGAGCAGTGCCAGCTTTAAAATAAATTAACTAATAATTTTATATTCATCTAAAGGGTCCTCACTTACACTTTATCACCATACAAAAGTGGGATATGTATATCTCTATAAAATATGTACGAGGAAAATACACTAATTTTTCGGATAAAGATGAGCAAAATATTCCCTCAAATTAAGCTGAAAAATGACCAGTGCCAACTTTAAAATTAGTAATCTAATAATTTTATATTCATCTACAGGGTCTTCACTTACAGTTTATCACCACATAAAAGAGGGAACCGCAGTGATTCTAGCAGACATTTGTCCGCAGACAAAACGAAATTTCCCAGGGTTGCCAGTAAAAATTTTAAATGTGTACTATCAAGACCAATCACGGTACTTCTAGTGCAATGTCAATAACGATTCACGTCTATAACTTAATATGCACATAATATGCTAACATGTATAATATCTAATTTAATTTTCATATATATAGCGATTAATTTTTCAGAAAACAACACCAAAGATGAGCAAAATATTCCCTCAAATAAAGCTGAAAAACGAGCAGTGCCAACTTTAAAATATAATTAACTAATAATTTTATATTCATCTAAAGGGACCCCACTTACAGTTTATCTCCATATAAAAGTGGGATATGTATATCTCTACAAAATACGTACTTGGAAAATATACTAATTTTTCGGATAAAGATCATCAAAATATTCCCTCAAATAAAGCTGAAAAACGAGTAGTGCCAACTTCAAAATTAATCAACTAATAATTTTATATTCATCTAAAGGGTCCCCACTTACAGTTTATCACCATATAAAAGTGGTATACGTATACCTCTTTAAAATATGTACGAGGAAAAATACACTAATTTTTCGGACAAAGATGAGCAAAATATTCCCTCAAATAAAGCTGAAAAACGAGCAGTGCAAACTCTAAAATTAATGAACTAAGAATTTTATATTCATCTAAAGGGATTCCACGTATAGTTTATCACCATATAAAAATGGGATATGTATATCTCTATAAAATATCTACGAGGAAAATACACTAATTTTTCGGATAAAAATGAGCAAAATATTCCCTCAAAAAAAGCTAAAAAAACGAACAGTGCCAACTTTAAAATTAATTAACTAATAATTTTATATTGATTTAAAGGGTTCCCACTTACAGTTTATCACCATATAAAAGTGGGATATTTATATCTCTATAAAATATGTACGAAAAAAATACACTAATTTTTCGGATAAAAATGAGCAAAATATTCCCTCAAATGAAGTTGAAAATCGAGCAGTGCCAACTTTAAAATTAAAAACTTTATAATTTTATATTAATCTACAGTTTCCACACTTACAGTTTATCATCATATAAAAGTGGGATATGTATATCTCTATAAAACATATACGAGGAAAGAACACTAATTTTTCGGATAAAGATGAGCAAAATGTTCTCTCAAATTAAGCTGAAAAACGACCAGTGCCAACTTTAAAATTAATTAACTAATAATTCTATATTCATCTAAAGGGTCCCCACTTACAGTTTATCACCATATAAGAATGGGATATGTATATCTCTATAAAATATAAACGAGGAAAGTACACAAATTTTTCGGATGAAGATGAGCAAAATATTCCCTCAAATAAAGCTGAAAAACGATCAGTGCCAACTTTAGAAATAATAACTTTATAATTTTATATTAATCTACAGTGTCCACACTTACAGTTTATCTCCATATAAAAGTGGGATATGTATATCTCTTCAAAATACGTACTTGGAAAGTACACTAATTTTTCGGATAAAGATGATCAAAATATTCCGTCAAACAAAGCTGAAAAACGAGCAGTGCCAACTTTAAAATTAATTAACTAATAATTTTATTTTCTTCTAAAGGGTCCCCACTTACAATTTATCACCATATAAAAGTGGGATATGTATATCTTTATAAAATATGTACGAGGAAAATACACTAATTTTTCGGATAAAGATGAGCAAAATCCTCCCTCAAATAAAGCTGAAAAACGAGCAGTGCCAACTTTAAAATTAATTAACTAATAATTTCATATTCATCTAAAGGGTCTCCACTTACAGTTTATCACCATATAAAAGTGGGATATGTATATCTCTATAAAATATGTACGAGGAAAATACACTAATTTTTCGGATAAAGATGAACAAAATATTCCCTCAAATAAAGCTGAAAAACGAGCAATGCAAACTTTAAAATTAATAAACTAATAATTTTTTATTCATCTAAAGGGTCCCCACTTACAGTTTATCACCATATAAAAGTGGGATATGTATAATTCTATAAAATATGTACGCGGAAAATACACTAATTTTTCGGATAAAGATGAACAAAATATTCCCTCAAATAAAGCTGAAAAACGAGCAATGCAAACTTTAAAATTAATTAACTAATAATTTTATATCCATCTAAAGGGTCCCCGCTTACAGTTTATCACCGTATAAAAGTGGGATATGTATATCTCTATAAAAAATGTACGAGGAAAATACATGAATTTTTCGGATAAAGATGAACAAAATATTCCCTCAAATTAAGCTGAATAACGAGCAGTGCCAACTTTAAAATTAATTAACTAATAATTTCATATTCATCTAAAGTGTCCCCACTTACAGTTTATCATCATATACTAATTTTTGGGAAAAAGATGAGCAAAATATTCCCTCAAATTAAGCCGAACAACGAGAAGTGCGACCTTTAAAATTAATTAACTAATAATTTTATATTCATCTAAAGGGTCCCCACATACAGTTTATCACCATATAGAAGTGGGATATATATATATATATCTATAAAAATGTACGAGGAAAGAACTCTTATTTTTCGGATAAAGATAAGCAAAATATTCCCTCAAATAAAGATGAAAAACAACCAGTGCCAACTTTAAAATTAATAACCTAATAATTTTATGTTCATCTAAAGGGTCCTCACTTACACTTTATCACCATACAAAAGTGGGATATGTATATCTCTATAAAATATGTACGAGGAAAATACACTAATTTTTCGGATAAAGATGAGCAAAATATTCCCTCAAATTAAGCTGAAAAACGAGCAGCGCCAAGTTTAAAATTAATTAACTAATAATTTCATATTCATCTACAGGGTCTTCACTTATAGTTTATCACCACATAAAAGTTGGAACCGCAGTGATTGTAGCAGACATTTGTCCGCAGACAAAACGAAATTTCCCAGGGTTGCCAGTAAACATTTTAAATGTGTACTATCAAAACCAATCACGGTACTTCTAGTGCAATGTCAACAACGATTCACGTCTATAACTTAATATTCACATAATACGATAACATGTATAATATCTAATTTAATTTTCATATATACAGCGATTAATTTTTCAGAAAATAACACCAAAAATGAGCAAAATATTCCCTCAAATAAAGCTGAAAAACTAGCAGTGCAAACTTTAAAATTAATTAGCTAATAATTTCATATTCATCTAAAGGGTACCCACTTATAGTTTGTCACCATATAAAAATGGGATATGTATATCTCTATAAAATACGTACGAGGAAAATACACTAATTTTTCGGACAAAGATGAGCAAAATATTCCCTCAAATAAAGCTGAAAAACGAGCAGTGCAAACTTTAAAATTAATTAACTAATTGTTTTATATTTATCTGAGGGGTCCCCACTTACAGTTTATCACCATATAAAAGTGGGATATGTATATCTCTATATAAAATATGTACGAGGAAAATACACTAATTTTTCGGATAAAAATGAGCAAAATATTCCCTCAAATAAAGCTGAAAAACGAGCAGTGTTAACTTTAAAATTAATTAACTAATAATTTTATATTCATCTAAAGGGTCCGACTTATAGTTTATCACCATATAAAAGTGGGATATGTATATCTCAATAATATATGTACGAGGAAAATACACTAATTTCTCGGATAAAAATGAGCAAAATTCTCCCTCAAATAAAGCTGAAGAACGAGCAGTGCCAACTTTTAAATTAATTAACTAATAATTTTTTATTCATCTAAAGAGTCCCCACTTACACTTTTTAACACCATATAAAAGTGGGATATGTATATCTCTGTAAAAATGTACCAGGAAAGTACTCTATTCATTCGGATAAAGATTCAATATTTCCTGAAATTATGCAGAAAAAGTCCAGTGCCAACTTTGAAATTAATTAACTAATAATTTTATATCTATCTAAAGGGTCCCCGCTTACAGTTTTTCACCGTATAAAAGTGTGATATGTATATCTCTATAAAATACGTACGAGGAAAAAACACTAATATTTCGGATAAAGATGAACAAAATATTCCCTCAAATTAAGCTGAAAAACGAGCATCGGCAAGTTTAAAATTAATTAACTAATAATTTCATATTGATCTAAAGGGTCTCCACTTACAGTTTATCACCATATAAAAGTGGGATATGTATATCTCTATAAAATATGTACGAGGAAAATACACTAATTTTTCGGATAAAGATGAACAAAATATTCCCTCAAATAAAGCTGAAAAACGAGCAGTGCCAACTTTAAAATTAATAATCTAATAAATTTATATTCATCTACAGGGTCTTCACTTACAGTTTATCACCACATAAAAGTGGGAACCGCAGTGATTCTAGCAGACATTTTTCCGCAGACAAAACGAAATTTCCCAGGGTTGCCAGTAAACATTTTAAATGTGTACTATCAAAACCAAACACGGTACTTCTAGTGCAATGTCAATAACGATTCACGTCTATAACTTAATATTCACATGATATGATAACATGTATAATATCTAATTTAATTTTCATATATATAGCGATTAATTTTTCAGAAAATAACACCAAAAATGAGCAAAATATTCCCACAAATAAAGCTGAAAAACTAGCAGTGCCAACTTTAAAATATAATTAACTAATAATTTTATATTCATCTAAAGGGTCCCCACTTACAGTTTATCCCCATATAAAAGTGGGATATGTATATCTCAATAATATATGTACGAGGAAAATACACTAATTTTTCGGATAAAGATGAGTAAATTATTCCGTCAAATAAAGCTGAAAAACGATTAGTGCCATCTTTAAAATTAATTAACTAATAATTTTTTATTCATCTAAAGGGTCCCCACTTATAGTTTATCACCATATAAAAGTGGGTTATGTATATCTCAATAATATATGTACGAGGAAAATACACTAATTTTTCGGATAAAGATGAGCAAAATTCTCCCTCAAATAAAGCTGAAAAACGAGCAGTGCCAACTTTAAAATTAATTAACTAATAATTTTATTTTCTTCTAAAGGGTCCCCACTTACAATTTATCACCATATAAAAGTGGGATATGTATATCTTTATAAAATATGTACGAGGAAAATACACTAATTTTTCGGATAAAGATGAGCAAAATCCTCCCTCAAATAAAGCTGAAAAACGAGCAGTGCCAACTTTAAAATTAATTAACTAATAATTTCATATTCATCTAAAGGGTCTCCACTTACAGTTTATCACCATATAAAAGTGGGATATGTATATCTCTATAAAATATGTACGAGGAAAATACACTAATTTTTCGGATAAAGATGAACAAAATATTCCCTCAAATAAAGCCGAACAACGAGAAGTGCGACCTTTAAAATTAATTAACTAATAATTTTATATTCATCTAAAGGGTCCCCACATACAGTTTATCACCATATAAGAATGGGATATGTATATCTCAATAATATATGTACGAGGAAAATACACTAATTTTTCGGATAAAGATGAGCAAAATTCTCCCTCAAATAAAGCTGAAGAACGAGCAGTGCCAACTTTAAAATTAATTAACTAATAATTTTTTATTCATCTAAAGAGTCCCCACTTACAGTTTATCGTTATATAAAAGTGGGATATGTATATCTCTGTAAAAATGTACGAGGAAAATACTCTATTCTTTCGGATAAAGATGAGCAAAATATTTCCTAAAATTATGCAGAAAAACGTCCAGTGCCAACTTTGAAATTAATTAACTAATAATTTTATATCCATCGAAAGGGTCCCCGCTTACAGTTTATCACCGTATAAAAGTATGATATGTATATCTCCATAAAATATGTACGAGGAAAAAACATGAATTTTTCGGATAAAGATGAACAAAATATTCCCTCAAATTAAGCTGATAAACGAGCAGTCCCAACTTTAAAATTAATTAACTAATAATTTTATATCCATCTAAAGGGTCCCCGCTTACAGTTTATCACCGTATAAAAGTGGGACATGTATATCTCTATAAAATATGTACGAGGAAAATACATGAATTTTTCGGATAAAGATGAACAAAGTATTCCCTCAAATTAAGCTGAAAAACGAGCAGTGCCAACTTTAAAATTAATTAACTAATAATTTCATATTCATCTAAAGTGTCCCCATTTACAGTTTATCATCATATACTAATTTTTCGGAAAAAGATGAGCAAAATATTCCCTCAAATTAAGCCGAACAACGAGAAGTGCGACCTTTAAAATTAATTAACTAATAATTTTATATTCATCTAAAGGGTCCCCACTTACAGTTTATCACCATATAAAAGTGGAATATATATATATATCTATAAAAAATGTACGAGGAAATAACTCTTATTTTTCGGATAAAGATAAGCAAAATATTCCCTCAAATAAAGCTGAAAAACAACCAGTGCCAACTTTAAAATTAATAACCTAATAATTTTATATTCATCTACAGAGTTCCCACTTACAGTTTATCACCATACAAAAGTGGGATATATATATATATATATATATATATATATATAAAATATATACGAGGAGAGAACTCTAATTTTTCGGATAGAGATGAGCAAAATATTGCCTCAAATTAAGCTGCAAAACGAGAAGTGCGAACTTTAAAATTTATATTTTAATAAATTTATATACATCTACGGTGTCCCCACTTAGAGTTTATCACCATATAAAAGCGATATATATATATATATATATATATATATATATATATATATATATATATATATATATATATATATATGTATAAATAAAATATGTACGAGGAAAAAACTCTAATTCTTCGGATAAAGATGAGCAAAATATTCCCTCAAATAAAGTTGAAAAACAACCAGTGCCAACTTTACGATTAATTAACTAATAATTATATTTCTATTTAAAAGGTCCCCACTTACAGTTTATCACCACATAAAAGTGGGATATGTATATCTCTATAAAATATGTACGACGAAAATACACTAATTTTTCGGATAAAGATGAGCAAAATATTCCCTCAAATTAAGCTGAATAACGAGCAGTGCCAACTTTAAAATTAATAACTTTATAATTTTATATTAATCTACAGTGTCCACACTTACAGTTTATCATCATATAAAAGTGGGATATGTGTATCTCTATAAAATATGTACGAGAAAGGAACACTAATTTTTCGGATAAAGATGAGCAAAATATTCCCTCAAATTAAGCTAAAATCGACCAGTGCCAACTTTAAAATTAGTAATCTAATAATTTTATATTGATCTACAGGGTCTTTACATACAGTTTATCACCACATAAAAGTGGGTATCGCAGTGATTCTAGCAGACATTTGTTCGCAGACAAAACGAAATTTCCCAGGGTTGCCAGTAAATATTTTAAAAGTGTACTATCAAAACCAATCACGGTACTTCTAGTGCAATGTCAATAACGATTCACGTCTATAACTTAATATGCACATAATATGCTAACATGTATAATATCTAATTTAATTTTCATATATATAACGATTAATTTTTCAGAAAATAACACGAAGGATGAGCAAAATATTCCCTCAAATAAAGCTAAAAAACGAGTAGTGCCAACTTTAAAACATAATTTACTAATAATTTTATATTCATCTAAAGGGTCCCCACTTACAGTTTATCACCATATAAAAGTGGGATATTATATCTCTATAAAATATGTACGAGGAAAATACACTAATTTTTCGGATAAAAATGAGCAAAATATTCCTTCAAATAAAGCTGAAAAACGAGTAGTGCCAACTTTAAAATTAATTAACTAATAATTTTATATTCATCTAAAAAGTCCCCACTTACAGTTTATCACCATATAAAAGTGGTATATTATATCTCTATAAAATATGTACGAGGAAAATACACTAATTTTTCGGATAAAGATGAGCAAAATATTCCCTCAAATAAAGCTGAAAAACGAGCAGTGCCATCTTTAAATTATTAACTAATAGTTTTATATTCATCTAAAGGGTCCCCACTTACAGTTTATCACCATATAAAATTGGGATATGTATATCTCTATAATATATGTACGAGGAAAATACATGAATTTTTCGGATAAAGATGAGCAAAATATTCCTTCAAATAAAGCTGAAAAACGAGCAGTGCCAACTTTAAAATTAATGACTAATAATTTTATGTTCATCTAAAGGGTCCTCACTTACAGTTTATCACCATATAAAAGTGGGATACGTATACCTCTATAAAATATGTACGAGGAAAATACACTAATTTTTCGGACAAAGATGAGCAAATTATTCCCTCAAAAAAAGCTGAAAAACGAGCAGTGCCGTCTTTAAAATTAATTAACTTATAATTTTATATTCATCCAAAGGGTCCCCACATACAGTTTATCACCATATAAAAGTGAGATATGTATATCTCTATAAAATATGTACGAGGAAAATACACTAATTTTTCGGATAAAAATGATCAAAATATTCCGTCAAATAAAGCTGAAAAACGAGCAGTGCCAACTTCAAAATTAATTAACTAATAATTTTATATTGATTTAAAGGGTCTCCACTTACAGTTTATCACCATATAAAAGTGGGATATTTATATCTGTATAAATTATGTACGAGGAAAATACACTAATTTTTCGGATAAAAATGAGCAAAATATTCCGTCAAATAAAGCTGAAAAAGGAGTAGTGCCAACTTTAAAATTAATTAACTAATAATTTTATATTCATCTAAAGGGTCCCCACTTACAGTTTATCACCGAATAAATGTGGGATATGTATATCTTTATAAAATATATACGAGGAAAATACACAAATTTTTTGGATATAGATGAGCAAAATTCTCCCTCAAATAAAGCTGAAGAACGAGCAGTGCCAACTTTAAAATTAATTAACTAATAATTTCATATTGATTTAAATGGTCCCCACTTACAGTTTATCACCGTATAAAAGTGGGATATATATATCTCTATAAAAATGTACGAGGAAAATACACTATTTTTTCGGATAAAGATGAGCAAAATATTCCCTCAAATTATGCAGAAAAACGTCCAGTGCCAATTTTAAAAGTAATTAACTAATAATTTTATAATAATCTAAAGGGTCCCCACTTATAGTTTATCACCATAGAAGAATGGGATATGTATATCGCTATAAAATATGTACGAGGAAAATACACTAATTTTTCGGATAAAGATGAGCAAAATATTCCCTCAAATAAAGCTGAAAAACGAGCAGTGCCAACTTTAAAATAAATTAACTAATAATTTTATATTCATCTAAATGGTCCTCACTTACACTTTATCACCATACAAAAGTGGGATATGTATATCTCTATAAAATATGTACGAGGAAAATACACTAATTTTTCGGATAAAGATGAGCAAAATATTCCCTCAAATTAAGCTGAAAAATGACCAGTGCCAACTTTAAAATTAGTAATCTAATAATTTTATATTCATCTACAGGGTCTTCACTTACAGTTTATCACCACATAAAAGTGGGAACCGCAGTGATTGTAGCAGACATTTGTCCGCAGACAAAACGAAATTTCCCAGGGTTGCCAGTAAAAATTTTAAATGTGTACTATCAAGACCAAGCACGGTACTTCTAGTGCAATGTCAATAACGATTCACGTCTATAACTTAATATGCACATAATATGCTAACATGTATAATAACTAATTTAATTTTCATATGTATAGCGATTAATTTTTCAGAAAACAACACCAAAGATGAGCAAAATATTCCCTCAAATAAAGCTGAAAAACGAGCAGTGCCAACTTTAAAATATAATTAACTAATAATTTTATATTCATCTAAAGGGACCCCACTCTCAGTTTATCTCCATATAAAAGTGGGATATGTATATCTCTACAAAATACGTACTTGGAAAATACACTAATTTTTCGGATAAAGATGATCAAAATATTCCGTCAAATAAAGCTGAAAAACGAGCAGTGCCAACTTTAAAATTAATTAACTAATAATTTTATATTCATCTAAAGGGTCCCCACTTACAGTTTATCACCATATAAAAGTGAGATATGTATATCTCTATAAAATATGTACGAGGAAAATACACTAATTTTTCGGATAAAAATGAGAAAAATATTCCCTGAAATGAAGCTGAAAATCGAGCAGTGCCAACTTTAAAATTAAAAACTTTATAATTTTATATTAATCTACAGTGTCCACACTTACAGTTTATCATCATATAAAAGTGGGATATGTGTATCTCTATAAAACATATACGAGGAAAGAACATTAATTTTTCGGATAAAGATGAGCAAAATGTTCCCTCAAATTAAGCTGAAAAACGACCAGTGCCAACTTTAAAATTAATTAACTAATAATTCTATATTCATCTAAAGGGTCCCCACTTACAGTTTATCACCATATAAGAATGGGATATGTATATCTCTATAAAATATAAACGAGGAAAGTACACAAATTTTTCGGATGAAGATGAGCAAAATATTCCCTCAAATAAAGCTGAAAAACGATCAGTGCCAACTTTAGAATTAATAACTTTATAATTTTATATTAATCTACAGTGTCCACACTTACAGTTTATCTCCATATAAAAGTGGGATATGTATATCTCTACATAATACGTACTTGGAAAATACACTAATTTTTCGGATAAAGATGATCAAAATATTCCGTCAAATAAAGCTGAAAAACGAGCAGTGCCAACTTTAAAATTAATTAACTAATAATTTTATTTTCATCTAAAGGGTCCCCACTTACAATTTATCACCATATAAAAGTGGGATATGTATATCTTTATAAAATATGTACGAGGAAAATACACTAATTTTTCGGATAAAGATGAGCAAAAAATTCCCTCAAATAAAGCTGAAAAACGAGCAGTGCAAACTTTAAAATTAATTAACTAATAATTTCATATTCATCTAAAGGGCCCCCACTTACAGTTTATCACCATATAAAAGTGGGATATTTATAATTCTATAAAATATGCACGCGAAAAATACACTAATTTTTCGGATAAAGATGAACACAATATTCCCTCAAATAAAGCTGAAAAACGAGCAATGCAAGCTTTAAAATTAATTAACTAATAATTTTATATCCATCTAAAGGGTCCCCGCTTACAGTTTATCACCGTATAAAAGTGGGATATGTATATCTCTATAAAAAATGTACGAGGAAAATACATGAATTTTTCGGATAAAGATGAACAAAATATTCCCTCAAATTAAGCTGAAAAACGAGCAGTGCCAACTTTAAAATTAATTAACTAATAATTTCATATTCATCTAAAGTGTCCCCACTTACAGTTTATCATCATATACTAATTTTTCGGAAAAAGATGAGCAAAATATTCCCTCAACCTAAGCCGAACAACGAGAAGTGCAACCTTTAAAATTAATTAACTAATAATTTTATATTCATCTAAAGGGTCCCCACTTACAGTTTATCACCATATAGAAGTGGGATATATATATATATCTATAAAAATGTACGAGGAAAGAACTCTTATTTTTCGGATAAAGATAACCAAAATATTCCCTCAAATAAAGCTGAAAAACAACCAGTGCCAACTTTAAAATTAATAACCTAATAATTTTATGTTCATCTAAAGGGTCCTCACTTACACTTTATCACCATACAAAAGTGGGATATGTATATCTCTATAAAATATGTACGAGGAAAATACACTAATTTTTCGGATAAAGATGAGCAAAATATTCCCTCAAATTAAGCTGAAAAACGAGCAGCGCCAAGTTTAAAATTAATTAACTAATAATTTCATATTCATCTACAGGGTCTTCACTTATAGTTTATCACCACATAAAAGTTGGAACCGCAGTGATTGTAGCAGACATTTGTCCGCAGACAAAACGAAATTTCCCAGGGTTGCCAGTAAACGTTTTAAATGTGTACTATCAAAACCAATCACGGTACTTCTAGTGCAATGTCAATAACGATTCACGTCTATAACTTAATATTCACATAATACGATAACATGTATAATATCTAATTTAATTTTCATATATATAGCGATTAATTTTTCAGAAAATAACACCAAAAATGACCAAAATATTCCCTCAAATAAAGCTGAAAAACTTGCAGTGCAAACTTTAAAATTAATTAGCTAATAATTTTATATTCATCTAAAGGGTACCCACTTATAGTTTGTCACCATATAAAAGTGGGATATTATATCTCTATAAAATATGTACGAGGAAAATACACTAATTTTTCGGATAAAAATGAGCAAAATATTTCCTCAAATAAAGCTGTAAAACGAGTAGTGCCAACTTTAAAATTAATTAACTAATAATTTTATATTCATCTAAAGGGTCCCAATTACAGTTTATCACCATATAAAAGTGGTATACTATATCTCTATAAAATATGTACGAGGAAAATACACTAATTTTTCGGATAAAGATGAGCAAAATATTCCCTCAAATAAAGCTGAAAAACGAGCAGTGCCATCTTTAAAATTAATTAACTAATAGTTTTATATTCATCTAAAGGGTCCCCACTTACAGTTTATCACCATATAAAATTGGGATATGTATATCTCTATAATATATGTACGAGGAAAGTACATGAATTTTTCGGATAAAGATGAGCAAAATATTCCCTCAAATAAAGCTGAAAAACGAGCAGTGCCAACTTTAAAATTAATAACTAATAATTTTATGTTCATCTAAAGGGTCCTCACTTACAGTTTATCACCATATAAAAGTGGGATACGTATACCTCTATAAAATATGTACGAGGAAAATACACTAATTTTTCGGACAAAGATGAGCAAAATATTCCCTCAAAAAAAGCTGAAAAACGAGCAGTGCCATCTTTAAAATTAATTAACTAATAATTTTATATTCATCCAAAGGGTCCCCACGTACAGTTTATCAGCATATAAAAGTGAGATATGTATATCTCTATAAAATATGTACGAGGAAAATACACTAATTTTTCGGATAAAAATGATCAAAATATTCCCTCAAATAAAACTGAAAAACGAGCAGTGCCAACTTCAAAAATAATTAACTAATAATTTTATATTGATTTAAAGGGCCCCACTTACAGTTTATCACCATATAAAAGTGGGATATTTATATCTCTATAAAATATGTACGAGGAAAATACACTAATTTTTCGGATAAAAATGAGCAAAATATTCCGTCAAATAAAGCTGAAAAACGAGCAGTGCCAACTTTAAAATTAATTAACTAATAATGTTATATTCATCTAAAGGGTTCCCACTTACAGTTTATCACCGAATAAATGTGGGATATGTATATCTCTATAAAATATATACGAGGAAAATACACTAATTTTTCGGATAAAAATGATCAAAATATTCCCTCAAATAAAACTGAAAAACGAGCAGTGCCAACTTTAAAATTAATTAACTAATTATTTTTTATTCATCTAAAGCGTTCCCACTTACAGTTTATCACCATATAAAAGTGGGATATGTATATCTCTATAAAAATGTACGAGGAAAATACACTATTTTTTCGGATAAAGATGAGCAAAATATTCCCTCAAATTATGCAGAAAAACGTCCAGTGCCAATTTTAAAAGAAATTAACTAATAATTTTATAATAATCTAAAGGGTCCCCACTTATAGTTTATCACCATAGAAGAATGGGATATGTATATCGCTATAAAATATGTACGAGGAAAATACACTAATTTTTCGGATAAAGATGAGCAAAATATTCCCTCAAATTAAGCTGAAAAACGAGCAGTGCCAGCTTTAAAATAAATTAACTAATAATTTTATATTCATCTAAAGGGTCCTCACTTACACTTTATCACCATACAAAAGTGGGATATGTATATCTCTATAAAATATGTACGAGGAAAATACACTAATTTTTCGGATAAAGATGAGCAAAATATTCCCTCAAATTAAGCTGAAAAATGACCAGTGCCAACTTTAAAATTAGTAATCTAATAATTTTATATTCATCTACAGGGTCTTCACTTACAGTTTATCACCACATAAAAGAGGGAACCGCAGTGATTCTAGCAGACATTTGTCCGCAGACAAAACGAAATTTCCCAGGGTTGCCAGTAAAAATTTTAAATGTGTACTATCAAGACCAATCACGGTACTTCTAGTGCAATGTCAATAACGATTCACGTCTATAACTTAATATGCACATAATATGCTAACATGTATAATATCTAATTTAATTTTCATATATATAGCGATTAATTTTTCAGAAAACAACACCAAAGATGAGCAAAATATTCCCTCAAATAAAGCTGAAAAACGAGCAGTGCCAACTTTAAAATATAATTAACTAATAATTTTATATTCATCTAAAGGGACCCCACTTACAGTTTATCTCCATATAAAAGTGGGATATGTATATCTCTACAAAATACGTACTTGGAAAATATACTAATTTTTCGGATAAAGATCATCAAAATATTCCCTCAAATAAAGCTAAAAAACGAGTAGTGCCAACTTCAAAATTAATCAACTAATAATTTTATATTCATCTAAAGGGTCCCCACTTACAGTTTATCACCATATAAAAGTGGTATACGTATACCTCTTTAAAATATGTACGAGGAAAAATACACTAATTTTTCGGACAAAGATGAGCAAAATATTCCCTCAAATAAAGCTGAAAAACGAGCAGTGCAAACTCTAAAATTAATGAACTAAGAATTTTATATTCATCTAAAGGGATTCCACGTATAGTTTATCACCATATAAAAATGGGATATGTATATCTCTATAAAATATCTACGAGGAAAATACACTAATTTTTCGGATAAAAATGAGCAAAATATTCCCTCAAAAAAAGCTAAAAAAACGAACAGTGCCAACTTTAAAATTAATTAACTAATAATTTTATATTGATTTAAAGGGTTCCCACTTACAGTTTATCACCATATAAAAGTGGGATATTTATATCTCTATAAAATATGTACGAAAAAAATACACTAATTTTTCGGATAAAAATGAGCAAAATATTCCCTCAAATGAAGTTGAAAATCGAGCAGTGCCAACTTTAAAATTAAAAACTTTATAATTTTATATTAATCTACAGTTTCCACACTTACAGTTTATCATCATATAAAAGTGGGATATGTATATCTCTATAAAACATATACGAGGAAAGAACACTAATTTTTCGGATAAAGATGAGCAAAATGTTCTCTCAAATTAAGCTGAAAAACGACCAGTGCCAACTTTAAAATTAATTAACTAATAATTCTATATTCATCTAAAGGGTCCCCACTTACAGTTTATCACCATATAAGAATGGGATATGTATATCTCTATAAAATATAAACGAGGAAAGTACACAAATTTTTCGGATGAAGATGAGCAAAATATTCCCTCAAATAAAGCTGAAAAACGATCAGTGCCAACTTTAGAAATAATAACTTTATAATTTTATATTAATCTACAGTGTCCACACTTACAGTTTATCTCCATATAAAAGTGGGATATGTATATCTCTTCAAAATACGTACTTGGAAAGTACACTAATTTTTCGGATAAAGATGATCAAAATATTCCGTCAAACAAAGCTGAAAAACGAGCAGTGCCAACTTTAAAATTAATTAACTAATAATTTTATTTTCTTCTAAAGGGTCCCCACTTACAATTTATCACCATATAAAAGTGGGATATGTATATCTTTATAAAATATGTACGAGGAAAATACACTAATTTTTCGGATAAAGATGAGCAAAATCCTCCCTCAAATAAAGCTGAAAAACGAGCAGTGCCAACTTTAAAATTAATTAACTAATAATTTCATATTCATCTAAAGGGTCTCCACTTACAGTTTATCACCATATAAAAGTGGGATATGTATATCTCTATAAAATATGTACGAGGAAAATACACTAATTTTTCGGATAAAGATGAACAAAATATTCCCTCAAATAAAGCTGAAAAACGAGCAATGCAAACTTTAAAATTAATAAACTAATAATTTTTTATTCATCTAAAGGGTCCCCACTTACAGTTTATCACCATATAAAAGTGGGATATGTATAATTCTATAAAATATGTACGCGGAAAATACACTAATTTTTCGGATAAAGATGAACAAAATATTCCCTCAAATAAAGCTGAAAAACGAGCAATGCAAACTTTAAAATTAATTAACTAATAATTTTATATCCATCTAAAGGGTCCCCGCTTACAGTTTATCACCGTATAAAAGTGGGATATGTATATCTCTATAAAAAATGTACGAGGAAAATACATGAATTTTTCGGATAAAGATGAACAAAATATTCCCTCAAATTAAGCTGAATAACGAGCAGTGCCAACTTTAAAATTAATTAACTAATAATTTCATATTCATCTAAAGTGTCCCCACTTACAGTTTATCATCATATACTAATTTTTGGGAAAAAGATGAGCAAAATATTCCCTCAAATTAAGCCGAACAACGAGAAGTGCGACCTTTAAAATTAATTAACTAATAATTTTATATTCATCTAAAGGGTCCCCACATACAGTTTATCACCATATAGAAGTGGGATATATATATATATATATCTATAAAAATGTACGAGGAAAGAACTCTTATTTTTCGGATAAAGATAAGCAAAATATTCCTTTAAATAAAGATGAAAAACAACCAGTGCCAACTTTAAAATTAATAACCTAATAATTTTATGTTCATCTAAAGGGTCCTCACTTACACTTTATCACCATACAAAAGTGGGATATGTATATCTCTATAAAATATGTACGAGGAAAATACACTAATTTTTCGGATAAAGATGAGCAAAATATTCCCTCAAATTAAGCTGAAAAACGAGCAGCGCCAAGTTTAAAATTAATTAACTAATAATTTCATATTCATCTACAGGGTCTTCACTTATAGTTTATCACCACATAAAAGTTGGAACCGCAGTGATTGTAGCAGACATTTGTCCGCAGACAAAACGAAATTTCCCAGGGTTGCCAGTAAACATTTTAAATGTGTACTATCAAAACCAATCACGGTACTTCTAGTGCAATGTCAACAACGATTCACGTCTATAACTTAATATTCACATAATACGATAACATGTATAATATCTAATTTAATTTTCATATATACAGCGATTAATTTTTCAGAAAATAACACCAAAAATGAGCAAAATATTCCCTCAAATAAAGCTGAAAAACTAGCAGTGCAAACTTTAAAATTAATTAGCTAATAATTTCATATTCATCTAAAGGGTACCCACTTATAGTTTGTCACCATATAAAAATGGGATATGTATATCTCTATAAAATACGTACGAGGAAAATACACTAATTTTTCGGACAAAGATGAGCAAAATATTCCCTCAAATAAAGCTGAAAAACGAGCAGTGCAAACTTTAAAATTAATTAACTAATTGTTTTATATTTATCTGAGGGGTCCCCACTTACAGTTTATCACCATATAAAAGTGGGATATGTATATCTCTATATAAAATATGTACGAGGAAAATACACTAATTTTTCGGATAAAAATGAGCAAAATATTCCCTCAAATAAAGCTGAAAAACGAGCAGTGTTAACTTTAAAATTAATTAACTAATAATTTTATATTCATCTAAAGGGTCCGACTTATAGTTTATCACCATATAAAAGTGGGATATGTATATCTCAATAATATATGTACGAGGAAAATACACTAATTTCTCGGATAAAAATGAGCAAAATTCTCCCTCAAATAAAGCTGAAGAACGAGCAGTGCCAACTTTTAAATTAATTAACTAATAATTTTTTATTCATCTAAAGAGTCCCCACTTACACTTTTTAACACCATATAAAAGTGGGATATGTATATCTCTGTAAAAATGTACCAGGAAAGTACTCTATTCATTCGGATAAAGATGAGCAAAATATTTCCTGAAATTATGCAGAAAAAGTCCAGTGCCAACTTTGAAATTAATTAACTAATAATTTTATATCCATCTAAAGGGTCCCCGCTTACAGTTTATCACCGTATAAAAGTGTGATATGTATATCTCTATAAAATACGTACGAGGAAAAAACACTAATATTTCGGATAAAGATGAACAAAATATTCCCTCAAATTAAGCTGAAAAACGAGCATCGGCAAGTTTAAAATTAATTAACTAATAATTTCATATTGATCTAAAGGGTCTCCACTTACAGTTTATCACCATATAAAAGTGGGATATGTATATCTCTATAAAATATGTACGAGGAAAATACACTAATTTTTCGGATAAAGATGAACAAAATATTCCCTCAAATAAAGCTGAAAAACGAGCAGTGCCAACTTTAAAATTAATAATCTAATAAATTTATATTCATCTACAGGGTCTTCACTTACAGTTTATCACCACATAAAAGTGGGAACCGCAGTGATTCTAGCAGACATTTTTCCGCAGACAAAACGAAATTTCCCAGGGTTGCCAGTAAACATTTTAAATGTGTACTATCAAAACCAAACACGGTACTTCTAGTGCAATGTCAATAACGATTCACGTCTATAACTTAATATTCACATGATATGATAACATGTATAATATCTAATTTAATTTTCATATATATAGCGATTAATTTTTCAGAAAATAACACCAAAAATGAGCAAAATATTCCCACAAATAAAGCTGAAAAACTAGCAGTGCCAACTTTAAAATATAATTAACTAATAATTTTATATTCATCTAAAGGGTCCCCACTTACAGTTTATCCCCATATAAAAGTGGGATATGTATATCTCAATAATATATGTACGAGGAAAATACACTAATTTTTCGGATAAAGATGAGTAAATTATTCCGTCAAATAAAGCTGAAAAACGATTAGTGCCATCTTTAAAATTAATTAACTAATAATTTTTTATTCATCTAAAGGGTCCCCACTTATAGTTTATCACCATATAAAAGTGGGTTATGTATATCTCAATAATATATGTACGAGGAAAATACACTAATTTTTCGGATAAAGATGAGCAAAATTCTCCCTCAAATAAAGCTGAAAAACGAGCAGTGCCAACTTTAAAATTAATTAACTAATAATTTTATTTTCTTCTAAAGGGTCCCCACTTACAATTTATCACCATATAAAAGTGGGATATGTATATCTTTATAAAATATGTACGAGGAAAATACACTAATTTTTCGGATAAAGATGAGCAAAATCCTCCCTCAAATAAAGCTGAAAAACGAGCAGTGCCAACTTTAAAATTAATTAACTAATAATTTCATATTCATCTAAAGGGTCTCCACTTACAGTTTATCACCATATAAAAGTGGGATATGTATATCTCTATAAAATATGTACGAGGAAAATACACTAATTTTTCGGATAAAGATGAACAAAATATTCCCTCAAATAAAGCTGAAAAACGAGCAATGCAAACTTTAAAATTAATAAACTAATAATTTTTTATTCATCTAAAGGGTCCCCACTTACAGTTTATCACCATATAAAAGTGGAATATGTATATCTCTATAAAAAATGTACGAGGAAAATACATGAATTTTTCGGATAAAGATGAACAAAATATTCC
This sequence comes from Thermobia domestica, assembly GCF_964235325.1. NCBI lineage: Eukaryota > Metazoa > Arthropoda > Insecta > Zygentoma > Lepismatidae > Thermobia > Thermobia domestica. Next base: position 215,815,978 of record NC_137459.1, on the reverse strand, counting down.
CTCAAATTAAGCTGAATAACGAGCAGTGCCAACTTTAAAATTAATTAACTAATAATTTCATATTCATCTAAAGTGTCCCCACTTACAGTTTATCATCATATACTAATTTTTGGGAAAAAGGTGAGCAAAATATTCCCTCAAATTAAGCCGAACAACGAGAAGTGCGACCTTTAAAATTAATTAACTAATAATTTTATATTCATCTAAAGGGTCCCCACATACAGTTTATCACCATATGGAAGTGGGATATATATATATATATATCTATAAAAATGTACGAGGAAAGAACTCTTATTTTTCGGATAAAGATAAGCAAAATATTCCCTCAAATAAAGATGAAAAACAACCAGTGCCAACTTTAAAATTAATAACCTAATAATTTTATGTTCATCTAAAGGGTCCTCACTTACACTTTATCACCATACAAAAGTGGGATATGTATATCTCTATAAAATATGTACGAGGAAAATACACTAATTTTTCGGATAAAGATGAGCAAAATATTCCCTCAAATTAAGCTGAAAAACGAGCAGCGCCAAGTTTAAAATTAATTAACTAATAATTTCATATTCATCTACAGGGTCTTCACTTATAGTTTATCACCACATAAAAGTTGGAACCGCAGTGATTGTAGCAGACATTTGTCCGCAGACAAAACGAAATTTCCCAGGGTTGCCAGTAAACATTTTTAATGTGTACTATCAAAACCAATCACGGTACTTCTAGTGCAATGTCAACAACGATTCACGTCTATAACTTAATATTCACATAATACGATAACATGTATAATATCTAATTTAATTTTCATATATACAGCGATTAATTTTTCAGAAAATAACACCAAAAATGAGCAAAATATTCCCTCAAATAAAGCTGAAAAACTAGCAGTGCAAACTTTAAAATTAATTAGCTTATAATTTCATATTCATCTAAAGGGTACCCACTTATAGTTTGTCACCATATAAAAGTGGGATATGTATATCTCTATAAAATACGTACGAGGAAAATACACTAATTTTTCGGACAAAGATGAGCAAAATATTCCCTCAAATAAAGCTGAAAAACGAGCAGTGCAAACTTTAAAATTAATTAACTAATAGTTTTATATTTATCTGAGGGGTCCCCACTTACAGTTTATCACCATATAAAAGTGGGATATGTATATCTCTATATAAAATATGTACGAGGAAAATACACTAATTTTTCGGATAAAAATGAGCAAAATATTCCCTCAAATAAAGCTGAAAAACGAGCAGTGTTAACTTTAAAATTAATTAACTAATAATTTTATATTCATCTAAAGGGTCCGACTTATAGTTTATCACCATATAAAAGTGGGATATGTATATCTCAATAATATATGTACGAGGAAAATACACTAATTTCTCGGATAAAAATGAGCAAAATTCTCCCTCAAATAAAGCTGAAGAACGAGCAGTGCCAACTTTAAAATTAATTAACTAATAATTTTTTATTCATCTAAAGAGTCCCCACTTACACTTTTTAACACCATATAAAAGTGGGATATGTATATCTCTGTAAAAATGTACCAGGAAAGTACTCTATTCTTTCGGATAAAGATGAGCAAAATATTTCCTGAAATTATGCAGAAAAAGTCCAGTGCCAACTTTGAAATTAATTAACTAATAATTTTATATCCATCTAAAGGGTCCCCGCTTACAGTTTATCACCGTATAAAAGTGTGATATGTATATCTCTATAAAATACGTACGAGGAAAAAACACTAATATTTCGGATAAAGATGAACAAAATATTCCCTCAAATTAAGCTGAAAAACGAGCATCGGCAAGTTTAAAATTAATTAACTAATAATTTCATATTGATCTAAAGGGTCTCCACTTACAGTTTATCACCATATAAAAGTGGGGTATGTATATCTCTATAAAATATGTACGAGGAAAATACACTAATTTTTCGGATAAAGATGAACAAAATATTCCCTCAAATAAAGCTGAAAAACGAGCAGTGCCAACTTTAAAATTAATAATCTAATAATTTTATATTCATCTACAGGGTCTTCACTTACAGTTTATCACCACATAAAAGTGGGAACCGCAGTGATTCTAGCAGACATTTGTCCGCAGACAAAACGAAATTTCCCAGGGTTGCCAGTAAACATTTTAAATGTGTACTATCAAAACCAAACACGGTACTTCTAGCGCAATGTCAATAACGATTCACGTCTATAACTTAATATTCACATAATATGATAACATGTATAATATCTAATTTAATTTTCATATATATAGCGATTAATTTTTCAGAAAATAACACCAAAAATGAGCAAAATATTCCCACAAATAAAGCTGAAAAACTAGCAGTGCCAACTTTAAAATATAATTAACTAATAATTTTATATTCATCTAAAGGGTCCCCACTTACAGTTTATCCCCATATAAAAGTGGGATATGTATATCTCAATAATATATGTACGAGGAAAATACACTAATTTTTCGGATAAAGATGAGTAAATTATTCCGTCAAATAAAGCTGAAAAACGATTAGTGCCATCTTTAAAATTAATTAACTAATAATTTTATATTCATCTAAAGGGTCCCCACTTATAGTTTATCGCCATATAAAAGTGGGTTATGTATATCTCAATAATATATGTACGAGGAAAATACACTAATTTTTCGGATAAAGATGAGCAAAATTCTCCCTCAAATAAAGCTGAAGAACGAGCAGTGCCAACTTTAAAATTAATTAACTAATAATTTTTTATTCATCTAAAGAGTCCCCACTTACAGTTTATCGTTATATAAAAGTGGGATATGTATATCTCTGTAAAAATGTACGAGGAAAATACTCTATTCTTTCGGATAAAGATGAGCAAAATATTTCCTAAAATTATGCAGAAAAACGTCCAGTGCCAACTTTGAAATTAATTAACTAATAATTTTATATCCATCGAAAGGTTCCCCGCTTACAGTTTATCACCGTATAAAAGTATGATATGTATATCTCCATAAAATATGTACGAGGAAAAAACACTAATTTTTCGGATAAAGATGAACAAAATATTCCCTCAAATTAAGCTGAAAAACGAGCAGCGCCAAGTTTAAAATTAATTAACTAATAATTTCATATTCATCTAAATGGTCTTCACTTACAGTTTATCACCACATAAAAGTTGGAACCGCAGTGATTGTAGCAGACATTTGTACCCAGACAAAACGAAATTTACCAGGGTTGCCCGTAAACATTTTAAATGTGTACTATCAAAACCAATCACGGTACTTCTAGTGCAATGTCAATAACGATTCACGTCTATAACTTAATATTCACATAATATGATAACATGTATAATATCTAATTTAATTTTCATATATATAGCGATTAATTTTTCAGAAAATAACACCAAAAATGAGCAAAATATTCCCTCAAATAAAGCTGAAAAACTAGCAGTGCCAACTTTAAAATATAATTAACTAATAATTTTATATTCATCTAAAGGGTACCCACTTACAGTTTATCACCATATAAAAGTGGGATATGTATATCTCTATAAAACATGTACTAGGAAAATACACTAATTTTTCGGATAAAAATGAGCAAAATATTCCCTCAAATAAAGCTGAAAAACGAGCAGTGCCACCTTAAAATTAATTAACTAATAATTTTATATTCATCTAAAAGGTCCCCACTTACAGTTTATCACCATATAAAAGTGGGATATGTATATCTCAGTAATATATGTACGAGGAAAATACACTAATTTTTCCGATAAAGATGAGCAATTTATTCCGTCAAATAAAGCTGAAAAACGAGTAATGCCAACTTTAAAATTAATTAACTAATAATTTTATATTCATCTAAAGGGTCCCCACTTATAGTTTATCACCATATAAAAGTGGGATATGTATATCTCAATAAAAATGTACGAGGAAAATACTCTATTTTTTCGGATAAAGTTGAGCAAAATATTTCCTAAAATTATGCAGAAAAACGTCCAGTGCCAACTTTGAAATTAATTAGCAAATTATTTATATCCATCTAAAGGGCCCCGCTTACAGTTTATAACCGTATAAAAGTATGATATGTATATCTCTATAAAATATGTACGAGGAAAAAACACTAATTTTTCGGATAAAGATGAACAAAATATTCCCCCAAATTAAGCTGAAAAACGAGCAGTGCCAACTTTAAAATTAATTAACTAATAATTTCATATTCATCTAAAGTGTCCCCACTTACAGTTTGTCACCATATTAAAGTGGGATATGTATATCTTTATAAAATATGTACGAAAAAAATACACTAGTTTTTCGGACAAAGATGAGCAAAATATTCCCTCAAATAAAGCTGAAAAACGTCCAGTGCCAACTTTGAAATTAATTAACTAATAATTTTATATCCATCTAAAGGGCCCCGCTTACAGTTTATCACCGTATAAAAGTGTGATATGTATATCTCTATAAAATACGTACGAGGAAAAAACACTAATTTTTCGGATAAAGATGAACAAAATATTCCCTCAAATTAAGCTGAAAAACGAGCAGCGGCAAGTTTAAAATTAATTAACTAATAATTTCATATTGATCTAAAGGGTCTCCACTTACAGTTTATCACCATATAAAAGTGGGATATGTATATCTCAATAATATATGTACGAGGAAAATACACTAATTTTTCGGATAAAGATGAGTAAATTATTCCGTCAAATAAAGCTGAAAAACGAGTAGTGCCATCTTTAAAATTAATTAACTAATAATTTTATATTCATCTAAAGGGTCTTCACTTACAGTTTATCACCACATAAAAGTGGGAACCGCAGTGATTCTAGCAGACATTTGTCCGCAGACAAAACGAAATTTCCCAGGGTTGCCAGTAAACATTTTAAATGTGTACTATCAAAACCAAACACAGTACTTCTAGTGCAATGTCAATAACGATTCACGTCTATAACTTAATATTCACATAATATGATAACATGTATAATATCTAATTTAATTTTCATATAAATAGCGATTAATTTTTCAGAAAATAACACCAAAAATGAGCAAAATATTCCCACAAATAAAGTTGAAAAACTAGTAGTGCCAACTTTAAATTATAATTAATTAATAATTTTATATTCATCTAAAGGGTCCCCACTTACAGTTTATCACCATATATAAGTGGGATATGTATATCTCAATAATATATGTACGAGGAAAATACACTAATTTTTCGGATAAAGATGAGTAAATTATTCCGTCAAATAAAGCTGAAAAACGAGTAGTGCCATCTTTAAAATTAATTAACTAATAATTTTATATTCATCTAAAGGGTCCCCACTTATAGTTTATCACCATATAAAAGTGGGTTATGTATATCTCAATAATATATGTACGAGGAAAATACACTAATTTTTCGGATAAAGATGTGCAAAATTCTCCCTCAAATAAAGCTGAAGAACGAGCAGTGCCAACTTTAAAATTAATTAACTAATAATTTTTTATTCATCTAAAGAGTCCTTACTTACAGTTTATCACCATATAAAAGTGGGATATGTATATCTCTGTAATAATGTACGAGGAAAATACTCTATTCTTTCGGATAAAGATGAGCAAAATATTTCCTAAAATTATGCAGAAAAACGTCCAGTGCCAACTTTGAAATTAATTAACTAATAATTTTATATCCATCGAAAGGGTCCCCGCTTACAGTTTATCACCGTATAAAAGTATGATATGTATATCTCCATAAAATATGTACGAGGAAAAAACACTAATTTTTCGGATAAAGATGAACAAAATATTCCCTCAAATTAAGCTGAAAAACGAGCAGCGCCAAGTTTAAAATTAATTAACTAATAATTTCATATTCATCTAAAGGGTCTTCACTTACAGTTTATCATCACATAAAAGTTGGAACCGCAGTGATTGTAGCAGACATTTGTCCCCAGACAAAACGAAATTTACCAGGGTTGCCAGTAATCATTTTAAATGTGTACTATCAAAACCAATCACGGTACTTCTAGTGCAATGTCAATAACGATTCACGTCTATAACTTAATATTCACAAAATATGATAACATGTATAATATCTAATTAAATTTTCATATATATAGCGATTAATTTTTCAGAAAATAACACCAAAAATGAGCAAAATATTCCCTCAAATAAAGCTGAAAAACTAGCAGTGCCAACTTTAAAATATAATTAACTAATAATTTTATATTCATCTAAAGGGTAACCACTTACAGTTTATCACCATATAAAAGTGGGATATGTATATCTCTATAAAATATGTACTAGGAAAATACACTAATTTTTCGGATAAAAATGAGCAAAATATTCCCTCAAATAAAGCTGAAAATCGAGCAGTGCCACCTTAAAATTAATTAACTAATAATTTTATATTCATCTAAAGGGTCCCTACTTACAGTTTATCAGCATATAAAAGTGGGATATGTATATCTCAGTAATGTATGTACGAGGAAAATACACTAATTTTTCCGATAAAGATGAGCAATTTATTCCGTCAAACAAAGCTGAAAAACGAGTAATGCCAACTTTAAAATTAATTAACTAATAATTTTATATTCATCTAAAGGGTCCCCACTTATAGTTTATCACCATATAAAAGTGGGATATGTATATCTCTATAAAAATCTACGAGGAAAATACTCTATTTTTTCGGATAAAGTTGAGCAAAATATTTCCTAAAATTATGCAGAAAAACGTCCAGTGCCAACTTTGAAATTAATTAGCAAATTATTTATATCCATCTAAAGGGCCCAGCTTACAGTTTATCACCGTATAAAAGTATGATATGTATATCACTATAAAATATGTACGAGGAAAAAACACTAATTTTTCGGATAAAGATGAACAAAATATTCCCCCAAATTAAGCTGAAAAACGAGCAGTGCCAACTTTAAAATTAATTAACTAATAATTTCATATTCATCTAAAGTGTCCCCACATACAGTTTGTCACCATATTAAAGTGGGATATGTATATCTTTATAAAATATGTACCAGGAAAATACACTAATTTTTCGGACAAAGATGAGCAAAATATTCCCTCAAATAAAGCTGAAAAACGAGCAGTGCAAACTTTAAAATTAATTAACTAATAATTTTATATTCATCTAAAGGGTCCCCACGTACAGTTTATCACCATATAAAAGTGGGATAAGAATATCTATATAAAATGTGTACGAGGAAAATACACTAATTTTTCGGATAAAAATGAACAAAATATTCCCTCAAATAAAGCTGAAAAACGAGCAGTGCCAACTTTAAAATTAATAATCTAATAATTTTATATTCATCTACAGGCTCTTCACTTACAGTTTATCACCACATAAAAGTGGGACCCGCAGTGATTCTAGCAGACATTTGTCCGCAGACAAAAGAAAATTTCCCAGGGTTGCCAGTAAACATTTTAAATATGTACTATCAAAACAAATCACGATACTTCTAGTGCAATGTCAATAACGATTCACGTCTATAACTTAACATTCACATAATGTGATAACATGTATAATATCTAATTTAATTTTCATATATATAGCGATTAATTTTTCAGAAAATAACACCAAAAATGAGCAAAATATTCCCTCAAATAAAGCTGAAAAACTAGTAGTGCCAACTTTAAAATATAATTAACTAATAATTATATATTCATCTAAAGGGTCCCCACTTACAGTTTATCACCATATAAAAGTGGGATATGTATATCTCAATAACATATGTACGAGGAAAATACGCTAATTTTTCGGATAAAGATGAGTAAATTATTCCGTCAAATAAAGCTGAAAAACGAGTAGTGCCATCTTTAAAATTAATTAACTAATAATTTTATATTCATCTAAAGGGTCCCCACTTATAGTTTATCACCATATAAAAGTGGGATTTGTATATCTCAATAATATATGTACGAGGAAAATACACTAATTTTTCGGATAAAGATGTGCAAAATTCTCCCTCAAATAAAGCTGAAGAACGAGCAGTGCCAACTTTAAAATTAATTAACAAATAATTTTTTATTCATCTAAAGAGTCCCCACTTAGAGTTTATCACCATATAAAAGTGGGATATGTATATCTCTGTAAAAATGTACGAGGAAAATACTCTATTCTTTCGGATAAAGATGAGCAAAATATTTCCTAAAATTATGCAGAAAAACGTCCAGTGCCAAGTTTGAAATTAATTAACTAATAATTTTATATCCATCTAAAGGGTCCCCGCTTACAGTTTATCACCGTATAAAAGTATGATATGTATATCTCTATAAAATATGTACGAGGAAAAAAACACTAATTTTTCGGATAAAGATGAACAAAATATTCCCTCAAATTAATCTGAAAAACGAGCAGCGCCAAGTTTAATATTAATTAACTAATAATTTCATATTCATCTACAGGGTCTTCACTTACAGTTTATCACCACATAAAAGTTGGAACCGCAGTGATTGTAGCAGACATTTGTCCCCAGACAAAAAGAAATTTACCAGGGTTGCCAGTAAATATTTTAAATGTGTACTATCAAAACCAATCACGGTACTTCTAGTGCAATGTCAATAACGATTCACGTCTATAACTTAATATTCACAAAATATGATAACATGTATAATATCTAATTTAATTTTCATATATATAGCGATTAATTTTTCAGAAAATAACACCAAAAATGAGCAAAATATTCCCTCAAATAAAGCTGAAAAAACAGTAGTGCCATCTTTAAAATATAATTAACTAATATTTTACATTCATCTAAAGGGTCCCCACTTACAGTTTATCACCATATAAAAGTGGGATATGTATATCTCTATAAAATACGTACGAGGAAAATACACTAATTTTTCGGATAAAAATGAGCAAAATATTCCCTCAAATAAAGCTGAAAAACGAGCAGTGCCACCTTAAAATTAATTAACTAATAATTTTATATTCATCTAAAGGGTCCCCACTTACAGTTTATCACCATATAAAAGTGGGATATGTATATCTCAGTAATATATGTACGAGGAAAATACATTAGATTTTCGGATTAAGATGAGCAAATTATTCCGTCAAGTAAAGCTGAAAAACGAGTAGTGCCAACTTTAAAATTAATTAACTAATAATTTTATATTCATCTAAAGGGTCCCCACTTACAGTTTATCACGATATAAAAGTGGGATATGTATATCTCAATAATATATGTACGAGGAAAATACACTAATTTTTCGGATAAAGATGAGCAAAATATTCCCTCAAATTAATCTGAAAAACGAGCAGCGCCAAGTTTAATATTAATTAACTAATAATTTCATATTCATCTACAGGGTCTTCACGTACAGTTTATCACCACATAAAAGTTGGAACCGCAGTGATTGTAGCAGACATTTGTCCCCAGACAAAAAGAAATTTACCAGGGTTGCCAGTAAATATTTTAAATGTGTACTATCAAAACCAATCACGGTACTTCTAGTGCAATGTCAATAACGATTCACGTCTATAACTTAATATTCACATAATATGATAACATGTATAATATCTAATTTAATTTTCATATATATAGCGATTAATTTTTCAGAAAATAACACCAAAAATGAGCAAAATATTCCCTCAAATAAAGCTGAAAAACCAGTAGTGCCATCTTTAAAATATAATTAACTAATATTTTATATTCATCTAAAGGGTCCCCACTTACAGTTTATCACCATATAAAAGTGGGATATGTATATCTCTATAAAATACGTACGAGGAAAATACACTAATTTTTCGGATAAAAATGAGCAAAATATTCCCTCAAATAAAGCTGAAAAACGAGCAGTGCCACCTTAAAATTAATTAACTAATAATTTTATATTCATCTAAAGGGTCCCCACTTACAGTTTATCACCATATAAAAGTGGGATATGTATATCTCAGTAATATATGTACGAGGAAAATACATTAATTTTTCGGATTAAGATGAGCAAATTATTCCGTCAAATAAAGCTGAAAAACGAGTAGTGCCAACTTTAAAATTAATTAACTAATAATTTTTTATTCATCTAAAGAGTCCCCACTTACAGTTTATCACCATATAAAAGTGGGATATGTATATCTCTGTAAAAATGTACGAGGAAAATACTCTATTCTTTCGGATAAAGATGAGCAAAATATTTCCTAAAATTATGCAGAAAAACGTCCTGTGCCAACTTTGAAATGAATTAACTAATAATTTTATATCCATCGAAAGGGTCCCCGCTTACAGTTTATCACCTTATAAAAGTATGATATGTATATCTCTATAAAATATGTACGAGGAAAAAACACTAATTTTTCGGATAAAGATGAACAAAATATTCCCTCAAATTAAGCTGAAAAACGAGCAGCGCCAAGTTTAAAATTAATTAACTAATAATTTCATATTCATCTAAAGGGTACCCACTTACAGTTTATCACCATATAAAAGTGGGATATGTATATCTCTATAAAATATGTACGAGGAAAATACACTAATTTTTTGGATAAAGATTTGCAAAATTCTCCCTCAAATAAAGCTGAAGAACGAGCAGTGCCAACTTTAAAATTAATTAACTAATAATTTTATATTCATCTAAAGGGTCCCCTTTTATAGTTTTTCACCATATAAAAGTGGGATATGTATATCTCTATAAAAATGTACGAGGAAAATACTCTACTTTTTCGGATAAAGATGAGCAAAATATTTCCTAAAATTATGCAGAAAAACGTCCAGTGCCAACTTTGAAATTAATTAGCAAATTATTTTATATCCATCTAAAGGGTCTCCACTTACAGTTTATCACCATATAAAAGTAGGATATGTATATCTCTATAAAATATGTACGAGGAAAATACACTAATTTTTCGGATAAAGATGAACAAAATATTCCCTCAAATAAAGCTGAAAAGCGAGCAGTGCCAACTTTAAAATTAATAATCTAATAATTTTATATTCATCTACAAGGTCTTCACTTACAGTTTATCACCACATAAAAGTGGGAACCGCAGTGTATCTAGCAGAGATTTGTCCGCAGACAAAACGAAATTTCCCAGGGTTGCCAGTAAACATTTTAAATGTGTACTATCAAAACCAATCACGGGTCTACTAGTGCAATGTCAATAACGATTCACGTCTATAACTTAATATTCACATAATATGATAACATGTATAATATGTAATTTAATTTTCATATATATAGCGATTAATTTTTCAGAAAATAACACCAAAGATGAGCAAAATATTCCCTCAAATAAAGCTGAAAAACGAGTAGTGCCAACTTTAAAATATAATTAACTAATAATTTTATATTCATCTAAAGGGTTCCCACTTACAGTTTATCACCATATAAAAGTGGGATATGTATATCTCTATAAAATACGTACGAGGAAAATATACTAATTTTTCGGATAAAGATGAGCAAATATTTCCCTCAAATAAAGCTGAAAAACGAGTAGTACCAATTTAAAAATTAATTAACTAATAATTTCATATTCATCTAAAGTGTCCCCACTTACAGTTTATCACCATATAAAAGTGGGATATTATATCTCTACAAAATATATACGAGGAAAATACACTAATTTTTCGGATAAAGATGAGCAAAATATTCCCTCAAATAAAGTTGAAAAACGAGCAGTGCCAATTTTAAAATTAATTAACTAATAGTTTTATATTCATCTAAGGGGTCTCCACTTACAGTTTATCACCATATAAAAGTGGGATATGTATATCTCTATAATATATGTACGAGGAAAATACATGAATTTTTCGGATAAAGATGAGCAAAATATTCTCTCAAATAAAGCTGAAAAACGAGCAGTGCCAACTTTAAAATATAATTAACTAATAATTTTATATTCATCTAAAGGGTCCCCACTTACAGTTTATCACCATATAAAAGTGGGATATGTATATCTCTATAAAATACGTACGAGGAAAATACACTAATTTTTCGGATAAAGATGAGCAAAATATTCCCTCAAATAAAGTTGAAAAACGAGTAGTGCCAATTTTACAATTAATTAACTAATAATTTTATATTCATCTAAAGGGTCCCCACTTACAGTTTATCACCATATAAAAGTGGGATATTATATCTCTAGAAAATATGTACGAAAAAAATACACTAATTTTTCGGATAAAGATGAGCAAAATATTCCCTCAAATAAAGCTGAAAAACGAGCAGTGCCAACTTTAAAATTAGTTAACTAATAGTTTTATATTCATCTAAAATGTCTCCACTTACAGTTTATCACCATATAAAAGTGGGATATCTATATCTCTATAATATATGTACGAGAAAAATACGTGAATTTTTCGGATAAAGATGAGCAAAATATTCTCTCAAATAAAGCTGACAAACGAGCAGTGCCAACTTTAAAATTAATAAACAATAATTTTATATTCATCTAAAGGGTCCTCACTTACACTTTATCACCATACAAAAGTGGGATATGTATATCTCTACAAAATATGTACGAGGATAATACACTAATTTTTCGGACAAAGTTGATCAAAATATTCCCTCAAATAAAGCTGAAAAACGAGCAATGCAAACTTTAAAATTAATAAACTAATAAATTTTATTCATCGAAAGGGTCCCCACTTACAATTTATGACCATATAAAAGTGGGATATGTATATCTCTATAAAATATGTACGAGGAAAATACACTAATTTTTCGGATAAAAATGAGCAAAATATTCCCTCAAATAAAGCTGAAAAACGAGCAGTGCCAACTTTAAAATTAATTAACTAATAATTTCATATTGATTTAAAATGTTCCCACTTACAGTTTATCACCGTATAAAAGTGGGATATTTATATCTCTATAAAATATGTACGAGGAAAATACACTAATTTTTCGGATAAAGATGAGCAAAATATTTCCTAAAATTATGCATAAAAACGTCCAGTGCCAACTTTGAACTTAATTAGCAAAATATTTTATATCCATCTAAAGGGCCCCGCTTACAGTTTATCACCGTATAAAAGTAGGATATGTATATCTATATAAAATATGTACGAGGAAAATACACTAATTTTTCGAATAAAAATGAACAAAATATTCCCTGAAATAAAGCTGAAAAGCGAGCAGTGCCAACTTTAAAATTAATAATCTAATAATTTTATATTCATCTACAAGGTCTTCACTTACAGTTTATCACCACATAAAAGTGGGAACCGCAGTGATTCTAGCAGAGATTTATCCGCAGACAAAACGAAATTTCCCAGGGTTGCCAGTAAACATTTTAAATGTGTATTATCAAAACCAATCATGGTACTTCTAGTGCAATGTCAATAACGATTCACGTCTATAACATAATATTCACATAATATGATAACATGTATAATATCTAATTTAATTTTCATATATATAGCGAATAATTTTTCAGAAAATAACACAAAAAATGAGCAAAATATTCCCTCAAATAAAGCTGAAAAACGAGTAGTGCCAACTTTAAAATATAATTAACTAATAATTTTATATTCATCTAAAGGGTAACCACTTACAGTTTATCACCATATAAAAGTGGGATATGTATATCTCTATAAAATACGTCCGAGGAAAATACACTAATTTTTTGGATAAAGATGAGCAAATATTTCCCTCAAATAAAGCTGAAAAACGAGCAGTGCCAACTTTAAAATGAATTAACTAATAGTTTTATATTCATCTAAGGGGTCTCCACTTACAGTTTATCACCATATAAAAGTGGGATATGTATATCTCTAATATATATGTAGGAGGAAAATACATGAATTTTTCGGATAAAGATGAGCAAAATATTCTCTCAAATAAAGCTGAAAAACGAGCAGTGCCAACTTTAAAATGTAATTAACTAATAATTTTATATTCATCTAAAGGGTCCCCACTTACAGTTTATCACCATATAAAAGTGGGATATGTATATCTCTATAAAATACGTACGAGGAAAATACACTAATTTTTCGGATAAAGATGAGCAAAATATTCCCTCAAATAAAGCTGAAAAACGAGTAGTGCCAATTTTAAAATTAATTAACTAATAATTTTATATTCATCTAAAGGGTCCCCACTTACAATTTATCACCATATAAAAGTGGGATATTATATCTCTAGAAAATATGTACGAGGAAAATACACTAATTTTTCGGATAAAGATGAGCAAAATATTCCCTCAAATAAAGCTGAAAAACGAGCAGTGCCAACTTTAAAATTAATAAACAATAATTTTATTTCATCTAAAGGGTCCTCACTTACAGTTTATCACCGTACAAAAGTGGGATATGTATATCTCTATAAAATATGTACGAGGAAAATACACTAATTTTTCGGATAAAAATGAGCAAAATATTCCCTCAAACAAAGCTGAAAAACGAACAGTGCCAACTTTAAAATTAATTAACTAATAATTTCATATTGATGTAAATGGTCCCCACTTACAGTTTATCACCGTATAAAAGTGGGATATTTATATCTCTATAAAATATGTACGAGGAAAATACACTAATTTTTCGGATAAAAATGAGCAAAATATTCCCTCAAATAAAGCTGAAAAACGAGCAGTGCCGACTTTAAAATTAATTAACTAATAATTTTATATTCATCTAAATGGTACCCACTTAGAGTTTATCACCATATAAAAGTGGGATATGTATATCTCAATAATATATGTACGAGAAAAAAAAACTAATTTTTCGGATAAAGATGAGCAAAATATTCCGTCAAATAAAGCTGAAAAACGAGCAGCGGCAACTTTAAAATTAATTAACTAATAATTTAATATTCATCTAAAGGGTCTCCACTTAGAGTTTATCGCCATATAAAAGTGGGATATGTATATCTTTATAAAATATGTACGAGGAAAATACACTAATTTTTCGGATAAAGATGAGCAAAATATTCCCTCAAATAAAGCTGAAAAACGAGCAGTGCCAACTTTAAAATTAGTTAACTAATAGTTTTATATTCATCTAAAATGTCTCCACTTACAGTTTATCACCATATAAAAGTGGGATATGTATATCTCTATAATATATGTACGAGAAAAATACGTGAATTTTTCGGATAAAGATGAGGAAAAAATTCCCTCAAATAAAGCTGAAAAACGAGCAGTGCCAACTTTAAAATTAATAAACAATAATTTTATATTCATCTAAAGGGTCCTCACTTACAGTTTATCACCATACAAAAGTGGGATATGTATATCTCTATAAAATATGTACGAGGATAATACACTAATTTTTCGGACAAAGATGATCAAAATATTCCCTCAAATAAAGCTGAAAAACGAGCAATGCAAACTTTAAAATTAATAAACTAATAATTTTTATTCATCTAAAAGGTCCCCACTTACAATTTATCACCATATAAAAGTGGGATATGTATATCTCTATAAAATATGTACGAGGAAAATACACTAATTTTTCGGATAAAAATGAGCAAAATATTCCCTCAAATAAAGCTGAAGAACGAGCAGTGCCAACTTTAAAATTAATTAACTAATAATTTCATATTGATTTAAATGGTCCCCACTTACAGTTTATCACCGTATAAAAGTGGGATATGTACATCTCTATAAAAATGTACGAGGAAAATAATCTATTTTTTCGGATAAAGATGAGCAAAATATTTCCTAAAATTATGCAGAAAAACTTCCAGTGCCAACTTTGAAAGTAATTATCTAATAATTTTATATCCATCTAAGGGGTCCCCGCTTACAGTTTATCACCGTATAAAAGTATGATATGTATATCTCTATAAAATATGTACGAGGAAAAAACACTAATTTTTCGGATAAAGATGAACAAAATATTCCCTCAAATTAAGCTGAAAAACGAGCAGTGCCAACTTTAAAATTAATTAACTAATAATTTCATATTAATCTAAAGGGTCTCCACTTACAGTTTATCACCATATAAAAGTGGGATATGTATATCTCTATAAAATATGTATGAGGAAAATACACTAATTTTTCGGATAAAGATGAAAAAAATATTCCCTCAAATAAAGCTGAAAAGCGAGCAGTGCCAACTTTAAAATTAATAATCTAGTAATTTTATATTCATCTACAAGGTCTTCACTTACAGTTTATCACCACATAAAAGTGGGACCCGCAGTGATTCTAGCAGACATTTGTCCGCAGACAAAACGAAATTTCCCAGGGTTGCCAGTAAACATTTTAAATGTGTACTATCAAAACCAATCACGATACTTCTAGTTCAATGTCAATAACGATTCACGTCTATAACTTAATATTCACATAATATGATAACATGTATAATATCTAATTTAATTGTCATATATATAGCGATTAATTTTTCAGAAAATTACACCAAAAATGAGCAAAATATCCCATCAAATAAAGCTGAAAAACCAGTAGTGCCAACTTTAAAATGTAATTAACTAATAATTTTATATTCATCTAAAGGGTCCCTACTTACAGTTTATCACCATATAAAAGTGGGATATGTGTATCTCTATAAAATACGTACGAGGAAAATACACTAATTTATCGGATAAAGATGAAAAAAATATTCCCTCAAATTAAGCTGAAAAACGAGCAGTGCCAACTTTAAAATTAATTAACTAATAATTTAATATTGATTTAAATGGTCCCCACTTACAGTTTATCACCGTATAAAAGTGGGATATTTATATCTCTATAATATATGTACGAGGAAAATACATGAATTTTTCGGATAAAGATGAGCAAAATATTCTCTCAAATAAAGCTGAAAAACGAGCAGTGCCAACATTAAAATTAATAAACAATAATTTTATATTCATCTAAATGCTCCTCACTTACAGTTTATCACCATACAAAAGTGGGATATGTATATCTCTATAAAATATGTACGAGGAAAATACACTAAATTTTCGGACAAAGATGATCAAAATATTCCCTCAAATAAAGCTGAAAAACGAGCAATGCAAACTTTAAAATTAATAAACTAATAATTTTTTATTCATCTAAAGGGTCCCCACTTACAGTTTATCACCATATAAAAGTGGGATATGTATATCTCTATAAAATATGTACGAGGAAAATACACTTATTTTTCGGATAAAAATGAGCAAAATATTCCCTCAAATAAAGCTGAAAAACGAGCAGTGCCAACTTTAAAATTAATTAACTAATAATTTAATATTGATTTAAATGGTCCCCACTTACAGTTTATCACCGTATAAAAGTGGGATATTTATATCTCTATAAAATATGTACGAGGAAAATACACTAATTTTTCGGATAAAAATGAGCAAAATATTCCCTCAAATAAAGCTGAAAAACGAGCAGTGCCAACTTTAAAATTAATTAACTATTAATTTCATATTGATTTAAATGGTCCCCACTTACAGTTTATCACCGTATAAAAGTGGGATATTTATATCTCTATAAAATATGTACGAGGAAAATACACTAATTTTTCGGATAAAGATGAGCAAAATATTCCCTCAAATAAAGCTGAAAAACGAGGAGTGCCAACTTTAAAATTAATAAACAATAATCTTATTTCATCTAAAGGGTCCTCACTTACAGTTTATCACCGTACAAAAGTGGGATATGTATATCTCTATAAAATATGTACGAGGAAAGTACACTAATTTTTCGGATAAAAATGAGCAAAATATTCCCTCAAACAAAGCTGAAAAACGAACAGTGCCAACTTTAAAATTAATTAACTAATAATTTAATATTGATTTAAATGGTCCCCACTTACAGTTTATCACCGTATAAAAGTGAGATATTTATATCTCTATAAAATATGTACGAGGAAAATACACTAATTTTTCGGATCAAAATGAGCAAAATATTCCCTCAAATAAAGCTGAAAAACGAGCAGTGCCGACTTTAAAATTAATTAACTAATAATTTTATATTCATCTAAATGGTCCCCACTTAGAGTTTATCACCATATAAAAGTGGGATATGTATATCTCAATAATATATGTACGAGAAAAAAAAACACTAATTTTTCGGATAAAGATGAGCAAAATATTCCGTCAAATAAAGCTGAAAAACGAGCAGCGGCAACTTTAAAATTAATTAACTAATAATTTAATATTCATCTAAAGGGTCCCCGCTTAGAGTTTATCGCCATATAAAAGTGGGATATGTATATCTTTATAAAATATGTACGAGGATAATACACTAATTTTTCGGACAAAGATGATCAAAATATTCCCTCAAATAAAGCTGAAAAACGAGCAATGCAAACTTTAAAATTAATAAACTAATAATTTTTATTCATCTAAAGGGTCCCCACTTACAATTTATCACCATTTAAAAGTGGGATATGTATATCTCTATAAAATATGTACGAGGAAAATACACTAATTTTTCGGATAAAAATGAGCAAAATATTCCCTCAAATTAAGCTGAAAAACGAGCAGTGCCAACTTTAAAATTAATTCACTAATAATTTCATATTAATCTAAAGGGTCTCCACTTACAGTTTATCACCATATAAAAGTGGGATATGTATATCTCTATAAAATATGTACGAGGAAAATACACTAATTTTTCGGATAAAGATGAAAAAAATATTCCCTCAAATAAAGCTGAAAAGCGAGCAGTGCCAACTTTAAAATTAATAATCTAATAATTTTATATTCATCTACAAGGTCTTCACTTACAGTTTATCACCACATAAAAGTGGGAACCGCAGTGATTCTAGCAGAGATTTGTCCGCAGACAAAACGAAATTTCCCAGGGTTGCCAGTAAACATTTTAAATGTGTACTATCAAAACCAATCACGATACTTCTAGTTCAATGTCAATAACGATTCACGTCTATAACTTAATATTCACATAATATGATAACATGTATAATATCTAATTTAATTGTCATATATATAGCGATTAATTTTTCAGGAAAATTACACCAAAAATGAGCAAAAATATCCCATCAAATAAAGCTGAAAAACGAGTAGTGCCAACTTTAAAATATAATTAACTAATAATTTTATATTCATCTAAAGGGTCCCTACTTACAGTTTATCACCATATAAAAGTGGGATATGTGTATCTCTATAAAATACGTACGAGGAAAATACACTAATTTATCGGATAAAATGAAAAAAATATTCCCTCAAATTAAGCTGAAAAACGAGCAGTGCCAACTTTAAAATTAATTAACTAATAATTTTATATTCATCTAAAGGTTCCATACTTACAGTTTATCACCATATAAAAGTGGGATATTATATCCCTACAAAATATGTACGAGGAAAATACACTAATTTTTCGGATAAAGATGAGCGAAATATTCCCTCAAATAAACTTGAAAAACGAGCAGTGCCAACTTTAAAATTAATTAACTAATAGTTTTATATTCATCTAAGGGGTCTCCACTTACAGTTTATCACCATATAAAAGTGGGATATGTATATCTCTATAATATATGTACGAGGAAAATACATGAATTTTTCGGATAAAGATGAGCAAAATATTCTCTCAAATAAAGCTGAAAAACGAGCAGTGCCAACTTTAAAATTAATAAACAATAATTTTATATTCATCTAAATGCTCCTCACTTACAGTTTATCACCATACAAAAGTGGGATATGTATATCTCTATAAAATATGTACGAGGAAAATACACTAAATTTTCGGACAAAGATGATCAAAATATTCCCTCAAATAAAGCTGAAAAACGAGCAATGCAAACTTTAAAATTAATAAACTAATAATTTTTTATTCATCTAAAGGGTCCCCACTTACAGTTTATCACCATATAAAAGTGGGATATGTATATCTCTATAAAATATGTACGAGGAAAATACACTTATTTTTCCGATAAAAATGAGCAAAATATTCCCTCAAATAAAGCTGAAAAACGAGCAGTGCCAACTTTAAAATTAATTAACTAATAATTTAATATTGATTTAAATGGTCCCCACTTACAGTTTATCACCGTATAAAAGTGGAATATTTATATCTCTATAAAATATGTACGAGGAAAATACACTAATTTTTCGGATAAAAATGAGCAAAATATTCCCTCAAATAAAGCTGAAAAACGAGCAGTGCCAACTTTAAAATTAATTAACTATTAATTTCATATTGATTTAAATGGTCCCCACTTACAGTTTATCACCGTATAAAAGTGGGATATTTATATCTCTATAAAATATGTACGAGGAAAATACACTAATTTTCGGATAAAGATGAGCAAAATTCTCCCTCAAATAAAGCTGAAGAACGAGCAGTGCCAACTTTAAAATTAATTAACTAATAATTTTTTATTCATCTAAAGAGTCCCCACTTCCAGTTTATCACCAAATAAAAGTGGGATATGTATATCTCTCTGAAAATATACGAGGAAAGTACTCTATTCTTTCGGATAAAGATGAGCAAAATATTTCCTAAAATTATGCAGAAAAACGTCCAGTCCCAACTTTGAAATTAATTAACTAATAATTTTATAACCATCTAAAGAGTCCCCGCTTACAGTTTATCACCGTATAAAAGTATGATATGTATATCTCTTTAAAATATGTACGAGGAAAAGACACTAATTTTTTGGATAAAGATGAACAAAATATTACCTCAAATTAAGCTGAAAAACGAGCACCTCCAAATTTAAAATTAATTAACTAATAATTTCATATTCATCTACAGGGTCTTCACTTACAGTTTATCACCACATAAAAGTGGGAACCGCAGTGATTGTAGCAGAAATTTGTCCGCAGACAAAGCGAAATTTCCCAGGGTTGCCAGTAAACATTTTAAGTGTGTACTATCAAAACCAATCACGGTACTTCTAGTGCAATGTCAATAACGATTCACGTCTATAACTTAATATTCACATAATATGATAACATGTATAATATCTAATTTAATTTTCATATATATAGCGATTAATTTTTCAGAAAATAACACCAAAGATGTGCAAAATATTCCCTCAAATAAAGCTGAAAAACTAGCAGTGCAAACTTTAAAATTAACTAACTAATAATTCTATATTCATCAAAAGGGTACCCACTTATAGTTTATCACCATATAAAAGTGGGATATGTATATCTTTATAAAAATGTACGAGGAAAATACTCTATTTTTTCGGATAAAGATGAGCAAAAGATTTCCTAAAATTATGCAGAAAAACGTCCAGTGCCAACTTTAAAATTAATAATCTAATAATTTTATATTCATCTACAGGGTCTTCACTTACAGTTTATCACCACATAAAAGTGGGAACCGCAGTGATTCTAGCAGAGATTTGTTCGCAGACAAAACGAAATTTCCCAGGGTTGCCAGTAAACATTTTAAATGTGTACTATCAAAACCAATCACGGTACTTCTAGTGCAATGTCAATAACGATTCACGTCTATAAGTTAATATTCACATAATATGATAACATGTATAATATCTAATTTAATTTTCATATATATAGCGATTAATTTTTCAGAAAAAAACACGAAAAATGAGCAAAATATTCCCTCAAATAAAGCTGAAAAACGAGTAGTGCCAACTTTAAAATATAATTAACTAATAATTTTATATTCATCTAAATGGTCCCCACTTACAGTTTATCACCATATATAAGTGGGATATGTATATCTCAATAATATATGTACGAGAAAAAAAACACTAATTTTTCGGATAAAGATGAGCAAAATATTCCCACAAATAAAGCTGAAAAACGAGCAGCGGCAACTTTAAAATTAATTAACTAATAATTTTATATTCATTTAAGGGTCCCCACTTATAGTTTATCGCCATATTAAAGTGGGATGTTTATATCTTTATAAAATATGTACGAGGAAAATACACTAATTTTTCGGATAAAGATGAGCAAAATATTCCCTGAAATAAAGCTGAAAAACGTGCAGTGCCAATTTTAAAATTAATTAACTAATAGTTTTATATTCATCTAAGGGTCTCCACTTACAGTTTATCACCATATAAAAGTGAGATATGTATATCTCTATAATATAAGTACGAGGAAAATACATGAATTTTTCGGATAAAGATGAGCAAAATATTCCCTCAAATAAAGCTGAAAAACGGGCAGTGCCAACTTTAAAATTAATAACTAATAATTTTATATTCATCTAAAGTGTCCTCTCTTACAGTTTATCACCATACAAAAGTGGGATATGTATATCTTTATAAAATACGTACGAGGAAAATACACTAATTTTTCGGACAAAGATGAGCAAAATATTCCCTCAAATAAAGCTGAAAAACGAGCAGTGCAAACTTTAAAATTAATTAACTAATAATTTTATATTCATCTAAAGGGTCCCCACTTACAGTTTATCACCATATAAAAGTGGGATATGAATATCTATATAAAATATGTACGAGGAAAATACACTAATTTTTCGGATAAAAATGAGCGAAATATTCCCTCAAATAAAGATGAAAAACGAGCAGTGCCAACTTTAAAATTAATTAACTTATAATTTTATATTCATCTAAAGTGTCCCCACTTACAGTTTATCACCATATAAAAGTGGGATATGTATATCTCAATAATATATGTACGAGGAAAATACACTAATTTTTCGGATAAAGATGAGAAAAATTATCCCTCAAATAAAGCTGAAGAACGAGCAGTGCCAACTTTAAAATTAATTAACTAATTATTTTTTATTCATCTAAAGAGTCCCCACTTACTGTTTATCACCATATAAAAGTGGGATATGTATATCTCTATAAAAAATATACGAGGAAAATACTCTATTCTTTCGGATAAAGATGAGCAAAATATTTCCTAAAATTATGCAAAAAAACGTCCAGTGCCAACTTCGAAATTAGTTAACTAATTATTTTATATCCATGTAAAGGGTTCCCGCTTACAGTTTATCACCGTATAAAAGTATGATATGTATATCTCTATAAAATATGTACGAGGAGAAAACACTAATTTTTCGGATAAAGCTGAACAAAATATTCCCTCAAATTAAGCTGAAAAACGAGCAGTGCCAACTTTAAAATTAATTATCTAATAATTTCATATTCATTTAAAGGGTCTCCACTTACAGTTTATCACCATTTAAAAGTGGGATATGTATATCTCTATAAAATATGTACGAGGAAAATACAGTAATTTTTCGGATAAAGATGAGCAAAATTCTCCCTCAAATAAAGCTGAAGAACGAGCAGTGCCAACTTTAAAATTATTAATTAATTATTTTTTATTCATCTAAAGAGTCCCCATTTACAGTTTATCACCATATAAAAGTGGGATATGTATATCTCTATAAAAATGTACGAGGAAAATACTCTATTCTTTCGGATAAAGATGAGCAAAATATTTCCTAAAATTATGCAGAAAAACGTCCAGTGCCAACTTTAAAATTAATTAATTAATAATTTTATATCCATCTGAAGGGTCCCCTTTTAAAGTTTATCACCGTATAAAAGTATGATATGTATATCTCTATAAAATATGTACGAGGAAAATACACTAATTTTTCGGACAGAGATGAGCAAAATATTCCCTCAAATAAAGCTGAAAAACGAGCAGTGCAAAGTTTAAAATTAATTAACTAATAATTTTATATTCATCTAAAGGGTCCCCACTTACAGTTTATCACCATATAAAAGTGGGATATGTATATCTCTATAAAAATGTGCGAGGAAAATACTCTATTCTTTCGGATAAAGATGAGCAAAAAATTTCCTAAAATTATGCAGAAAAACGTCCAGTGCCAACTTTGAAATTAATTAACTAATAATTTTGTATTCATCTAAAGGGACCTCTCTTACAGTTTATCACCATACAAAAGTAGGATATGTATATCTCTATAAAATACGTACGAGGAAAATACACTAATTTTTCGGACAAAGATGAGCAAAATATTCCCTCAAATAAAGCTGAAAAACGAGCAGTGCAAACTTTAAAATTAATTAACTAATAATTTTATATTCATCTAAAGGGTCCGCACTTACAGTTTATCACCATATAAAAGTGGGATATTTATATCTCTATAAAAATGTACGAGGAAAATCTTCTATTCTTTCGGATAAAGATGAGCAAAATATTTCCTAAAATTATGCAGAAAAACGTCCAGTGCCAACTTTGAAATTAATTAACTAATTATTTTATATCCATCTAAGGAGTCCCCGCTTACAGTTTATCACCGTATAAAAGTATGATATGTATATTTCTATACAATATGTACGAGGAAAAAACACTAATTTTTCGGATAAAGATGAACAAAATATTCCCTCAAATTAAGCTGAAAAACGAGCAGTGCAAACTTTAAAATTAATTAACTAATAATTTCAAATTCATCTAAAGGGTCTCCACTTACAGTTTATCACCACATAAAAGTGTGATATGTATATCTTTATAAAATATGTACGAGGAAAATACACTAATTTTTCGGATAAAGATGAGCAAAATTCTCCCTCAAATAAAGCTGAAGAACGAGCAGTGCCAACTTTAAAATTAATAACTAATAATTTTATAATCATCTGAAGGGTCCTCACTTACAGTTTATCACCATACAAAAGTGGGATATGTATATCTCTATAAAATATGTACGAGGAAAATACACTAATTTTTCGGACAAAGATGAGCAAAATATTCCTTCAAATAAAGCTGAAAAACGAGCAGTGCAAACTTTAAAATTAATTAACTAATAATTTTATATTGATTTAAGGGGTCCCCACTTACAGTTTATCACCATATAAAAGTGGGATATGTATATCTCTATAAAAATGTACGAGGAAAATACTCTATTCTTTCGGATAAAGATGAGCAAAATATTTCCTAAAATTATGCAGAAAAACGTGCAGTGCCAACTTTAAAATTAATTAACTAATTATTTTTTATTCATCTAAAGAGTCCCCTCTTACAGTTTATCACCATATAAAAGTTGGATATGTTTATCTCTATAAAAATGTACGAGGAAAATACTCTATTCTTTCGGATAAAGATGAGCAAAATATTTCGTAAAATTATGCAGAAAAACGTCCAGTGCCATCTTTGAAATTAATTAACTAATTATTTTATATCCATCTAAGGGGTCCTCGCTTACAGTTTATCATCATATAAAAGTATGATATGTATATCTCTATAAAATATGTACGAGGAAAAAAACACTAATTTTTCGGATAAAGATGAACAAAATATTCCCTCAAATTAAGCTGAAAAACGAGCAGTGCCAACTTTAAAATTAATTAACTAATAATTTTATATTTATCTAAAGTGTCCCCACTTACAGTTTATCGCCATATAAAAATGGGATATGTATATCTCTATAATATATGTACGAGGAAAAGTACACTAATTTTTCGGATAAAGATGAGCAAATTATTCCGTCAAATAAAGCTGAAAAACGAGCAGTGCCAACTTAGAATTAATTAACTAATAATTTTATATTCATCTAAAGGGTCCCCACTTATAGTTTATCACCATATAAAAGTGAGATATATATAACTTTTTAAAATATGTACGAGGAAATTTCACTAATTTTTCGGATAAAGATGAGCAAAATTCTCCCTCAAATAAAGCTGAAGAACGAGCAGTGCCAACTTTGAAATTAATTAACTAATAATTTTTTATTCATCTAAATAGTCCCCACTTACAGTTTATTACCATATAAAAGTGGGATATGTATATCTCTATAAAATATATACGAGGAAAATACACTAATTTTTCGGATAAAGCTGAAAAAAATATTCCCTCAAATAAAGCTGAAAAACGAGCAGTGCCAAATTTAAAATTCATAATCTAATAATTTTATATTCATTTACAGGGTCTTCACTTACAGTTTATCACCACATAAAAGTGGGAACCGCAGTGATTCTAGCAGACATTTGTCCGCAGACAAAACGAGATTTCCCAGGGTTGCCAGTAAACATTTTAAATGTGTACTATCAAAACAAATCACGGTACTTCTAGTGCAATGTCAATAACGATTCACGTCTATAACTTAATATTCACATAATATGCTAACATGTATAATATCTAATTTAATTTTCATATATATAGCGATTAATTGTTCAGAAAATAACACCAAAGATGAGCAAAATATTCCCTCAAATAAAGCTGAAAAACGAGTAGTGCCAACTTTAAAATATAATTAACTAATAATTTTGTATTCATCTAAAGGGTCCCCACTTACAGTTTATCACCATATAAAAGTGGGATATGTATATCTCTATAAAATATCTACGAGGAAAATACACTAATTTTTCGGACAAAGATGAGCAAAATATTCCCTCAAATAAAGCTGAAAAACGAGCAGTGCCAACTTTAAAATTAATTAACTAATAATTTTATATTGATTTAAAGTGTCCCCACTTACAGTTTATCACCATATAAAAGTGATATATGTATATCTCTATAAAATATGTACGAGGAAAATACACTAATTTTTCGGATAAAGATGAGCAATATATTCCCTCAAATAAAGCTGAAAAACGAGCAGTGCAAACTTTAAAATGAATTAACGAATAACTTTATATTTGTTTAAAGGGTCCCCACTTACAGTTTATCACCATATAAAAGTGGGATATGTATATCTCTATAAAAATGTACGAGGAAAATACTCTATTCTTTCGGATAAAGATGAGCAAAATATTTCCTAAAATTATGCAGAAAAACGTGCAGTGCCAACTTTAAAATTAATTAACTAATTATTTTTTATTCATCTAAAGAGTCCCCACTTACAGTTTATCACCATATAAAAGTTGGATATGTTTATCTCTATAAAAATGTACGAGGAAAATACTCTATTCTTTCGGATAAAGATGAGCAAAATATTTCCTAAAATTATGCAGAAAAACGTCCAGTGCCAACTTTGAAATTAATTAACTAATTATTTTATATCCATCTAAGGGGTCCCCGCTTACAGTTTATCATCGTATAAAAGTATGATATGTATATCTCTATAAAATATGTACGAGGAAAAAAACACTAATTTTTCGGATAAAGATGAACAAAATATTCCCTCAAATTAAGCTGAAAAACGAGCAGTGCCAACTTTAAAATTAATTAGCTAATAATTTCATATTCATCTAAAGGGTCTCCACTTACAGTTTATCACCATATAAATGTGGGATATGTATATCTCTTTAAAATATATACGAGGAAAATACACTAATTTTTCGGATAAAGATGAACAAAATATTCCCTCAAATAAAGCTGAAAAACGAGCAGTGCCAACTTTAAAATTAATAATCTAATAATTTTATATTCATCTACAGGGTCTTCACTTACAGTTTGTCACCACATGAAAGTGGGAACCGCAGTGATTCTAGCAGTCATTTGTCCGCAGACAAAACGGAATTTCCCAGGGTTGCCAGTAAACATTTTAAATGTGTACTATCAAAACCAATCACGATACTTCTAGTGCAATGTCAATAACGATTCACGTCTATAACTTAATATTCACATAATATGCTAACATGTATAATATCTAATTTAATTTTCATATATGTGGCGATTAATTTTTCAGAAAATAACACCAAAGATGAGCAAAATATTCCCTCAAATAAAGCTGAAAAACCAGTAGTGCCATCTTTAAAATATAATTAACTAATAATTTTATATTCATCTAAAGGGTCCCCACTTACAGTTTATCACCATATAAAAGTGGGATATGTATATCTCTATAAAATACGTACGAGGAAAATACACTAATTTTTCGGATAAAGATGAGCAAAACATTCCCTCAAATAAAGCTGAAAAACGAGCAGTGCCAACTTTAAAATTAATAATTAAAAATTTTATAATCATCTGAAGGGTCCTCACTTACAGTTTATCACCATACAAAAGTGGGATATGTATATCTCTATAAAATATGTACGAGGAAAATACACTAATTTTTCGGACAAAGATGAGCAAAATATTCCCTCAAATAAAGCTGAAGAACGAGCAGTGCAAACTTTAAAATTAATTAACTAATAATTTTATGTTGATTTAAAGGGTCCCCACTTACAGTTTATCACCATATAAAAGTGAGATATGTATATTCTATAAAATATGTACGAGGAAAATACACTAAATTTTTCGGATAAAGATGAGCAAAATATTCCCTCAAATAAAGCTGAAAAACGAGCAGTGCAAACTTTAAAATTAATTAACTAACAATTCTATATTCATCTAAAGGGTCCCCACTTACAGTTTATCACCATATAAAAATCTGGTATATATATCTCTATAAAATATGTACGAGGAAAATACACTAATTTTTCGGATAAAGATGAGCAAAATATTCCCTCAAATAAAACTGAAAAACGACAATGCCAACTTTAAAAGTTATTAACTAATAATTTTATTTTTATCTCAAGGGTCCCCACTTATAGTTTATCACCATATAAAAGTGGAATATGTATATCTCTATAAAATATGTACGAGGAAAATACATGAATTTTTCGGATAAAGATGAGCAAAATATTCCCTCAAATAAAGCTGAAAAACGAGCAGTGCCAACTTTAATATTAATTAACTAATAATTTTATATTTATCTAAAGTGTTCCCACTTACAGTTTATCGCCATATAAAAATGGGATATGTATATCTCTATAATATATGTACGAGGAAAGTTCACTAATTTTTCGGATAAAGATGAGCAAATTATTCCGTCAAATAAAGCTGAAAAACGAGCAGTGCCAACTTAGAATTAATTAACTAATAATTTTATATTCATCTAAAGGGTCCCCACTTATAGTTTATCACCATATAAAAGTGGGATATATATAACTTTTTAAAATATGTACGAGGAAATTTCACTAATTTTTCGGATAAAGATGAGCAAAATTCTCCCTCAAATAAAGCTGAAGAACGAGCAGTGCCAACTTTAAAATTAATTAACTAATAATTTTTTATTCATCTAAATAGTCCCCACTTACAGTTTATCACCATATAAAAGTGGGATATGTATATCTCAATAAAATATATACGAGGAAAATACACTAATTTTTCGGATAAAGATGAGCAAAATATTCCCTCAAATAAAGCTGAAAAACGAGCAGTGCAAACTTTAAAATTAATTAACTAATAATTTTATGTTGATTTAAAGGGTCCCCACTTACAGTTTATCACCATATAAAAGTGAGATATGTATATCTCTATAAAATATGTACGAGGAAAATACACTAATTTTTCGGATAAAGATGAGCAAAATATTCCCTCAAATAAAGCTGAAAAACGAGCAGTGCAAACTTTAAAATTAATTAACTAATAATTTTATATTCATCTAAAGGGTCCCCACTTATAGTTTATCACCATATAAAAGTGGGATATATATAACTTTTTAAAATATGTACGAGGAAATTTCACTAATTTTTCGGATAAAAATGAGCAAAATATTCCCTCAAATAAAGATGAAAAACGAGCAGTGCCAACTTTAAAATTAATTAACTTATAATTTTATATTCATCTAAAGTGTCCCCACTTACAGTTTATCACCATATAAAAGTGGGATATGTATATCTCAATAATATATGTACGAGGAAAATACACTAATTTTTCGGATAAAGATGAGAAAAATTATCCCTCAAATAAAGCTGAAGAACGAGCAGTGCCAACTTTAAAATTAATTAACTAATAATTTTTTATTCATCTAAAGAGTCCCCACTTCCAGTTTATCACCAAATAAAAGTGGGATATGTATATCTCTCTGAAAATATACGAGGAAAGTACTCTATTCTTTCGGATAAAGATGAGCAAAATATTTCCTAAAATTATGCAGAAAAACGTCCAGTCCCAACTTTGAAATTAATTAACTAATAATTTTATAACCATCTAAAGAGTCCCCGCTTACAGTTTATCACCGTATAAAAGTATGATATGTATATCTCTTTAAAATATGTACGAGGAAAAGACACTAATTTTTTGGATAAAGATGAACAAAATATTACCTCAAATTAAGCTGAAAAACGAGCACCGCCAAATTTAAAATTAATTAACTAATAATTTCATATTCATCTACAGGGTCTTCACTTACAGTTTATCACCACATAAAAGTGGGAACCGCAGTGATTGTAGCAGAAATTTGTCCGCAGACAAAGCGAAATTTCCCAGGGTTGCCAGTAAACATTTTAAGTGTGTACTATCAAAACCAATCACGGTACTTCTAGTGCAATGTCAATAACGATTCACGTCTATAACTTAATATTCACATAATATGATAACATGTATAATATCTAATTTAATTTTCATATATATAGCGATTAATTTTTCAGAAAATAACACCAAAGATGTGCAAAATATTCCCTCAAATAAAGCTGAAAAACTAGCAGTGCAAACTTTAAAATTAACTAACTAATAATTCTATATTCATCAAAAGGGTACCCACTTATAGTTTATCACCATATAAAAGTGGGATATGTATATCTTTATAAAAATGTACGAGGAAAATACTCTATTTTTTCGGATAAAGATGAGCAAAAGATTTCCTAAAATTATGCAGAAAAACGTCCAGTGCCAACTTTAAAATTAATAATCTAATAATTTTATATTCATCTACAGGGTCTTCACTTACAGTTTATCACCACATAAAAGTGGGAACCGCAGTGATTCTAGCAGAGATTTGTTCGCAGACAAAACGAAATTTCCCAGGGTTGCCAGTAAACATTTTAAATGTGTACTATCAAAACCAATCACGGTACTTCTAGTGCAATGTCAATAACGATTCACGTCTATAAGTTAATATTCACATAATATGATAACATGTATAATATCTAATTTAATTTTCATATATATAGCGATTAATTTTTCAGAAAAAAACACGAAAAATGAGCAAAATATTCCCTCAAATAAAGCTGAAAAACGAGTAGTGCCAACTTTAAAATATAATTAACTAATAATTTTATATTCATCTAAATGGTCCCCACTTACAGTTTATCACCATATATAAGTGGGATATGTATATCTCAATAATATATGTACGAGAAAAAAAACACTAATTTTTCGGATAAAGATGAGCAAAATATTCCATCAAATAAAGCTGAAAAACGAGCAGCGGCAACTTTAAAATTAATTAACTAATAATTTTATATTCATTTAAGGGTCCCCACTTATAGTTTATCGCCATATTAAAGTGGGATGTTTATATCTTTATAAAATATGTACGAGGAAAATACACTAATTTTTCGGATAAAGATGAGCAAAATATTCCCTGAAATAAAGCTGAAAAACGTGCAGTGCCAATTTTAAAATTAATTAACTAATAGTTTTATATTCATCTAAGGGTCTCCACTTACAGTTTATCACCATATAAAAGTGAGATATGTATATCTCTATAATATAAGTACGAGGAAAATACATGAATTTTTCGGATAAAGATGAGCAAAATATTCCCTCAAATAAAGCTGAAAAACGGGCAGTGCCAACTTTAAAATTAATAACTAATAATTTTATATTCATCTAAAGTGTCCTCTCTTACAGTTTATCACCATACAAAAGTGGGATATGTATATCTTTATAAAATACGTACGAGGAAAATACACTAATTTTTCGGACAAAGATGAGCAAAATATTCCCTCAAATAAAGCTGAAAAACGAGCAGTGCAAACTTTAAAATTAATTAACTAATAATTTTATATTCATCTAAAGGGTCCCCACTTACAGTTTATCACCATATAAAAGTGGGATATGAATATCTATATAAAATATGTACGAGGAAAATACACTAATTTTTCGGATAAAAATGAGCAAAATATTCCCTCAAATAAAGATGAAAAACGAGCAGTGCCAACTTTAAAATTAATTAACTTATAATTTTATATTCATCTAAAGTGTCCCCACTTACAGTTTATCACCATATAAAAGTGGGATATGTATATCTCAATAATATATGTACGAGGAAAATACACTAATTTTTCGGATAAAGATGAGAAAAATTATCCCTCAAATAAAGCTGAAGAACGAGCAGTGCCAACTTTAAAATTAATTAACTAATTATTTTTTATTCATCTAAAGAGTCCCCACTTACTGTTTATCACCATATAAAAGTGGGATATGTATATCTCTATAAAAAATATACGAGGAAAATACTCTATTCTTTCGGATAAAGATGAGCAAAATATTTCCTAAAATTATGCAAAAAAACGTCCAGTGCCAACTTTGAAATTAGTTAACTAATTATTTTATATCCATGTAAAGGGTCCCCGCTTACAGTTTATCACCGTATAAAAGTATGATATGTATATCTCTATAAAATATGTACGAGGAGAAAACACTAATTTTTCGGATAAAGCTGAACAAAATATTCCCTCAAATTAAGCTGAAAAACGAGCAGTGCCAACTTTAAAATTAATTAACTAATAATTTCATATTCATTTAAAGGGTCTCCACTTACAGTTTATCACCATTTAAAAGTGGGATATGTATATCTCTATAAAATATGTACGAGGAAAATACAGTAATTTTTCGGATAAAGATGAGCAAAATTCTCCCTCAAATAAAGCTGAAGAACGAGCAGTGCCAACTTTAAAATTATTAATTAATTATTTTTTATTCATCTAAAGAGTCCCCATTTACAGTTTATCACCATATAAAAGTGGGATATGTATATCTCTATAAAAATGTACGAGGAAAATACTCTATTCTTTCGGATAAAGATGAGCAAAATATTTCCTAAAATTATGCAGAAAAACGTCCAGTGCCAACTTTAAAATTAATTAATTAATAATTTTATATCCATCTGAAGGGTCCCCTTTTAAAGTTTATCACCGTATAAAAGTATGATATGTATATCTCTATAAAATATGTACGAGGAAAATACACTAATTTTTCGGACAGAGATGAGCAAAATATTCCCTCAAATAAAGCTGAAAAACGAGCAGTGCAAAGTTTAAAATTAATTAACTAATAATTTTATATTCATCTAAAGGGTCCCCACATACAGTTTATCACCATATAAAAGTGGGATATGTATATCTCTATAAAAATGTGCGAGGAAAATACTCTATTCTTTCGGATAAAGATGAGCAAAAAATTTCCTAAAATTATGCAGAAAAACGTCCAGTGCCAACTTTGAAATTAATTAACTAATAATTTTGTATTCATCTAAAGGGACCTCTCTTACAGTTTATCACCATACAAAAGTAGGATATGTATATCTCTATAAAATACGTACGAGGAAAATACACTAATTTTTCGGACAAAGATGAGCAAAATATTCCCTCAAATAAAGCTGAAAAACGAGCAGTGCAAACTTTAAAATTAATTAACTAATAATTTTATATTCATCTAAAGGGTCCGCACTTACAGTTTATCACCATATAAAAGTGGGATATTTATATCTCTATAAAAATGTACGAGGAAAATATTCTATTCTTTCGGATAAAGATGAGCAAAATATTTCCTAAAATTATGCAGAAAAACGTCCAGTGCCAACTTTGAAATTAATTAACTAATTATTTTATATCCATCTAAGGAGTCCCCGCTTACAGTTTATCACCGTATAAAAGTATGATATGTATATTTCTATACAATATGTACGAGGAGAAAACACTAATTTTTCGGATAAAGATGAACAAAATATTCCCTCAAATTAAGCTGAAAAACGAGCAGTGCAAACTTTAAAATTAATTAACTAATAATTTCATATTCATCTAAAGGGTCTCCACTTACAGTTTATCACCACATAAAAGTGTGATATGTATATCTTTATAAAATATGTACGAGGAAAATACACTAATTTTTCGGATAAAGATGAGCAAAATTCTCCCTCAAATAAAGCTGAAGAACGAGCAGTGCCAACTTTAAAATTAATAACTAATAATTTTATAATCATCTGAAGGGTCCTCACTTACAGTTTATCACCATACAAAAGTGGGATATGTATATCTCTATAAAATATGTACGAGGAAAATACACTAATTTTTCGGACAAAGATGAGCAAAATATTCCTTCAAATAAAGCTGAAAAACGAGCAGTGCAAACTTTAAAATTAATTAACTAATAATTTTATATTGATTTAAGGGGTCCCCACTTACAGTTTATCACCATATAAAAGTGGGATATGTATATCTCTATAAAAATGTACGAGGAAAATACTCTATTCTTTCGGATAAAGATGAGCAAAATATTTCCTAAAATTATGCAGAAAAACGTGCAGTGCCAACTTTAAAATTAATTAACTAATTATTTTTTATTCATCTAAAGAGTCCCCTCTTACAGTTTATCACCATATAAAAGTTGGATATGTTTATCTCTATAAAAATGTACGAGGAAAATACTCTATTCTTTCGGATAAAGATGAGCAAAATATTTCGTAAAATTATGCAGAAAAACGTCCAGTGCCATCTTTGAAATTAATTAACTAATTATTTTATATCCATCTAAGGGGTCCTCGCTTACAGTTTATCATCATATAAAAGTATGATATGTATATCTCTATAAAATATGTACGAGGAAAAAAACACTAATTTTTCGGATAAAGATGAACAAAATATTCCCTCAAATTAAGCTGAAAAACGAGCAGTGCCAACTTTAAAATTAATTAACTAATAATTTTATATTTATCTAAAGTGTCCCCACTTACAGTTTATCGCCATATAAAAATGGGATATGTATATCTCTATAATATATGTACGAGGAAAGTACACTAATTTTTCGGATAAAGATGAGCAAATTATTCCGTCAAATAAAGCTGAAAAACGAGCAGTGCCAACTTAGAATTAATTAACTAATAATTTTATATTCATCTAAAGGGTCCCCACTTATAGTTTATCACCATATAAAAGTGAGATATATATAACTTTTTAAAATATGTACGAGGAAATTTCACTAATTTTTCGGATAAAGATGAGCAAAATTCTCCCTCAAATAAAGCTGAAGAACGAGCAGTGCCAACTTTGAAATTAATTAACTAATAATTTTTTATTCATCTAAATAGTCCCCACTTACAGTTTATTACCATATAAAAGTGGGATATGTATATCTCTATAAAATATATACGAGGAAAATACACTAATTTTTCGGATAAAGCTGAAAAAAATATTCCCTCAAATAAAGCTGAAAAACGAGCAGTGCCAAATTTAAAATTCATAATCTAATAATTTTATATTCATTTACAGGGTCTTCACTTACAGTTTATCACCACATAAAAGTGGGAACCGCAGTGATTCTAGCAGACATTTGTCCGCAGACAAAACGAGATTTCCCAGGGTTGCCAGTAAACATTTTAAATGTGTACTATCAAAACAAATCACGGTACTTCTAGTGCAATGTCAATAACGATTCACGTCTATAACTTAATATTCACATAATATGCTAACATGTATAATATCTAATTTAATTTTCATATATATAGCGATTAATTGTTCAGAAAATAACACCAAAGATGAGCAAAATATTCCCTCAAATAAAGCTGAAAAACGAGTAGTGCCAACTTTAAAATATAATTAACTAATAATTTTGTATTCATCTAAAGGGTCCCCACTTACAGTTTATCACCATATAAAAGTGGGATATGTATATCTCTATAAAATATGTACGAGGAAAATACACTAATTTTTCGGACAAAGATGAGCAAAATATTCCCTCAAATAAAGCTGAAAAACGAGCAGTGCCAACTTTAAAATTAATTAACTAATAATTTTATATTGATTTAAAGGGTCCCCACTTACAGTTTATCACCATATAAAAGTGATATATGTATATCTCTATAAAATATGTACGAGGAAAATACACTAATTTTTCGGATAAAGATGAGCAATATATTCCCTCAAATAAAGCTGAAAAACGAGCAGTGCAAACTTTAAAATGAATTAACGAATAACTTTATATTTGTTTAAAGGGTCCCCACTTACAGTTTATCACCATATAAAAGTGGGATATGTATATCTCTATAAAAATGTACGAGGAAAATACTCTATTCTGTCGGATAAAGATGAGCAAAATATTTCCTAAAATTATGCAGAAAAACGTGCAGTGCCAACTTTAAAATTAATTAACTAATTATTTTTTATTCATCTAAAGAGTCCCCACTTACAGTTTATCACCATATAAAAGTTGGATATGTTTATCTCTATAAAAATGTACGAGGAAAATACTCTATTCTTTCGGATAAAGATGAGCAAAATATTTCCTAAAATTATGCAGAAAAACGTCCAGTGCCAACTTTGAAATTAATTAACTAATTATTTTATATCCATCTAAGGGGTCCCCGCTTACAGTTTATCATCGTATAAAAGTATGATATGTATATCTCTATAAAATATGTACGAGGAAAAAAACACTAATTTTTCGGATAAAGATGAACAAAATATTCCCTCAAATTAAGCTGAAAAACGAGCAGTGCCAACTTTAAAATTAATTAGCTAATAATTTCATATTCATCTAAAGGGTCTCCACTTACAGTTTATCACCATATAAATGTGGGATATGTATATCTCTTTAAAATATATACGAGGAAAATACACTAATTTTTCGGATAAAGATGAACAAAATATTCCCTCAAATAAAGCTGAAAAACGAGCAGTGCCAACTTTAAAATTAATAATCTAATAATTTTATATTCATCTACAGGGTCTTCACTTACAGTTTGTCACCACATGAAAGTGGGAACCGCAGTGATTCTAGCAGTCATTTGTCCGCAGACAAAACGGAATTTCCCAGGGTTGCCAGTAAACATTTTAAATGTGTACTATCAAAACCAATCACGATACTTCTAGTGCAATGTCAATAACGATTCACGTCTATAACTTAATATTCACATAATATGCTAACATGTATAATATCTAATTTAATTTTCATATATGTGGCGATTAATTTTTCAGAAAATAACACCAAAGATGAGCAAAATATTCCCTCAAATAAAGCTGAAAAACCAGTAGTGCCATCTTTAAAATATAATTAACTAATAATTTTATATTCATCTAAAGGGTCCCCACTTACAGTTTATCACCATATAAAAGTGGGATATGTATATCTCTATAAAATACGTACGAGGAAAATACACTAATTTTTCGGATAAAGATGAGCAAAACATTCCCTCAAATAAAGCTGAAAAACGAGCAGTGCCAACTTTAAAATTAATAATTAAAAATTTTATAATCATCTGAAGGGTCCTCACTTACAGTTTATCACCATACAAAAGTGGGATATGTATATCTCTATAAAATATGTACGAGGAAAATACACTAATTTTTCGGACAAAGATGAGCAAAATATTCCCTCAAATAAAGCTGAAGAACGAGCAGTGCAAACTTTAAAATTAATTAACTAATAATTTTATGTTGATTTAAAGGGTCCCCACTTACAGTCTATCACCATATAAAAGTGAGATATGTATATCTCTATAAAATATGTACGAGGAAAATACACTAATTTTTCGGATAAAGATGAGCAAAATATTCCCTCAAATAAAGCTGAAAAACGAGCAGTGCAAACTTTAAAATTAATTAACTAACAATTCTATATTCATCTAAAGGGTCCCCACTTACAGTTTATCACAATATAAAAATCTGGTATATATATCTCTATAAAATATGTACGAGGAAAATACACTAATTTTTCGGATAAAGATGAGCAAAATATTCCCTCAAATAAAACTGAAAAACGACAGTGCCAACTTTAAAAGTTATTAACTAATAATTTTATTTTTATCTCAAGGGTCCCCACTTATAGTTTATCACCATATAAAAGTGGAATATGTATATCTCTATAAAATATGTACGAGGAAAATACATGAATTTTTCGGATAAAGATGAGCAAAATATTCCCTCAAATAAAGCTGAAAAACGAGCAGTGCCAACTTTAATATTAATTAACTAATAATTTTATATTTATCTAAAGTGTTCCCACTTACAGTTTATCGCCATATAAAAATGGGATATGTATATCTCTATAATATATGTACGAGGAAAGTACACTAATTTTTCGGATAAAGATGAGCAAATTATTCCGTCAAATAAAGCTGAAAAACGAGCAGTGCCAACTTAGAATTAATTAACTAATAATTTTATATTCATCTAAAGGGTCCCCACTTATAGTTTATCACCATATAAAAGTGGGATATATATAACTTTTTAAAATATGTACGAGGAAATTTCACTAATTTTTCGGATTAAGATGAGCAAAATTCTCCCTCAAATAAAGCTGAAGAACGAGCAGTGCCAACTTTAAAATTTATTAACTAATAATTTTTTATTCATCTAAATAGTCCCCACTTACAGTTTATCACCATATAAAAGTGGGATATGTATATCTCTATAAAATATATACGAGGAAAATACACTAATTTTTCGGATAAAGATGAGCAAAATATTCCCTCAAATAAAGCTGAAAAACGAGCAGTGCAAACTTTAAAATTAATTAACTAATAATTTTATGTTGATTTAAAGGGTCCCCACTTACAGTTTATCACCATATAAAAGTGAGATATGTATATCTCTATAAAATATGTACGAGGAAAATACACTAATTTTTCGGATAAAGATGAGCAAAATATTCCCTCAAATAAAGCTGAAAAACGAGCAGTGCAAACTTTAAAATTAATTAACTAATAATTTTATATTCATCTGAAGGGTCCCCACTTATAGTTTATCACCATATAAAAGTGGGATATATATAACTTTTTAAAATATGTACGAGGAAATTTCACTAATTTTTCGGATAAAAATGAGCAAAATATTCCCTCAAATAAAGATGAAAAACGAGCAGTGCCAACTTTAAAATTAATTAACTTATAATTTTATATTCATCTAAAGTGTCCCCACTTACAGTTTATCACCATATAAAAGTGGGATATGTATATCTCAATAATATATGTACGAGGAAAATACACTAATTTTTCGGATAAAGATGAGAAAAATTATCCCTCAAATAAAGCTGAAGAACGAGCAGTGCCAACTTTAAAATTAATTAACTAATTATTTTTTATTCATCTAAAGAGTCCCCACTTACTGTTTATCACCATATAAAAGTGGGATATGTATATCTCTATAAAAAATATACGAGGAAAATACTCTATTCTTTCGGATAAAGATGAGCAAAATATTTCCTAAAATTATGCAAAAAAACGTCCAGTGCCAACTTTGAAATTAGTTAACTAATTATTTTATATCCATGTAAAGGGTCCCCGCTTACAGTTTATCACCGTATAAAAGTATGATATGTATATCTCTATAAAATATGTACGAGGAGAAAACACTAATTTTTCGGATAAAGCTGAACAAAATATTCCCTCAAATTAAGCTGAAAAACGAGCAGTGCCAACTTTAAAATTAATTAACTAATAATTTCATATTCATTTAAAGGGTCTCCACTTACAGTTTATCACCATTTAAAAGTGGGATATGTATATCTCTATAAAATATGTACGAGGAAAATACAGTAATTTTTCGGATAAAGATGAACAAAATTCTCCCTCAAATAAAGCTGAAGAACGAGCAGTGCCAACTTTAAAATTAATTAATTAATTATTTTTTATTCATCTAAAGAGTCCCCATTTACAGTTTATCACCATATAAAAGTGGGATATGTATATCTCTATAAAAATGTACGAGGAAAATACTCTATTCTTTCGGATAAAGATGAACAAATATTTTCCTAAAATTATGCAGAAAAACGTCCAGTGCCAACTTTAAAATTAATTAATTAATAATTTTATATCCATCTGAAGGGTCCCCTTTTAAAGTTTATCACCGTATAAAAGTATGATATGTATATCTCTATAAAATATGTACGAGGAAAATACACTAATTTTTCGGACAGAGATGAGCAAAATATTCCCTCAAATAAAGCTGAAAAACGAGCAGTGCAAACTTTAAAATTAATTAACTAATAATTTTATATTCATCTAAAGGGTCCCCACTTACAGTTTATCACGATATAAAAGTGGGATATGTATATCTCTATAAAAATGTGCGAGGAAAATACTCTATTCTTTCGGGTAAAGATGAGCAAAAAATTTCCTAAAATTATGCAGAAAAACGTCCAGTGCCAACTTTGAAATTAATTAACTAATAATTTTGTATTCATCTAAAGGGACCTCTCTTACAGTTTATCACCATACAAAAGTAGGATATGTATATCTCTATAAAATACGTACGAGGAAAATACACTAATTTTTCGGACAAAGATGAGCAAAATATTCCCTCAAATAAAGCTGAAAAACGAGCAGTGCAAACTTTAAAATTAATTAACTAATAATTTTATATTCATCTAAAGGGTCCGCACTTACAGTTTATCACCATATAAAAGTGGGATATTTATATCTCTATAAAAATGTACGAGGAAAATATTCTATTCTTTCGGATAAAGATGAGCAAAATATTTCCTAAAATTATGCAGAAAAACGTCCAGTGCCAACTTTGAAATTAATTAACTAATTATTTTATATCCATCTAAGGAGTCCCCGCTTACAGTTTATCACCGTATAAAAGTATGATATGTATATTTCTATAAAATATGTACGAGGAAAAAACACTAATTTTTCGGATAAAGATGAACAAAATATTCCCTCAAATTAAGCTGAAAAACGAGCAGTGCAAACTTTAAAATTAATTAACTAATAATTTCATATTCATCTAAAGGGTCTCCACTTACAGTTTATCACCACATAAAAGTGTGATATGTATATCTTTATAAAATATGTACGAGGAAAATACACTAATTTTTCGGATAAAGATGAGCAAAATTCTCCCTCAAATAAAGCTGAAGAACGAGCAGTGCCAACTTTAAAATTAATAACTAATAATTTTATAATCATCTGAAGGGTCCTCACTTACAGTTTATCACCATACAAAAGTGGGATATGTATATCTCTATAAAATATGTACGAGGAAAATACACTAATTTTTCGGACAAAGATGAGCAAAATATTCCTTCAAATAAAGCTGAAAAACGAGCAGTGCAAACTTTAAAATTAATTAACTAATAATTTTATATTGATTTAAGGTGTCCCCACTTACAGTTTATCACCATATAAAAGTGGGATATGTATATCTCTATAAAAATGTACGAGGAAAATACTCTATTCTTTCGGATAAAGATGAGCAAAATATTTCCTAAAATTATGCAGAAAAACGTGCAGTGCCAACTTTAAAATTAATTAACTAATTATTTTTTATTCATCTAAAGAGTCCCCTCTTACAGTTTATCACCATATAAAAGTTGGATATGTTTATCTCTATAAAAATGTACGAGGAAAATACTCTATTCTTTCGGATAAAGATGAGCAAAATATTTCGTAAAATTATGCAGAAAAACGTCCAGTGCCATCTTTGAAATTAATTAACTAATTATTTTATATCCATCTAAGGGGTCCTCGCATACAGTTTATCATCATATAAAAGTA
Organism: Thermobia domestica; assembly: GCF_964235325.1. NCBI lineage: Eukaryota > Metazoa > Arthropoda > Insecta > Zygentoma > Lepismatidae > Thermobia > Thermobia domestica. The sequence goes on along the minus strand of NC_137459.1, from coordinate 215,774,821 downwards.
TGATATGTATATCTCTATAAAATATGTACGAGGAAAAAAACACTAATTTTTCGGATAAAGATGAACAAAATATTCCCTCAAATTAAGCTGAAAAACGAGCAGTGCCAACTTTAAAATTAATTAACTAATAATTTTATATTTATCTAAAGTGTCCCCACTTACAGTTTATCGCCATATAAAAATGGGATATGTATATCTCTATAATATATGTACGAGGAAAGTACACTAATTTTTCGGATAAAGATGAGCAAATTATTCCGTCAAATAAAGCTGAAAAACGAGCAGTGCCAACTTAGAATTAATTAACTAATAATTTTATATTCATCTAAAGGGTCCCCACTTATAGTTTATCACCATATAAAAGTGAGATATATATAACTTTTTAAAATATGTACGAGGAAATTTCACTAATTTTTCGGATAAAGATGAGCAAAATTCTCCCTCAAATAAAGCTGAAGAACGAGCAGTGCCAACTTTGAAATTAATTAACTAATAATTTTTTATTCATCTAAATAGTCCCCACTTACAGTTTATTACCATATAAAAGTGGGATATGTATATCTCTATAAAATATATACGAGGAAAATACACTAATTTTTCGGATAAAGCTGAAAAAAATATTCCCTCAAATAAAGCTGAAAAACGAGCAGTGCCAAATTTAAAATTCATAATCTAATAATTTTATATTCATTTACAGGGTCTTCACTTACAGTTTATCACCACATAAAAGTGGGAACCGCAGTGATTCTAGCAGACATTTGTCCGCAGACAAAACGAGATTTCCCAGGGTTGCCAGTAAACATTTTAAATGTGTACTATCAAAACAAATCACGGTACTTCTAGTGCAATGTCAATAACGATTCACGTCTATAACTTAATATTCACATAATATGCTAACATGTATAATATCTAATTTAATTTTCATATATATAGCGATTAATTGTTCAGAAAATAACACCAAAGATGAGCAAAATATTCCCTCAAATAAAGCTGAAAAACGAGTAGTGCCAACTTTAAAATATAATTAACTAATAATTTTGTATTCATCTAAAGGGTCCCCACTTACAGTTTATCACCATATAAAAGTGGGATATGTATATCTCTATAAAATATGTACGAGGAAAATACACTAATTTTTCGGACAAAGATGAGCAAAATATTCCCTCAAATAAAGCTGAAAAACGAGCAGTGCCAACTTTAAAATTAATTAACTAATAATTTTATATTGATTTAAAGGGTCCCCACTTACAGTTTATCACCATATAAAAGTGATATATGTATATCTCTATAAAATATGTACGAGGAAAATACACTAATTTTTCGGATAAAGATGAGCAATATATTCCCTCAAATAAAGCTGAAAAACGAGCAGTGCAAACTTTAAAATGAATTAACGAATAACTTTATATTTGTTTAAAGGGTCCCCACTTACAGTTTATCACCATATAAAAGTGGGATATGTATATCTCTATAAAAATGTACGAGGAAAATACTCTATTCTGTCGGATAAAGATGAGCAAAATATTTCCTAAAATTATGCAGAAAAACGTGCAGTGCCAACTTTAAAATTAATTAACTAATTATTTTTTATTCATCTAAAGAGTCCCCACTTACAGTTTATCACCATATAAAAGTTGGATATGTTTATCTCTATAAAAATGTACGAGGAAAATACTCTATTCTTTCGGATAAAGATGAGCAAAATATTTCCTAAAATTATGCAGAAAAACGTCCAGTGCCAACTTTGAAATTAATTAACTAATTATTTTATATCCATCTAAGGGGTCCCCGCTTACAGTTTATCATCGTATAAAAGTATGATATGTATATCTCTATAAAATATGTACGAGGAAAAAAACACTAATTTTTCGGATAAAGATGAACAAAATATTCCCTCAAATTAAGCTGAAAAACGAGCAGTGCCAACTTTAAAATTAATTAGCTAATAATTTCATATTCATCTAAAGGGTCTCCACTTACAGTTTATCACCATATAAATGTGGGATATGTATATCTCTTTAAAATATATACGAGGAAAATACACTAATTTTTCGGATAAAGATGAACAAAATATTCCCTCAAATAAAGCTGAAAAACGAGCAGTGCCAACTTTAAAATTAATAATCTAATAATTTTATATTCATCTACAGGGTCTTCACTTACAGTTTGTCACCACATGAAAGTGGGAACCGCAGTGATTCTAGCAGTCATTTGTCCGCAGACAAAACGGAATTTCCCAGGGTTGCCAGTAAACATTTTAAATGTGTACTATCAAAACCAATCACGATACTTCTAGTGCAATGTCAATAACGATTCACGTCTATAACTTAATATTCACATAATATGCTAACATGTATAATATCTAATTTAATTTTCATATATGTGGCGATTAATTTTTCAGAAAATAACACCAAAGATGAGCAAAATATTCCCTCAAATAAAGCTGAAAAACCAGTAGTGCCATCTTTAAAATATAATTAACTAATAATTTTATATTCATCTAAAGGGTCCCCACTTACAGTTTATCACCATATAAAAGTGGGATATGTATATCTCTATAAAATACGTACGAGGAAAATACACTAATTTTTCGGATAAAGATGAGCAAAACATTCCCTCAAATAAAGCTGAAAAACGAGCAGTGCCAACTTTAAAATTAATAATTAAAAATTTTATAATCATCTGAAGGGTCCTCACTTACAGTTTATCACCATACAAAAGTGGGATATGTATATCTCTATAAAATATGTACGAGGAAAATACACTAATTTTTCGGACAAAGATGAGCAAAATATTCCCTCAAATAAAGCTGAAGAACGAGCAGTGCAAACTTTAAAATTAATTAACTAATAATTTTATGTTGATTTAAAGGGTCCCCACTTACAGTTTATCACCATATAAAAGTGAGATATGTATATCTCTATAAAATATGTACGAGGAAAATACACTAATTTTTCGGATAAAGATGAGCAAAATATTCCCTCAAATAAAGCTGAAAAACGAGCAGTGCAAACTTTAAAATTAATTAACTAACAATTCTATATTCATCTAAAGGGTCCCCACTTACAGTTTATCACAATATAAAAATCTGGTATATATATCTCTATAAAATATGTACGAGGAAAATACACTAATTTTTCGGATAAAGATGAGCAAAATATTCCCTCAAATAAAACTGAAAAACGACAGTGCCAACTTTAAAAGTTATTAACTAATAATTTTATTTTTATCTCAAGGGTCCCCACTTATAGTTTATCACCATATAAAAGTGGAATATGTATATCTCTATAAAATATGTACGAGGAAAATACATGAATTTTTCGGATAAAGATGAGCAAAATATTCCCTCAAATAAAGCTGAAAAACGAGCAGTGCCAACTTTAATATTAATTAACTAATAATTTTATATTTATCTAAAGTGTTCCCACTTACAGTTTATCGCCATATAAAAATGGGATATGTATATCTCTATAATATATGTACGAGGAAAGTACACTAATTTTTCGGATAAAGATGAGCAAATTATTCCGTCAAATAAAGCTGAAAAACGAGCAGTGCCAACTTAGAATTAATTAACTAATAATTTTATATTCATCTAAAGGGTCCCCACTTATAGTTTATCACCATATAAAAGTGGGATATATATAACTTTTTAAAATATGTACGAGGAAATTTCACTAATTTTTCGGATAAAGATGAGCAAAATTCTCCCTCAAATAAAGCTGAAGAACGAGCAGTGCCAACTTTAAAATTAATTAACTAATAATTTTTTATTCATCTAAATAGTCCCCACTTACAGTTTATCACCATATAAAAGTGGGATATGTATATCTCTATAAAATATATACGAGGAAAATACACTAATTTTTCGGATAAAGATGAGCAAAATATTCCCTCAAATAAAGCTGAAAAACGAGCAGTGCAAACTTTAAAATTAATTAACTAATAATTTTATGTTGATTTAAAGGGTCCCCACTTACAGTTTATCACCATATAAAAGTGAGATATGTATATCTCTATAAAATATGTACGAGGAAAATACACTAATTTTTCGGATAAAGATGAGCAAAATATTCCCTCAAATAAAGCTGAAAAACGAGCAGTGCAAACTTTAAAATTAATTAACTAATAATTTTATATTCATCTGAAGGGTCCCCACTTATAGTTTATCACCATATAAAAGTGGGATATATATAACTTTTTAAAATATGTACGAGGAAATTTCACTAATTTTTCGGATAAAAATGAGCAAAATATTCCCTCAAATAAAGATGAAAAACGAGCAGTGCCAACTTTAAAATTAATTAACTTATAATTTTATATTCATCTAAAGTGTCCCCACTTACAGTTTATCACCATATAAAAGTGGGATATGTATATCTCAATAATATATGTACGAGGAAAATACACTAATTTTTCGGATAAAGATGAGAAAAATTATCCCTCAAATAAAGCTGAAGAACGAGCAGTGCCAACTTTAAAATTAATTAACTAATTATTTTTTATTCATCTAAAGGGTCCCCACTTACTGTTTATCACCATATAAAAGTGGGATATGTATATCTCTATAAAAAATATACGAGGAAAATACTCTATTCTTTCGGATAAAGATGAGCAAAATATTTCCTAAAATTATGCAAAAAAACGTCCAGTGCCAACTTTGAAATTAGTTAACTAATTATTTTATATCCATGTAAAGGGTCCCCGCTTACAGTTTATCACCGTATAAAAGTATGATATGTATATCTCTATAAAATATGTACGAGGAGAAAACACTAATTTTTCGGATAAAGCTGAACAAAATATTCCCTCAAATTAAGCTGAAAAACGAGCAGTGCCAACTTTAAAATTAATTAACTAATAATTTCATATTCATTTAAAGGGTCTCCACTTACAGTTTATCACCATTTAAAAGTGGGATATGTATATCTCTATAAAATATGTACGAGGAAAATACAGTAATTTTTCGGATAAAGATGAGCAAAATTCTCCCTCAAATAAAGCTGAAGAACGAGCAGTGCCAACTTTAAAATTAATTAATTAATTATTTTTTATTCATCTAAAGAGTCCCCATTTACAGTTTATCACCATATAAAAGTGGGATATGTATATCTCTATAAAAATGTACGAGGAAAATACTCTATTCTTTCGGATAAAGATGAACAAATATTTTCCTAAAATTATGCAGAAAAACGTCCAGTGCCAACTTTAAAATTAATTAATTAATAATTTTATATCCATCTGAAGGGTCCCCTTTTAAAGTTTATCACCGTATAAAAGTATGATATGTATATCTCTATAAAATATGTACGAGGAAAATACACTAATTTTTCGGACAGAGATGAGCAAAATATTCCCTCAAATAAAGCTGAAAAACGAGCAGTGCAAACTTTAAAATTAATTAACTAATAATTTTATATTCATCTAAAGGGTCCCCACTTACAGTTTATCACGATATAAAAGTGGGATATGTATATCTCTATAAAAATGTGCGAGGAAAATACTCTATTCTTTCGGATAAAGATGAGCAAAAAATTTCCTAAAATTATGCAGAAAAACGTCCAGTGCCAACTTTGAAATTAATTAACTAATAATTTTGTATTCATCTAAAGGGACCTCTCTTACAGTTTATCACCATACAAAAGTAGGATATGTATATCTCTATAAAATACGTACGAGGAAAATACACTAATTTTTCGGACAAAGATGAGCAAAATATTCCCTCAAATAAAGCTGAAAAACGAGCAGTGCAAACTTTAAAATTAATTAACTAATAATTTTATATTCATCTAAAGGGTCCGCACTTACAGTTTATCACCATATAAAAGTGGGATATTTATATCTCTATAAAAATGTACGAGGAAAATATTCTATTCTTTGGGATAAAGATGAGCAAAATATTTCCTAAAATTATGCAGAAAAACGTCCAGTGCCAACTTTGAAATTAATTAACTAATTATTTTATATCCATCTAAGGAGTCCCCGCTTACAGTTTATCACCGTATAAAAGTATGATATGTATATTTCTATAAAATATGTACGAGGAAAAAACACTAATTTTTCGGATAAAGATGAACAAAATATTCCCTCAAATTAAGCTGAAAAACGAGCAGTGCAAACTTTAAAATTAATTAACTAATAATTTCATATTCATCTAAAGGGTCTCCACTTACAGTTTATCACCACATAAAAGTGTGATATGTATATCTTTATAAAATATGTACGAGGAAAATACACTAATTTTTCGGATAAAGATGAGCAAAATTCTCCCTCAAATAAAGCTGAAGAACGAGCAGTGCCAACTTTAAAATTAATAACTAATAATTTTATAATCATCTGAAGGGTCCTCACTTACAGTTTATCACCATACAAAAGTGGGATATGTATATCTCTATAAAATATGTACGAGGAAAATACACTAATTTTTCGGACAAAGATGAGCAAAATATTCCTTCAAATAAAGCTGAAAAACGAGCAGTGCAAACTTTAAAATTAATTAACTAATAATTTTATATTGATTTAAGGGGTCCCCACTTACAGTTTATCACCATATAAAAGTGGGATATGTATATCTCTATAAAAATGTACGAGGAAAATACTCTATTCTTTCGGATAAAGATGAGCAAAATATTTCCTAAAATTATGCAGAAAAACGTGCAGTGCCAACTTTAAAATTAATTAACTAATTATTTTTTATTCATCTAAAGAGTCCCCTCTTACAGTTTATCACCATATAAAAGTTGGATATGTTTATCTCTATAAAAATGTACGAGGAAAATACTCTATTCTTTCGGATAAAGATGAGCAAAATATTTCCTAAAATTATGCAGAAAAACGTCCAGTGCCAACTTAGAATTAATTAACTAATAATTTTATATTCATCTAAAGGGTCCCCACTTATAGTTTATTACCATATAAAAGTGGGATATGTATATCTCTATAAAATATATACGAGGAAAATACACTAATTTTTCGGATAAAGATGAAAAAAATATTCCCTCAAATAAAGCTGAAAAACGAGCAGTGCCAAATTTAAAATTCATAATCTAATAATTTTATATTCATTTACAGGGTCTTCACTTACAGTTTATCACCACATAAAAGTGGGAACCGCAGTGATTCTAGCAGACATTTGTCCGCAGACAAAACGAGATTTCCCAGGGTTGCCAGTAAACATTTTAAATGTGTACTATCAAAACAAATCACTATACTTCTAGTGCAATGTCAATAACGATTCACGTCTATAACTTAATATTCACATAATATGCTAACATGTATAATATCTAATTTAATTTTCATATATATAGCGATTAATTGTTCAGAAAATAACACCAAAGATGAGCAAAATATTCCCTCAAATAAAGCTGAAAAACGAGTAGTGCCAACTTTAAAATATAATTAACTAATAATTTTGTATTCATCTAAAGGGTCCCCACTTACAGTTTATCACCATATAAAAGTGGGATATGTATATCTCTATAAAATATGTACGAGGAAAATACACTAATTTTTCGGACAAAGATGAGCAAAATATTCCCTCAAATAAAGCTGAAAAACGAGCAGTGCCAACTTTAAAATTAATTAACTAATAATTTTATATTGATTTAAAGGGTCCCCACTTACAGTTTATCACCATATAAAAGTGATATATGTATATCTCTATAAAATATGTACGAGGAAAATACACTAATTTTTCGGATAAAGATGAGCAATATATTCCCTCAAATAAAGCTGAAAAACGAGCAGTGCAAACTTTAAAATTAATTAACGAATAATTTTATATTTGTTTAAAGGGTCCCCACTTACAGTTTATCACCATATAAAAGTGGGATATGTATATCTCTATAAAATGTACGAGGAAAATACTCTATTCTTTCGGATAAAGATGAGCAAAATATTTCCTAAAATTATGCAGAAAAACGTGCAGTGCCAACTTTAAAATTAATTAACTAATTATTTTTTATTCATCTAAAGAGTCCCCACTTACAGTTTATCACCATATAAAAGTTGGATATGTTTATCTCTATAAAAATGTACGAGGAAAATACTCTATTCTATCGGATAAAGATGAGCAAAATATTTCCTAAAATTATGCAGAAAAACGTCCAGTGCCAACTTTGAAATTAATTAACTAATTATTTTATATCCATCTAAGGGGTCCCCGCTTACAGTTTATCATCGTATAAAAGTATGATATGTATATCTCTATAAAATATGTACGAGGAAAAAAACACTAATTTTTCGGATAAAGATGAACAAAATATTCCCTCAAATTAAGCTGAAAAACGAGCAGTGCCAACTTTAAAATTAATTAGCTAATAATTTCATATTCATCTAAAGGGTCTCCACTTACAGTTTATCACCATATAAAAGTGGGATATGTATATCTCTTTAAAATATATACGAGGAAAATACACTAATTTTTCGGATAAAGATGAACAAAATATTCCCTCAAATAAAGCTGAAAAACGAGCAGTGCCAACTTTAAAATTAATAATCTAATAATTTTATATTCATCTACAGGGTCTTCACTTACAGTTTGTCACCACATGAAAGTGGGAACCGCAGTGATTCTAGCAGTCATTTGTCCGCAGACAAAACGGAATTTCCCAGGGTTGCCAGTAAACATTTTAAATGTGTACTATCAAAACCAATCACGATACTTCTAGTGCAATGTCAATAACGATTCACGTCTATAACTTAATATTCACATAATATGCTAACATGTATAATATCTAATTTAATTTTCATATATGTGGCGATTAATTTTTCAGAAAATAACACCAAAGATGAGCAAAATATTCCCTCAAATAAAGCTGAAAAACCAGTAGTGCCATCTTTAAAATATAATTAACTAATAATTTTATATTCATCTAAAGGGTCCCCACTTACAGTTTATCACCATATAAAAGTGGGATATGTATATCTCTATAAAATACGTACGAGGAAAATACACTAATTTTTCGGATAAAGATGAGCAAAACATTCCCTCAAATAAAGCTGAAAAACGAGCAGTGCCAACTTTAAAATTAATAATTAAAAATTTTATAATCATCTGAAGGGTCCTCACTTACAGTTTATCACCATACAAAAGTGGGATATGTATATCTCTATAAAATATGTACGAGGAAAATACACTAATTTTTCGGACAAAGATGAGCAAAATATTCCCTCAAATAAAGCTGAAGAACGAGCAGTGCAAACTTTAAAATTAATTAACTAATAATTTTATGTTGATTTAAAGGGTCCCCACTTACAGTTTATCACCATATAAAAGTGAGATATGTATATCTCTATAAAATATGTACGAGGAAAATACACTAATTTTTCGGATAAAGATGAGCAAAATATTCCCTCAAATAAAGCTGAAAAACGAGCAGTGCAAACTTTAAAATTAATTAACTAACAATTCTATATTCATCTAAAGGGTCCCCACTTACAGTTTATCACCATATAAAAATCTGGTATATATATCTCTATAAAATATGTACGAGGAAAATACACTAATTTTTCGGATAAAGATGAGCAAAATATTCCCTCAAATAAAACTGAAAAACGACAGTGCCAACTTTAAAAGTTATTAACTAATAATTTTATTTTTATCTCAAGGGTCCCCACTTATAGTTTATCACCATATAAAAGTGGAATATGTATATCTCTATAAAATATGTACGAGGAAAATACATGAATTTTTCGGATAAAGATGAGCAAAATATTCCCTCAAATAAAGCTGAAAAACGAGAAGTGCAAACTTTAAAATTAATTAACTAATAATTTCATATTCATCTAAAGGGTCTCCACTTACAGTTTATCACCACATAAAAGTGTGATATGTATATCTTTATAAAATATGTACGAGGAAAATACACTAATTTTTCGGACAGAGATGAGCAAAATATTCCCTCAAATAAAGCTGAAAAACGAGCAGTGCAAAGTTTAAAATTAATTAACTAATAATTTTATATTCATCTAAAGGGTCCCCACTTACAGTTTATCACCATATAAAAGTGGGATATGTATATCTCTATAAAAATGTGCGAGGAAAATACTCTATTCTTTCGGATAAAGATGAGCAAAAAATTTCCTAAAATTATGCAGAAAAACGTCCAGTGCCAACTTTGAAATTAATTAACTAATAATTTTGTATTCATCTAAAGGGACCTCTCTTACAGTTTATCACCATACAAAAGTAGGATATGTATATCTCTATAAAATACGTACGAGGAAAATACACTAATTTTTCGGACAAAGATGAGCAAAATATTCCCTCAAATAAAGCTGAAAAACGAGCAGTGCAAACTTTAAAATTAATTAACTAATAATTTTATATTCATCTAAAGGGTCCGCACTTACAGTTTATCACCATATAAAAGTGGGATATTTATATCTCTATAAAAATGTACGAGGAAAATATTCTATTCTTTCGGATAAAGATGAGCAAAATATTTCCTAAAATTATGCAGAAAAACGTCCAGTGCCAACTTTGAAATTAATTAACTAATTATTTTATATCCATCTAAGGAGTCCCCGCTTACAGTTTATCACCGTATAAAAGTATGATATGTATATTTCTATACAATATGTACGAGGAAAAAACACTAATTTTTCGGATAAAGATGAACAAAATATTCCCTCAAATTAAGCTGAAAAACGAGCAGTGCAAACTTTAAAATTAATTAACTAATAATTTCATATTCATCTAAAGGGTCTCCACTTACAGTTTATCACCACATAAAAGTGTGATATGTATATCTTTATAAAATATGTACGAGGAAAATACACTAATTTTTCGGATAAAGATGAGCAAAATTCTCCCTCAAATAAAGCTGAAGAACGAGCAGTGCCAACTTTAAAATTAATAACTAATAATTTTATAATCATCTGAAGGGTCCTCACTTACAGTTTATCACCATACAAAAGTGGGATATGTATATCTCTATAAAATATGTACGAGGAAAATACACTAATTTTTCGGACAAAGATGAGCAAAACATTCCTTCAAATAAAGCTGAAAAACGAGCAGTGCAAACTTTAAAATTAATTAACTAATAATTTTATATTGATTTAAGGGGTCCCCACTTACAGTTTATCACCATATAAAAGTGGGATATGTATATCTCTATAAAAATGTACGAGGAAAATACTCTATTCTTTCGGATAAAGATGAGCAAAATATTTCCTAAAATTATGCAGAAAAACGTGCAGTGCCAACTTTAAAATTAATTAACTAATTATTTTTTATTCATCTAAAGAGTCCCCTCTTACAGTTTATCACCATATAAAAGTTGGATATGTTTATCTCTATAAAAATGTACGAGGAAAATACTCTATTCTTTCGGATAAAGATGAGCAAAATATTTCGTAAAATTATGCAGAAAAACGTCCAGTGCCATCTTTGAAATTAATTAACTAATTATTTTATATCCATCTAAGGGGTCCTCGCTTACAGTTTATCATCATATAAAAGTATGATATGTATATCTCTATAAAATATGTACGAGGAAAAAAACACTAATTTTTCGGATAAAGCTGAACAAAATATTCCCTCAAATTAAGCTGAAAAACGAGCAGTGCCAACTTTAAAATTAATTAACTAATAATTTTATATTTATCTAAAGTGTCCCCACTTACAGTTTATCGCCATATAAAAATGGGATATGTATATCTCTATAATATATGTACGAGGAAAGTACACTAATTTTTCGGATAAAGATGAGCAAATTATTCCGTCAAATAAAGCTGAAAAACGAGCAGTGCCAACTTAGAATTAATTAACTAATAATTTTATATTCATCTAAAGGGTCCCCACTTATAGTTTATCACCATATAAAAGTGAGATATATATAACTTTTTAAAATATGTACGAGGAAATTTCACTAATTTTTCGGATAAAGATGAGCAAAATTCTCCCTCAAATAAAGCTGAAGAACGAGCAGTGCCAACTTTGAAATTAATTAACTAATAATTTTTCATTCATCTAAATAGTCCCCACTTACAGTTTATTACCATATAAAAGTGGGATATGTATATCTCTATAAAATATATACGAGGAAAATACACTAATTTTTCGGATAAAGCTGAAAAAAATATTCCCTCAAATAAAGCTGAAAAACGAGCAGTGCCAAATTTAAAATTCATAATCTAATAATTTTATATTCATTTACAGGGTCTTCACTTACAGTTTATCACCACATAAAAGTGGGAACCGCAGTGATTCTAGCAGACATTTGTCCGCAGACAAAACGAGATTTCCCAGGGTTGCCAGTAAACATTTTAAATGTGTACTATCAAAACAAATCACGGTACTTCTAGTGCAATGTCAATAACGATTCACGTCTATAACTTAATATTCACATAATATGCTAACATGTATAATATCTAATTTAATTTTCATATATATAGCGATTAATTGTTCAGAAAATAACACCAAAGATGAGCAAAATATTCCCTCAAATAAAGCTGAAAAACGAGTAGTGCCAACTTTAAAATATAATTAACTAATAATTTTGTATTCATCTAAAGGGTCCCCACTTACAGTTTATCACCATATAAAAGTGGGATATGTATATCTCTATAAAATATGTACGAGGAAAATACACTAATTTTTCGGACAAAGATGAGCAAAATATTCCCTCAAATAAAGCTGAAAAACGAGCAGTGCCAACTTTAAAATTAATTAACTAATAATTTTATATTGATTTAAAGGGTCCCCACTTACAGTTTATCACCATATAAAAGTGATATATGTATATCTCTATAAAATATGTACGAGGAAAATACACTAATTTTTCGGATAAAGATGAGCAATATATTCCCTCAAATAAAGCTGAAAAACGAGCAGTGCAAACTTTAAAATGAATTAACGAATAACTTTATATTTGTATAAAGGGTCCCCACTTACAGTTTATCACCATATAAAAGTGGGATATGTATATCTCTATAAAAATGTACGAGGAAAATACTCTATTCTTTCGGATAAAGATGAGCAAAATATTTCCTAAAATTATGCAGAAAAACGTGCAGTGCCAACTTTAAAATTAATTAACTAATTATTTTTTATTCATCTAAAGAGTCCCCACTTACAGTTTATCACCATATAAAAGTTGGATATGTTTATCTCTATAAAAATGTACGAGGAAAATACTCTATTCTTTCGGATAAAGATGAGCAAAATATTTCCTAAAATTATGCAGAAAAACGTCCAGTGCCAACTTTGAAATTAATTAACTAATTATTTTATATCCATCTAAGGGGTCCCCGCTTACAGTTTATCATCGTATAAAAGTATGATATGTATATCTCTATAAAATATGTACGAGGAAAAAAACACTAATTTTTCGGATAAAGATGAACAAAATATTCCCTCAAATTAAGCTGAAAAACGAGCAGTGCCAACTTTAAAATTAATTAGCTAATAATTTCATATTCATCTAAAGGGTCTCCACTTACAGTTTATCACCATATAAATGTGGGATATGTATATCTCTTTAAAATATATACGAGGAAAATACACTAATTTTTCGGATAAAGATGAACAAAATATTCCCTCAAATAAAGCTGAAAAACGAGCAGTGCCAACTTTAAAATTAATAATCTAATAATTTTATATTCATCTACAGGGTCTTCACTTACAGTTTGTCACCACATGAAAGTGGGAACCGCAGTGATTCTAGCAGTCATTTGTCCGCAGACAAAACGGAATTTCCCAGGGTTGCCAGTAAACATTTTAAATGTGTACTATCAAAACCAATCACGATACTTCTAGTGCAATGTCAATAACGATTCACGTCTATAACTTAATATTCACATAATATGCTAACATGTATAATATCTAATTTAATTTTCATATATGTGGCGATTAATTTTTCAGAAAATAACACCAAAGATGAGCAAAATATTCCCTCCAATAAAGCTGAAAAACCAGTAGTGCCATCTTTAAAATATAATTAACTAATAATTTTATATTCATCTAAAGGGTCCCCACTTACAGTTTATCACCATATAAAAGTGGGATATGTATATCTCTATAAAATACGTACGAGGAAAATACACTAATTTTTCGGATAAAGATGAGCAAAACATTCCCTCAAATAAAGCTGAAAAACGAGCAGTGCCAACTTTAAAATTAATAATTAAAAATTTTATAATCATCTGAAGGGTCGTCACTTACAGTTTATCACCATACAAAAGTGGGATATGTATATCTCTATAAAATATGTACGAGGAAAATACACTAATTTTTCGGACAAAGATGAGCAAAATATTCCCTCAAATAAAGCTGAAGAACGAGCAGTGCAAACTTTAAAATTAATTAACTAATAATTTTATGTTGATTTAAAGGGTCCCCACTTACAGTTTATCACCATATAAAAGTGAGATATGTATATCTCTATAAAATATGTACGAGGAAAATACACTAATTTTTCGGATAAAGATGAGCAAAATATTCCCTCAAATAAAGCTGAAAAACGAGCAGTGCAAACTTTAAAATTAATTAACTAACAATTCTATATTCATCTAAAGGGTCCCCACTTACAGTTTATCACAATATAAGAATCTGGTATATATATCTCTATAAAATATGTACGAGGAAAATACACTAATTTTTCGGATAAAGATGAGCAAAATATTCCCTCAAATAAAACTGAAAAACGACAGTGCCAACTTTAAAAGTTATTAACTAATAATTTTATTTTTATCTCAAGGGTCCCCACTTATAGTTTATCACCATATAAAAGTGGAATATGTATATCTCTATAAAATATGTACGAGGAAAATACATGAATTTTTCGGATAAAGATGAGCAAAATATTCCCTCAAATAAAGCTGAAAAACGAGCAGTGCCAACTTTAATATTAATTAACTAATAATTTTATATTTATCTAAAGTGTTCCCACTTACAGTTTATCGCCATATAAAAATGGGATATGTATATCTCTATAATATATGTACGAGGAAAGTACACTAATTTTTCGGATAAAGATGAGCAAATTATTCCGTCAAATAAAGCTGAAAAACGAGCAGTGCCAACTTAGAATTAATTAACTAATAATTTTATATTCATCTAAAGGGTCCCCACTTATAGTTTATCACCATATAAAAGTGGGATATATATAACTTTTTAAAATATGTACGAGGAAATTTCACTAATTTTTCGGATAAAGATGAGCAAAATTCTCCCTCAAATAAAGCTGAAGAACGAGCAGTGCCAACTTTAAAATTAATTAACTAATAATTTTTTATTCATCTAAATAGTCCCCACTTACAGTTTATCACCATATAAAAGTGGGATATGTATATCTCTATAAAATATATACGAGGAAAATACACTAATTTTTCGGATAAAGATGAGCAAAATATTCCCTCAAATAAAGCTGAAAAACGAGCAGTGCAAACTTTAAAATTAATTAACTAATAATTTTATGTTGATTTAAAGGGTCCCCACTTACAGTTTATCACCATATAAAAGTGAGATATGTATATCTCTATAAAATATGTACGAGGAAAATACACTAATTTTTCGGATAAAGATGAGCAAAATATTCCCTCAAATAAAGCTGAAAAACGAGCAGTGCAAACTTTAAAATTAATTAACTAATAATTTTATATTCATCTGAAGGGTCCCCACTTATAGTTTATCACCATATAAAAGTGGGATATATATAACTTTTTAAAATATGTACGAGGAAATTTCACTAATTTTTCGGATAAAAATGAGCAAAATATTCCCTCAAATAAAGATGAAAAACGAGCAGTGCCAACTTTAAAATTAATTAACTTATAATTTTATATTCATCTAAAGTGTCCCCACTTACAGTTTATCACCATATAAAAGTGGGATATGTATATCTCAATAATATATGTACGAGGAAAATACACTAATTTTTCGGATAAAGATGAGAAAAATTATCCCTCAAATAAAGCTGAAGAACGAGCAGTGCCAACTTTAAAATTAATTAACTAATTATTTTTTATTCATCTAAAGAGTCCCCACTTACTGTTTATCACCATATAAAAGTGGGATATGTATATCTCTATAAAAAATATACGAGGAAAATACTCTATTCTTTCGGATAAAGATGAGCAAAATATTTCCTAAAATTATGCAAAAAAACGTCCAGTGCCAACTTTGAAATTAGTTAACTAATTATTTTATATCCATGTAAAGGGTCCCCGCTTACAGTTTATCACCGTATAAAAGTATGATATGTATATCTCTATAAAATATGTACGAGGAGAAAACACTAATTTTTCGGATAAAGCTGAACAAAATATTCCCTCAAATTAAGCTGAAAAACGAGCAGTGCCAACTTTAAAATTAATTAACTAATAATTTCATATTCATTTAAAGGGTCTCCACTTACAGTTTATCACCATTTAAAAGTGGGATATGTATATCTCTATAAAATATGTACGAGGAAAATACTCTATTCTTTCGGATAAAGATGAACAAATATTTTCCTAAAATTATGCAGAAAAACGTCCAGTGCCAACTTTAAAATTAATTAATTAATAATTTTATATCCATCTGAAGGGTCCCCTTTTAAAGTTTATCACCGTATAAAAGTATGATATGTATATCTCTATAAAATATGTACGAGGAAAATACACTAATTTTTCGGACAGAGATGAGCAAAATATTCCCTCAAATAAAGCTGAAAAACGAGCAGTGCAAACTTTAAAATTAATTAACTAATAATTTTATATTCATCTAAAGGGTCCCCACTTACAGTTTATCACGATATAAAAGTGGGATATGTATATCTCTATAAAAATGTGCGAGGAAAATACTCTATTCTTTCGGATAAAGATGAGCAAAAAATTTCCTAAAATTATGCAGAAAAACGTCCAGTGCCAACTTTGAAATTAATTAACTAATAATTTTGTATTCATCTAAAGGGACCTCTCTTACAGTTTATCACCATACAAAAGTAGGATATGTATATCTCTATAAAATACGTACGAGGAAAATACACTAATTTTTCGGACAAAGATGAGCAAAATATTCCCTCAAATAAAGCTGAAAAACGAGCAGTGCAAACTTTAAAATTAATTAACTAATAATTTTATATTCATCTAAAGGGTCCGCACTTACAGTTTATCACCATATAAAAGTGGGATATTTATATCTCTATAAAAATGTACGAGGAAAATATTCTATTCTTTCGGATAAAGATGAGCAAAATATTTCCTAAAATTATGCAGAAAAACGTCCAGTGCCAACTTTGAAATTAATTAACTAATTATTTTATATCCATCTAAGGAGTCCCCGCTTACAGTTTATCACCGTATAAAAGTATGAAATGTATATTTCTATAAAATATGTACGAGGAAAAAACACTAATTTTTCGGATAAAGATGAACAAAATATTCCCTCAAATTAAGCTGAAAAACGAGCAGTGCAAACTTTAAAATTAATTAACTAATAATTTCATATTCATCTAAAGGGTCTCCACTTACAGTTTATCACCACATAAAAGTGTGATATGTATATCTTTATAAAATATGTACGAGGAAAATACACTAATTTTTCGGATAAAGATGAGCAAAATTCTCCCTCAAATAAAGCTGAAGAACGAGCAGTGCCAACTTTAAAATTAATAACTAATAATTTTATAATCATCTGAAGGGTCCTCACTTACAGTTTATCACCATACAAAAGTGGGATATGTATATCTCTATAAAATATGTACGAGGAAAATACACTAATTTTTCGGACAAAGATGAGCAAAATATTCGTTCAAATAAAGCTGAAAAACGAGCAGTGCAAACTTTAAAATTAATTAACTAATAATTTTATATTGATTTAAGTGGTCCCCACTTACAGTTTATCACCATATAAAAGTGGGATATGTATATCTCTATAAAAATGTACGAGGAAAATACTCTATTCTTTCGGATAAAGATGAGCAAAATATTTCCTAAAATTATGCAGAAAAACGTGCAGTGCCAACTTTAAAATTAATTAACTAATTATTTTTTATTCATCTAAAGAGTCCCCTCTTACAGTTTATCACCATATAAAAGTTGGATATGTTTATCTCTATAAAAATGTACGAGGAAAATGCTCTATTCTTTCGGATAAAGATGAGCAAAATATTTCGTAAAATTATGCAGAAAAACGTCCAGTGCCATCTTTGAAATTAATTAACTAATTATTTTATATCCATCTAAGGGGTCCTCGCTTACAGTTTATCATCATATAAAAGTATGATATGTATATCTCTATAAAATATGTACGAGGAAAAAAACACTAATTTTTCGGATAAAGATGAACAAAATATTCCCTCAAATTAAGCTGAAAAACGAGCAGTGCCAACTTTAAAATTAATTAACTAATAATTTTATATTTATCTAAAGTGTCCCCACTTACAGTTTATCGCCATATAAAAATGGGATATGTATATCTCTATAATATATGTACGAGGAAAGTACACTAATTTTTCGGATAAAGATGAGCAAATTATTCCGTCAAATAAAGCTGAAAAACGAGCAGTGCCAACTTAGAATTAATTAACTAATAATTTTATATTCATCTAAAGGGTCCCCACTTATAGTTTATTACCATATAAAAGTGGGATATGTATATCTCTATAAAATATATACGAGGAAAATACACTAATTTTTCGGATAAAGATGAAAAAAATATTCCCTCAAATAAAGCTGAAAAACGAGCAGTGCCAAATTTAAAATTCATAATCTAATAATTTTATATTCATTTACAGGGTCTTCACTTACAGTTTATCACCACATAAAAGTGGGAACCGCAGTGATTCTAGCAGACATTTGTCCGCAGACAAAACGAGATTTCCCAGGGTTGCCAGTAAACATTTTAAATGTGTACTATCAAAACAAATCACTATACTTCTAGTGCAATGTCAATAACGATTCACGTCTATAACTTAATATTCACATAATATGCTAACATGTATAATATCTAATTTAATTTTCATATATATAGCGATTAATTGTTCAGAAAATAACACCAAAGATGAGCAAAATATTCCCTCAAATAAAGCTGAAAAACGAGTAGTGCCAACTTTAAAATATAATTAACTAATAATTTTGTATTCATCTAAAGGGTCCCCACTTACAGTTTATCACCATATAAAAGTGGGATATGTATATCTCTATAAAATATGTACGAGGAAAATACACTAATTTTTCGGACAAAGATGAGCAAAATATTCCCTCAAATAAAGCTGAAAAACGAGCAGTGCCAACTTTAAAATTAATTAACTAATAATTTTATATTGATTTAAAGGGTCCCCACTTACAGTTTATCACCATATAAAAGTGATATATGTATATCTCTATAAAATATGTACGAGGAAAATACACTAATTTTTCGGATAAAGATGAGCAATATATTCCCTCAAATAAAGCTGAAAAACGAGCAGTGCAAACTTTAAAATTAATTAACGAATAATTTTATATTTGTTTAAAGGGTCCCCACTTACAGTTTATCACCATATAAAAGTGGGATATGTATATCTCTATAAAAATGTACGAGGAAAATACTCTATTCTTTCGGATAAAGATGAGCAAAATATTTCCTAAAATTATGCAGAAAAACGTGCAGTGCCAACTTTAAAATTAATTAACTAATTATTTTTTATTCATCTAAAGAGTCCCCACTTACAGTTTATCACCATATAAAAGTTGGATATGTTTATCTCTATAAAAATGTACGAGGAAAATACTCTATTCTTTCGGATAAAGATGAGCAAAATATTTCCTAAAATTATGCAGAAAAACGTCCAGTGCCAACTTTGAAATTAATTAACTAATTATTTTATATCCATCTATGGGGTCCCCGCTTACAGTTTATCATCGTATAAAAGTATGATATGTATATCTCTATAAAATATGTACGAGGAAAAAAACACTAATTTTTCGGATAAAGATGAACAAAATATTCCCTCAAATTAAGCTGAAAAACGAGCAGTGCCAACTTTAAAATTAATTAGCTAATAATTTCATATTCATCTAAAGGGTCTCCACTTACAGTTTTTCACCATATAAAAGTGGGATATGTATATCTCTTTAAAATATATACGAGGAAAATACACTAATTTTTCGGATAAAGATGAACAAAATATTCCCTCAAATAAAGCTGAAAAACGAGCAGTGCCAACTTTAAAATTAATAATCTAATAATTTTATATTCATCTACAGGGTCTTCACTTACAGTTTGTCACCACATGAAAGTGGGAACCGCAGTGATTCTAGCAGTCATTTGTCCGCAGACAAAACGGAATTTCCCAGGGTTGCCAGTAAACATTTTAAATGTGTACTATCAAAACCAATCACGATACTTCTAGTGCAATGTCAATAACGATTCACGTCTATAACTTAATATTCACATAATATGCTAACATGTATAATATCTAATTTAATTTTCATATATGTGGCGATTAATTTTTCAGAAAATAACACCAAAGATGAGCAAAATATTCCCTCAAATAAAGCTGAAAAACCAGTAGTGCCATCTTTAAAATATAATTAACTAATAATTTTATATTCATCTAAAGGGTCCCCACTTACAGTTTATCACCATATAAAAGTGGGATATGTATATCTCTATAAAATACGTACGAGGAAAATACACTAATTTTTCGGATAAAGATGAGCAAAACATTCCCTCAAATAAAGCTGAAAAACGAGCAGTGCCAACTTTAAAATTAATAATTAAAAATTTTATAATCATCTGAAGGGTCCTCACTTACAGTTTATCACCATACAAAAGTGGGATATGTATATCTCTATAAAATATGTACGAGGAAAATACACTAATTTTTCGGACAAAGATGAGCAAAATATTCCCTCAAATAAAGCTGAAGAACGAGCAGTGCAAACTTTAAAATTAATTAACTAATAATTTTATGTTGATTTAAAGGGTCCCCACTTACAGTTTATCACCATATAAAAGTGAGATATGTATATCTCTATAAAATATGTACGAGGAAAATACACTAATTTTTCGGATAAAGATGAGCAAAATATTCCCTCAAATAAAGCTGAAAAACGAGCAGTGCAAACTTTAAAATTAATTAACTAACAATTCTATATTCATCTAAAGGGTCCCCACTTACAGTTTATCACCATATAAAAATCTGGTATATATATCTCTATAAAATATGTACGAGGAAAATACACTAATTTTTCGGATAAAGATGAGCAAAATATTCCCTCAAATAAAACTGAAAAACGACAGTGCCAACTTTAAAAGTTATTAACTAATAATTTTATTTTTATCTCAAGGGTCCCCACTTATAGTTTATCACCATATAAAAGTGGAATATGTATATCTCTATAAAATATGTACGAGGAAAATACATGAATTTTTCGGATAAAGATGAGCAAAATATTCCCTCAAATAAAGCTGAAAAACGAGCAGTGCCAACTTTAAAATTAATTAACTAATAATTTTATATTTATCTAAAGTGTTCCCACTTACAGTTTATCGCCATATAAAAATGGGATATGTGTATCTCTATAATATATGTACGAGGAAAGTACACTAATTTTTCGGATAAAGATGAGCAAATTATTCCGTCAAATAAAGCTGAAAAACGAGCAGTGCCAACTTAGAATTAATTAACTAATAATTTTATATTCATCTAAATGGTCCCCACTTATAGTTTATCACCATATAAAAGTGGGATATATATAACTTTTTAAAATATGTACGAGGAAATTTCACTAATTTTTCGGATAAAGATGAGCAAAATTCTCCCTCAAATAAAGCTGAAGAACGAGCAGTGCCAACTTTAAAATTAAATAACTAATAATTTTTTATTCATCTAAATAGTCCCCACTTACAGTTTATCACCATATAAAAGTGGGATATGTATATCTCTATAAAATATATACGAGGAAAATACACTAATTTTTCGGATAAAGATGAAAAAAATATTCCCTCAAATAAAGCTGAAAAACGAGCAGTGCCAAATTTAAAATTCATAATCTAATAATTTTATATTCATTTACAGGGTCTTCAGTTACAGTTTATCACCACATAAAAGTGGGAACCGCAGTGATTCTAGCAGACATTTGTCCGCAGACAAAACGAAATTTCCCAGGGTTGCCAGTAAACATTTTAAATGTGTACTATCAAAACAAATCACGGTACTTCTAGTGCAATGTCAATAACGATTCACGTCTATAACTTAATATTCACATAATATGCTAACATGTATAATATCTAATTTAATTTTCATATATATAGCGATTAATTGTTCAGAAAATAACACCAAAGATGAGCAAAATATTCCCTCAAATAAAGCTGAAAAACGAGTAGTGCCAACTTTAAAATATAATTAACTAATAATTTTGTATTCATCTAAAGGGTCCCCACTTACAGTTTATCACCATATAAAAGTGGGATATGTATATCTCTATAATATATGTACGAGGAAAGTACACTAATTTTTCGGATAAAGATGAGCAAATTATTCCGTCAAATAAAGCTGAAAAACGAGCAGAGCCAACTTTAAAATTAATTAACTAATAATTTTATATTCATCTAAGGAGTCCCCACTTATAGTTTATCACCATATAAAAGTGGGATATGTATAACTTTATAAAATATGTACGAGGAAAATACACTAATTTTTCGGATAAAGATGAGCAAAATTCTCCCTCAAATAAAGCTGAAGAAAGAGCAGTGCCAACTTTAAAATTAATTAACTAATATTTTTTTATTCATCTAAAAAGTCCCCACTTACAGTTTATCACCATATAAAAGTGGGATATGTATATCTCTGTAAAAATATACGAGGAAAATAATCTATTCTTTCGGATAAAGATGAGCAAAATATTTCCTAAAATTATGCAGAATAACGTCCAGTGCCAACTTTGAAATTAATTAACTAATTATTTTATATCCATCTAAGGGGTCCCCGCTTACAGTTTATCATCGTATAAAAGTATGATATGTATATCTCCATAAAATATGTACGAGGAAAAAAACACTAATTTTTCGGATAAAGATGAACAAAATATTCCCTCAAATTAAGCTGAAAAACGAGCAGTGCCAACTTTAAAATTAATTAACTAATAATTTCATATTCATCTAAAGGGTCTCCACTTACAGTTTATCACCATATAAATGTGGGATATGTATATCTCTATAAAATATGTACGAGGAAAATGCTCTAATTTTCCGGATAAAGATTAGCAAAATATTCCCTCAAATAAAGCTGAAAAACGAGCAGTGCCAACTTTAAAATTAATAATCTAATAATTTTATATTCATATACAGGGTCTTCACTTACAGTTTGTCACCACATGAAAGTGGGAACCGCAGTGATTCTAGCAGACATTTGTCCGCAGACAAAACGGAATTTCCCAGGGTTGCCAGTAAACATTTTAAATGTGTACTATCAAAACCAATCACGATACTTCTAGTGCAATGTCAATAACGATTCACGTCTATAACTTAATATTCACATAATATGCTAACATGTATAATATCTAATTTAATTTTCATATATGTGGCGATTAATTTTTCAGAAAATAACACCAAAGATGAGCAAAATATTCCCTCAAATAAAGCTGAAAAACCAGTAGTGCCATCTTTAAAATATAATTAACTAATAATTTTATATTCATCTAAAGGGTCCCCACTTACAGTTTATCACCATATAAAAGTGGGATATTTATATCTCTATAAAATACGTACGAGGAAAATACACTAATTTTTCGGATAAAGATGAGCAAAATATTCCCTCAAATAAAGCTGAAAAACGAGCAGTGCCAACTTTAAAATTAATTAACTAATAATTTTATATTGATTTAAAGGGTCCGCACTTAAAGTTTATCACCATATAAAAGTGAGATATGTATATCTGTATAAAATATGTACGAGGAAAATACACTAATTTTTCGGATAAAGATGAGCAAAATATTCCCTAAATAAAGCTGAAAAACGAGCAGTGCAAACTTTAAAATTAATTAACTAATAATTCTATATTCATCTAAAGGGTCCCCACTTACAGTTTATCACCATATAAAAATCTGGTATATATATCTCTATAAAATATGTACGAGAAAAATACACTAATTTTTCGGATAAAGATGAGCAAAATATTCCCTCAAATAAAACTGAAAAACGACAGTGCCAACTTTAAAAGTTATTAACTAATAATTTTATTTTTATCTCAAGGGTCCCCACTTATAGTTTATCACCATATAAAAGTGGAATATGTATAACTCTATAAAATATGTACGAGGAAATTTCATGAATTTTTCGGATAAAGATGAGCAAAATATTCCCTCAAATAAAGCTGAAAAACGAGCAGTGCCAACTTTAAAATTAATTAACTAATATTTTTATATTTATCTAAAGTGTTCCCACTTACAGTTTATCGCCATATAAAAATGGGATATGTATATCTCTATAATATATGTACGAGGAAAGTACACTAATTTTTCGGATAAAGATGAGCAAATTATTCCGTCAAATAAAGCTGAAAAACGAGCAGTGCCAACTTAGAATTAATTAACTAATAATTTTATATTCATCTAAAGGGTCCCCACTTATAGTTTATCACCATATAAAAGTGGGATATATATAACTTTTTAAAATATGTACGAGGAAATTTCACTAATTTTTCGGATAAAGATGAGCAAAATTCTCCCTCAAATAAAGCTGAAGAACGAGCAGTGCCAACTTTAAAATTAATTAACTAATAATTTTATATTTATCTAAAGTGTTCCCACTTACAGTTTATCGCCATATAAAAATGGGATATGTATATCTCTATAATATATGTACGAGGAAAGTACACTAATTTTTCAGATAAAGATGAGCAAAACATTCCCTCAAATATAGCTGAAAAACGATCAGTGCCAACTTTAAAAGTTATTAACTAATAATTTTATTTTGTATCTCAAGGGTCCCCATTTATAGTTTATCACCGTAAAAAAGTATGATATGTATATCTCTATAAAATATGTACGAGGAAAAAATACTAATTTTTCGGATAAAGATGAGCAAAATATTCCCTCAAATAAAGCTGAAAAACGAGCAGTGCCAACTTTAAAATTAATTAACTAATAATTCTATATTCATCTGCAGGGTCCCCACTTACAGTTTATCACCATATAAAAATTGGATATGTATATCTCTATAAAATAAGTACGAGGAAAGTACACTAATTTTTCAGATAAAGATGAGCAAAATATTCCTTCAAATAAAGCTGAAAAACGATCAGTGCCAACTTTAAAAGTTATTAACTAATAATTTTATTTTTATCTCGCGGGTCCCCACTTATATATTATCACCATATAAATGTGGGATATGTATATCTCTATAAAATATGTACGAGGAAAATACATGAATTTTTCGGATAAAGATGAGCAAAATATTCCCTCAAATAAAGCTGAAAAACGAGCAGTGCCAACTTTAAAATTAATTAACTAATAATTTTATATTTATCTAAAGTGTCCCCACTTACATTTTATCGCCATACAAAAAATGGGATATGTTTATCTCCATAATATATGTACGAGGAAAGTACACTACTTTTTCGGATTAAGATGAGCAAAATATTCCCTCAAATAAAACTGAAAAACAAGCAGTGCCAACTTTAAAATTAATTAACTAATAATTTTATATTCATCTAAAGGCCCCCACTTACACTTTAACACCATATAAAAATAGGATATGTATATCTCTATAAAATATGTACGAGGAAAATACACTAATTTTTCGCATAAAGATGAGCAAAATATTCCCTCAAATAAAGCTGAAAAACGAGCAATGCCAATTTTAAAATTAATAACTAATAATTTTATATTCATCTGAAGCGTCCTCACTTACAGTTTATCACCATACAAAAGTGGGATATGTATATCTCTATAAAATATGTACGAGGAAAGTACACTAATTTTTCGGACAAAGATGAGCAAAATATTCCCTCAAATAAAGCTGAAAAACGAGCAGTGCCAACTTTAAAATTAATTAACTAATAATTTTATATTGATTTAAAGGGTCCCCACTTACAGTTTATCACCATATAAAAGTGAGATATGTATATCTCTATAAAATATGTACGAGGAAATTACACTAATTTTTCGGATAAAGATGAGCAAAATATTCCCTCAAATTAAGCTGAAAAACGAGCAGTGCAAACTTTAAAATTAATTAACTAATAATTCTATATTCATCTAAAGGGTCCCCACTTTCCGTTTATCACCATATATAAATGGGATATGTATATCTCTATAAAATATGTACGAGGAAAGTACACTAATTTTTCAGATAAAGATGAGCAAAACATTCCCTCAAATATAGCTGAAAAACGATCAGTGCCAACTTTGAAAGTTAACTAATAATTTTATTTTTATCTCAAGGGTCTTCATTTATAGTTTATCACCATATAAAAGTGGGATATGTATATCTCTATAAAATATGTACGAGGAAAATACATGAATTTTTCGGATAAAGATGAGCAAAATTCTCCCTCAAATAAAGCTGAAGAACGAGCAGTGCCAACTTTAAAATTAACTAATATTTTTTTATTCATCTAAAGAGTCCCCACTTACAATTTATCACCATATAAAAGTGGGATATGTATATCTCTGTAAAAATGTACGAGGAAAATACTCTATTCTTTCGGATAAAGATGAGCAAAATATTTCCTAAAATTATGCAGAAAAACGTCCAGTGCCAACTTTGAAAGTAATTAACTAATAATTTTATATCCATCTAAAGGGTCCCCGCTTACAGTTTATCACCGTATAAAAGTATGATATGTATATCTCTATAAAATATGTACGAGGAAAAAACACTAATTTTTCGGATAAAGATGAACAAAATATTCCCTCAAATTAAGCTGAAAAACGAGCAGCGCCAAGTTTAAAATTAATTAACTAATAATTTCATATTGATCTAAAGGGACTCCACTTACAGTTTTTCACCATATAAAAGTATGATATGTATATCTCTATAAAATATGTACGAGGAAATTACACTAACTTTTCGGATAAAGATGAGCAAAATATTCCCTCAAATAAAGCTGAAAAACGAGCAGTGCCAACTTTAAAATTAATTAATAATAATTTCATATTCATCTAAAGGGTATACACTTACAATTTATCACCATATAAAAGTGGGATATGTATATCTCTATAAAATATGTACGAGGAAATTACACTAACTTTTCGGATAAAGATGAGCAAAATATTCCCTCAAATAAAGCTGAAAAACGAGCAGTGCCAACTTTAAAATTAATTAACTAATAATTCTATATTCATCTACAGGGTCCCCACTTACAGTTTATCACCATATAAAAATTGTATATGTATATCTCTATAAAATAAGTACGAGGAAAGTACACTAATTTTTCAGATAAAGATGAGCAAAATATTCCCTCAAATAAAGATGAAAAACGATCAGTGCCAACTTTAAAAGTTATTAACTAATAATTTTATTTTTATCTCGCGGGTCCCCACTTATATATTATCACCGTATAAATGTGGGATATGTATATCTCTATAAAATATGTACACCTTGTCTCAAAAAGGTTGAGCGCATTCTTTATTAGTGTTTTGAGGCAAAAATTTTCAAAGTCCAACTTCGGGTATCTTCGGGAAATAGTAAACCAGGTTCGAACCTCCAAGCCAGCCTTTGTAATCGGGAAAAAGTTTGCAGATGTGTTTTTCTTCTTTTAAATATAATAAGACTTGTTATCAAGTGTTGAAAAAAAGCAACATTGATTGAAATACTTAATGATACAATATTTCGAAACCTTTTATTAATGTCACCACATGCTTGTTTGTCATTTAGCTTTCCATACGTAATGGAACATTTAGATATGTAAACGAATCTTTCCATATGTAAAAGAATGCTCAAAGTTAAGACATAGAACATAATTATCGCCTAAGTACTAAAATAATAGTCAAAGTAGAACAAAAACAGCGTTTCTAGTGGGTATGAATGTCATAATTTTCTTGAGAACCATTATGCATCGCTAAAAGTACCTTAGCAGAAGTCCTTGTGTTAGTTCACTGGTAAGTTATCGGACCTGAAATCATAAGGTTATGAGTTCGAATCTTCTCTGGGTCAATGCCTTTTTTAAAAATTATATTTTCCGCAATGCATGAAAAATTATATAAAATAATTACATTAAAATATATCAGTTGTATATATATAACATAATCATTGCAGAATGTAGTAATTATTATGTTTAAAATATAAAATCTGAGATAATTTTCACAGTAGGTCGGTATTATATATGAGAATGTTAAATGCAAGTTAAGAAACTCGTTCACTAGCAATAAATAAATCATGTAGTGTATTTATTTTGTCATATAGAGGGTAATTCTCAACATTCATAATACAGCATGTCATTTATGTTCTTGAAAACTTATTCGATGCATAAACCGAAGGTTTAAACAG
Source organism: Thermobia domestica (assembly GCF_964235325.1). Lineage (NCBI taxonomy): Eukaryota > Metazoa > Arthropoda > Insecta > Zygentoma > Lepismatidae > Thermobia > Thermobia domestica. The sequence goes on along the minus strand of NC_137459.1, from coordinate 215,746,413 downwards.
AGAATCCAAAGTCGCAACGCTCGCAAGAAATTCATGAACCCCAAAGGTCACGTGAGCAGACTGGAATTGTCCTTATGAAGCACGCCACAGCAGAAAGTCTTTACATAGATTTTCAATTCAATTCCTGATATATGCTTTTGCAATGTGGAAGTGGTGATGCCTTTAGTCGCTCTCTCTCGCTCGCTCGCTCACTCTCTATTTATACAGAAATAAAAGTGGATGGATGTGTGTGTTTCAACATAATTCTGATATATCTAGCGCAATTATAACTATATTTCTTACAGTCTGGAAAAGAGTACTGTCGGGATACATATAAAAAATGCTAGAAACGGGTCGATAGTAGTATCGAATCCATAGCTTCGTGGTCGCTTAGATGAATAGTTCTACTTTCAATTCAAGTCCAATTAAGTTCCCATTAGCGCCCAGGGTGGTTACGTAGCGACATAAAAATATCGAAATCAACCGATATTAGAATCGAATCGTAAATTTTCAGCGCCGCTAACTGCCGCATTTCCCATTAGTCCACATTAGTCCACATTTCACATTAGTCCCATTGCCTAGAGGGCAATATATTTGCAGAGTGCAAAGTTTAAAACTTGAATAATATTTTAATTTTTTCCGTATGAAAAAGTTAAAAATCAAGAGCAAATATACTATTTCATGAACAATCCTCTTTTACTGTTCTAATATGTATAATAATAGCGTAAGAAATCTAAAAATAATTCAGAACACGTTTCACATTTGTTACATTATCTAGCTGTAGCATGTAGTGAGTGGTATTTAAATGTAATAAATTCACTAATTAAGCATATTCGAATTAAGTTTTATTTTTAAGTTAGGGATGAAGGGGCGGAGAAATATGTAGTTATTGGGGCGCCGAGAGCAAAAGTGCGTAGAGGCGCCGAGCTTTTAAATGCAACACTGGTCGCTAAATTAATTGGTAGAAATTTTAATGTCATTTAAGACCAAATTTAGTCCTAACGGTGGCAGTATCCGTTTGCTTTCCTAGGAGAAATGAAAGGGGCTGACATCAAAATTATATATATATATATATATATATATATATATATATATATATATATATATATATATATATATATATATATATATATATAAGACCGACATTAGTGTCGAATCCATAATTTTCGAGGTGGATTAGATAAAGAGTGGCACTCCAGGTGCTTAATGATATAGAAAATTAGTTTTTCTTTCTTTTCTTACGTTGGTCTACTTTTCCTTGATTTGAGACTTTCAAATTTCATCCTATTTTCTACTGAAATGTGTCTGTAAGGCAACAAAGAAATAATTATATATGATAAATTTAAATTCATTTTAATTCGGAAGTTGAGAAACACTTTGCCATTATATATCGTAAAGGTCAGATCCAACAGCATAGTAACAGAGAGGTGCTTGAGCCATTGACGGTAGAAATTCAAACTCCGGTAAGTGATAATTTCACAGTCTTGTTTTATTACAAGTGTAGCCTCTTTAGTCAACGGAGAAGAGGACGTGGATCATGGGTCAGAGTTGATGTCGATGGGTCGGAGTTGGTCGCAATGGTTCAGAGTGGTTCATAGTTGGTGGTGGGTCAGAGTAGATCACGATGGATGATAGGTCAGAGTGGGCCAATGGGTCATTTGGGTGGTGGGTGATACTGGATCATGGTGGGTCGTGAATCAAATTTTCATTGACCCACACCATCTCTGGTTAAAATTGTACTAAAGATAAGAGGCACCGAAGATGCATGTCGGCTATTATGCTCAAATTTTGCACATAGATAGTACCCCACCAGAAAGCAATAAATCTGAAACGGTTCACGGTATCACCTCCTAGAATTCGAGATGTAGGGGTTTGTCTGATTGGCTAAATTAAGACGTCAATGATTTATCCATCAACAAGGAAGCTTTTTATGATCGTTTCCGTAGGGAAATCAGAAGAACACGTGCCTAGTAATCGTAATATTGATAGTTCGCGTCCACCCCGGGGTATTTGTTTTGTGTTTTTTTGACTCACCTAAATATAAACAAATCACACATATAGGCATTTTAACATATTTTGGGAGAGTAATTTTGTGGTTCGTTGTCGTTTCATCGTGTCTCTGCCGCTGGTAGTAAAGTTTTCAAAATGGAACTGGGGCCACCGCGGATTGTCGCTGCGGGGCTACCAATTTTTGGCGAGAGGTCAATAGTTGACCATCTGTAGTCCACCGACGCTTACAGCTTAGGGTAATGAACGATGTCTTTGCCTTGTAGACGTCATGACTACCGACGTCGGCAGTCAACTAGCTTTTAGTATTCCTTTACTAACCATCTATCGTTCATGTTTATACACGGTGTTGTACTACTACTACTACTACTACTACTACTACTACTACTACTACTACTACTACTACTACTACTACTACTACTAATAATAATAATAATAATAATTATTATTATTATTATTATTATTATTATTATTATTATTATTTGTAGTAATAGTAGTATAATTGATAATAGAATAATTATATTGTCTATGTATTGTCTAGGTAGGACTACACACAGGATTTGGCTCGTTTTAGTTTGACTCGACTCGAATCCGAGTCGAGTTGGAGGATATTTTTCGCGCCGAGTCTTAGAGTAGACCTCAAAGATGTCTGTTTCGAGTCGAGTCGAGTTTCAAAGAAAAGTCGCTCGTGCCCATCCCTACTAATGAGAGCTTAATCGGAGTTAAGCGAAATCGAAAGTCACACTATTTATCTAAGCGACCCCGAAAACTATGAATTCGACATTAATACCGATAATTTTCTAGCAATCTTTTATATGTATCCCCCTCCCATTCACCATAGGTAACCCGACAGCACTCTTTTTCAGACTATAAGAAATTTGGTTAAAATTACTCTAGGCCAGTGGTTCTCAATCTAATTCCTATCACGATCCCCTTTTATCACATCCTCTTGCCAGCGACCCTTTTATAATTTGTGTTTTATAATAAGCTTGTGTGGGATTTTTAACATACCTATTTCTATAATAGTAGAATCTATTTCTTGTTTATAGTGAACAGTGCCGTGGCATGGAAAATCAGCGCTCGGGGCGAGAGTATACGACGATGTCTCCGTACATATGAGTGAGGTCGGCAGACTAGCTGCGAAGCGCCACCATGGTTGGCACGAAGCTCAATAAAATTTTCAAAAGTAAACTCTGCCTTTTCTTGATTTTGAGCATATTTTATTACGTTTTTCCTTCTATTTTATACATGTGCACATGCACTTTCCTATAGGGATGCACGCGAGACGCGAGAAGTCTCGTCTTGTCTCGCATTTGCGATACGAGACACGAGACGAGAGTGAAAATTTTATGCGAGACGCGAGACGAGACTAAACCATGCGAGACGAGACGCTAGACGAGACTCGGTTAAGTCTCGCACGAGAAGTCTCGCGAGACTTCTCGCAGTCTCGCAACATTTATGAATTACATTTAATTGTATATTTAGTAATTTTACATTTATTGAGTTTTCTAAGTTGAGCGTTAATGCCTCCAGGAACAAAAAAGTGATTGGGGCAATAGACATTTTATGAGATTTATTATTAATCAAGGTTAATTTTCAGAATTAAAGCCTTCTTTAGTTTCTAAAAAGAAAAGCTTTGTAAATTGGAAATTTATTACAGCATCGATTTAGGACTTTATTTTGCGACACAAATATATACACGCGGGCGCGCACGAATACATGAACTTCTATTTTTGGTCTGAAAAGCGAATAAGACTCCCTATTGCTGCGAAATATGATATTTCTGTTGTTTCTGTCTTTTTCACATTACTACTAGCGATTAATGTTGGTGAATGGCGGGGAAATCCCCTCTCGTCAAAGTTTATCCCCGGCCCGGCTCGCAGAAATAACATGATATTTTTACATGGAATAAGTATTTTCTTTCTATATATTTATCAAAAACATCCCCCTCTAGTTCGGAAGTTTAATTCAAATACTGGTTTGGCAGGATGTCCCTATAGGTTTCGTGGGAGATGGTAGGAATGACCCTATATCTGTCAGTAATTTTATTTTCTAGATCTGGCAGTATAAGTTGAAAGCGAAAGTTGATAAAATGCGATAATCCAACGTTGCTACAAGCCCGAACGAACCAAAAGAATTGGGTCGTATTGTGTTGTGAGGAGTTCTTCTGTTGTGTACAAGCGCTTTTGGTGGTATAAAAACATCTTTATACTGGAAAATCACCCTTCAAGGAAACGACCAAAAAACGTGTAAATGTTGATAGTGGCGACGATATTTTAGAAGAGACAAATATTGCTGGAGACCTCTAAGCTGGAAAACAATGTTGGATCCAGCAACAATTTATGCTGGTTTTGCTGTAAATTATGCTATTAATTTGACGAAAATTAATGGTCCAGCGATCAAATTCCAGCACAACTTTTCTTTTAATTTGGAGCGGAGGGGACACAAGTTCGGATACCATATTGAACTCTAGGTTCCGTCTCCTTAGGATGTTATGAACATTCATCAGATGGAAAGCAATGGCAAACCACCATTCACCTTGCCAAGGAACTTTTAGGTCAAATACCTGCCTTCGGACAGAATATCACATCATCATTCATTAACAGCCATAGAATAACACATTGCAAAATTTTGACCTAGAATATATGCGAGACCATGCAAGAAAGTCTCGCGCGAGACGCGAGATGAGACTCAAAATTTTATGCGAGACGCGAGACGAGACTTCACATTTGCGAGACGAGACCTTACGCGAGACGAGACCAATGCTTGAGGTTGCGAGACGAGACGAGACTTTTCCATTTCTCGTCTCGTCTTGTCTCGCGTGCATCCCTACTTTCCTAACATGAATAACACACTTCCTACGAAATTTGTGCCCCCTTTTTTCGGCGCCCGGCATTGACAGTGGATACAGTAACTGTACTATCTATATTCCCAACGACGAAGGTGCTGGTTCAAGATGGATGTTAAACTCCTTCTTTGAAGAGGCCATTAACGTATCTGATCTAAGCCCACAACTTCTTAACCAAATAATAGAATGATCATGCTACAAGTCTTTGCAACTGGTTTTCTGTTACAAAGACTTGGACAAGTTCTGCCTGATGAGGAGAGAAGAATACCCTGGTCTGGTATCTGCTGCTTTAAAAGTAATAATTCCATTTGCTACATCGTACTTGTGCGAAAGTTTTTTTTTTCATGGTAAACATTAAAACAAAGACAAGAAATCGCTTATCAGTTGAAAATGGCTTCACAATGTTCGTCACGAAGATTGAACCGGGCATTGCTGCACTAGTGAAATTACACCATGCTTAGGTATATCATTAGGTTTCAATTTTAATTGTATTTCAATGTGCAGGTTTTGTTCCATGTGTATTTTTCTAGTATTTCTATATACAGTTCTCATTAGTATCATATCATACGTCTTTCATTTAAATTCATTTTTAAACAACTCTGCACCCTTTGACAATGTTCAGTAGACTTATTTTTTATTGTTCTGTACAGTATGTATAAAAAATAAAAGTATGCCTATCAGAACAAAATTCAAAATAATTTCCGGTATTAGATTCTAACTATATTTATCTCTTCCGCTTATCTTCGCGACCTCCTAGGGGCCACGACTCCCAGGTTGAGAAACCCTGCTCTAGGCATACATGAGTTATGTTGGAACATACATACATACACTTTTATATGTATAAATGCAGATAAGAGAGAGTGAGAGAGAGCGATTAAGGTATTACCGCTCTCAATCTCTTGACTTTACTTTTGCGATTCGTGAGCTTCTTACGTGACAGTTTGGGGCTAGCTAGTTTTTTGTCTTGAACCACGATCCGATTTTCGATATGCTCTACCTAAATGCTGTAATGCGAATTTTGAGAAGTTACCTGCGTATGAAAATAGCTGCAAATAAATACATTACATAACTTATTTATTGCTATTACACGATTTTCTTAATTTGTATTTAATATTCACATATAACATACCGACGTTCTGTCAATACCTCAAATGTTATATTTTAAAGATAAGAATTGCTTATGTCGTGAAATGATATGAATATATATATTCAACTGATATATACAACTGATGAATTGTAATGTAACTATTTTACATAATTTTCATGCATTGAGGAAAGCAGAATATCATAAAAGAATCTCACCTGAACGGGTATCGAACTCACGATTTAAACGCTCGGGTGTGTACCACTGAGCTAACATGACCGCTTTTCAGAAGCTGCTTCTGAAATATAACTGAGCTCATACGTAAATTATTTTTTTCGTATGGAAATCACAATGACGAAACGAGGGTATGAATATATAGTTTCGAAATATTGTATCATTAACTATTTCAATCAACTTTACTTTTTTTCTACACTTAATATCATGTCTTATTATATTTAACAGAAGGAAAAACATATCTTTACATTTTATCCCGATTGCTAAGGTTGGCTTGGAGGTTCGAACCAGCAGCTTTAGTTTACTGTTTTCAGAAGATACCCGAAGTTGGACTTCGAAAGTGTCGTCTCAATACAGCTATCATCATATCGCTCAATCTGTTTGGTATATGGTATGTGTTTTTATACGTGTAAAGTCAGTATAACAATTCATTCTTTAAACAGCTTTTCGTATGTATTAATACTCCTTTATAAAAACTGTTTTTAATATTATTATTACGGCGCACCATTTTCAGATTTCTTTCGCGAGTCGTTGACCAAGTCGTTCCTCACAATAGGCGTGTCGTGCAATTAACCAACCACGCGTCAGGTACTAGCTTTTACCTATTGCTTCCTGCTCACAGCTCAGAACATTGGTAACTATGGATAGACGTACAGCAGTAATTACTTTATGGGAGTTGGGAGGCTATTCTGCAACTGCAGCTAGCAGGCGAGTAGGTGTCCCGGCCTCTACAGGAAAGCGATGGATTCGGAAATATGGTCCAACACGTCAAACTGGTAATTTACGATCTTCTGGTTGTCCGCATGTGTCAACCGAAGCCGAAGATGCGAGATTAGTAAACGAAACCCGGCTAGACCCACTAAGGACGTCTAGACAGCTAAGGGAAGCTTCTCTTTTTCCTGGTAGTAAGCATACAGCTCTGCGAAGGATTCGTCATGCCGGGTTACGTGGCTGTGTTGCTGCCGTGAAGGAAAAACTCTCAGACGACCACAAAATTTACCGTCTCGCGTTTGCACAGGCGAATGTGGGTCGCAATTGGGAAAACGTAGTTTTCTCAGATAAATCCATATTCACAACATTAAATGAGGGACGCCGTTTTGTGTATCGCCCGAGAAGCACCCGATATGACCCTGGATGTGTTGCTGCTTGAAATCGCAGTGGCCATGTATCTATTTCATGTTGGGGTTGGATTTTCAGGCGCGGAGCAGAACAGCTTCACAGAATTGAAGGACACCTGGACAGTGCTCAGTACTTAGATATTATGAGTAATATCATGGTGCCATCTGTACGAGTATTTCAGCCTGATGGTGTAATTCAGTTCCAGCGAGACCAGTCGCCAATACATACTTCCCGTGTGGTTTAGGAATGGTTCGCAGGGCAGCCTGAGATTGATTTAATTGACTGGCCGCCTCGTGGAGCAGACCTCAATCTCATGGAAAATATGTGGGCAGAAGTAAAGAGTACTCTAAGGGATAGTTGGCCTGAGGCAGATCCACCAGAACCCAAGATGACCTGTGGCATCTTGTTTCCGAAGCATAGCTGGAAGTAGGGGAAGGAGATAAATTTGTCACCCATTTAATAGATTCCATGCCCAGAAGAATAGGGCGTGTAATAAATTCAGAAGGGTGAATTTTTTTTATTCTAGTGTTTGTTTTTAATTGATAACATAGATGTAATATTTTATGTAAGACTCCTGTAATTGGGATTCTCTTGTTGGAGTCAGCGGATTTAAATAAATAAAATAAGTATTGGACACAAACTCCCGAAAACAGTCCTTTTCAGGGCTACCTAAACGCTTCTGAAAATATATCTATAAGTAAACCACTCCTTGAATCCGATTTCTGTGTAATTCTACTAACAAAAAAAATTCTCTGCAGGCTTTGAACTCAAGACGACCTCATTAACAAGCCCGTACTCTACAAGTGAGCTAACATGAACACGCAAATCCAACCTGAAGAAACACGACTTTCAATTTCCGGTATTCCATTACTCTGATGGTCATATACTTTGCAAATGTTGTATTCAACTTGGGATATTCCGCAACACATAAACAAAGCGAAAGAGAGAGAGAGAGAGAGAGAGAGAAATGAATATGCAAAAGCATATTCAACGTATTCGAATGACACTCTAAGTAACGATATTCCGTTCTAAAGAGAATTTGTGTTTCTTCCCGTGACGTTAAGGGGATCGGGAAAAGTTATGTGTCTTGAAGCAGGATCCGACTTTGGATACTCTGTTTACACACTTTCTATATTCGTAGGAATATACTGTATTTCACGAATGTAAATGACATGCTGTATTGAGAATATTGAGAAGTTACATCTGTATAACAAATAGCTGCAAATAAATACACTACATAATTTATTTATTGCTATTAAACGATTTTCCTAACTTGCATTTAACATTCTCATATATAATACCGACCTACTGTGAAAATTATCTCAGATTTTATATTTTAAACATAATAATTACTACATTCTGCAATGATTATGTTATATATATACAACTGATATATTTTAATGTAATTATTTTATATAATTTTTCATGCATTGCGGAAAATATAATTTTTAAAAAAGGCATTGACCCAGAGAAGATTCGAACTCATAACCTTATGATTTCAGGTCCGATAACTTACCAGTGAACTAACACAAGGACTTCTGCTAAGGTACTTTTAGCGATGTATAATGGTTCTCAAGACAATTATGACATTCATATCCACTACAAACGCTGTTTCTGTTCTACTTTGACTTTTATTTTAGTACTGAGGTGATAATTATATTCTACGTATAAACTTTGATCATTCTTTTACATATGGAAAGATTCGTTTACATATCTAAATGTTCCATTACGTATGGAGAGCTAAATGACAAACAAACATTTGCTGACATTAATACAAAGTTTCGAAATATTGTATCATTAAATATTTCAATCAATGTTGCTTTTTTCCTACACTTGGTAACAAGTCTTATTATATTTAAAAGAAGAAAAACACATCTGCAAACTTTTTCCCGATTGCAAAGGCTGGCTTGGAGGTTCGAACCTGGTTTACTATTTCCCGAAGATACCCGAAGTTGGACTTTGAAAATTTTTGCCTCAAAACACCAATAAAGAATGCGCTCAACCTTTTTGAGACAAGGTGTACAAGGAAAATACATGAATTTTTCGGATAAAGATGAGCAAAATATTCCCTCAAATAAAGCTGAAAAAACGAGCAGTGCCAACTTTAAAATTAATTAACTAATAATTTTATATTTATCAAAAGTGTCCCCACTTACATTTTATCGCCATACAAAAAATGGGATATGTTTATCTCCATAATATATGTACGAGGAAAGTACACTACTTTTTCGGATTAAGATGAGCAAAATATTCCCTCAAATAAAACTGAAAAACAAGCAGTGCCAACTTTAAAATTAATTAACTAATAATTTTATATTCATCTAAAGGCCCCCACTTACACTTTAACACCATATAAAAATAGGATATGTATATCTCTATAAAATATGTACGAGGAAAATACACTAATTTTTCGGATAAAGATGAGCAAAATATTCCCTCAAATAAAGCTGAAAAACGAGCAATGCCAACTTTAAAATTAATAACTAATAATTTTATATTCATCTGAAGGGTCCTCACTTACAGTTTATCACCATACAAAAGTGAGATATGTATATCTCTATAAAATATGTACGAGGAAAGTACACTAATTTTTCGGACAAAGATGAGCAAAATATTCCCTCAAATAAAGCTGAAAAACGAGCAGTGCCAACTTTAAAATTAATTAACTAATAATTTTATATTGATTTAAAGGGTCCCCACTTACAGTTTATCACCATATAAAAGTGAGATATGTATATCTCTATAAAATATGTACGAGGAAAATACACTAATTTTTCTGATAAAGATGTGCAAAATATTCCCTCAAATAAAGCTGAAAAACGAGCAGTGCAAACTTTAAAATTAATTAACTAATAATTCTATATTCATCTAAAGGGTCCGCACTTTCAGTTTATCACCATATATAAATGGGATATGTATATCTCTATAAAATATGTACGAGGAAAGTACACTAATTTTTCAGATAAAGATGAGCAAAACATTCCCTCAAATATAGCTGAAAAACGATCAGTTCCAACTTTGAAAGTTAACTAATAATTTTATTTTTATCTCAAGGGTCCCCATTTATAGTTTATCACCATATAAAAGTGGGATATGTATATCTCTATAAAATATGTACGAGGAAAATACATGAATTTTTCGGATAAAGATGAGCAAAATTCTCCCTCAAATAAAGCTGAAGAACGAGCAGTGCCAAGTTTAAAATTAACTAATATTTTTTATTCATCTAAGGAGTCCCCACTTACAGTTTATCACCATATAAAAGTGGGATATGTATATCTCTGTAAAAATGTACGAGGAAAATACTCTATTCTTTCGGATAAAGATGAGCAAAATATTTCCTAAAATTATGCAGAAAAACGTCCAATGCCAACTTTGAAAGTAATTAACTAATAATTTTATATCCATCTAAAGGGTCCCCGCTTACAGTTTATCACCGTATAAAAGTATGATATGTATATCTCTATAAAATATGTACGAAGAAAAAACACTAATTTTTCGGATAAAGATGAACAAAATATTCCCTCAAATTAAGCTGAAAAACGAGCAGCGCCAAGTTTAAAATTAATTAACTAATAATTTCATATTGATCTAAAGGGTCTCCACTTACAGTTTTTCACCATATAAAAGTATGATATGTATATCTCTATAAAATATGTACGAGGAAATTACACTAACTTTTCGGATAAAGATGAGCAAAATATTCCCTCAAATAAAGCTGAAAAACGAGCAGAGCCAACTTTAAAATTAATTAATAATAATTTCATATTCATCTAAAGGGTATACACTTACAGTTTATCACCATATAAAAGTGGGATATGTATATCTCTATAAAATATGTACGAGGAAATTACACTAACTTTTCGGATAAAGATGAGCAAAATATTCCCTCAAATAAAGCTGAAAAACGAGCAGTGCCAACTTTAAAATTAATTAACTAATAATTCTATATTCATCTACAGGGTCCCCACTTACAGTTTATCACCATATAAAAATTGTATATGTATATCTCTATAAAATAAGTACGAGGAAAGTACACTAATTTTTCAGATAAAGATGAGCAAAATATTCCCTCAAATAAAGATGAAAAACGGTCAGTGCCAACTTTAAAAGTTATTAACTAATAATTTTATTTTTATCTCGCGGGTCCCCACTTATATATTATCACCGTATAAATGTGGGATATGTATATCTCTATAAAATATGTACAAGGAAAATACATGAATTTTTCGGATAAAGATGAGCAAAATATTCCCTCAAATAAAGCTGAAAAACGAGCAGTGCCAACTTTAAAATTAATTAACTAATAATTTTATATTTATCTAAAGTGTCCCCACTTACACTTTATCGCCATACAAAAAATGGGATATGTTTATCTCCATAATATATGTACGAGGAGAGTACACTACTTTTTCGGATTAAGATGAGCAAAATATTCCCTCAAATAAAGCTGAAAAACAAGCAGTGCCAACTTTAAAATTAATTAACTAATAATTTCGTATTCATCTAAAGGCCCCCACTTACACTTTAACACCATATAAAAACGGGATATGTATATCTCTATAAAATATGTACGAGGAAAATACACTAATTTTTCGGATAAAGATGAGCAAAATATTCCCTCAAATAAAGCTGAAAAACGAGCAGTGCCAACTTTAAAATTAATTAACTAATAATTTTATATTCATCTAAGGGGTCCCCACTTATAGTTTATCACCATATAAAAGTGGGATATATATAACTTTATAAAATATGTACGAGTACAATACACTAATTTTTCGGATAAAGATGAGCAAAATTCTCCCTCAAATAAAGCTGAAGAACGTCCAGTGCCAACTTTGAAAGTAATTAACTAATAATTTTATATCCATCTAAAGGGTCCCCGCTTAGAGTTTATCACCGTATAAAAGTATGATATGTATATCTCTATAAAATATGTACGAGGAAAAAGCACAAATTTTTCGGATAAAGATGAACAAAATATTCTCTCAAATTAAGCTGTAAAACGAGCAGCGCCAAGTTTAAAATTAATTAACTAATAATTTCATATTGATCTAAAGGGTCTCCACTTACAGTTTTTCACCATATAAAAGTGGGATATGTATATCTCTATTAAATATGTACCAGGAAAATACACTAATTTTTCGGATAAAGATGAACAAAATATTCCCTCAAATTAAGCTTAAAAACGAGCAGTGCCAACTTTAAAATTAATTAACAATAATTTCATATTCATCTAAAGGGTATACACTTACAGTTTATCACCATATAAAAGTGGGATATGTATATATCTATAAAATATGTACGAGGAAATTACACTAACTTTTCGGATAAAGATGAGCAAAATATTCCCTCAAATAAAGCTGAAAAACGAGCAGTGCCAACTTTAAAATTAATTAACTAATAATTCTATATTCATCTACAGGGTCCCCACTTACAGTTTATCACCATATAAAATTTGTATATGTATATCTCTATAAAATAAGTACGAGGAAAGTACACTAATTTTTCAGATAAAGATGAGCAAAATATTCCCTCAAATAAAGATGAAAAACGATCAGTGCCAACTTTAAAAGTTATTAACTAATAATTTTATTTTTATCTCGCGGGTCCCCACTTATATATTATCACCGTATAAATGTGGGATATGTATATCTCTATAAAATATGTACAAGGAAAATACATGAATTTTTCGGATAAAGATGAGCAAAATATTCCCTCAAATAAAGCTGAAAAACGAGCAGTGCCAACTTTAAAATTAATTAACTAATAATTTTATATTTATCAAAAGTGTCCCCACTTACATTTTATCGCCATACAAAAAATGGGATATGTTTATCTCCATAATATATGTACGAGGAAAGTACACTACTTTTTCGGATTAAGATGAGCAAAATATTCCCTCAAATAAAACTGAAAAACAAGCAGTGCCAACTTTAAAATTAATTAACTAATAATTTTATATTCATCTAAAGGCCCCCACTTACACTTTAACACCATATAAAAATAGGATATGTATATCTCTATAAAATATGTACGAGGAAAATACACTAATTTTTCGGATAAAGATGAGCAAAATATTCCCTCAAATAGAGCTGAAAAACGAGCAATGCCAACTTTAAAATTAATAACTAATAATTTTATATTCATCTGAAGGGTCCTCACTTACAGTTTATCACCATACAAAAGTGGGATATGTATATCTCTATAAAATATGTACGAGGAAAGTACACTAATTTTTCGGACAAAGATGAGCAAAATATTCCCTCAAATAAAGCTGAAAAACGAGCAGTGCCAACTTTAAAATTAATTAACTAATAATTTTATATTGATTTAAAGGGTCCCCACTTACAGTTTATCACCATATAAAAGTGAGATATGTATATCTCTATAAAATATGTACGAGGAAAATACACTAATTTTTCGGATAAAGATGTGCAAAATATTCCCTCAAATAAAGCTGAAAAACGAGCAGTGCAAACTTTAAAATTAATTAACTAATAATTCTATATTCATCTAAAGGGTCCGCACTTTCAGTTTATCACCATATATAAATGGGATATGTATATCTCTATAAAATATGTACGAGGAAAGTACACTAATTTTTCAGATAAAGATGAGCAAAACATTCCCTCAAATATAGCTGAAAAACGATCAGTTCCAACTTTGAAAGTTAACTAATAATTTTATTTTTATCTCAAGGGTCCCCATTTATAGTTTATCACCATATAAAAGTGGGATATGTATATCTCTATAAAATATGTACGAGGAAAATACATGAATTTTTCGGATAAAGATGAGCAAAATTCTCCCTCAAATAAAGCTGAAGAACGAGCAGTGCCAAGTTTAAAATTAACTAATATTTTTTATTCATCTAAAGAGTCCCCACTTACAGTTTATCACCATATAAAAGTGGGATATGTATATCTCTGTAAAAATGTACGAGGAAAATACTCTATTCTTTCGGATAAAGATGAGCAAAATATTTCCTAAAATTATGCAGAAAAACGTCCAATGCCAACTTTGAAAGTAATTAACTAATAATTTTATATCCATCTAAAGGGTCCCCGCTTACAGTTTATCACCGTATAAAAGTATGATATGTATATCTCTATAAAATATGTACGAAGAAAAAACACTAATTTTTCGGATAAAGATGAACAAAATATTCCCTCAAATTAAGCTGAAAAACGAGCAGCGCCAAGTTTAAAATTAATTAACTAATAATTTCATATTGATCTAAAGGGTCTCCACTTACAGTTTTTCACCATATAAAAGTATGATATGTATATCTCTATAAAATATGTACGAGGAAATTACACTAACTTTTCGGATAAAGATGAGCAAAATATTCCCTCAAATAAAGCTGAAAAACGATCAGTGCCAACTTTAAAATTAATTAATAATAATTTCATATTCATCTAAAGGGTATACACTTACAGTTTATCACCATATAAAAGTGGGATATGTATATCTCTATAAAATATGTACGAGGAAATTACACTAACTTTTCGGATAAAGATGAGCAAAATATTCCCTCAAATAAAGCTGAAAAACGAGCAGTGCCAACTTTAAAATTAATTAACTAATAATTCTATATTCATCTACAGGGTCCCCACTTACAGTTTATCACCATATAAAAATTGTATATGTATATCTCTATAAAATAAGTACGAGGAAAGTACACTAATTTTTCAGATAAAGATGAGCAAAATATTCCCTCAAATAAAGATGAAAAACGGTCAGTGCCAACTTTAAAAGTTATTAACTAATAATTTTATTTTTATCTCGCGGGTCCCCACTTATATATTATCACCGTATAAATGTGGGATATGTATATCTCTATAAAATATGTACAAGGAAAATACATGAATTTTTCGGATAAAGATGAGCAAAATATTCCCTCAAATAAAGCTGAAAAACGAGCAGTGCCAACTTTAAAATTAATTAACTAATAATTTTATATTTATCTAAAGTGTCCCCACTTACACTTTATCGCCATACAAAAAATGGGATATGTTTATCTCCATAATATATGTACGAGGAAAGTACACTACTTTTTGGGATTAAGATGAGCAAAATATTCCCTCAAATAAAGCTGAAAAACAAGCAGTGCCAACTTTAAAATTAATTAACTAATAATTTCGTATTCATCTAAAGGCCCCCACTTACACTTTAACACCATATAAAAATGGGATATGTATATCTCTATAAAATATGTACGAGGAAAATACACTAATTTTTCGGATAAAGATGAGCAAAATATTCCCTCAAATAAAGCTGAAAAACGAGCAGTGGCAACTTTAAAATTAATTAACTAATAATTTTATACTTATCTAAAGTGTCCCCACTTACAGTTTATCGCCATATAAAAATGGGATATGTATATCTCTATAATATATGTACGAGGAAAATACACTAATTTTTCGGTTAAAAATGAGCAAATTATTCCGTCAAATAAAGCTGAAAAAGGAGCAGTGCCGACTTTAAAATTAATTAACTAATAATTTTATACTTATCTAAAGTGTCCCCACTTACAGTTTATCGCCATATAAAAATGGGATATGTATATCTCTATAATATATGTACGAGGAAAATACACTAATTTTTCGGTTAAAAATGAGCAAATTATTCCGTCAAATAAAGCTGAAAAACGAGCAGTGCCGACTTTAAAATTAATTAACTAATAATTTTATATTCATCTAAGGGGTCCCCACTTATAGTTTATCACCATATAAAAGTGGGATATGTATAACTTTATAAAATATGTACGAGTACAATACACTAATTTTTCGGATAAAGATGAGCAAAATTCTCCCTCAAATAAAGCTGAAGAACGTCCAGTGCCAACTTTGAAAGTAATTAACTAATAATTTTATATCCATCTAAAGGGTCCCCGCTTAGAGTTTATCACCGTATAAAAGTATGATATGTATATCTCTATAAAATATGTACGAGGAAAAAACACAAATTTTTCGGATAAAGATGAACAAAATATTCTCTCAAATTAAGCTGTAAAACGAGCAGCGCCAAGTTTAAAATTAATTAACTAATAATTTCATATTGATCTAAAGGGTCTCCACTTACAGTTTTTCACCATATAAAAGTGGGATATGTATATCTCTATAAAATATGTACCAGGAAAATACACTAATTTTTCGGATAAAGATGAACAAAATATTCCCTCAAATTAAGCTTAAAAACGAGCAGTGCCAACTTTAAAATTAATTAACAATAATTTCATATTCATCTAAAGGGTATACACTTACAGTTTATCACCATATAAAAGTGGGATATGTATATCTCTATAAAATATGTACGAGGAAATTACACTAATTTTTCGGATAAAGATGAGCAAAATATTCCCTCAAATAAAGCTGAAAAACGAGCAGTGCCAACTTTAAAATTAATTAACTAATAATTCTATATTCATCTAAAGGGTCCCCACTTACAGTTTATCACCATATAAAAATTGGATATGTATATCTCTATAAAATATGTACGAGGAAAATACACTAATTTTTCAGATAAAGATGAGCAAAATATTCCCTCAAATATAGCTGAAAAACGATCAGTGCCAACTTTAAAAGTTATTAACTAATAATTTTATTTTTATCTCGCGGGTCCCCACTTATAATTTATCACCATATAAATGTGGGATATGTATATCTCTATAAAATATGTACGAGGAAAATAAATGAATTTTTCGGATAAAGATGAGCAAAATATTCCCTCAAATAAAGCTAAAAAGCGAGCAGTGCCAACTTTAAAATTAATTAACTAATAATTTTATATTTATCTAAAGTGTCCCCACTTACAGTTTATCGCCATACAACAAATGGGATATGTTTATCTCTATAATATATGTACGAGGAAGGTACACTACTTTTTCGAATTAAGATGAGAAAAATTTTCCCTCAAATAAAGCTGAAAAACAAGCTGTGCCAACTTTAAAATTAATTAACTGATAAATTTATATTCATCTAAAGAACCTCCACTTACAGTTTATCACCATATAAAAGTGGGATATGTATATCTCTATAAAATATGTACGAGGAAAGTACACTAATTTTTCGGATAAAGATGAGCAAAATATTCCCTCAAATAAAGCTGAAAAACGAGCAGTGCCAACTTTAAAATTAATAATCTATTAATTTTATATTTATCTACACGCCCCCAATTACAGTAAATCACCATATAAAAATGGGATATGTATATCTCTATAAAATATGTACGAGGAAAATACACTAATTTTTCGGATTAAGATGAGCAAAATATTCCAGCAAATAAAGTTGAAAAACGAAAAGTGCAAACTTTAAAATTAATTAACTAATAATTTTGTTTTTATCTCGCAGGTCCCCACTTATAATTTATCACCATATAAATGTGGGATATGTATATCTCTATAAAATATGTACGAGAAAAATACATGAATTTTTCGGATAAAGATGAGCAAAATATTCCCTCAAATAAAGCTGAAAAACGAGCAGTGCCAACTCAAAAATTAATTAACTAATAATTTTATATTTATCTAAAATGTCCCCACTTACAGTTTATCGCCATACAAAAAATGGGATATGTTTATCTCCATAATATATGTAAGAGGAAAGTACACTACTTTTTCGGATTAAGATGAGCAAAATATTCCCTCAAATAAAGCTGAAAAACGAGCAGTGCAAACTTTAAAATTAATTAACTAATAATTCTATATTCATCTAAATGGTCCCCACTTTCAGTTTATCACCATATAAAAATGGGATATGTATATCTCTATAAAATATGTACGAGGAAAATACACTAATTTTTCAGATAAAGATGAGCAAAATATTCCCTCAAATAAAGCTGAAAAACGATCAGTGCCAACTTTAAAAGTTATTAACTAATAATTTTATTTTTATCTCGCGGGTCCCCACTCATAATTTATCACCATATAAATGTGGGATATGTATATCTCTATAAAATATGTACGAGGAAAATACATGAATTTTTCGGATAAAGATGAGCAAAATATTCCCTCAAATAAAGCTGAAAAACGAGCACTGCCAACTTTAGAATTAATTAACTAATAATTTCATATTCATCTAAAGGGTCTCCACTTACAGTTTATCACCATATAAAAGTATGATATGTATATCTCTATAAAATATGTACGAGGAAAATACATGAATTTTTCGGATAAAGATGAGCAAAATATTCCCTCAAATAAAGCTGAAAAACGAGCAGTGCTAACTTTAAAATTAATTAACTAATAATTTTATATTTATCTAAAGTGTCCCCACTTACAGTTTATCGCCATATAAAAATGGGATATGTATATCTCTATAATATATGTACGAGGAAAATACACTAATTTTTCGGATAAAGATGAGCAAATTATTCCGTCAAATAAAGCTGAAAAACGAGCAGTGCCAACTTTAAAATTAATTAACTAGTAATTTTATATTCATCTAAGGGGTCCCCACTTATAGTTTATCACCATATAAAAGTGGGATATGTATAACTTTATAAACTATGTACGAGGAAAATACACTAATTTTTCGGATAAAGATGAGCAAAATTCTCCCTCAAATAAAGCTGAAGAACGAGCAGTGCCAACTTTAAAATTATATAACTAATATTTTTTTATTCATCTAAACAGTCCCCACTTACAGTTTATCACCATATAAAAGTGGGATATGTATATCTCTGTAAAAATGTACGAGGAAAATTCTCTATTCTTTCGGATAAAGATGAACAAAATATTCTCTCAAATTAAGCTGAAAAACGAGCAGCGCCAAGTTTACAATTATTTAACTAATAATTTCATGTTGATCTAAAGGGTCTCCACTTACAGTTTTTCACCATATAAAAGTGGGATATGTATATCTCTATAAAATATGTACCAGGAAAATACACTAATTTTTCGGATAAAGATGAACAAAATATTCCCTCAAATTAAGCTGAAAAACGAGCAGTGCCAACTTTGAAATTAATTAACAATAATTTCATATTCATCTAAAGGGTATACACTTACAGTTTATCACCATATAAAAGTGGGATATGTATATCTCTATAAAATATGTACGAGGAAATTACACTAATTTTTGCGGATAAAGATGAGCAAAATATTCCCTCAAATAATGCTGAAAAACGAGAAGTGCCAACCTTAATTTAATTAACTAATAATTCTATATTCATCTAAAGGGTCCCCACTTACAGTTTATCACCATATAAAAATTGGATATGTATATCTCTATAAAATATGTACGAGGAAAATACACTAATTTTTCAGATAAAGATGAGGAAAATATTCCCTCAAATATAGCTGAAAAACGATCAGTGCCAACTTTAAAAGTTATTAACTAATAATTTTATTTTTATCTCGCGGGTCCCCACTTATAATTTATCATCATATAAATGTGGGATATGTATATCTCTATAAAATATGTACGAGGAAAATACATGAATTTTTCGGATAAAGATGAGCAAAATATTCCCTCAAATAAAGCTGAAAAACGAGCAGTGCCAACTTTAAAAATAATTAACTATAAATTTTATATTTTTCTAAAGTGTCCCCACTTACAGTTTATCGCCATACAAAAAATGGGATATGTTTATCCCTATAATATATGTACGACGAAAGTACACTACTTTTTCGGATTAAGATGAGCAAACTATTCCCTCAAGTAAAGCTGAAAAACAAGCAGTGCCGACTTTAAAATTAATTAACTAATAATTTTAAGTACATCTAAAGGGTCCCCACTTACAGTTTAACACCATATAAAAATAGGATATGTATATCTCTATAAAATATGTAAGAGGAAAATACACTAATTTTTCGGATAAAGATGAGCAAAATATTCCCTCAAATAAAGCTGAAAAACGAGCAGTGCCAACTTTAAAATTAATTAACTAATAATTTCATATTCATCTAAAGCGTCTGCACTTACAGTTTATCACCATATAAAAGTATGATATGTATATCTCTATAAAATATGTACGAGGAAAATACATGAATTTTTCGGATAAAGATGAGCAAAATATTCCCTCAAATAAAGCTGAAAAACGAGCGGTGCCAACTTTAAAATTAATTAACTAATAATTTTATATTTATCTAAAGTGTCTCTACTTACAGTTTATCGCCATAAAAAAATGGGATATGTATATCTCTATAATATATGTGCGAGGAAATTTCACTAATTTTTCGGATAAAGATGAGCAAATTATTCCGTCAAATAAAGCTGAAAAACGAGCAGTGCCAACTTTAAAATTAATTAACTAAATTTTATATTCATTTAAAGGGTCCCCAATTATAGTTTATCACCATATAAAAGTGGGATATGTATATCTTTATAAAATATGTACGAGGAAAATACACTAATTTTTCGGATAAAGATGAGCAAAATTCTCCCTCAAATAAAGCTGAAGAACGAGCAGTGCCAACTTTAAAATTAATTAACTAATAATTTTTTATTCATCTAAAGAGTCCGCACTTACAGTTTATCACCATATAAAGTGGGATATGTATATCTCTGTAAAAATGTACGAGGAAAATACTCTATTCTTTCGTATAAAGATGAGCAAAATATTTCCTAAAATTATGCAGAAAAACGTCCAGTGCCAACTTTGAAATTAATTAACTAATAATTCTATATTCATCTAAAGGGTCTCCACTTACAGTTTATCACCATATAAAAGTGGGATATGTATATCTCTACAAAATATGTACGAGGAAAATACACCAATTTTTCGGATAAAGATGAAAATATATTCCAGCTAATTAAGCTGAAAAACGAGCAGTGCCAACTTTAAAAATAATTAACTAATAATTTCATATTCATCTGAAGGGTCTCCACTTACAGTTTATCACCATATAAAAGTGGGATATGTATATCTCTATAAAATATGTACGAGGAAAGTACACTAATTTTTCGGATAAAGATGAGCAAAATATTCCCTCAAATAAATCTGAAAGACGAGCAGTGCCAACTTTAAAATTAATTAACTAATAATTCTATATTCATCTAAAGGGTCCCCACTTACAGTTTATCACCATATAAAAATGGGATTTGTATATCACTATAAAATATGTACGAGGAAAATACACTAATTTTTCAGATAAAGATGAGCAAAATTATCCCTCAAATAAAGCTGAAAAACGATCAGTGCCAACTTTAAAAGTTATTAACTAATAATTCTATATTCATCTAAAGGGTCCCCACTTACAGTTAAACACCATATAAAAATAGGCTATGTATATCTCTGTAAAATATGTACGAGCAAAGTACACTAATTTTTCGGATAAAGATGAGAAAAATATTCTTTCAAGTTATGCTGAAAAAGAACGAGTGCCAACTTTAAAATTAATAATCTATTAATTTTATATTCATCTACACGGCCCCAATTACAATTAATCACCATATAAAAATGGGATATGTATATATCTATAAAATATGTACGAGGAAAATACACTAATTTTTCGGATAAAGATGAGCAAATTATTCCGTCAAATAAAGCTGAAAAACGAGCAGTGCCAACTTTAAAATTAATTAACTAAAAATTTTATATTCATCTAAAGGGTCCCCAAATATAGTTTATCACCATATAAAAGTGGGATATGTATAACTTTAAAAAATATGTACGAGGAAAATACACTAATTTTTCGGATAAAGATGAGCAAAATTCTCCCTCAAATAAAGCTGAAGAACGAGCAGTGCCAACTTTAAAATTAATTAACTAATAATTTTTTATTCATCTAAAGAGTCCCCACTTACAGTTTATCACCATATAAAAGTGGGATATGTATATCTCTGTAAAAATGTACGAGGAAAATACTCTATTCTTTCGGATAAAGATGAGCAAAATATTTCCTAAAATTATGCAGAAAAACGTCCAGTGCCAACTTTGAAATTAATTAACTAATAATTTTATATCCATCTAAACGGTCCCCGCTTACAGTTTATCACCGTATAAAAGTATGATATGTATATCTCTATAAAATATGTACGAGGAAAATACACTAATTTTTCGGATAAAGATGAACAAAATATTCCCTCAAATTAAGCTGAAAAACGAGCAGCGCCAAGTTTGAAATTAATTAACTAATAATTTCATATTGATCTAAAGGGTCTCCACTTACAGTTTATCACCATATAAAAGTGGGATATGTATATCTCTATAAAATATATACCAGGAAAATACACTAATTTTTCGGATAAAGATGAACAAATATTCCCTCAAATTAAGCTGAAAAACGAGCAGTGCCAACTTTAAAATTAATTAACTAATAATTCTATATTCATCTAAAGGGTCTCCACTTACAGTTTATCACCATATAAAAGTGGGATATGTATATCTCTACAAAATATGTACGAGGAAAATACACCAATTTTTCGGATAAAGATGAAAAAAATATTCCAGCTAATTAAGCTGAAAAACGAGCAGTGCCAACTTTAAAAATAATTAACTAATAATTTCATATTCATCTGAAGGGTCTCCACTTACAGTTTATCACCATATAAAAGTGGGATATGTATATCTCTATAAAATATGTACGAGGAAAGTACACTAATTTTTCGGATAAAGATGAGCAAAATATTCCCTCAAATAAATCTGAAAGACGAGCAGTGCCAACTTTAAAATTAATTAACTAATAATTCTATATTCATCTAAAGGGTCCCCACTTACAGTTAATCACCATATAAAAATGGGATTTGTATATCTCTATAAAATATGTAGGAGGAAAATACACTAATTTTTCAGATAAAGATGAGCAAAATATTCCCTCAAATAAAGCTGAAAAACGATCAGTGCCAACTTTAAAAGTTATTAACTAATAATTCTATATTCATCTAAAGGGTCCCCACTTACAGTTTAACACCATATAAAAATAGGATATGTATATCTCTGTAAAATATGTACGAGGAAAGTACACTAATTTTTCGGATAAAGATGAGAAAAATATTGTTTCAAGTTATGCTGAAAAAGAACCAGTGCCAACTATAAAATTAAAATCTATTAATTTTATATTCATCTACACGGCCCCAATTACAGTTAATCACCATATAAAAATGGGATATGTATATCCCTATAAAATATGTACGAGGAAAATACACTAATTTTTCGGATAAAGATGAGCAAAATATTCCCTCAAATAAAGCTGAAAGTCGAGTAGCGCCAATTTTAAAAGTAATTAATTAATAATTTTATTTTTATCTAAGGGGTCCCCACTTATAGTTTATCACCATATAAAAGTGGGATATGTATAACTTTATAAAAAATGTACGAGGAAAATACACTAATTTTTCGGATAAAGATGAGATAAATTCTCCCTCAAATAAAGCTGAAGAACGAGCAGTGCCAACTTTAAAATTAAATAACTAATATTTTTTTATTCATCTAAACAGTCCCCACTTACAGTTTATCACCATATAAAAGTGGGATATGTATATCTCTGTAAAAATGTACGAGGAAAATACTCTATTCTTTCGGATAAAGATGAGCAAAATATTTCCTAAAATTATGCAGGAAAACGTCAAGTGCCAACTTTGAAAGTAATTAACTAATAATTTTATATCCATCTAAAGGTTCCCAGTTTACAGTTTATCACCGTATAAAAGTATGATATGTATATCTCTATAAAATATGTACGAGGAAAATACACTAATTTTTCGGATAAAGATGAACAAAATATTCTCTCAAATTAAGCTGAAAAACGAGCAGCGCCAAGTTTAAAATTAATTAACTAATAATTTCATATTGATCTAAAGGGTCTCCACTTACAGTTTTTCACCATATAAAAGTAGGATATGTATATCTCTATAAAATATATACCAGGAAAATACACTAATTTTTCGGATAAAGATGAACAAAATATTCCCTCAAATTAAGCTGAAAAACGAGCAGTGCCAACTTTAAAATTAATTAACAATAATTTCATATTCATCTAAAGGGTATACACTTACAGTTTATCACCATATGAAAGTGGGATATGTATATCTCTACAAAATATGTACGAGGAAATTATACGAATTTTTCGGATAAAGATGAGCAAAATATTCCCTCAAATAAAGCTGAAAAACGAGCAGTGCCAACTTTAAAATTAATTAACTAATAATTCTATATTCATCTAAAGGGTCCCCACTTACAGTTTATCACCATACAAAAATTGGATATGTATATCTCTATAAAATATGTACGAGGAAAATACACTAATTTTTCAGATAAAGATGAGGAAAATATTCCCTCAAATATAGCTGAAAAACGATCAGTGCCATCTTTAAAAGTTATTAACTAATAACTTTATTTTTATCTCGCGGGTCCCCATTTATAATTTATCACCATATAAATGTGGGATATGTATATCTCTATAAAATATGTACGAGGAAAATACATGAATTTTTCGGATAAAGATGAGCAAAATATTCCCTCAAATATAGCTGAAAAACGAGCAGTGCCAACTTTAAAATTAATTAACTAATAATTTTATATTTATCTAAAGTGTCCCCACTTACAGTTTATCGCCATACAAAAAATGCGATATGTTTATCTCTATAATATATGTACGACGAAAGTACACTACTTTTTCGGATTAAGATGAGCAAAATATTCCCTCAAATAAAGCTGAAAAACAAGCAGTGCCGACTTTAAAATTAATTAACTAAGAAATTTATATTCATCTAAAGGGCCCCCACTTATAGTTTAACACCATATAAATATAGGATATGTATATCTCTATAAAATATGTACGAGGAAAATACATGAATTTTTCGGATAAAGATGAGCAAAATATTCCCTCAAATAAAGCTGAAAAATGAGCAGTGCCAACTTTAAAATTAATTAACTAATAATTTTGTATTTATCTAAAGTGTTTCCACTTGCAGTTTATCGCCATATAAAAATGGGATATGTATATCTCTATAATATATGTGCGAGGAAAGTTCACTAATTTTTCGGATAAAGATGAGCAAATTATTCCGTCAGATAAAGCTGAAAAACGAGCAGTGCCAACTTGAAAATTAATTAACTAAAAATTTTATATTCATTTAAAGGGTCCCCAATTATAATTTATCACCATATTAAAGTGGGATATGTATATCTTTATAGAATATGTACGAGGAAAATACACTAATTTTTCGGATAAAGATGAGCAAAATTCTCCCTCAAATAAAGCTGAAGAACGAGCAGTGCCAACTTTAAAATTAAATAACTAATATTTTTTTATTCATCTAAACAGTCCCCACTTACAGTTTATCACCATATAAAGTGGGATATGTATATCTCTGGAAAAATGTACGAGGAAAATACCCTATTCTTTCGTATAAAGATGAGCAAAATATTTCCTAAAATTATGCAGAAACACGTCCAGTGCCAACTTTGAAATTAATTAACTAATAATTTTAAATTAATCTAAAGGGTCCCCGCTTACAGTTTATCACCGTATAGAAGTATGATATGTATAACTCTATAAAATATGTACGAGGAAAAAACACTGATTTTTCGGATAAAGATGAACAAAATATTCCCTCAAATTAAGCTGAAAAACGAGCAGTGCCAACTTTAAAATTAATTAACTAATAATTTCATATTAATCTAAAGTGTCTCCACTTACAGTTTATCACCGTATGAAAGTAACATATGTATATCTCTACAAAATATGTACGAGGAAAATACACCAATTTTTCGGATAAAGATGAACAAAATATTCCAGCAAATTAAGCTGAAAAACGATCAGTGCCAACTTTAAAAGTTATTATCTAATAATTCTATATTCATCTAAAGGGTCCCCACTTACAGTTTAACACCATATAAAAATAGGATATGTATATCTCTGTAAAATATGTACGAGGAAAGTACACTAATTTTTCGGATAAAGATGAGAAAAGTATTCTTTCAAGTTATGCTGAAAAAGAACGAGTGCCAACTTTAAAATTAATAATCTATTAATTTTATATTCATCTACACGGCCCCAATTACAGTTAATCACTATATAAAAATGGGATATATATATCTCTATAAAATATGTACGAGGAAAATACACTAATTTTTTGGATAAAGATGAGCAAATTATTCCGTCAAATAAAGCTGAAAAACGAGTAGTGCCAACTTTAAAATTAATTAACTAAAAATTTTATATTCATCTAAAGGGTCCCCACATATAGTTTATCACCATATAAAAGTGGGATATGTATAACTTTATAAAATATGTACGAGGAAAATACATTAATTTTTCGGATAAAGATGAGCAAAATTCTCCCTCAAATAAAGCTGAAGAACGAGCAGTGCCAACTTTAAAATTAATTAACTAATAATTTTTTATTCATCTAAGGAGTCCCCACTTACAGTTTATCACCATATAAAAGTGGGATATGTATATCTCTGTAAAAATGTACGAGGAAAATACACTAATTTTTCAGATAAAGATGAGAAAAATATTCCCTCAAATATAGCTGAAAAACGATCAGTGCCAACTTTAAAAGTTATTAACTAATAATTTTATTTTTATCTCGCGGGTCCCCATTTATAATTTTTCACCATATAAATGTGGGATATGTATATCTCTATAAAATATGTACGAGGAAAATACATGAATTTTTCGGATAAAGATGAGCAAAATATTCCCTCAAATAAAGCTGAAAAACGAGCAGTGCCAACTTTAAAATTAATTAACTTTTAATTTTATATTTATCTAAAGTGTCCCCACTTACAGTTTATCGCCATACAAAAAATGCGATATGTTTATCTCTATAATATATGTACGACGAAAGTACACTACTTTTTCGGATTAAGATGAGCAAAATATTCCCTCAAATAAAGCTGAAAAACAAGCAGTGCCGACTTTAAAATTAATTAACTAAGAAATTTATATTCATTTAAAGGGCCCCCACTTAAAGTTTAACACCATATAAATATAGGATATGTATATCTCTATAAAATATGTACGAGGAAAATACATGAATTTTTCGGATAAAGATGAGCAAAATATTCCCTCAAATAAAGCTGAAAAACGAGCAGTGCCAACTTTAAAATTAATTAACTAATAACTTTATATTTATCTAAAGTGTTTCCACTTACAGTTTATCGCCATATAAAAATGGGATATGTATATCTCTATAATATATGTGCGAGGAAAATTCACTAATTTTTCGGATAAAGATGAGCAAATTATTCCGTCAAATAATTCTGAAAAACGAGCAGTGCCAACTTTAAAATTAATTAACTAATAATTTTTTATTCATCTAAGGAGTCCCCACTTACAGTTTATCACCATATAAAAGTGGGATATGTATATCTCTGTAAAAATGTACGAGGAAAATACTCTATTCTTTCGGATAAAGATGAGCAAAATTTTTCCTAAAATTATGCAGAAAAACGTCCAGTGCCAACTTTGAAATTAATTAACAAATAATTTTATATCCATCTAAAGGGTCCCCGCTTACAGTTTATCACCGTATAAAAGTATGATATGTATATCTCTATAAAATATGTACGAGGAAAATACACTAATTTTTCGGATAAAGATGAACAAAATATTCCCTCAAATTAAGCTGAAAAACGAGCAGCGCCAAGTTTAAAATTAACTAACTAATAATTTCATATTGATCTAAAGGGTCTTCACTTACAGTTTATGACCATATAAAAGTGGGATATGTATATCTCTATAAAATATATACCAGGAAAATACATTAATTTTTCGGATAGAGATGAACAAAATAATCCCTCAAATTAAGCTGAAAAACGAGCAGTGCCAACTTTAAAATTAATTAACTAATAATTCTATATTCATCTAAAGGGTCTCCACTTACAGTTTATCACCATATAAAAGTGGGATATGTATATCTCTACAAAATATGTACGAGGAAAATACACCAATTTTTCGGATAAAGATGAAAAAAATATTCCAGCAAATTAAGCTGAAAAACGAGCAGTGCCAACTTTAAAAATAATTAACTAATAATTTCATATTCATCTGAAGGGTCTCCACTTACAGTTTATCACCATATAAAAGTGGGATATGTATATCTCTATAAAATATGTACGAGGAAAGTACACTAATTTTTCGGATAAAGATGAGCAAAATATTCCCTCAAATAAATCTGAAAGACGAGCAGTGCCAACTTTAAAATTAATTAACTAATAATTCTATATTCATCTAAAGGGTCCCCACTTACAGTTTATCACCATATAAAAATGGGATTTGTATATCTCTATAAAATATGTACGAGGAAAATACACTAATTTTTCAGATAAAGATGAGCAAAATATTCCCTCAAATAAAGCTGAAAAACGATCAGTGCCAACTTCAAAAGTTATTAACTAATAATTCTACATTCATCTAAAGGGTCCCCACTTACAGTTTAACACCATATAAAAATAGGATATGTATATCTCTGTAAAATATGTACGAGGAAAGTACACTAATTTTTCGGATAAAGATGAGAAAAATATTGTTTCAAGTTATGCTGAAAAAGAACCAGTGCCAACTATAAAATTAAAATATATTAATTTTATATTCATCTACACGGCCCCAATTACAGTTAATCACCATATAAAAATGGGATATGTATATCCCTATAAAATATGTACGAGGAAAATACACTATTTTTTCGGATAAAGATGAGCAAAATATTCCCTCAAATAAAGCTGAAAGTCGAGTAGTGCCAATTTTAAAAGTAATTAACTAATAATTTTATTTTTATCTAAGGGGTCCCCACTTATAGTTTATCACCATATAAAAGTGGGATATGTATAACTTTATAAAATATGTACGAGGAAAATACACTAATTTTTCGGATAAAGATGAGCAAAATTCTCCCTCAAATAAAGCTGAAGAACGAGCAGTGCCAACTTTAAAATTAAATAACTAATATTTTTTTATTCATCTAAACAGTCCCCACTTACAGTTTATCACCATATAAAAGTGGGATATGTATATCTCTGTAAAAATGTACGAGGAAAATACTCTATTCTTTCGGATAAAGATGAGCAAAATATTTCCTAAAATTATGCAGGAAAACGTCCAGTGCCAACTTTGAAAGTAATTAACTAATAATTTTATATCCATCTAAAGGGTCCCAGTTTACAGTTTATCACCATATAAAAGTATGATATGTATATCTCTATAAAATATGTACGAGGAAAATACACTAATTTTTCGGATAAAGATGAACAAAATATTCTCTCAAATTAAGCTGAAAAACGAGCAGCGCCAAGTTTAAAATTAATTAACTAATAATTTCATATTGATCTAAAGGGTCTCCACTTACAGTTTTTCACCATATAAAAGTAGGATATGTATATCTCTATAAAATATGTACCAGGAAAATACACTAATTTTTCGGATAAAGATGAGCAAAATATTCCCTCAAATAAAGCTGAAAAACGAGCAGTGCCAACTTTAAAATTAATTAACTAATAATTTTATATTTATCTAAAGTGTCCCCACTTACAGTTTATCGCCATACAAAAAATGCGATATGTTTATCTCTATAATATAGGTACGACGAAAGTACACTACTTTTTCGGATTAAGATGAGCAAAATATTCCCTCAAATAAAGCTGAAAAACAAGCAGTGCCGACTTTAAAATTAATTAACTAAGAAATTTATATTCATTTAAAGGGCCCCCACTTACAGTTTAACACCATATAAATATAGGATATGTATATCTCTATAAAATATGTACAAGGAAAATACATGAATTTTTCGGATAAAGATGAGCAAAATATTCCCTCAAATAAAGCTGAAAAACGAGCAGTGCCAACTTTAAAATTAATTAACTAATAACTTCATATTTATCTAAAGTGTTTCCACTTACAGTTTATCGCCATATAAAAATGGGATATGTATATCTCTATAATATATGTGCGAGGAAAATTCACTAATTCTTCGGATAAAGATGAGCAAATTATTCCGTCAAATAATTCTGAAAAACGAGCAGTGCCAACTTTAAAATTAATTAACTAAAAATTTTATATTCATTTAAAGGGTCCCCAATTATAGTTTATCACCATATAAAAGTGGGATATGTATAACTTTATAAAATATGTACGAGGAAAATACACTAATTTTTCGGATAAAGATGAGCAAAATATTCCCTCAAATAAAGCTGAAAAACGATCAGTGCCAACTTTAAAAGTTATTAACTAATAACTTTATTTTTATCTCGCGGGTCCCCATTTATAATTTATCACCATATAAATGTGGGATATGTATATCTCTATAAAATATGTACGAGGAAAATACATGAATTTTTCGGATAAAGATGAGCAAAATATTCCCTCAAATATAGCTGAAAAACGAGCAGTGCCAACTTTAAAATTAATTAACTAATAATTTTATATTTATCTAAAGTGTCCCCACTTACAGTTTATCGCCATACAAAAAATGCGATATGTTTATCTCTATAATATATGTACGACGAAAGTACACTACTTTTTCGGATTAAGATGAGCAAAATATTCCCTCAAATAAAGCTGAAAAACAAGCAGTGCCGACTTTAAAATTAATTAACTAAGAAATTTATATTCATCTAAAGGGCCCCCACTTACAGTTTAACACCATATAAATATAGGATATGTATATCTCTATAAAATATGTACGAGGAAAATACATGAATTTTTCGGATAAAGATGAGCAAAATATTCCCTCAAATAAAGCTGAAAAATGAGCAGTGCCAACTTTAAAATTAATTAACTAATAATTTTGTATTTATCTAAAGTGTTTCCACTTACAGTTTATCGCCATATAAAAATGGGATATGTATATCTCTATAATATATGTGCGAGGAAAGTTCACTAATTTTTCGGATAAAGATGAGCAAATTATTCCGTCAGATAAAGCTGAAAAACGAGCAGTGCCAACTTGAAAATTAATTAACTAAAAATTTTATATTCATTTAAAGGGTCCCCAATTATAATTTATCACCATATTAAAGTGGGATATGTATATCTTTATAGAATATGTACGAGGAAAATACACTAATTTTTCGGATAAAGATGAGCAAAATTCTCCCTCAAATAAAGCTGAAGAACGAGCAGTGCCAACTTTAAAATTAAATAACTAATATTTTTTTATTCATCTAAACAGTCCCCACTTACAGTTTATCACCATATAAAGTGGGATATGTATATCTCTGGAAAAATGTACGAGGAAAATACCCTATTCTTTCGTATAAAGATGAGCAAAATATTTCCTAAAATTATGCAGAAACACGTCCAGTGCCAACTTTGAAATTAATTAACTAATAATTTTAAATTAATCTAAAGGGTCCCCGCTTACAGTTTATCACCGTATAGAAGTATGATATGTATAACTCTATAAAATATGTACGAGGAAAAAACACTGATTTTTCGGATAAAGATGAACAAAATATTCCCTCAAATTAAGCTGAAAAACGAGCAGTGCCAACTTTAAAATTAATTAACTAATAATTTCATATTAATCTAAAGTGTCTCCACTTACAGTTTATCACCGTATGAAAGTAACATATGTATATCTCTACAAAATATGTACGAGGAAAATACACCAATTTTTCGGATAAAGATGAACAAAATATTCCAGCAAATTAAGCTGAAAAACGATCAGTGCCAACTTTAAAAGTTATTATCTAATAATTCTATATTCATCTAAAGGGTCCCCACTTACAGTTTAACACCATATAAAAATAGGATATGTATATCTCTGTAAAATATGTACGAGGAAAGTACACTAATTTTTCGGATAAAGATGAGAAAAGTATTCTTTCAAGTTATGCTGAAAAAGAACGAGTGCCAACTTTAAAATTAATAATCTATTAATTTTATATTCATCTACACGGCCCCAATTACAGTTAATCACTATATAAAAATGGGATATATATATCTCTATAAAATATGTACGAGGAAAATACACTAATTTTTTGGATAAAGATGAGCAAATTATTCCGTCAAATAAAGCTGAAAAACGAGTAGTGCCAACTTTAAAATTAATTAACTAAAAATTTTATATTCATCTAAAGGGTCCCCACTTATAGTTTATCACCATATAAAAGTGGGATATGTATAACTTTATAAAATATGTACGAGGAAAATACATTAATTTTTCGGATAAAGATGAGCAAAATTCTCCCTCAAATAAAGCTGAAGAACGAGCAGTGCCAACTTTAAAATTAATTAACTAATAATTTTTTATTCATCTAAGGAGTCCCCACTTACAGTTTATCACCATATAAAAGTGGGATATGTATATCTCTGTAAAAATGTACGAGGAAAATACACTAATTTTTCAGATAAAGATGAGGAAAATATTCCCTCAAATATAGCTGAAAAACGATCAGTGCCAACTTTAAAAGTTATTAACTAATAATTTTATTTTTATCTCGCGGGTCCCCATTTATAATTTTTCACCATATAAATGTGGGATATGTATATCTCTATAAAATATGTACGAGGAAAATACATGAATTTTTCGGATAAAGATGAGCAAAATATTCCCTCAAATAAAGCTGAAAAACGAGCAGTGCCAACTTTAAAATTAATTAACTTTTAATTTTATATTTATCTAAAGTGTCCCCCTTACAGTTTATCGCCATACAAAAAATGCGATATGTTTATATCTATAATATATGTACGACGAAAGTACACTACTTTTTCGGATTAAGATGAGCAAAATATTCCCTCAAATAAAGCTGAAAAACAAGCAGTGCCGACTTTAAAATTAATTAACTAAGAAATTTATATTCATTTAAAGGGCCCCCACTTAAAGTTTAACACCATATAAATATAGGATATGTATATCTCTATAAAATATGTACGAGGAAAATACATGAATTTTTCGGATAAAGATGAGCAAAATATTCCCTCAAATAAAGCTGAAAAACGAGCAGTGCCAACTTTAAAATTAATTAACTAATAACTTTATATTTATCTAAAGTGTTTCCACTTACAGTTTATCGCCATATAAAAATGGGATATGTATATCTCTATAATATATGTGCGAGGAAAATTCACTAATTTTTCGGATAAAGATGAGCAAATTATTCCGTCAAATAATTCTGAAAAACGAGCAGTGCCAACTTTAAAATTAATTAACTAATAATTTTTTATTCATCTAAGGAGTCCCCACTTACAGTTTATCACCATATAAAAGTGGGATATGTATATCTCTGTAAAAATGTACGAGGAAAATACTCTATTCTTTCGGATAAAGATGAGCAAAATTTTTCCTAAAATTATGCAGAAAAACGTCCAGTGCCAACTTTGAAATTAATTAACAAATAATTTTATATCCATCTAAACGGTCCCCGCTTACAGTTTATCACCGTATAAAAGTATGATATGTATATCTCTATAAAATATGTACGAGGAAAATACACTAATTTTTCGGATAAAGATGAACAAAATATTCCCTCAAATTAAGCTGAAAAACGAGCAGCGCCAAGTTTAAAATTAACTAACTAATAATTTCATATTGATCTAAAGGGTCTTCACTTACAGTTTATGACCATATAAAAGTGGGATATGTATATCTCTATAAAATATATACCAGGAAAATACATTAATTTTTCGGATAGAGATGAACAAAATAATCCCTCAAATTAAGCTGAAAAACGAGCAGTGCCAACTTTAAAATTAATTAACTAATAATTCTATATTCATCTAAAGGGTCTCCACTTACAGTTTATCACCATATAAAAGTGGGATATGTATATCTCTACAAAATATGTACGAGGAAAATACACCAATTTTTCGGATAAAGATGAAAAAAATATTCCAGCAAATTAAGCTGAAAAACGAGCAGTGCCATCTTTAAAAATAATTAACTAATAATTTCATATTCATCTGAAGGATCTCCACTTAAAGTTTATCACCATATAAAAGTGGGATATGTATATCTCTATAAAATATGTACGAGGAAAGTACACTAATTTTTCGGATAAAGATGAGCAAAATATTCCCTCAAATAAATCTGAAAGACGAGCAGTGCCAACTTTAAAATTAATTAACTAATAATTCTATATTCATCTAAAGGGTCCCCACTTACAGTTTATCACCATATAAAAATGGGATTTGTATATCTCTATAAAATATGTACGAGGAAAATACACTAATTTTTCAGATAAAGATGAGCAAAATATTCCCTCAAATAAAGCTGAAAAACGATCAGTGCCAACTTCAAAAGTTATTAACTAATAATTCTACATTCATCTAAAGGGTCCCCACTTACAGTTTAACACCATATAAAAATAGGATATGTATATCTCTGTAAAATATGTACGAGGAAAGTACACTAATTTTTCGGATAAAGATGAGAAAAATATTGTTTCAAGTTATGCTGAAAAAGAACCAGTGCCAACTATAAAATTAAAATCTATTAATTTTATATTCATCTACACGGCCCCAATTACAGTTAATCACCATATAAAAATGGGATATGTATATCCCTATAAAATATGTACGAGGAAAATACACTATTTTTTCGGATAAAGATGAGCAAAATATTCCCTCAAATAAAGCTGAAAGTCGAGTAGTGCCAATTTTAAAAGTAATTAACTAATAATTTTATTTTTATCTAAGGGGTCCCCACTTATAGTTTATCACCATATAAAAGTGGGATATGTATAACTTTATAAAATATGTACGAGGAAAATACACTAATTTTTCGGATAAAGATGAGCAAAATTCTCCCTCAAATAAAGCTGAAGAACGAGCAGTGCCAACTTTAAAATTAAATAACTAATATTTTTTTATTCATCTAAACAGTCCCCACTTACAGTTTATCACCATATAAAAGTGGGATATGTATATCTCTGTAAAAATGTACGAGGAAAATACTCTATTCTTTCGGATAAAGATGAGCAAAATATTTCCTAAAATTATGCAGGAAAACGTCCAGTGCCAACTTTGAAAGTAATTAACTAATAATTTTATATCCATCTAAAGGGTCCCAGTTTACAGTTTATCACCGTATAAAAGTATGATATGTATATCTCTATAAAATATGTACGAGGAAAATACACTAATTTTTCGGATAAAGAAGAACAAAATATTCTCTCAAATTAAGCTGAAAAACGAGCAGCGCCAAGTTTAAAATTAATTAACTAATAATTTCATATTGATCTAAAGGGTCTCCACTTACAGTTTTTCACCATATAAAAGTAGGATATGTATATCTCTATAAAATATGTACCAGGAAAATACACTAATTTTTCGGATAAAGATGAACAAAATATTCCCTCAAATTAAGCTGAAAAACGAGCAGTGCCAACTTTAAAATTAATTAACTAATAATTCTATATTCATCTAAAGGGTCCCCAATTACAGTTTATCACAATATAAAAATTGGATATGTATATCTCTATAAAATATGTACGAGGAAAATACACTAATTTTTCAGATAAAGATGAGGAAAATATTCCCTCAAATATAGCTGAAAAACGATCAGTGCCAACTTTAAAAGTTATTAACTAATAATTTTATTTTTATCTCGCGGGTCCCCATTTAAAATTTTTCACCATATAAATGTGGGATATGTATATCTCTATAAAATATGTACGAGGAAAATACATGAATTTTTCGGATAAAGATGAGCAAAATATTCCCTCAAATAAAGCTGAAAAACGAGCAGTGCCAACTTTAAAATTAATTAACTAATAATTTTATATTTATCTAAAGTGTCCCCACTTACAGTTTATCGCCATACAAAAAATGCGATATGTTTATCTCTATAATATAGGTACGACGAAAGTACACTACTTTTTCGGATTAAGATGAGCAAAATATTCCCTCAAATAAAGCTGAAAAACAAGCAGTGCCGACTTTAAAATTAATTAACTAAGAAATTTATATTCATTTAAAGGGCCCCCACTTACAGTTTAACACCATATAAATATAGGATATGTATATCTCTATAAAATATGTACGAGGAAAATACATGAATTTTTCGGATAAAGATGAGCAAAATATTCCCTCAAATAAAGCTGAAAAACGAGC
Organism: Thermobia domestica; assembly: GCF_964235325.1. NCBI lineage: Eukaryota > Metazoa > Arthropoda > Insecta > Zygentoma > Lepismatidae > Thermobia > Thermobia domestica. The sequence continues at coordinate 215,710,194 of NC_137459.1, read as the reverse complement.
AGTGCCAACTTTAAAATTAATTAACTAATAACTTCATATTTATCTAAAGTGTTTCCACTTACAGTTTATCGCCATATAAAAATGGGATATGTATATCTCTATAATATATGTGCGAGGAAAATTCACTAATTTTTCGGATAAAGATGAGCAAATTATTCCGTCAAATAATTCTGAAAAACGAGCAGTGCCAACTTTAAAATTAATTAACTAAAAATTTTATATTCATTTAAAGGGTCCCCAATTATAGTTTATCACCATATAAAAGTGGGATATGTATAACTTTATAAAATATGTACGAGGAAAATACACTAATTTTTCGGATAAAGATGAGCAAAATATTCCCTCAAATAAAGCTGAAAAACGAGCAGTGCCAACTTTAAAATTAATTAACTAATAATTTTATATTTATCTAAAGTGTCCCCACTTACAGTTTATCGCCATACAAAAAATGCGATATGTTTATCTCTATAATATATGTACGACGAAAGTACACTACTTTTTCGGATTAAGATGAGCAAAATATTCCCTCAAATAAAGCTGAAAAACAAGCAGTGCCGACTTTAAAATTAATTAACTAAGAAATTTATATTCATCTAAAGGGCCCCCACTTACAGTTTAACACCATATAAATATAGGATATGTATATCTCTATAAAATATGTACGAGGAAAATACATGAATTTTTCGGATAAAGATGAGCAAAATATTCCCTCAAATAAAGCTGAAAAACGAGCAGTGCCAACTTTAAAATTAATTAACTAATAATTTTATATTTATCTAAAGTGTTTCCACTTACAGTTTATCGCCATATAAAAATGGGATATGTATATCTCTATAATATATTCCCTCAAATAAAGCTGAAAAACGAGCAGTGCCAACTTTAAAATTAATTAACTAATAATTTTATATTTATCTAAAGTGTTTCCACTTACAGTTTATCGCCATATAAAAATTGGATATGTATATCTCTGTAAAATATGTACGAGGAAAGTACACTAATTTTTCGGATAAAGATGAGAAAAATATTCTTTCAAGTTATGCTGAAAAAGAACGAGTGCCAACTTTAAAATTAATAATCTATTAATTTTATATTCATCTACACGGCCCCAATTACAGTTAATCACCATATAAAAATGGGATATGTATATCTCTATAAAATATGTACGAGGAAAATACACTAATTTTTCGGATAAAGATGAGCAAATTATTCCGTCAAATAAAGCTGAAAAACGAGTAGTGCCAACTTTAAAATTAATTAACTAAAAATTTTATATTCATCTAAAGGGTCCCCACATATAGTTTATCACCATATAAAAGTGGGATATGTATAACTTTATAAAATATGTACGAGGAAAATACACTAATTTTTCGGATAAAGATGAGCAAAATTCTCCCTCAAATAAAGCTGAAGAACGAGCAGTGCCAACTTTAAAATTAATTAACTAATAATTTTTTATTCATCTAAAGAGTCCCCACTTACAGTTTATCACCATATAAAAGTGGGATATGTATATCTCTGTAAAAATGTACGAGGAAAATACTCTATTCTTTCGGATAAAGATGAGCAAAATATTTCCTAAAATTATGCAGAAAAACGTCCAGTGCCAACTTTGAAATTAATTAACAAATAATTTTATATCCATCTAAAGGGTCCCCGCTTACAGTTTATCACCGTATAAAAGTATGATATGTATATCTCTATAAAATATGTACGAGGAAAATACACTAATTTTTCGGATAAAGATGAACAAAATATTCCCTCAAATGAAGCTGAAAAACGAGCAGCGCCAAGTTTAAAATTAATTAACTAATAATTTCATATTGATCTAAAGGGTCTTCACTTACAGTTTATGACCATATAAAAGTGGGATATGTATATCTCCATAAAATATATACCAGGAAAATACACTAATTTTTCGGATAAAGATGAACAAAATATTCCCTCAAATTAAGCTGAAAAACGAGCAGTGCCAACTTTAAAATTAATTAACTAATAATTCTATATTCATCTAAAGGGTCTCCACTACCAGTTTATCACCATATAAAAGTGGAATATGTATATCTCTACAAAATATGTACGAGGAAAATACACCAATTTTTCGGATAAAGATGAAAAAAATATTCCAGCAAATTAAGCTGAAAAACGAGCAGTGCCAACTTTAAAAATAAGTAACTAATAATTTCATATTCATCTGAAGGGTCTCCACTTACAGTTTATCACCATATAAAAATTGGATATGTATATCTCTATAAAATATGTACGAGGAAAGTACACTAATTTTTCGGATAAAGATGAGCAAAATATTCACTCAAATAAATCTGAAAGACTAGCAGTGCCAACTTTAAAATTAATTAACTAATAATTCTAAATTCATCTAAAGGGTCCCCACTTACAGTTTATCACCATATAAAAATGGGATATGTTAATCTCTATACAATATGTACGAGGAAAATACACTAATTTTTCAGATAAAGATGAGCAAAATATTCCCTCAAATAAAGCTGAAAATCGATCAGTGCCAACTTTAAAAGTTATTAACTAATAATTCTATATTCATCTAATGGGTCCCCACTTACAGTTTAACACCATATAAAAATAGGATATGTATATCTCTGTAAAATATGTACGAGGAAAATACACTAATTTCTCGGATAAAGATGAGAAAAATATTGTTTCAAGTTATGCTGAAAAAGAACCAGTGCCAACTATAAAATTAATAATCTATTAATTTTATATTCATCTACGCGGCCCCAATTACAGTTAATCACCATATAAAAATGGGATATGTATATCCCTATAAAATATGTACGAGGAAAATACACTAATTTTTCGGATAAAGATGAGCAAAATATTCCCTCAAATAAAGCTGAAAGACGAGCAGTGCCAATTTTAAAAGTAATTAACTAATAATTTTATCTTTATCTAAAGGGTCCCTACTTACAGTTTATCACCATATAAAAGTGGGATATGTATATCTCTATAAAATATGTACGAGGAAAGTACACTAATTTTTCGGATAAAGATGAGCAAAATATTCCCTCAAATAAAGTTGAAAAACGAGCAGTGCCAACTTTAAAATTAATTAACTAATAATTTTATATTCATCTAAAGGGTCCCCACTTAGAGTTTATCACCATATAAAAGTAGGATTTGTATATCTCTATAAAATATAAACGAGGAAAATACACAAATTTTTCGGATGAAGATGAGCAAAATTTTCCCTCAAATAAAGCTGAAAAACGATCAGTGCAAACATTAAAATTAACAACTTTATAATTTTATGTTAATCTACAGTGTCCACACTTACAGCTTATGATCATATAAAAGTGGGATATGTATATCTCTATAAAATATGTAGGAGGAAAGAACACTAATTTTTCGGATAAAGATGAGCAAAATATTCCCTCATATTAAGCTGAAAAACGACCAGTGCCGACTTATTAATAATCTAATAATTTTATATTCATCTACAGGGTCTTCACTTACAGTTTATCACCACATAAAAATGGGAACCGCAGTGATTCTAGCAGACATTTGTCCGCAGACAAAACGAAATTTCCCAGGGTTGACAGTAAACATTTTAAATGTGTACAATCAAAACCAATCACGGTAGTTCTAGTGCAATGTCAATTACGATTCACGTCTATAACTTAATATGCACATAATATGCTAACATGTATAATAGGTAATTAAATTTTCATATATATAGTGATTAATTTTTCAGAAAATAACACCAAAGATGAGCAAAATATTCCCTCAAATAAAGCTGAAAAGCGAGTAGTGCCAACTTTAATATATAATTAACTAATAATTTTATATTCATCTAAAGAGTCCCCACTTACAGTTTATCACCATATAAAAGTGGGATATGTATATCTCTATAAAATATGTACGAGGAAAATACACTAATTTTTCAGATAAAGATGAGCAAAATATTCCCTCAAATAAAGCTGAAAAACGATCAGTGCCATCTTTAAAAGTTATTAACTAATAATTCTATATTCATCTAAAGGGTCCCCACTTACAGTTTATCACCATATAAAAATGGGATATGTATATCTCTATAAAATATGTACGAGGAAAATACACTAATTTTTCAGATAAAGATGAGCAAAATATTCTTTCAAGTTATGCTGAAAAAGAACCAGTGCCATCTATGAAATTAAAAATCTATTAATTTTATATTCATCTACACGGCCCCAATTACAGTTAATCACCATATAAAAATGGGATATGTATATCTCTATAAAATATGTACGAGGAAAATACACTAATTTTTCGGATAAAGATGAGCAAAATATTCCCTCAAATAAATCTGAAAAACGAACAGTGCCAACTTTAAAATTAATTAACTAATAATTCTATATTCATCTAAAGGGTCCCCACTTACAGTTTATCACCATATAAAAATGGGATATGTATATCTCTATAAAATATGTACGAGGAAAATACACTAATTTTTCGGATAAAGATGAGCAAAATATTCCCTCAAATAAAGCTGAAAGACGAGATGTGCCAATTTTAAAAGTAATTAACTTATAATTTTATTTTTATCTAAAGGGTCCCCACTTACAGTTTATCACCATATAAAAGTGGGATATGTATATCTTTATAAAATATGTACGAGGAAAGTACACTGATTTTTCGGATAAAGATGAGCAAAATATTCCCTCAAATAAAGTTGAAAAACGAGCAGTGCCAACTTTAAAATTAATTAACTAATAATTTTATATTCATCTAAAGGGTCCCCACTTACAGTTTATCACCATATAAAAGTAGGATTTGTATATCTCTATAAAATATGTACGAGGAAAATACATGAATTTTTCGGATAAAGATGAGCAAAATATTCCCTCAAATAAAGCTGAAAAACGAGCAGTGCCAACTTTAAAATTAATTAACTAATAATTTTACATTTATCTAAAGTGTTTCCACTTACAGTTTATCGCCATATAAAAATGGGATATGTATATCTCTATAATATATTCCCTCAAATAAAGCTGAAAAACGAGCAGTGCCAATTTTAAAATTAATTAACTAATAATTTTATATTTATCTAAAGTGTTTCCACTTACAGTTTATCGCCATATAAAAATGGGATATGTATATCTCTGTAAAATATGTACGAGGAAAGTACACTAATTTTTCGGATAAAGATGAGAAAAATATTCTTTCAAGTTATGCTGAAAAAGAACGAGTGCCAACTTTAAAATTAATAATCTATTAATTTTATATTCATCTACACGGCCCCAATTACAGTTAATCACCATACAAAAATGGGATATGTATATCTCTATAAAATATGTACGAGGAAAATACACTAATTTTTCGGATAAAGATGAGCAAATTATTCCGTCAAATAAAGCTGAAAAACGAGTAGTGCCAACTTTAAAATTAATTAACTAAAAATTTTATATTCATCTAAAGGGTCCCCACATATAGTTTATCACCATATAAAAGTGGGATATGTATAACTTTATAAAATATGTACGAGGAAAATACACTAATTTTTCGGATAAAGATGAGCAAAATTCTCCCTCAAATAAAGCTGAAGAACGAGCAGTGCCAACTTTAAAATTAATTAACTAATAATTTTTTATTCATCTAAAGAGTCCCCACTTACAGTTTATCACCATATAAAAGTGGGATATGTATATCTCTGTAAAAATGTACGAGGAAAATACTCTATTCTTTCGGATAAAGATGAGCAAAATATTTCCTAAAATTATGCAGAAAAACGTCCAGTGCCAACTTTGAAATTAATTAACAAATAATTTTATATCCATCTAAAGGGTCCCCGCTTACAGTTTATCACCGTATAAAAGTATGATATGTATATCTCTATAAAATATGTACGAGGAAAATACACTAATTTTTCGGATAAAGATGAACAAAATATTCCCTCAAATTAATCTGAAAAACGAGCAGCGCCAAGTTTAAAATTAATTAACTAATAATTTCATATTGATCTAAAGGGTCTTCACTTACAGTTTATGACCATATAAAAGTTGGATATGTATATCTCCATAAAATATATACCAGGAAAATACACTAATTTTTCGGATAAAGATGAACAAAATATTCCCTCAAATTAAGCTGAAAAACGAGCAGTGCCAACTTTAAAATTAATTAACTAATAATTCTATATTCATCTAAAGGGTCTCCACTACCAGTTTATCACCATATAAAAGTGGAATATGTATATCTCTACAAAATATGTACGAGGAAAATACACCAATTTTTCGGATAAAGATGAAAAAAATATTCCAGCAAATTAAGCTGAAAAACGAGCAGTGCCAACTTTAAAAATAAGTAACTAATAATTTCATATTCATCTGAAGGGTCTCCACTTACAGTTTATCACCATATAAAAGTTGGATATGTATATCTCTATAAAATATGTACGAGGAAAGTACACTAATTTTTCGGATAAAGATGAGCAAAATATTCACTCAAATAAATCTGAAAGACTAGCAGTGCCAACTTTAAAATTAATTAACTAATAATTCTAAATTCATCTAAAGGGTCCCCACTTACAGTTTATCACCATATAAAAATGGGATATGTTAATCTCTATACAATATGTACGAGGAAAATACACTAATTTTTCAGATAAAGATGAGCAAAATATTCCCTCAAATAAAGCTGAAAATCGATCAGTGCCAACTTTAAAAGTTATTAACTAATAATTCTATATTCATCTAATGGGTCCCCACTTACAGTTTAACACCATATAAAAATAGGATATGTATATCTCTGTAAAATATGTACGAGGAAAGTACACTAATTTCTCGGATAAAGATGAGAAAAATATTGTTTCAAGTTATGCTGAAAAAGAACCAGTGCCAACTATAAAATTAATAATCTATTAATTTTATATTCATCTACGCGGCCCCAATTACAGTTAATCACCATATAAAAATGGGATATGTATATCCCTATAAAATATGTACGAGGAAAATACACTAATTTTTCGGATAAAGATGAGCAAAATATTCCCTCAAATAAAGCTGAAAGACGAGCAGTGCCAATTTTAAAAGTAATTAACTAATAATTTTATCTTTATCTAAAGGGTCCCTACTTACAGTTTATCACCATATAAAAGTGGGATATGTATATCTCTATAAAATATGTACGAGGAAAGTACACTAATTTTTCGGATAAAGATGAGCAAAATATTCCCTCAAATAAAGTTGAAAAACGAGCAGTGCCAACTTTAAAATTAATTAACTAATAATTTTATATTCATCTAAAGGGTCCCCACTTACAGTTTATCACCATATAAAAGTAGGATTTGTATATCTCTATAAAATATAAACGAGGAAAATACACAAATTTTTCGGATGAAGATGAGCAAAATTTTCCCTCAAATAAAGCTGAAAAACGATCAGTGCAAACATTAAAATTAACAACTTTATAATTTTATGTTAATCTACAGTGTGCACACTTACAGCTTATGATCATATAAAAGTGGGATATGTATATCTCTATAAAATATGTAGGAGGAAAGAACACTAATTTTTCGGATAAAGATGAGCAAAATATTCCCTCATATTAAGCTGAAAAACGACCAGTGCCGACTTATTAATAATCTAATAATTTTATATTCATCTACAGGGTCTTCACTTACAGTTTATCACCACATAAAAATGGGAACCGCAGTGATTCTAGCAGACATTTGTCCGCAGACAAAACGAAATTTCCCAGGGTTGACAGTAAACATTTTAAATGTGTACAATCAAAACCAATCACGGTAGTTCTAGTGCAATGTCAATTACGATTCACGTCTATAACTTAATATGCACATAATATGCTAACATGTATAATAGGTAATTAAATTTTCATATATATAGTGATTAATTTTTCAGAAAATAACACCAAAGATGAGCAAAATATTCCCTCAAATAAAGCTGAAAAGCGAGTAGTGCCAACTTTAATATATAATTAACTAATAATTTTATATTCATCTAAAGAGTCCCCACTTACAGTTTATCACCATATAAAAGTGGGATATGTATATCTCTATAAAATATGTACGAGGAAAATACACTAATTTTTCAGATAAAGATGAGCAAAATATTCCCTCAAATAAAGCTGAAAAACGATCAGTGCCATCTTTAAAAGTTATTAACTAATAATTCTATATTCATCTAAAGGGTCCCCACTTACAGTTTATCACCATATAAAAATGGGATATGTATATCTCTATAAAATATGTACGAGGAAAATACACTAATTTTTCAGATAAAGATGAGCAAAATATTCTTTCAAGGTATGCTGAAAAAGAACCAGTGCCATCTATGAAATTAAAAATCTATTAATTTTATATTCATCTACACGGCCCCAATTACAGTTAATCACCATATAAAAATGGGATATGTATATCTCTATAAAATATGTACGAGGAAAATACACTAATTTTTCGGATAAAGATGAGCAAAATATTCCCTCAAATAAATCTGAAAAACGAGCAGTGCCAACTTTAAAATTAATTAACTAATAATTCTATATTCATCTAAAGGGTCCCCACTTACAGTTTATCACCATATAAAAATGGGATATGTATATCTCTATAAAATATGTACGAGGAAAATACACTAATTTTTCGGATAAAGATGAGCAAAATATTCCCTCAAATAAAGCTGAAAAACGAGCAGTGCCAACTTTAAAATTAATTAACTAATAATTTTATATTGATTTAAAGGGTACCCACTTACAGTTTATCACCACATAAAAGTGGGATATTTATATCTCTATAAAATATGTACGAGGAAATTACACTAATTTTTCGGATAAAAATGAGCAAAATATTCCCTCAAATAAAGCTGAAAAACGTGCAGTGCCAACTTTAAAATTAATTAACTAATAAATTTATATTCATCTAAAGGATCCCCACTTACAGTTTATCACCATATAAAAGTAGGATTTCTATATCTCTATAAAATATAAACGAGGAAAATACACAAATTTTTCGGATGAAGATGAGCAAAATATTCCCTCAAATTAAGTTGAAAAAGGATCAGTGCAAACTTTAAAATTAATAACTTTATAATTTTATATTAATCTGCAGTGTCCACACTTAAAGTTTATCATCATATAAAAGTGGGATATGTATATCTCTATAAAATATGTAGGAGGAAAGAACACTAATTTTTCGGATAAAGATGAGCAAAATATTCCCTCAAATTAAGCTGAAAAACGACCTGTGCCGACTTAAAAATTAATAATCTAATAATTTTATATTCATCTACAGGGTCTTCACTTACAGTTTATCACCACATAAAAGTGGGAACTGCAGTGATTCTAGCAGACATTTGTCCGCAGACAAAACGAAATTTCCCAGGGTTGCCAGTAAACGTTTTAAATTTGTACTATCAAAACCAAACACGGTACTTCTAGTGAAATGTCAATTACGATTCACGTCTATAACTTAATATGCACATAATATGCTAACATGTATAATATCTAATTTAATTTTCATATATATAGCGATAATTTTTCAGAAAATAACACCAAAGATGAGCAAAATATTCCCTCAAATAAAGCTGAAAAACGAGTAGTGCCAACTTTAAAAAATAATTAACTAATAATTTTATATTTATCTAAAGGGTCCCACTAACAGTTTATCACCATATAAAAGTGGGATATGTATATCTCTATAAAATACGTGCGAGGAAAAGTACACTAATTTTTCGGATAAAGGTGAGCAAAATATTAACTCAAATAAAGCTGAAAAACGAGTAGTGCCAACTTTAAAATAAATTAACTAATAATTTTATATTCATCTAAAGTGTCCCCACTTACAGTTTATCACCATATAAAAGTGGGATAGGTATATCTCAATAATATATGTACGAGGAAAATACACTAACACATTCGAGACGGAGCCCGCCACGTAGGCGGGCTATATTTTTTTGTTCAGTGGACGGAGCCCGCCTACCCGGCGGGCCCAATGTTTCGTTACTTTGAATGTCAAACGCATGTCGGTAGGTGGGTTTCGGCTTCTCAGTTATACTTTGTGATGCCTCAAGTACTTGCAAAAAAATCGAGCAGTGCGACCAGTCCAGAATGAGAGACTGTTTCCGCGCGAATTTGTCATATGTGCTTCAACCGAAGCAGCTGTGAATGATTGCTCTTGCTGTTTAGTAGCTTTTTTTTCATTCATAATGGACAATTTGGGCAAAGAAGGGATACGAAATATACTATATCAGATTGATTTGGATTCTGGATCTGAAATCGATGACTCGGACAATGACCCGGATTACGTGGACGATGATAATATACGAGGTAAGTTCTTTTTTTATTTACTCGGCAATAATTGGAACAATAAAGTTTTGGCATGGGGACAAAAGTCTGTCTTTCTAATATTCCACAATATACTGCGATGGTGTGTTCAAATATGGAGCTATCCACACGGATAAACAGTGGCGTATTAGGAAAAAATTGGGGGGGGGTTGAATTAGAAATGTTATTTTATAGAACTTGCGGATATTTTCACGTACCGCGTGGATATTTTGTCGTATCAATGTTTCGAGTTTACAGGCATTGATAGGAGAATTTCGTGCATCTTGCTGTTTATAGCATTTTCTCTAGATAGTTAGTGGCGTATCTAGAAAAATATTTTCTGGAGCTTAGGGGAGAAATATATTTACCTCGAATGTAAGTCTGTGCAGATAAAGGCAAAGTATCCACAGGTAAAAGGGTACGAAAAGAAACAAGCTGGGAGTGTGCTCAATGTTGTGTAGCTCTATGTATGCCAGATGGTTCAACGAATACCATCAGAGAACCTGATATGAAAAGTAAAATGACATCAGTTTATAAGCAGCCAATGTTGTCCATGTAATGCGTGTAGCAATCAAGTGCAAGACTAATTACTAAAACTGAAAATAAATGCCTTGTACATGAAAACTTTTCAATCTCCAGATTTATATAGGTTGTATCGGTTTTGATTGATTACTAATAGAATAAAAATAAGTATACTCCAGATAAATAATTGTCCTTGTATTTGTAAATGCAATGAATGTAATATTTTAGTGCAAGGCGAATTACTTTTTTGTTATGAGGAAAACTAAATTTTATATACAGAATGGACCTTATCAACATACAATAGGATATATAGAGATTCGACGTCAACATACATAACTTTTATATCTTGGTTTTATCGGTTTGATTGATTTGCAGCACAAATCAGTCTTGCACTAAATTCTTAGTGTAATCTAATATTTTGCAATTTCATGATATCCAATCACTGTAAGGTTCTTGTATTTCATTATCAATGATGTAACTGATTGTAAACCTCAGTATTCAATTGTATTGTTCGTCGGACTTTTTTTGAATTGCAAAAAGGCTCATTTATAAATAATAAATAAAAATATATAGAAATGAAAAAATGATTTGAGATTTGTGTATTAAATAGTCCTAAGTGTATATGCTCAGAAATAAAAGATTTTAAAATTGTATTCTTTGTAACAGATTTTTTACAAAATTCCAAAAACATGGTAAAACCGCCGTTCTGAGGGAGAAACCATGCAAAGAGGGCCTCCGACTCGAATGTGCTAATTTTTCGGATAAAGATGAGCAAAATATTCTGTCAAATAAAGCTGAAAAACGAGCAGTGCCAACTTTAAAATTAATTAACTAATAATTTTAAGTACATCTAAAGGGTCCCCACTTACAGTTTATCACCATATAAAAGTGGGATATGTAGATCTTTATAAAATATGTACGAGGAAAATACACTAATTTTTCGGATAAAAATGAGCAAAATTCCCCTCAAATAAAGCTGAAAAACGAGCAGTGCCATCTTTAAAATTAATTAACTAATGATTTTATATCCACCTAAAGCGTCCCTGCTTACAGTTTATCACCGTATAAAAGTGGGATATGTATATCTCTATAAAATATGTACGAGGAAAATACACTAATTTTTCGGATAAAGATGAACAAAATATTCCCTCAAATTAAGCTGAAAAACGAGTAGTGCCAACTTCAAAATATAATTAACTAATAATTTTATATTCATCTAAAGGGTCCCCTCTTACAGTTTATCACCATATAAAGGTGGGATATGTATATCTCTATAATATATGTACGAGGAAAATACATGAATTTTTCGGATAAAGATGAGCAAAATATTCCCTCAAATAAAGCTGAAAAACGAGCAGTGCCAACTTTAAAATTAATTAACTAATAATTTCATGTTCATCTAAAGGGTCTCCACTTACAGTTTATCACCATATAAAAGTGGGATATGTATATCTCTATACAATATGTACGAGGAAAATACTCATTTTTTTCGGATAAAGATGAGCAAATTTCTCCCTCAAATAAAGCTGAAGAACGAGCAGTGCCAACTTTAAAATTAATTAACTAATTATTTTTTATTCATCTAAAGAGTCCCCACTTACAGTTTATCACCATATAAAAGTGGGATATGTTTATCTCTGTAAAAATGTACGAGGAAAATACTCTATTCTTTCGGATAAAGATGAGCAAAATATTTCCTAAAATTATGCAGAAAAACGTCCAGTGCCAACTTTGAAATTAATTAACTAATAATTTTATATCCATCTAAAGGTCCCCGCTTACAGTTTATCACCTTATAAAAGTATGATATGTATATCTCTATAAAATATGTACGAGGAAAATACACTAATTTTTCGGATAAAGATGAGCAAAATATTCCCTCAAATAAAGCTGAAAAATGAGCAGTGCCAACTTTAAAATTAATTAACTAATAATTCTACATTCATCTAAAGGGTCCCCACTTATAGTTTATCACCATATAAAAGTATGATATGTATATCTCTATAAAATATGTACGAGGAAAATACATGAATTTTTCGGATAAAGATGAGCAAAATATTCCCTCAAATAAAGCTGAAAAACGAGCAGTGCCAACTTTAAAATTAATTAACAAATAATTCTATATTCATCTAAAGGGACCCCACTTACAGTTTAACACCATATAAAAATAGAATATGTATATCTCTGTAAAATATGTACGAGGAAAGTACACTAATTTTTCGGATAAGGATGAGAAAAATATTCTTTCAAGTTATGCTGAAAAAGAACCAGTGCCAACTTTAAAATTAATAATCTATTAATTTTATATTCATCTACACGGCCCCAATTACAGTTAATCACCATATAAAAATGGGATATGTATATCTGTATAAAATATGTACGAGGAAAATACACTAATTTTTCGGATAAAGATGAGCAAACTATTCCCTCAAATAAAGCTGAAAAACGAGCAATGCCAATTTTAAAATTAATTAACTAATAATTTTTTTTTATCTAAAGGGTCCCCACTTACAGTTTATTACCATATAAAAGTAAGATATGTATATCTCTATGAAATATGTACGAGGAAAATACACTAATTTTTCGGATAAAGATGAGCAAAATATTCCTTCAAATAAAGCTGAAAAACGAGCAGTGCCAACTTTAATATTAATTAACTAATAAATTTATATTCATCTAAAGGATCCCCACTTACAGTTTATCACAATATAAAAGTAGGATTTCTATATCTCTATAAAATATAAACGAGGAAAATACACAAATTTTTCGGATGAAGATGAGCAAAATATTCCCTCAAATTAAGTTGAAAAAGGATCAGTGCAAACTTTAAAATTAATAACTTTATAATTTTATATTAATCTACAGTGTCCACACTTAAAGTTTATCATCATATAAAAGTGGGATATGTATATCTCTATAAAATATGTAGGAGGAAAGAACACTAATTTTTCGGATAAGGATGAGCAAAATATTCCCTCATATTAAGCTGAAAAACGACCAGTGCCGACTTAAAAATTAATAATCTAATAATTTTATATTCATCTACAGGGTCTTCACTTACAGTTTATCACCACATAAAAGTGGGAACTGCAGTGATTCTAGCAGACATTTGTCCGCAGACAAAACGAAATTTCCCAGGGTTGCCAGTAAACGTTTTAAATGTGTACTATCAAAACCAATCACGGTACTTCTAGTGAAATGTCAATTACGATTCACGTCTATAACTTAATATGCACATAATATGCTAACATGTATAATATCTAATTTAATTTTCATATATATAGCGATAATTTTTCAGAAAATAACACCAAAGATGAGCAAAATATTCCCTCAAATAAAGCTGAAAAACGAGTAGTGCCAACTTTAAAATATAATTAACTAATAATTTTATATTCATCTAAAGGGTCCCACTAACAGTTTATCACCATATAAAAGTGGGATATGCATATATCTATAAAATACGTACGAGGAAAATACACTAATTTTTCGGATAAAGCTGAGCAAAATATTAACTCAAATAAAGCTGAAAAACGAGTAGTGCCAACTTTAAAATAAAAAAAAACTAATAATTTTATATTCATCTAAAGTGTCCCCACTTACAGTTTATCACCATATAAAAGTGGGATATGTACATCTCAATAATATATGTACGAGGAAAATACACTAATTTTTCGGATAAAGATGAGCAAAATATTCTGTCAAATAAAGCTGAAAAACGAGCAGTGCCAACTTTAAAATTAGTTAACTAATAATTTTATTTTTATCTAAAGGATCCCCACTTACAGTTTATCACCATATAAAAGTGGGATATGTATATCTCTATAAAATATGTACGAGTAAAATACACTAATTTTTCGGATAAAGATGAGCGAAATATTCCCTCAAATAAAGCTGAAAAACGAGCAGTGCCTACTTTACATTTAATTAGCTAATAATTTCGTATTCATGTAAAAAGTCTCCACTTACAGTTTATCACCATATAAAAGTGGGATATGTATATCTCTATAAAATATGTACGAGGAAAATACACTAATTTTTCGGATAAAGATGAGCAAAATATTCCCTCAAATAAAGCTAAAAAACGAGCAGTGCCAACTTTAAAATTAATTAACTAATAATTCTATATTCATCTAAAGGGTCCCCACTTACAGTTTATCACCATATAAAAATGGGATATGTATATCTCTATAAAATATGTACGAGGAAAATACACTAATTCTTCAGATAAAGATGAGCAAAATATTCCCTCAAATAAAGCTGAAAAACGATCAGTGCCAACTTTAAAAGTTATTAAATAATAATTTTATTTTTATCTAAAGTGTCCCCACTTACAGTTTATTGCCATATAAAAATGGGATATGTATATCTCTATAATATATGTACGAGGAAAGTACACTAATTTTTCGGATAAAGATGAGCAAATTATTCCGTCAAATAAAGCTGAAAAACGAGCAGTGCCATCTTTAAAATTAATTAACTAAAAAATTTATATTCATCTAAAAGGTCCCCACTTATAGTTTATCACCATATAAAAGTGGGATATGTATATCTTTATAAAATATGTACGAGGAAAATACACTAATTTTTCGGATAAAGATGAGCAAAATTCTCCCTCAAATAAAGCTGAAGAACGAGCAGTGCCAACTTTAAAATTATTTAACTAATAATTTTTTATTCATCTAAAGAGTCCCCACTTACAGTGTATCACCATATAAAAGTGGGATATGTATATCTCTGTAAAAATGTACGAGGAAAATTCTCTATTCTTTCGGATAAAGATGAGCAAAATATTACCTAAAATTATGCAGAAAAACGTCCAGTGCCAACTTTGAAATTAATTAACTAATAATTTTATATCCATCCAAAGGGTCCCCGCTTACAGTTTATCACCGTATAAAAGTGTGATATGTATATCTCTATAAAATATGTACGAGGAAAGAACACAAATTTTTCGGATAAAGATGAACAAAATATTCCCTCAAATTAAGCTGAAAAACGAGCAGTGCCAACTTAAAATTAATTAACTAATAATTTCATATTAATCTAAAGGGTCTCCACTTACAGTTTATCACCATATAAAAGTGGGATATGTATATCTTTATAAAATATGTACGAGGAAAATACACTAATTTTTCGGATAAAAGTAAGCAAAATTCCCCTCAAATAAAGCTGAAAAACGAGCAGTGCAACTTTAAAATTAATTAACTAATTATTTTTTATTGATCTAAAGAGTCCCCACTTACAGTTTTTTACCATATATAAGTGGGATATGTATATCTCTATAAAATATGTACGAGGAAAACACATGAGTTTTTCGGATACAGATGAGCAAAATATACCCTCAAATATAGCTGAAAAACGAGCAGTGCCAACTTTAAAATTAATTAACTAATAATTTTATATCCACCTAAAGCGTCCCTGCTTACAGTTTATCACCGTATAAAAGTGGGATATGTATATCTCTATAAAATATGTACGAGGAAAATACACTAATTTTTCGGATAAAGATGAACAAAATATTCCCTCAAATTTAGCTGAAAAACGAGTAGTGCCAACTTTAAAATATAATTAACTAATAATTTTATATTCATCTAAAGGGTCCCCACTTACAGTTTATCACAATATAAAAGTGGGATATTATATCTCTATAAAATATGTAGGAGGAAAATACACTAATTTTTCGGATAAATATGAACAAAATATTCCCTCAAATAAAGCTGAAAAACGAGCAGTGCCAACTTTAATATTAATTAACTAATAGGTTTATATTCATGTAAGGGGTCTCCACTTACATTCTATCACCATATAAAGGTGGGTTATGTATATCTGTATAATATATGTACGAGGAAAATACATGAATTTTTCGGATAAAGATGAGCAAAATATTCCCTCATATAAAGTTGAAAAACGAGCAGTGCCAACTTTAAAATTAATAACTAATAATTTTATATTCATCTAAAGGGTCCTCACTTACAGTTTATCACCATACAAAAGTGGGATATGTATATCTCTATAAAATATGTACGAGGAAAATACACTAATTTTTCGGAGAAAGATGAGCAAAATATTCCCTCAAATAAAGCTGAAAAACGAGCAGTGCAAACTTTAAAATTAATTAACTAATAATTTCATATTCATCTAAAGGGTCCTCACTTACAGTTTATCACCATATGAAAGTGGGATATGTATATCTCTATAAAATATGTACGAGGAAAATACACTAATTTTTCGGATAAAAAAGAGCAAAATACTCCCTCAAATAAAGCTGAAAAACGAGCAGTGCCAACTTTAAAATTAATTAACTAATAATTTTATATTGATTTAAAGGGTACCCACTTACAGTTTATCACCACATAAAAGTGGGATATTTATATCTCTATAAAATATGTACGAGGAAATTACACTAATTTTTCGGATAAAAATGAGCAAAATATTCCCTCAAATAAAGCTGAAAAACGTGCAGTGCCAACTTTAAAATTAATTAACTAATAAATTTATATTCATCTAAAGGATCCCCACTTACAGTTTATCACCATATAAAAGTAGGATTTCTATATCTCTATAAAATATAAACGAGGAAAATACACAAATTTTTCGGATGAAGATGAGCAAAATATTCCCTCAAATTAAGTTGAAAAAGGATCAGTGCAAACTTTAAAATTAATAACTTTATAATTTTATATTAATCTGCAGTGTCCACACTTAAAGTTTATCATCATATAAAAGTGGGATATGTATATCTCTATAAAATATGTAGGAGGAAAGAACACTAATTTTTCGGATAAAGATGAGCAAAATATTCCCTCAAATTAAGCTGAAAAACGACCTGTGCCGACTTAAAAATTAATAATCTAATAATTTTATATTCATCTACAGGGTCTTCACTTACAGTTTATCACCACATAAAAGTGGGAACTGCAGTGATTCTAGCAGACATTTGTCCGCAGACAAAACGAAATTTCCCAGGGTTGCCAGTAAACGTTTTAAATTTGTACTATCAAAACCAAACACGGTACTTCTAGTGAAATGTCAATTACGATTCACGTCTATAACTTAATATGCACATAATATGCTAACATGTATAATATCTAATTTAATTTTCATATATATAGCGATAATTTTTCAGAAAATAACACCAAAGATGAGCAAAATATTCCCTCAAATAAAGCTGAAAAACGAGTAGTGCCAACTTTAAAAAATAATTAACTAATAATTTTATATTTATCTAAAGGGTCCCACTAACAGTTTATCACCATATAAAAGTGGGAAATGCATATATCTATAAAATACGTACGAGGAAAATACACTAATTTTTCGGATAAAGCTGAGCAAAATATTAACTCAAATAAAGCTGAAAAACGAGTAGTGCCAACTTTAAAATAAAAAAAAACTAATAATTTTATATTCATCTAAAGTGTCCCCACTTACAGTTTATCACCATATAAAAGTGGGATATGTACATCTCAATAATATATGTACGAGGAAAATACACTAATTTTTCGGATAAAGATGAGCAAAATATTCTGTCAAATAAAGCTGAAAAACGAGCAGTGCCAACTTTACATTTAATTAACTAATAATTTCATATTCATGTAAAGGGTCTCCACTTACAGTTTATCACCATATAAAAGTGGGATATGTATATCTCTATAAAATATGTACGAGGAAAATACACTAATTTTTCGGATAAAGATGAGCAAAATATTCCCTCAAATTAAGCTGAAAAACGAGTAGTGCCAACTTTAAAATATAATTAACTAATAATTCTATATTCATCTAAAGGGTCCCCACTTACAGTTTATCACCATATAAAAATGGGATATGTATATCTCTATAAAATATGTACGAGGAAAATACACTAATTTTTCAGATAAAGATGAGCAAAATATTCCCTCAAATAAAGCTGAAAAACGATCAGTGCCAACTTTAAAAGTTATTAAATAATAATTTTATTTTTATCTAAAATGTCCCCACTTAAAGTTTATTGCCATATAAAAATGGGATATGTATATCTCTATAATATATGTACGAGGAAAGTACACTAATTTTTCGGATAAAGATGAGCAAATTATTCCGTCAAATAAAGCTGAAAAACGAGCAGTGCCATCTTTAAAATTAATTAACTAAAAAATTTATATTCATCTAAAAGGTCCCCACTTATAGTTTATCACCATATAAAAGTGGGATATGTATATCTTTATAAAATATGTACGAGGAAAATACACTAATTTTTCGGATAAAGATGAGCAAAATTCTCCCTCAAATAAAGCTGAAGAACGAGCAGTGCCAACTTTAAAATTATTTAACTAATAATTTTTTATTCATCTAAAGAGTCCCCACTTACAGTGTATCACCATATAAAAGTGGGATATGTATATCTCTGTAAAAATGTACGAGGAAAATTCTCTATTCTTTCGGATAAAGATGAGCAAAATATTTCCTAAAATTATGCAGAAAAACGTCCAGTGCCAACTTTGAAATTAATTAACTAATAATTTTATATCCATCCAAAGGGTCCCCGCTTACAGTTTATCACCGTATAAAAGTATGATATGTATATCTCTATAAAATATGTACGAGGAAAGAACACAAATTTTTCGGATAAAGATGAACAAAATATTCCCTCAAATTAAGCTAAAAACGAGCAGTGCCAACTTAAAATTAATTACCTAATAATTTCATATTAATCTAAAGGGTCTCCACTTTCACTTTATCACCACATAAAAGTGGGATATGTATATCTCTATAAAACATGTACGAGGAAAATACACTAATTTTTCGGATAAAGATGAACAAAATATTCCCTCAAATTAAGCTGAAAAACGAGCAGCGCCAAGTTTAAAATTAATTAAATAATAATTTTATGTTCATCTAAAGGGTCCCCACTTACAGTTTATCACCATATAAAAGTGGGATATGTATATCTTTATAAAATATGTACGAGGAAAATACACTAATTTTTCGGATAAAAGTAAGCAAAATTCCCCTCAAATAAAGCTGAAAAACGAGCAGTGCAACTTTAAAATTAATTAACTAATTATTTTTTATTGATCTAAAGAGTCCCCACTTACAGTTTTTTACCATATATAAGTGGGATATGTATATCTCTATAAAATATGTACGAGGAAAATACATGAGTTTTTCGGATACAGATGAGGAAAATATTCCCTCAAATAAAGCTGAAAAAAGAGCAGTGCCAACTTTAAAATTAATTAACTAATAATTTTATATCCACCTAAAGCGTCCCTGCTTACAGTTTATCACCGTATAAAAGTGGGATATGTATATCTCTATAAAATATGTACGAGGAAAATACACTAATTTTTCGGATAAAGATGAACAAAATATTCCCTCAAATTTAGCTGAAAAACGAGTAGTGCCAACTTTAAAATATAATTAACTAATAATTTTATATTCATCTAAAGGGTCCCCACTTACAGTTTATCACCATATAAAAGTGGGATATTATATCTCTATAAAATATGTAGGAGGAAAATACACTAATTTTTCGGATAAATATGAACAAAATATTCCCTCAAATAAAGCTGAAAAACGAGCAGTGCCAACTTTAAAATTAATTAACTAATAGGTTTATATTCATCTAAGGGGTCTCCACTTACAGTCTATCACCATATAAAGGTGGGTTATGTTAATCTGTATAATATATGTACGAGGAAAATACATGAATTTTTCGGATAAAGATGAGCAAAATATTCCCTCATATAAAGTTGAAAAACGAGCAGTGCACACTTTAAAATTAATAACTAATAATTTTATATTCATCTAAAGGGTCCTCACTTACAGTTTATCACCATACAAAAGTGGGATATGTATATCTCTATAAAATATGTACGAGGAAAATACACTAATTTTTCGGAGAAAGATGAGCAAAATATTCCCTCAAATAAAGCTGAAAAACGAGCAGTGCAAACTTTAAAATTAATTAACTAATAATTTCATATTCATCTAGAGGGACCCAACTTACAGTTTATCACCATATAAAAGTGGGATATGTATATCTCTATAAAATATGTACGAGGAAAATGCACTAATTTTTCGGATAAAAAAGAGCAAAATACTCCCTCAAATAAAGCTGAAAAACGAGCAGTGCCAACTTTAAAATTAATTAACTAATAATTTTATATTGATTTAAAGGGTACCCACTTACAGTTTATCACCATATAAAAGTGGGATATTTATATCTCTATAAAATATGTACGAGAAAATTACACTAATTTTTCGGATAAAAATGAGCAAAATATTCCCTCAAATAAAGCTAAAAAACGTGCAGTGCCAACTTTAAAATTAATTAACTAATAATTTTATATTCATCTAAGGGGTCCCCACTTACAGTTTATCACCATATAAAAGTGGGATATGTATATCTCAATAATATATGTACGAGGAAAGTACACTAATTTTTCGGATAAAGATGAGCAAATTATTCCGTCAAATAAAGCTGAAAAACGAGCAGTGCCAACTTTAAAATTAATTAACTAATAATTCTATATTCATCTAAGGGGTCCCCACTTACAGTTTATCACCATATGAAAATGGGATATTTATATCTCTATAAAATATGTACGAGGAAAATACACTAATTTTTCGGATAAAAATGAGCAAAATTTTCCCTCAAATAAAGGTGAAGAACGAGCAGTGCCAAATTTAAAATTAATTAACTAATAATTTTATATTCATCTAAGGGGTCCCCACTTACAGTTTATCACCATATAAAAGTGGGATATGTATATCTCAATAATATATGTACGAGGAAAGTAAACTAATTTTTCGGATAAAGATGAGCAAATTATTCCGTCAAATAAAGCTGAAAAACGAGTAGTGCCAACTTTAAAATTAATTAACTAATAGGTTTATATTCATCTAAGGGGTCTCCACTTACAGTTTATCACCATATAAAGGTGGGATATGTATATCTCTATAATATATCTACGAGGAAAATACACAAATTTTTCGGATAAAGATGAGCAAATTTCTTTCTCAAATAAAGCTGAAGAACGAGCAGTGCCAACTTTAAAATTAATTAACTAATTATTTTTTATTCATCTAAAGAGTCCCCACTTACAGCTTGTCACCATATAAAAGTGGGATATGTATATCTCTGTAAAAATGTACGGGGAAAATACTCTATTCTTTCGGATGAAGATGAGCAAAATATTTCCTAAAATTATGCAAAAAAACGTCCTGTGCCAACTTTGAAATTAATGAACTAATAATTTTATATCCATCTAAAGGGTCCCCGCTTACAGTTTATCACCGTATAAAACTATGTAATGTATATCTCTATAAAATATGTACGAGGAAAAAACACTAATTTTTCGGATAAAAATGAACAAAATATTCCCTCAAATTAAGCTGAAAAACGAGTAGTGCCAACTTTAAAATTAATTAACTAATAATTTCATATTAAAATAAAGGGTCTCCACTTTCACTTTATCACCACATAAAAGTGGGATATGTATATCTCTATAAAATATGTACGAGGAAAATACACAAATTTTTCGGATAAAGATGAACAAAATATTCCCTCAAATTAAGCTGAAAAACGAGCAGTGCCAACTTCAAAATTAATTAACTAATAATTTCATATTCATCTAAAGGGTCTCCACTTACAGTTTATCACCATATAAAAGTGGGATATGTATATCTCTATAAAATATGTACGAGGAAAGTACACTAATTTTTCGGATAAAGATGAGCAAATTACTCCGTCAAATAAAGCTGAAAAACGAGCAGTGCCATCTATAAAATTAATTAACTAAAAAATTTATATTCATATAAAAGGTCCCCACTTATAGTTTATCACCATATAAAAGTGGGATATGTATATCTTTATAAAATATGTACGAGGAAAATACACTAATTTTTCGGATAAAGATGAGCAAAATATTCCCTCAAATAAAGCTGAAAAACGAGTAGTGCCAACTTTAAAATTAATTAACTAATAATTTTATATTCACCTAAAGGGTCCCCACTTACAGTTTATCACCATATATAAGTGGGATATTATATCTCTATAAAATATGTAGGAGGAAAATACACTAATTTTTCGGATAAATATGAACAAAATATTCCCTCAAATAAAGCTGAAAAACGAGCAGTGCCAACTTTAAAATTAATTAAATAATAATTTTATGTTCATCTAAAGGGTCCCCACTTACAGTTTATCACCATATAAAAGTGGGATATGTATATCTTTATAAAATATGTACGAGGAAAATACACTAATTTTTCGGATAAAAGTAAGCAAAATTCCCCTCAAATAAAGCTGAAAAACGAGCAGTGCAACTTTAAAATTAATTAACTAATTATTTTTTATTGATCTAAAGAGTCCCCACTTACAGTTTTTTACCATATATAAGTGGGATATGTATATCTCTATAAAATATGTACGAGGAAAATACATGAGTTTTTCGGATACAGATGAGGAAAATATTCCCTCAAATAAAGCTGAAAAAAGAGCAGTGCCAACTTTAAAATTAATTAACTAATAATTTTATATCCACCTAAAGCGTCCCTGCTTACAGTTTATCACCGTATAAAAGTGGGATATGTATATCTCTATAAAATATGTACGAGGAAAATACACTAATTTTTCGGATAAAGATGAACAAAATATTCCCTCAAATTTAGCTGAAAAACGAGTAGTGCCAACTTTAAAATATAATTAACTAATAATTTTATATTCATCTAAAGGGTCCCCACTTACAGTTTATCACCATATAAAAGTGGGATATTATATCTCTATAAAATATGTAGGAGGAAAATACACTAATTTTTCGGATAAATATGAACAAAATATTCCCTCAAATAAAGCTGAAAAACGAGCAGTGCCAACTTTAAAATTAATTAACTAATAGGTTTATATTCATCTAAGGGGTCTCCACTTACAGTCTATCACCATATAAAGGTGGGTTATGTTAATCTGTATAATATATGTACGAGGAAAATACATGAATTTTTCGGATAAAGATGAGCAAAATATTCCCTCATATAAAGTTGAAAAACGAGCAGTGCACACTTTAAAATTAATAACTAATAATTTTATATTCATCTAAAGGGTCCTCACTTACAGTTTATCACCATACAAAAGTGGGATATGTATATCTCTATAAAATATGTACGAGGAAAATACACTAATTTTTCGGAGAAAGATGAGCAAAATATTCCCTCAAATAAAGCTGAAAAACGAGCAGTGCAAACTTTAAAATTAATTAACTAATAATTTCATATTCATCTAGAGGGACCCAACTTACAGTTTATCACCATATAAAAGTGGGATATGTATATCTCTATAAAATATGTACGAGGAAAATGCACTAATTTTTCGGATAAAAAAGAGCAAAATACTCCCTCAAATAAAGCTGAAAAACGAGCAGTGCCAACTTTAAAATTAATTAACTAATAATTTTATATTGATTTAAAGGGTACCCACTTACAGTTTATCACCATATAAAAGTGGGATATTTATATCTCTATAAAATATGTACGAGAAAATTACACTAATTTTTCGGATAAAAATGAGCAAAATATTCCCTCAAATAAAGCTAAAAAACGTGCAGTGCCAACTTTAAAATTAATTAACTAATAATTTTATATTCATCTAAGGGGTCCCCACTTACAGTTTATCACCATATAAAAGTGGGATATGTATATCTCAATAATATATGTACGAGGAAAGTACACTAATTTTTCGGATAAAGATGAGCAAATTATTCCGTCAAATAAAGCTGAAAAACGAGCAGTGCCAACTTTAAAATTAATTAACTAATAATTCTATATTCATCTAAGGGGTCCCCACTTACAGTTTATCACCATATGAAAATGGGATATTTATATCTCTATAAAATATGTACGAGGAAAATACACTAATTTTTCGGATAAAAATGAGCAAAATTTTCCCTCAAATAAAGGTGAAGAACGAGCAGTGCCAAATTTAAAATTAATTAACTAATAATTTTATATTCATCTAAGGGGTCCCCACTTACAGTTTATCACCATATAAAAGTGGGATATGTATATCTCAATAATATATGTACGAGGAAAGTAAACTAATTTTTCGGATAAAGATGAGCAAATTATTCCGTCAAATAAAGCTGAAAAACGAGTAGTGCCAACTTTAAAATTAATTAACTAATAGGTTTATATTCATCTAAGGGGTCTCCACTTACAGTTTATCACCATATAAAGGTGGGATATGTATATCTCTATAATATATCTACGAGGAAAATACACAAATTTTTCGGATAAAGATGAGCAAATTTCTTTCTCAAATAAAGCTGAAGAACGAGCAGTGCCAACTTTAAAATTAATTAACTAATTATTTTTTATTCATCTAAAGAGTCCCCACTTACAGCTTGTCACCATATAAAAGTGGGATATGTATATCTCTGTAAAAATGTACGGGGAAAATACTCTATTCTTTCGGATGAAGATGAGCAAAATATTTCCTAAAATTATGCAAAAAAACGTCCTGTGCCAACTTTGAAATTAATGAACTAATAATTTTATATCCATCTAAAGGGTCCCCGCTTACAGTTTATCACCGTATAAAACTATGTAATGTATATCTCTATAAAATATGTACGAGGAAAAAACACTAATTTTTCGGATAAAAATGAACAAAATATTCCCTCAAATTAAGCTGAAAAACGAGTAGTGCCAACTTTAAAATTAATTAACTAATAATTTCATATTAAAATAAAGGGTCTCCACTTTCACTTTATCACCACATAAAAGTGGGATATGTATATCTCTATAAAATATGTACGAGGAAAATACACAAATTTTTCGGATAAAGATGAACAAAATATTCCCTCAAATTAAGCTGAAAAACGAGCAGTGCCAACTTCAAAATTAATTAACTAATAATTTCATATTCATCTAAAGGGTCTCCACTTACAGTTTATCACCATATAAAAGTGGGATATGTATATCTCTATAAAATATGTACGAGGAAAGTACACTAATTTTTCGGATAAAGATGAGCAAATTACTCCGTCAAATAAAGCTGAAAAACGAGCAGTGCCATCTATAAAATTAATTAACTAAAAAATTTATATTCATATAAAAGGTCCCCACTTATAGTTTATCACCATATAAAAGTGGGATATGTATATCTTTATAAAATATGTACGAGGAAAATACACTAATTTTTCGGATAAAGATGAGCAAAATATTCCCTCAAATAAAGCTGAAAAACGAGTAGTGCCAACTTTAAAATTAATTAACTAATAATTTTATATTCACCTAAAGGGTCCCCACTTACAGTTTATCACCATATATAAGTGGGATATTATATCTCTATAAAATATGTAGGAGGAAAATACACCAATTTTTCGGATAAAGATGAACAAAATATTCCCTCAAATAAAGCTGAAAAACGAGCAGTGCCAACTTTAAAATTAATTAACTAATAGGTTTATATTCATCTAAGGGGTCTCCACTTACAGTCTATCACCATATAAAGGTGGGTTATGTATATCTGTATAATATATTTACGAGGAAAATACATGAATTTTTCGGATAAAGATGAGCAAAATATTCCCTCATATAAAGTTGAAAAACGAGCAGTGCCAACTTTAAAATTAATAACTAATAATTTTATATTCATCTAAAGGGTCCTCACTTACAGTTTATCACCATACAAAAGTGGGATATGTATATCTCTATAAAATATGTACGAGGAAAATACACTAATTTTTCGGAGAAAGATGAGCAAAATATTCCCTCAAATAAAGCTGAAAAACGAGCAGTGCAAACTTTAAAATTAATTAACTAATAATTTTATATTCATCTAAAGCGACCCCACTTACAGTTTATCACCATATAAAAGTGGGATATGTATATCTCTATAAAATATGTACGAGGAAAATACACTAATTTTTCGGATAAAAAAGAGCAAAATACCCCCTCAAATAAAGCTGAAAAACGAGCAGTGCCAACTTTAAAATTAATTAACTAATAATTTTATATTGATTTAAAGGGTACCCACTTACAGTTTATCACCATATAAAAGTGGGATATTTATATCTCTATAAAATATGTACGAGGAAAATACACTAATTTTTCGGATAAAAATGAGCAAAATATTCCCTCAAATAAAGCTAAAAAACGTGCAGTGCCAACTTTAAAATTAATTAACTAATAATTTTATATTCATCTAAGGGGTCCCCACTTACAGTTTGTCACCATATAAACGTGGGATATGTATACCTCAATAATATATGTACGAGGAAAATTCTCTATTCTTTCGGATAAAGATGAGCAAAATATTTCCTAAAATTATGCAGAAAAACGTCCAGTGCCAACTTTGAAATTAATTAACTAATAATTTTATATCCATCCAAAGGGTCCCCGCTTACAGTTTATCACCGTATAAAAGTATGATATGTATATCTCTATAAAATATGTACGAGGAAAGAACACAAATTTTTCGGATAAAGATGAACAAAATATTCCCTCAAATTAAGCTGAAAAACGAGCAGTGCCAACTTTAAAAGTTATTAAATAATAATTTTATTTTTATCTAAAGTGTCCCCACTTACAGTTTATTGCCATATAAAAATGGGATATGTATATCTCTATAATATATTTACGAGGAAAGTACACTAATTTTTCGGATAAAGATGAGCAAATTATTCCGTCAAATAAAGCTGAAAAACGAGCAGTGCCATCTTTAAAATTAATTAACTAAAAAATTTATATTCATCTAAAGAGTCCCCACTTACAGTGTATCACCATACAGAAGTGGGATATGTATATCTCTGTAAAAATGTACGAGGAAAATTCTCTATTCTTTCGGATAAAGATGAGCAAAATATTTCCTAAAATTATGCAGAAAAACGTCCAGTGCCAACTTTGAAATTAATTAACTAATAATTTTATATCCATCCAAAGGGTCCCCGCTTACAGTTTATCACCGTATAAAAGTATGATATGTATATCTCTATAAAATATGTACGAGGAAAGAACACAAATTTTTCGGATAAAGATGAACAAAATATTCCCTCAAATTAAGCTGAAAAACGAGCAGTGCCAACTTTAAAATTAATTAACTAATAATTTCATATTAATCTAAAGGGTCTTTACTTTCACTTTATCACCACATAAAAGTGGGATATGTATATCTCTATAAAACATGTACGAGGAAATACACTAATTTTTCGGATAAAGATGAACAAAATATTCCCTCAAATTAAGCTGAAAAACGAGCAGCGCCAAGTTTAAAATTAATTAAATAATAATTTTATGTTCATCTAAAGGGTCCCCACTTACAGTTTATCACCATATAAAAGTGGGATATGTATATCTTTATAAAATATGTACGAGGAAAATACACTAATTTTTCGGATAAAAGTAAGCAAAATTCCCCTCAAATAAAGGTGAAAAACGAGCAGTGCAACTTTAAAATTAATTAACTAATTATTTTTTATTGATCTAAAGAGTCCCCACTTACAGTTTTTTACCATATATAAGTGGGATATGTATATCTCTATAAAATATGTACGAGGAAAATACATGAATTTTTCGGATACAGATGAGCAAAATATTCCCTCAAATATAGCTGAAAAACGAGCAGTGCCAACTTTAAAATTAATTAACTAATAATTTTATATCCACCTAAAGCGTCCCCGCTTACAGTTTATCACCGTATAAAAGTGGGATATGTATATCTCTATAAAATATGTACGAGGAAAATACACTAATTTTTCGGATAAAGATGAACAAAATATTCCCTCAAATTTAGCTGAAAAACGAGTAGTGCCAACTTTAAAAAATAATTAACTAATAATTTTATATTCATCTAAAGGGTCCCCACTTACAGTTTATCACCATATAAAAGTGGGATATGTTTATCTCTATAAAATACGTACGAGGAAAATACACTAATTTTTCTGTTAAAGATGAGCAAAATATTCTCTCAAATAAAGCTGAAAAACGAGTAGTGCCAACTTTAAAATGAATTAACTGATAATTTTATATTCACCTAAAGGGTCCCCACTTACAGTTTATCACCATATAAAAGTGGGATATTATATCTCTATAAAATATGTAGGAGGAAAATACACTAATTTTTCGGATAAATATGAACAAAATATTCCCTCAAATAAAGCTGAAAAACGAGCAGTGCCAACTTTGAAATTAATTAACTAATAGGTTTATATTCATCTAAGGGGTCTCCACTTACAGTCTATCACCATATAATGGGGGGGTATGTATATCTGTATAATATATGTACGAGGAAAATACATGAATTTTTCGGATAAAGATGAGCAAAATATTCCCTCATATAAAGTTGAAAAACGAGCAGTGCCAACTTTAAAATTAATAACTAATAATTTTATATTCATCTAAAGGGTCCTCACTTACAGTTTATCACCATACAAAAGTGGGATATGTATATCTCTATAAAATATGTACGAGGAAAATACACTAATTTTTCGGAGAAAGATGAGCAAAATATTCCCTCAAATAAAGCTGAAAAACGAGCAGTGCAAACTTTAAAATTATTAACTAATAATTTCATATTCATCTAGAGGGACCCCACTTACAGTTTATCACCATATAAAAGTGGGATATGTATATCTCTATAAAATATGTACGAGGAAAATACACTAATTTTTCAGATAAAAAAGAGCAAAATACTCCCTCAAATAAAGCTGAAAAACGAGCAGTGCCAACTTTAAAATTAAATAACTAATAATTTTATATTGATTTAAAGGGTACCCACTTACAGTTTATCACCATATAAAAGTGGGATATTTATATCTCTATAAAATATGTACGAGGAAATTACACTAATTTTTCGGATAAAAATGAGCAAAATATTCCCTCAAATAAAGCTAAAAAACAAGCAGTGCCAACTTTAAAATTAATTAACTAATAATTTTATATTCATCTAAGGGGTCCCCACTTACAGTTTATTACCATATAAAAGTGGGATATGTATATCTCAATAATATATGTACGAGGAAAGTACACTAATTTTTCGGATAAAGATGAGCAAATTATTCCGTCAAATAAAGCTGAAAAACGAGCAGTGCCAACTTTAAAATTAATTAACTAATAATTCTATATTCATCTAAGGGGTCCCCACTTACAGTTTATCACCATATGAAAATGGGATATTTATATCTCTATAAAATATGTACGAGGAAAATACACTAATTTTTCGGATAAAAATGAGCAAAATTCTCCCTCAAATAAAGCTGAAGAACGAGCAGTGCCAACTTTAAAATTAATTAACTAATAATTTTATATTCATCTAAGGGGTCCCCACTTACAGTTTATCACCATATAAAAGTGGGATATGTATATCTCAATAATATATGTACGAGGAAAGTACACTAATTTTTCGCATAAAGATGAGCAAATTATTCCGTCAAATAAAGCTGAAAAACGAGTAGTGCCAACTTTAACATTATTAACTAATAGGTTTATATTCATCTAAGGGGTCTCCACTTACAGTTTATCACCATATAAAGGTGGGATATGTATATCTCTATAATATATCTACGAGGAAAATACACTAATTTTTCGGATAAAGATGAGCAAAATTCTCTCTCAAATAAAGCTGAAGAACGAGCAGTGCCAACTTTAAAATTAATTAACTAATTATTTTTTATTCATCTAAAGAGTCCCCACTTACAGCTTGTCACCATATAAAAGTGGGATATGTATATCTCTGTAAAAATGTACGAGGAAAATACTCTATTCTTTCGGATAAAGATGAGCAAAATATTTCCTAAAATTATGCAAAAAAACGTCCTGTGCCAACTTTGAAATTAATGAACTAATAATTTTATATCCATCTAAAGGGTCCCCGCTTACAGTTTATCACCGTATAAAACTATGTAATGTATATCTCTATAAAATATGTACGAGGAAAAAACACTAATTTTTCGGATAAAGATGAACAAAATATTCCCTCAAATTAAGCTGAAAAACGAGTAGTGCCAACTTTAAAATTAATTAACTAATAATTTCATATTAATGTAAAGGGTCTCCACTTTCACTTTATCACCACATAAAAGTGGGATATGTATATCTCTATGAAATATGTACGAGGAAAATACACTAATTTTTCGGATAAAGATGAACAAAATATTCCCTCAAATTAAGCTGAAAAACGAGCAGTGCCAACTTCAAAATTAATTAACTAATAATTTTATATTCATCTAAAGGGTCTCCACTTACAGTTTATCACCATATAAAAGTGGGATATGTATATCTCTATAAAATATGTACGAGGAAAGTACACTAATTTTTCGGATAAAGATGAGCAAATTATTCCGTCAAATAAAGCTGAAAAACGAGCAGTGCCATCTTTAAAATTAATTAACTAAAAAATTTATATTCATCTAAAAGGTCCCCACTTATAGTTTATCACCATATAAAAGTGGGATATGTATATCTTTATAAAATATGTACGAGGAAAATACACTAATTTTTCGGATAAAAATGAGCAAAATTCTCCCTCAAATAAAGCTGAAGAACGAGCAGTGCCAACTTTAAAATTATTTAACTAATAATTTTTTATTCATCTAAAGAGTCCCCACTTACAGTTTATCACCATATAAAAGTGGGATATGTATATCTCTGTAAAAATGTACGAGGAAAATTCTCTATTCTTTCGGATAAAGATGAGCAAAATATTTCCTAAAATTATGCAGAAAAACGTCCAGTGCCAACTTTGAAATTAATTAACTAATAATTTTATATCCATCCAAAGGGTCCCCGCTTACAGTTTATCACCGTATAAAAGTATGATATGTATATCTCTATAAAATATGTACGAGGAAAGAACACTAATTTTTCGGATAAAGATGGAAAAAAATATTCCCTCAAATTAAGCTGAAAAACGAGCAGTGCCAACTTTAAAATTAATTAACTAATAATTTCATATTAATCTAAAGGGTCTCCACTTTCACTTTATCACCACATAAAAGTGGGATATGTATATCTCTATAAAATATGTACGAGGAAAATACACTAATTTTTCGGATAAAGATGAACAAAATATTCCCTCAAATTAAGCTGAAAAACGAGCAGCGCCTAGTTTAAAATTAATTAAATAATAATTTTATGTTCATCTAAAGGGTCCCCATTTACAGTTTATCACCATATAAAAGTGGGATATGTATATCTTTATAAAATATGTACGAGAAAAATACACTAATTTTTCGGATAAAAGTAAGCAAAATTCCCCTCAAATAAAGCTGAAAAACGAGCAGTGCCAACTTTAAAATTGATTAACTAATTATTTTTTATTGATCTAAAGATTCGCCACTTACAGTTTTTTACCGTATATAAGTGGGATATGTATATCTCTATAAAATATGTACGAGGAAAATACATGAATTTTTCGGATAAAGATGAGCAAAATATTCCCTCAAATAATGCTGGAAAACGAGCAGTGCCAACTTTAAAATTAATTTACTAATAATTTTATATCCACCTAAAGCGTCCCCGCTTACAGTTTATCACCGTATAAAAGTGGGATATGTATATCTTTATAAAATATGTACGAGGAAAATACACTAATTTTTCGGATAAAGATGAACAAAATATTCCCTCAAATTTAGCTGAAAAACGAGTAGTGCCAACTTTTAAATATAATTAACAAATAATTTTATATTCATCTAGAGGGTCCCCACTTACAGTTTATCACCATATAAAAGTGGGATATGTTTATCTCTATAAAATACGTACGAGGAAAATACACTAATTTTTCGGATAAAGATGAGCAAAATATTCCATCAAATAAAGCTGAAAAACGAGTAGTGCCAACTTTAAAATTAATTAACTAATAATTTTATATTCACTTAAAGGGTCCCCACTTACAGTTTATGACCATATAAAAATGGGATATTATATCTCTTTAAAATATGTAGCAGGAAAATACACTAATTTTTCGGATAAAGATGAACAAAATATTCCCTCAAATAAAGCTGAAAAACGAGTAGTGCCAACTTCAAAATAAATTAACTAATAATTTTATATTCATCTAAAGTGTCCCCACTTACAGTTTATCACCATATAAAAGTGGGATATGTATATCTCAATAATATATGTACGAGGAAAATACAATAATTTTTCGGATAAAGATGAGCAAAATATTCCGTCAAATAAAGCTGAAAAACGAGCAGTGCCAACTTTAAAATTAATTAAATAATAATTTTATGTTCATCTAAAAAGTCCCCACTTACAGTTTATCACCATATAAAAGTGGGATATGTATATCTTTATAAAATATGTACGAGGAAAATATACTAATTTTTCGGATAAAAGTAAGCAAAATTCCCCTCAAATAAAGCTGAAAAACGAGCAGTGCCAACTTTAAAATTAATTAACTAATTATTTTTTATTGATCTAAAGAGTCCCCACTTACAGTTTTTTACCATATATAAGTGGGATATGTATATCTCTATAAAATATGTACGAGGAAAATACATGAATTTTTCGGATAAATATGAGCAAAATATTCCCTCAAATAAAGCTGAAAAACGAGCAGTGCCAACTTTAAAATTAATTAACTAATAATTTTATATCCACCTAAAGCGTCCCCGCTTACAGTTTATCACCGTATAAAAGTGGGATATGTATATCTCTATAAAATATGTACGAGGAAAATACACTAATTTTTCGGATAAAGATGAACAAAATATTCCCTCAAATTTAGCTGAAAAACGAGTAGTGCCAACTTTAAAATATAATTAACTAATAATTTTATATTCATCTAAAGGGTCCCCACTTACAGTTTATCACCATATAAAAGTGGGATATATTTATCTCTATAAAATACGTACGAGGAAAATACACTAATTTTACGGATAAAGATGAGCAAAATATTCCTCAAATAAAGCTGAAAAACGAGTAGTGCCAACTTTAAAATTAATTAACTAATAATTTTATATTCACCTAAAGGGTCCCCACTTACAGTTTATCACCATATAAAAGTGGGATATTATATCTCTATAAAATATGTAGGAGGAAAATACACCAATTTTTCGGATAAATATGAACAAAATATTCCCTCAAATAAAGCTGAAAAACGAGCAGTGCCAACTTTAAAATTAATTAACTAATAGGTTTATATTCATCTAAGCGGTCTCCACTTACAGTCTATCACCATATAAAGGTGGGTTATGTATATCTGTATAATATATTTACGAAAAAAATACATGAATTTTTCGGATAAAGATGAGCAAAATATTCCCTCATATAAAGTTGAAAAACTAGCAGTGCCAACTTTAAAATTAATAACTAATAATTTTATATTCATCTAAAGGGTCCTCACTTACAGTTTATCACCATACAAAAGTGGGATATGTATATCTCTATAAAATATGTACGAGGAAAATACACTAATTTTTGGGAGAAAGATGAGCAAAATATTCCCTCAAATAAAGCTGAAAAACGAGCAGTGCAAACTTTAAAATTAATTAACTAATAATTTTATATTCATCTAAAGGGACCCCACTTACAGTTTATCACCATATAAAAATGGGATATGTATATCTCTATAAAATATGTACGAGGAAAATACACTAATTTTTCGGATAAAAAAGAGCAAAATACTCCCTCAAATAAAGCTGAAAAACGAGATGTGCCAACTTTAAAATTAATTAACTAATAATTTTATATTGATTTAAAGGGAACCCACTTACAGTTTATCACCATATAAAAGTGGGATATTTATATCTCTATAAAAGATGTACGAGGAAAATACACTAATTTTTCGGATAAAAATGCGCAAAATATTCCCTCAAATAAAGCTAAAAAACGTGCAGTGCCAACTTTAAAATTAATTAACTAATAATTTTATATTCATCTAAGGGGTCCCCACTTACAGTTTATCACCATATAAAAGTGGGATATGTATATCTCAATAATATATGTACGAGGAAAGTACACTAATTTTTCGGATAAAGATGAGCAAATTATTCCGTCAAATAAAGCTGAAAAACGAGCAGTGCCAACTTTAAAATTAATTAACTAATAATTCTATATTCATCTAAGGGGTCCCCACTTACAGTTTATCACCATATGAAAATGGGATATGTATATCTCTATAAAATATGTACGAGGAAAATACACTAATTTTTCGGATAAAAATGAGCAAAATTCTCCCTCAAATAAAGCTGAAGAACGAGCAGTGCCAACTTTAAAATTAATTAACTAATAATTTTATATTCATCTAAGGGGTCCCCACTTACAGTTTATCACCATATAAAAGTGGGATATGTATATCTCTATAAAATATGTACGAGGAAAATACACTAATTTTTCGGATAAAGATGAACAAAATATTCCCTCAAATTAAGCTGAAAAACGAGTAGTGCCAACTTCAAAATAAATTAACTAATAATTTTATATTCATCTAAAGTGTCCCCACTTACAGTTTATCACCATATAAAAGTGGGATATGTATATCTCAATAATATATGTACGAGGAAAATACAATAATTTTTCGGATAAAGATGAGCAAAATATTCCGTCAAATAAAGCTGAAAAACGAGCAGTGCCAACTTTAAAATTAATTAAATAATAATTTTATGTTCATCTAAAAAGTCCCCACTTACAGTTTATCACCATATAAAAGTGGGATATGTATATCTTTATAAAATATGTACGAGGAAAATATACTAATTTTTCGGATAAAAGTAAGCAAAATTCCCCTCAAATAAAGCTGAAAAACGAGCAGTGCCAACTTTAAAATTAATTAACTAATTATTTTTTATTGATCTAAAGAGTCCCCACTTACAGTTTTTTACCATATATAAGTGGGATATGTATATCTCTATAAAATATGTACGAGGAAAATACATGAATTTTTCGGATAAATATGAGCAAAATATTCCCTCAAATAAAGCTGAAAAACGAGCAGTGCCAACTTTAAAATTAATTAACTAATAATTTTATATCCACCTAAAGCGTCCCCGCTTACAGTTTATCACCGTATAAAAGTGGGATATGTATATCTCTATAAAATATGTACGAGGAAAATACACTAATTTTTCGGATAAAGATGAACAAAATATTCCCTCAAATTTAGCTGAAAAACGAGTAGTGCCAACTTTAAAATATAATTAACTAATAATTTTATATTCATCTAAAGGGTCCCCACTTACAGTTTATCACCATATAAAAGTGGGATATATTTATCTCTATAAAATACGTACGAGGAAAATACACTAATTTTACGGATAAAGATGAGCAAAATATTCCTCAAATAAAGCTGAAAAACGAGTAGTGCCAACTTTAAAATTAATTAACTAATAATTTTATATTCACCTAAAGGGTCCCCACTTACAGTTTATCACCATATAAAAGTGGGATATTATATCTCTATAAAATATGTAGGAGGAAAATACACCAATTTTTCGGATAAATATGAACAAAATATTCCCTCAAATAAAGCTGAAAAACGAGCAGTGCCAACTTTAAAATTAATTAACTAATAGGTTTATATTCATCTAAGCGGTCTCCACTTACAGTCTATCACCATATAAAGGTGGGTTATGTATATCTGTATAATATATTTACGAAAAAAATACATGAATTTTTCGGATAAAGATGAGCAAAATATTCCCTCATATAAAGTTGAAAAACTAGCAGTGCCAACTTTAAAATTAATAACTAATAATTTTATATTCATCTAAAGGGTCCTCACTTACAGTTTATCACCATACAAAAGTGGGATATGTATATCTCTATAAAATATGTACGAGGAAAATACACTAATTTTTGGGAGAAAGATGAGCAAAATATTCCCTCAAATAAAGCTGAAAAACGAGCAGTGCAAACTTTAAAATTAATTAACTAATAATTTTATATTCATCTAAAGGGATCCCACTTACAGTTTATCACCATATAAAAATGGGATATGTATATCTCTATAAAATATGTACGAGGAAAATACACTAATTTTTCGGATAAAAAAGAGCAAAATACTCCCTCAAATAAAGCTGAAAAACGAGATGTGCCAACTTTAAAATTAATTAACTAATAATTTTATATTGATTTAAAGGGAACCCACTTACAGTTTATCACCATATAAAAGTGGGATATTTATATCTCTATAAAAGATGTACGAGGAAAATACACTAATTTTTCGGATAAAAATGCGCAAAATATTCCCTCAAATAAAGCTAAAAAACGTGCAGTGCCAACTTTAAAATTAATTAACTAATAATTTTATATTCATCTAAGGGGTCCCCACTTACAGTTTATCACCATATAAAAGTGGGATATGTATATCTCAATAATATATGTACGAGGAAAGTACACTAATTTTTCGGATAAAGATGAGCAAATTATTCCGTCAAATAAAGCTGAAAAACGAGCAGTGCCAACTTTAAAATTAATTAACTAATAATTCTATATTCATCTAAGGGGTCCCCACTTACAGTTTATCACCATATGAAAATGGGATATGTATATCTCTATAAAATATGTACGAGGAAAATACACTAATTTTTCGGATAAAAATGAGCAAAATTCTCCCTCAAATAAAGCTGAAGAACGAGCAGTGTCAACTTTAAAATTAATTAACTAATAATTTTATATTCATCTAAGGGGTCCCCACTTACAGTTTATCACCATATAAAAGTGGGATATGTATATCTCTATAAAATATGTACGAGGAAAATACACTAATTTTTCGGATAAAGATGAACAAAATATTCCCTCAAATTAAGCTGAAAAACGAGCAGTGCCAACTTTAAAATTAATTAACTAATAATTTCATATTCATCTAAAGGGTCTCCACTTACAGTTTATCACCATATAAAAGTGGGATATGTATATCTCTATAAAATATGTACGAGGAAAGTACACTAATTTTTCGGATAAAGATGAGCAAATTATTCCGTCAAATAAAGCTGAAAAACGAGCAGTGCCATCTTTAAAATTAATTAACTAATAGGTTTATATTCATCTAAGTGGTCTCCACTTACAGTTTATCACCATATAAAGGTGGGATATGTATATCTCTATAATATATCTAAGAGGGAAATACACTAATTTTTCGGATAAAGATGAGCAAAATTCTCCCTCAAATAAAGCTGAAGAACGAGCAGTGCCAACTTTAAAATTAATTAACTAATTATTTTTTATTCATCCAAAGAGTCCCCACTTACAGCTTGTCACCATATAAAAGTGGGTTATGTATATCTCTGTAAAAATGTACGAGGAAAATACTCTATTCTTTCGGATAAAGATGAGCAAAATATTTCCTAAAATTATGCAGAAAAACGTCCTGTGCCAACTTTGAAATTAATGAACTAATAATTTTATATCCATCTAAAGGGTCCCCGCTTACAGTTTATCACCGTATAAAACTATGTAATGTATATCTCTATAAAATATGTACGAGGAAAAAACACTAATTTTTCGGATAAAGATGAACAAAATATTTCCTCAAATTAAGCTGAAAAACGAGTAGTGCCAACTTTAAAATTAATTAACTAATAATTTCATATTAATCTAAATGGTCTCCACTTTCACTTTATCACCACATAAAAGTGGGATATGTGTATCTCTATAAAATATGTACGAGGAAAATACACTAATTTTTCGGATAAAGATGAACAAAATATTCCCTCAAATTAAGCTGAAAAACGAGCAGTGCCAACTTTAAAATTAATTAACTAATAATTTCATATTCATCTAAAGGGTCTCCACTTACAGTTTATCACCATATAAAAGTGGGATATGTATATCTCTATAAAATATGTACGAGGAAAGTACACTAATTTTTCGGATAAAGATGAGCAAATTATTCCGTCAAATAAAGCTGAAAAACGAGCAGTGCCATCTTTAAAATTAATTAACTAAAAAATTTATATTCATCTAAAAGGTCCCCACTTATAGTTTATCACCATATAAAAGTGGGATATGTATATCTTTATAAAATATGTACGAGGAAAATACACTAATTTTTCGGATAAAAATGAGCAAAATTCTCCCTCAAATAATGCTGAAGAACGAGCAGTGCCAACTTTAAAATTATTTAACTAATAATTTTTTATTCATCTAAAGAGTCCCCACTTACAGTTTATCACCATATAAAAGTGGGATATGTCTATCTCTGTAAAAATGTACGAGTTAAATTCTCTATTCATTCGGATAAAGATGAGCAAAATATTTCCTAAAATTATGCAGAAAAACGTCCAGTGCCAACTTTGAAATTAATTAACTAATAATTTTATATCCATCCAAAGGGTCCCCGCTTACAGTTTATCACCGTATAAAAGTATGATATGTATATCTCTATAAAATATGTACGAGGAAAGAACACTAATTTTTCGGATAAAGATGAAAAAAATATTCCCTCAAATTAAGCTGAAAAACGAGCAGTGCCAACTTTAAAATTAATTAACTAATAATTTCATATTAATCTAAAGGGTCTCCACTTTCACTTTATCACCACATAAAAGTGGGATATATATATCTCTATAAAATATGTACGAGGAAAATACACTAATTTTTCGGATAAAGATGAACAAAATATTCCCTCAAATTAAGCTGAAAAACGAGCAGCGCCAAGTTTAAAATTAATTAAATAATAATTTTATGTTCATCGAAAGGGTCCCCACTTACAGTTTATCACCATATAAAAGTGGGATATGTATATCTCTATAAAATATGTACGAGGAAAATACACTAATTTTTCGGATAAAGATGAACAAAATATGTCCTCAAATTTAGCTGAAAAACGAGTAGTGCCAACTTTAAAATTAATTAACTAATAATTTCATATTAATCTAAAGGGTCTCCACTTTCACTTTATCACCACATAAAAGTGGGATATGTATATCTCTATAAAATATGTACGAGGAAAATACACTAATTTTTCGGATAAAGATGAACAAAATATTCCCTCAAATTAAGCTGAAAAACGAGCAGCGCCAAGTTTAAAATAAATTAAATAATAATTTTATGTTCATCTAAAGGGTCCCCACTTACAGTTTATCACCATAAAAAAGTGGGATATGTATATCTCTATAAAATATGTACGAGGAAAATACACTAATTTTTCGGATAAAAGTAAGCAAAATTCCCCTCAAATAAAGCTGAAAAACGAGCAGTGCCAACTTTAAAATTAATTAACTAATTATTTTTTATTGATCTAAAGAGTCGCCACTTACAGTTTTTTACCATATATAAGTGGGATATGTATATCTCTATAAAATATGTACGAGGAAAATACATGAATTTTTCGGATAAAGATGAGCAAAATATTCCCTCAAATAATGCTGAAAAACGAGCAGTGCCAACTTTAAAATTAATTAACTAATAATTTTATATCCACCTAAATCGTCCCCGCTTACAGTTTATCACCGTATAAAAGTGGGATATGTATATCTCTATAAAATATGTACGAGGAAAATACACTAATTTTTCGGAGAAAGATGAGCAAAATATTCCCTCAAATAAAGCTGAAAAACGAGTAGTGCCAACTTTAAAATTAATTAACTAATAATTTTATATTCACCTAAAGGGTCCCCACTTACAGTTTATCACCATATAAAAGTGGGATATGTATATCTCTATAAAATATGTCCGAGGAAAATACACTAATTTTTCGGATAAAGATGAACAAAATATTCCCTCAAATTTAGCTGAAAAACGAGTAGTGCCAACTTTAAAATATAATTAACAAATAAATTTATATTCATCTAAAGGGTCCCCACTTACAGTTTATCAGCATATAAAAGTGGGATATGTTTATCTCTATAAAATACGTACGAGGAAAATACACTAATTTTTCGGGTAAAGATGAGCAAAATATTCCCTCAAATAAAGCTGAAAAACGAGTAGTGCCAACTTTAAAATTAATTAACTAATAATTTTATATTCACCTAAAGGGTCCCCACTTACAGTTTATCACCATATAAAAGTGGGATATTATATCTCTATAAAATATGTAGGAGGAAAATACACTAATTTTTCGGAGAAAGATGAGCAAAATATTCCCTCAAATAAAGCTGAAAAACGAGTAGTGCCAACTTTAAAATTAATTAACTAATAATTTTATATTCACCTAAAGGGTCCCCACTTACAGTTTATCACCATATAAAAGTGGGATATGTTTATCTCTATGAAATACGTACGAGGAAAATACACTAATTTTTCGAATAAAGATGAGCAAAATATTCCCTCAAATAAAGCTGAAAAACGAGAAGTGCCAACTTTAAAATTAATTAACTAATAATTTTATATTCACCTAAAGGGTCCCCACTTACAGTTTATCACCATATAAAAGTGGGATATTATATCTCTATAAAATATGTAGGAGGAAAATACACTAATTTTTCGGATAAAGATGAACAAAATATTCCCTCAAATAAAGCTGAAAAACGAACAGTGCCAACTTTAAAATTAATTAACTAATAGGTTTATATTCATCTAAGGGGTCTCCACTTACAGTCTATCACCATATAAAGGTGGGTTATGTATATCTGTATAATATATTTACGAGGAAAATACATGAATTTTTCGGATAAAGATGAGCAAAATATTCCCTCATATAAAGTTGAAAAACGAGCAGTGCCAACTTTAAAATTAATTAACTAATAATTTTATATTCATCTAAAGGGTCCTCACTTACAGTTTATCACCATACAAAAGTGGGATATGTATATCTCTATAAAATATGTACGAGGAAAATACACTAATTTTTCGGAGAAAGATGAGCAAAATATTCCCTCAAATAAAGCTGAAAAACGAGCAGTGCAAACTTTAAAATTAATTAACTAATAATTTTATATTGATTTAAAGGGTACCCACTTACAGTTTATCACCATATAAAAGTGGGATATTTATATCTCTATAAAATATGTACGAGGAAAATACACTAATTTTTCGGATAAAAATGAGCAAAATATTCCCTCAAATAAAGCTGAAGAACGAGCAGTGCCAACTTTAAAATTAATTAACTAATAATTTTATATTGATTTAAAGGGTACCCACTTACAGTTTATCACCATATAAAAGTGGGATATTTATATCTCTATAAAATATGTACGAGGAAAATACACTAATTTTTCGGATAAAAATGAGCAAAATATTCCCTCAAATAAAGCTAAAAAACGTGCAGTGCCAACTTTAAAATTAATTAACTAATAATTTTATATTCATCTAAGGGGTCCCCACTTACAGCTTATCACTATATAAAAGTGGGATATGTATATCTCAATAATATATGTACGAGGAAAGTACACTAATTTTTCGAATAAAGATGAGCAAATTATTCCGTCAAATAAAGCTGAAAAACGAGCAGTGCCAACTTTAAAATTAATTAACTAATAATTCTATATTCATCTAAGGGGTCCCCACTTACAGTTTATCACCATATGAAAATGGGATATGTATATCTCTATAAAATATGTACGAGGAAAATACACTAATTTTTCGGATAAAAATGACCAAAATTCTCCCTCAAATAAAGCTGAAGAACGAGCAGTGCCAACTTTAAAATAATTAACTAATAATTTTATATTCATCTAAGGGGTCCCCACTTACAGTTTATCACCATATAAAAGTGGGATATGTATATCTCAATAATATATGTACGAGGAAAGTACACTAATTTTTCGGATAAAGATGAGCAAATTATTCCGTCAAATAAAGTTGAAAAACGAGTAGTGCCAACTTTAAAATTAATTAACTAATAGGTTTATATTCATCTAAGGGGTCTCCACTTACAGTTTATCACCATATAAAGGTGGGATATGTATATCTCTATAATATATCTAAGAGGAAAATACACTAATTTTTCGGATAAAGATGAGCAAAATTCTCCCTCAAATAAAGCTGAAGAACGAGCAGTGCCCACTTCAAAATTAATTAACTAATTATTTTTTATTCATCTAAAGAGTCCCCACTTACAGCTTGTCACCATATAAAAGTGGGATATGTATATCTCTGTAAAAATGTACGAGGAAAATACTCTATTCTTTCGGATAAAGATGAGCAAAATATTTCCTAAAATTATGCAGAAAAACGTCCTGTGCCAACTTTGAAATTAATGAACTAATAATTTTATATCCATTTAAAGGGTCCCCGCTTACAGTTTATCACCGTATAAAACTATGTAATGTATATCTCTATAAAATATGTACGAGGAAAAAACACTAATTTTTCGGATAAAGATGAACAAAATATTCTCTCAAATTAAGCTGAAAAACGAGTAGTGCCAACTTTAAAATTAATTAACTAATAATTTCATATTAATCTAAAGGGTCTCCACTTTCACTTTATCACCACATAAAATTGGGATATGTATATCTCTATAAAATATGTACGAGGAAAATACACTAATTTTTCGGATAAAGATGAACAAAATATTCCCTCAAATTAAGCTGAAAAACGAGCAGTGCCAACTTTAAAATTAATTAACTAATAATTTCATATTCATCTAAAGGGTCTCCACTTACAGTTTATCACCATATAAAAGTGGGATATGTATATCTCTATAAAATATGTACGAGGAAAGTACACTAATTTTTCGGATAAAGATGAGCAAATTATTCCGTCAAATAAAGCTGAAAAACGAGCAGTGCCATCTTTAAAATTAATTAACTAAAAAATTTATATTCATCTAAAAGGTCCCCACTTATAGTTTATCACCATATAAAAGTGGGATATGTATATCTTTATAAAATATGTACGAGGAAAATACACTAATTTTTCGGATAAAAATGAGCAAAATTCTCCCTCAAATAAAGCTGAAAAACGAGCAGTGCCATCTTTAAAATTAATTAACTAAAAAATTTATATTCATCTAAAAGGTCCCCACTTACAGTTTATCACCATATAAAAGTGGGATATGTATATCTCTGTAAAAATGTACGAGTTAAATTCTCTATTCTTTCGGATAAAGATGAGCAAAATATTTCCTAAAATTATGCAGAAAAACGTCCAGTGCCAACTTTGAAATTAATTAACTAATAATTTTATATCCATCCAAAGGGTCCCCGCTTACAGTTTATCACCGTATAAAAGTATGATATGTATATCTCTATAAAATATGTACGAGGAAAGAACACTAATTTTTCGGATAAAGATGAAAAAAATATTCCCTCAAATTAAGCCGAAAAACGAGCAGTGCCAACTTTAAAATTAATTAACTAATAATTTCATATTAATCTAAAAGGTCTCCACTTTCACTTTATCACCACATAAAAGTGGGATATGTATATCTCTATAAAATATGTACGAGGAAAATACACTAATTTTTCGGATAAAGATGAACAAAATATTCCCTCAAATTAAGCTGAAAAACGAGCAGCGCCAAGTTTAAAATTAATTAAATAATAATTTTATGTTCATCTAAAGGGTCCCCACTTACAGTTTATCACCATATAAAAGTGGGATATGTATATCTCTATAAAATATGTACGAGGAAAATACACTAATTTTTCGGATAAAGATGAACAAAATATTCCCTCAAATTTAGCTGAAAAACGAGTAGTGCCAACTTTAAAATTAATTAACTAATAATTTCATATTAATCTAAAGGGTCTCCACTTTCACTTTATCACCACATAAAAGTGGGATATGTATATCTCTATAAAATATGTACGAGGAAAATACACTAATTTTTCGGATAAAGATGAACAAAATATTCCCTCAAATTAAGCTGAAAAACGAGCAGCGCCAAGTTTAAAATTAATTA
Organism: Thermobia domestica; assembly: GCF_964235325.1. Lineage (NCBI taxonomy): Eukaryota > Metazoa > Arthropoda > Insecta > Zygentoma > Lepismatidae > Thermobia > Thermobia domestica. Next base: position 215,665,682 of record NC_137459.1, on the reverse strand, counting down.
AATAATAATTTTATGTTCATCTAAAGGGTCCCCACTTACAGTTTATCACCATATAAAAGTGGGATATGTATACCTCTATAAAATATGTACGAGGAAAATACACTAATTTTTCGGATAAAAGTAAGCAAAATTCCCCTCAAATAAAGCTGAAAAACGAGCAGTGCCAACTTTAAAATTAATTAACTAATTATTTTTTATTGATCTAAAGAGTCGCCACTTACAGTTTTTTACCATATATAAGTGGGATATGTATATCTCTATAAAATATGTACGAGGAAAATACATGAATTTTTCGGATAAAGATGAGCAAAATATTCCATCAAATAATGCTGAAAAACGAGCAGTGCCAACTTTAAAATTAATTAACTAATAATTTTATATCCACCTAAAGCGTCCCCGCTTACAGTTTATCACCGTATAAAAGTGGGTTATGTATATCTCTATAAAATATGTACGAGGAAAATACACTAATTTTTCGGATAAAGATGAGCAAAATATTCCCTCAAATAAAGCTGAAAAACGAGTAGTGCCAACTTTAAAATTAATTAACTAATAATTTTATATTCACCTAAAGGGTCCCCACTTACAGTTTATCACCATATAAAAGTGGGATATTATATCTCTATAAAATATGTAGGAGGAAAATACACTAATTTTTCGGATAAAGATGAACAAAATATTCCCTCAAATATAGCTGAAAAACGAGCAGTGCCAACTTTAAAATTAATTAACTAATAGGTTTATATTCATCTAAGGGGTCTCCACTTACAGTCTATCACCATATAAAGGTGGGTTATGTATATCTGTATAATATATTTACGAGGAAAATACATGAATTTTTCGGATAAAGATGAGCAAAATATTCCCTCATATAAAGTTGAAAAACGAGCAGTGCCAACTTTAAAGTTAATTAACTAATAATTTTATATTCATCTAAAGGGTCCTCACTTACAGTTTATCACCATACAAAAGTGGGTTATGTATATCTCTATAAAATATGTACGAGGAAAATACACTAATTTTTCGGAGAAAGATGAGCAAAATATTCCCTCAAATAAAACTGAAAAACGAGCAATGCACACTTTAAAATTAATTAACTAATAATTTTATATTGATTTAAAGGGTACCCACTTACAGTTTATCACCATATAAAAGTGGGATATTTATATCTCTATAAAATATGTACGAGGAAAATACACTAATTTTTCGGATAAAAATGAGCAAAATATTCCCTCAAATAAAGCTGAAGAACGAGCAGTGCCAACTTTAAAATTAATTAACTAATAATTTTATATTGATTTAAAGGGTACCCACTTACAGTTTATCACCATATAAAAGTGGGATATTTATATCTCTATAAAATATGTACGAGGAAAATACACTAATTTTTCGGATAAAAATGAGCAAAATATTCCCTCAAATAAAGCTAAAAAACGTGCAGTGCCAACTTTAAAATTAATTAACTAATAATTTTATATTCATCTAAGGGGTCCCCACTTACAGCTTATCACTATATAAAAGTGGGATATGTATATCTCAATAATATATGTACGAGGAAAGTACACTAATTTTTCGAATAAAGATGAGCAAATTATTCCGTCAAATAAAGCTGAAAAACGAGCAGTGCCAACTTTAAAATTAATTAACTAATAATTCTATATTCATCTAAAAGGTCCCCACTTACAGTTTATCACCATATGAAAATGGGATATGTATATCTCTATAAAATATGTACGAGGAAAATACACTAATTTTTCGGATAAAAATGAGCAAAATTCTCCCTCAAATAAAGCTGAAGAACGAGCAGTGCCAACTTTAAAATAATTAACTAATAATTTTATATTCATCTAAGGGGTCCCCACTTACAGTTTATCACCATATAAAAGTGGGATATGTATATCTCAATAATATATGTACGAGGAAAGTACACTAATTTTTCGGATAAAGATGAGCAAATTATTCAGTCAAATAAAGCTGAAAAACGAGTAGTGCCAACTTTAAAATTAATTAACTAATAGGTTTATATTCATCTAAGGGGTCTCCACTTACAGTTTATCACCATATAAAGGTGGGATATGTATATCTCTATAATATATCTAAGAGGAAAATACACTAATTTTTCGGATAAAGATGAGCAAAATTCTCCCTCAAATAAAGCTGAAGAACGAGCAGTGCCCACTTCAAAATTAATTAACTAATTATTTTTTATTCATCTAAAGAGTCCCCACTTACAGCTTGTCACCATATAAAAGTGGGATATGTATATCTCTGTAAAAATGTACGAGGAAAATACTCTATTCTTTCGGATAAAGATGAGCAAAATATTTCCTAAAATTATGCAGAAAAACGTCCTGTGCCAACTTTGAAATTAATGAACTAATAATTTTATATCCATTTAAAGGGTCCCCGCTTACAGTTTATCACCGTATAAAACTATGTAATGTATATCTCTATAAAATATGTACGAGGAAAAAACACTAATTTTTCGGATAAAGATGAACAAAATATTCCCTCAAATTAAGCTGAAAAACGAGTAGTGCCAACTTTAAAATTAATTAACTAATAATTTCATATTAATCTAAAGGGTCTCCACTTTCACTTTATCACCACATAAAAGTGGGATATGTATATCTCTATAAAATATGTACGAGGAAAATACACTAATTTTTCGGATAAAGATGAACAAAATATTCCCTCAAATTAAGCTGAAAAACCTGCAGTGCCAACTTTAAAATTAATTAACTTATAATTTCATATTCATCTAAAGGGTCTCCACTTACAGTTTATCACCATATAAAAGTGGGATATGTATATCTCTATAAAATATGTACGAGGAAAGTACACTAATTTTTCGTATAAAGATGAGAAAATTATTCCGTCAAATAAAGCTGAAAAACGAGCAGTGCCATCTTTAAAATTAATTAACTAAAAAATTTATATTCATCTAAAAGGTCCCCACTTATAGTTTATCACCATATAAAAGTGTTATATGTATATCTTTATAAAATATGTACGAGGAAAATACACTAATTTTTCGGATAAAAATGAGTAAAATTCTCCCTCAAATAAAGCTGAAGAACGAGCAGTGCCAACTTTAAAATTATTTAACTAATAATTTTTTATTCATCTAAAGAGTCCCCACTTACAGTTTATCACCATATAAAAGTGGGATATGTATATCTCTGTAAAAATGTACGAGTTAAATTCTCTATTCTTTCGGATAAAGATGAGCAAAATATTTCCTAAAATTATGCAGAAAAACGTCCAGTGCCAACTTTGAAATTAATTAACTAATAATTTTATATCCATCCAAAGGGTCCCCGCTTACAGTTTATCACCGTATAAAAGTATGATATGTATATCTCTATAAAATATGTACGAGGAAAGAACACTAATTTTTCGGATAAAGATGAAAAAAATATTCCCTCAAATTAAGACGAAAAACGAGCAGTGCCAACTTTAAAATTAATTAACTAATAATTTCATATTAATCTAAAAGGTCTCCACTTTCACTTTATCACCACATAAAAGTGGGATATGTATATCTCTATAAAATATGTAGGAGGAAAATACACTAATTTTTCGGATAAAGATGAACAAAATATTCCCTCAAATTAAGCTGAAAAACGAGCAGCGCCAAGTTTAAAATTAATTAAATAATAATTTTATGTTCATCTAAAGGGTCCCCACTTACAGTTTATCACCATATAAAAGTGGAATATGTATATCTCTATAAAATATGTACGAGGAAAATACACTAATTTTTCGGATAAAGATGAACAAAATATTCCCTCAAATTTAGCTGAAAAACGAGTAGTGCCAACTTTAAAATTAATTAACTAATAATTTCATATTAATCTAAAGGGTCTCCACTTTCACTTTATCACCACATAAAAGTGGGATATGTATATCTCTATAAAATATGTACGAGGAAAATACACTAATTTTTCGGATAAAGATGAACAAAATATTCCCTCAAATTAAGCTGAAAAACGAGCAGCGCCAAGTTTAAAATTAATTAAATAATAATTTTATGTTCATCTAAAGGGTCCCCACTTACAGTTTATCACCATATAAAAGTGGGATATGTATATCTCTATAAAATATGTACGAGGAAAATACACTAATTTTTCGGATAAAAGTAAGCAAAATTCCCCTCAAATAAAGCTGAAAAACGAGCAGTGCCAACTTTAAAATTAATTAACTAATTATTTTTTATTGATCTAAAGAGTCGCCACTTACAGTTTTTTACCATATATAAGTGGGATATGTATATCTCTATAAAATATGTACGAGGAAAATACATGAATTTTTCGGATAAAGATGAGCAAAATATTCCATCAAATAATGCTGAAAAACGAGCAGTGCCAACTTTAAAATTAATTAACTAATAATTTTATATCCACCTAAAGCGTCCCCGCTTACAGTTTATCACCGTATAAAAGTGGGTTATGTATATCTCTATAAAATATGTACGAGGAAAATACACTAATTTTTCGGATAAAGATGAACAAAATATTCCCTCAAATTTAGCTGAAAAACGAGTAGTGCCAACTTTAAAATATAATTAACATATAATTTTATATTCATCTAAAGGGTCCCCACTTACAGTTTATCACCATATAAAAGTGGGATATGTTTATCTCTATAAAATACGTACGAGGAAAATACACTAATTTTTCGGATAAAGATGAGCAAAATATTCCCTCAAATAAAGCTGAAAAACGAGTAGTGCCAACTTTAAAATTAATTAACTAATAATTTTATATTCACCTAAAGGGTCCCCACTTACAGTTTATCACCATATAAAAGTGGGATATTATATCTCTATAAAATATGTAGGAGGAAAATACACTAATTTTTCGGATAAAGATGAACAAAATATTCCCTCAAATAAAGCTGAAAAACGAGTAGTGCCAACTTTAAAATTAATTACCTAATAATTTTATATTCACCTAAAGGGTCCCCACTTACAGTTTATCACCATATAAAAGTGGGATATTATATCTATAAAATATGTAGGAGGAAAGTACACTAATTTTTCGGATAAAGATGAACAAAATACTCCCTCAAATAAAGCTGAAAAACGAGCAGTGCCAACTTTAAAATTAATTAACTAATAGGTTTATATTCATCTAATGGGTCTCCACTTACAGTCTATCACCATATAAAGGTGGGTTATGTATATCTGTATAATATATGTACGAGGAAAATACATGAATTTTTCGGATAAAGATGAGCAAAATATTCCCTCATATAAAGTTGAAAAAATAGCAGTGCCAACTTTAAAATTAATAACTAATAATTTTATATTCATCTAAAGGGTCCTCACTTACAGTTTATCACCATACAAAAGTGGGATATGTATATCTCTATAAAATATGTACGAGGAAAATACACTAATTTTTGGAGAAAGATGAGCAAAATATTCCCTCAAATAAAGCTGAAAAACGAGCAGTGCAAACTTTAAAATTAATTAACTAATAATTTTATATTCATCTAAAGGGACCCCACTTACAGTTTATCACCATATAAAAGTGGGATATGTATATCTCTATAAAATATGTACGAGGAAAATACACTAATTTTTCGGATAAAAAAGAGCAAAATACTCCCTCAAATAAAGCTGAAAAACGAGCAGTGCCAACTTTAAAATTAATTAACTAATAATTTTATATTGATTTAGAGGGTACCCACTTACAGTTTATCACCATATAAAAGTGGGATATTTATATCTCTATAAAATATGTACGAGGAAAATACACTAATTTTTCGGATAAAAATGAGCAAAATATTCCCTCAAATAAAGCTAAAAAACGTGCAGTGCCAACTTTAAAATTAATTAACTAATAATTTTATATTCATCTAAGGGGTCCCCACTTACAGTTTATCACCATATAAAAGTGGGATATGTATATCTCAATAATATATGTACGAGGAAAGTACACTAATTTTTTGGATAAAGATGAGCAAATTATTCCGTCAAATAAAGCTGAAAAACGAGCAGTGCCAACTTTAAAATTAATTAACTAATAATTCTATATTCATCTAAGAGGTCCCCACTTACAGTTTATCACCATATGAAAATGGGATATGTATATCTCAATAATATATGTACGAGGAAAGTACACTAGTTTTTAGGATAAAGATGAGCAAATTATTCCGTGAAATAGAGCTGAAAAACGAGTAGTGCCAACTTTAAAATTAATTAACTAATAGGTTTATATTCATCTAAGGGGTCTCCACTTACAGTTTATCACCATATAAACGTGGGATATGTATATCTCTATAATATATCTACGAGGAAAATACACTAATTTTTCGGATAAAGATGAGCAAAATTCTCCCTCAAATAAAGCTGAAGAACGAGCAGTGCCAACTTTAAAATTAATTAATTAATTATTTTTTATTCATCTAAAGAGTCCCCACTTACAGCTTGTCACCATATAAAAGTGGGATATGTATATCTCTGTAAAAATGTACGAGGAAAATACTCTATTCTTTCGGATAAAGATGAGCAAAATATTTCCTAAAATTATGCAGAAAAACGTCCAGTGCCAACTTTGAAATTAATGGACTAATAATTTTATATCCATCTAAAGGGTCCCCGCTTACAGTTTATCACCGTATAAAACTATGTAATGTATATCTCTATAAAATATGTACGAGGAAAAAACACTAATTTTTCGGATAAAGATGAACAAAATATTCCCTCAAATTAAGCTGAAAAACGAGTAGTGCCAACTTTAAAATTAATTAACTAATAATTTCATATTAATCTAAAGGGTCTCCACTTTCACTTTATCACCACCTAAAAGTGGGATATGTATATCTCTATAAAATATGTACGAGGAAAATACACTAATTTTTCGGATAAAGATGAACAAAATATTCCCTCAAATTAAGCTGAAAAACGAGCAGTGCCAACTTTAAAATTAATTAACTAATAATTTCATATTCATCTAAAGGGTCTCCACTTACAGTTTATCACCATATGAAAGTGGGATATGTATATCTCTATAAAATATGTACGAGGAAAGTACACTAATTTTTCGGATAATGATGAGCAAAATATTCCCTCAAATAAAGCTGAAAAACGAGCATTGCCAACTTTAAAATTAATTAACTAATAATTCTATATTCATCTAAAGGGTCCCCACTTACAGTTTATCACCATATAAAAATGGGATATGTATATCTCTATAAAATATGTACGAGGAAAATAAACTAATTTTTCAGATAAAGATGAGCAAAATATTCCCTCAAATAAAGCTGAAAAACGAGCTGTGCCAACTTTAAAATTAATTAACTAATACTTTTATATTAATCTAAAGGGTCCCCACTTACAGTTTATCACCATACAAAAGTAGGATTTGTATATCTCTATAAAATATAAACGAGGAAAATACACAAATTTTTCGGATGAAGATGAGCAAAATATTCCCTCAAATAAAGTTGAAAAACGATCAGTGCAAACTTTAAAATTAATAACTTCATAATTTTATATTAATCTACAGTGTCCACACTTACAGTTTAATATCATATAAAAGTGGGATATGTATATCTCTATAAAATATGTAGGAGGAAAGAACACTAATTTTTCGGATAAAGATGAGCAAAATATTCCCTCAAATTAAGCTGAAAAACGACCAGTGCCGACTTAAAAATTAATAATCTAATAATTTTATATTCATCTACAGGGTTTTCACTTACAGTTTATCACAACATAAAAGACGGAACCGCAGTGATTCTAGCAGACGTTTGTCCGCAGACAAAACGAAATTTCCCAGGGTTGCCAGTAAACATTTTAAATGTTTATATCTCTATAAAATACGTACGAGGAAAATACACTAATTTTTCGGATAAAGATGAGCAAAATATTAACTCAAATAAAGCTGAAAAACGAGTAGTGCCAACTTTTAAATAAATTAACTAATAATTTTATATTCATCTAAAGTGTCCCCACTTACAGTTTATCACCATATAAAAGTGGGATATGTATATCTCAATAATATATGTACGAGGAAAATACAATAATTTTTCGGATAAAGATGAGCAAAATATTCCGTCAAATAAAGCTGAAAAACGAGCAGTGCCAACTTTAAAATTAATTAAATAATAATTTTATGTTCATCTAAAGGGTCCCCACTTACAGTTTATCACCATATAAAAGTGGGATATGTATATCTTTCTAAAATATGTACGAGGAAAATACACTAATTTTTCGGATAAAAGTAAGATAAATTCCCCTCAAATTAAGCTGAAAAACGAGCAGTGCCAACTTTAAAATTAATTAACTAATTATTTTATATTGATCTAAAGAGCCCCCACTTACAGTTTTTTACCATATATAAGTGGGATATGTATATCTCTATAAAATATGTAAGAGGAAAATACATGAATTTTTCGGATAAAGATGAGCAAAATATTCCCTCAAATAAAGCTGAAAAACGAGCAGTGCCAACTTTAAAATTAATTAACTAATAATTTTATATCCACCTAAAGCGTCCCCGCTCACAGTTTATCACCGTATAAAAGTTGGATATGTATATCTCTATAAAATATGTACGAGGAAAGTACACTAATTTTTCAGATAAAGATGAACAAAATATTCCCTCAAATTTAGCTGAAAAACGAGTAGTGCCAACTTTAAAATATAATTAACTAATAATTTTATATTCATCTAAAGGGTCCCCACTTACAGTTTATCACCATATAAAAGTGGGATATGTTTATCTCTATAAAATACGTACGAGGAAAATACACTAATTTTTCGGATAAAGATGAGCAAAATATTCCCTCAAATAAAGCTGAAAAACGAGTAGTGCCAACTTTAAAATTAATTAACTAATAATTTTATATTCACCTAAACGGTCCCCACTTACAGTTTATCACCATATAAAAGTGGGATATTATATCTCTATAAAATATGTAGGAGGAAAATACACTAATTTTTCGGATAAAGATGAACAAAATATTCCCTCAAATAAAGCTGAAAAACGAGCAGTGCCGACTTTAAAATTAATTAACTAATAATTTTATATTCATCTAAAGGGACCCCACTTACAGTTTATCACCATATAAAAGTGGGATATGTATATCTCTATAAAATATGTACGAGGAAAATACACTTATTTTTCAGATAAAAAAGAGCAAAATACTCCCTCAAATAAAGCTGAAAAACGAGCAGTGCCAACTTTAAAATTAATTATCTAATAATTTTATATTGATTTAAAGGGTCCCCACTTACAGTTTATCACCATATAAAAGTGGGATATGTATATCTCTATAAAATATGTACGAGGAAAATACACTAATTTTTCGGATAAAAATGAGCAAAATTCTCCCTCAAATAAAGCTGAAGAACGAGCAGTGCCAACTTTAAAATTAATTAACTAATAATTTTATATTCATCTAAGGGGTCCCCACTTACAGTTTATCACCATATAAAAGTGGGATATGTATATCTCAATAATATATGTACGAGGAAAGGACACTAATTTTTCGGATAAAGATGAGCAAATTATTCCGTTAAATAAAGCTGAAAAACGAGTAGTGCCAACTTTAAAATTAATTAACTAATAGGTTTATATTCATCTAAGGGGTCTCCACTTACAGTTTATCACCATATAAAAGTGGGATATGTATATCTCTATAATATATCTACGAGGAAAATACACTAATTTTTCGAATAAAGATGAGCAAAATTCTCCCTCAAATAAAGCTGAAGAACGAGCAGTGCCAACTTTAAAATTAATTAACTAATATTTTTTATTCATCTAAAGAGTCCCCACTTACAGCTTGTCACCATATAAAAGTGGGATATGTATATCTCTGTAAAAATGTACGAGGAAAATACTCTATTCTTTCGGATAAAGATGAGCAAAATATTTCCTAAAATTATGCAGAAAAACGTCCAGTGCCAACTTTGAAATTAATGAACTAATAATTTTATATCCATCTAAAGGGTCCCCGCTTACAGTTTATCACCGTATAAAACTATGTAATGTATATCTCTATAAAATATGTACGAGGAAAAAACACTAATTTTTCGGATAAAGATGAACAAAATATTACCTCAAATTAAACTAAAAACCAGCAACGCCAAGTTTAAAATTAATAACTAATAATGTTATATTCATCTAAAGGGTCCTCACTTACAGTTTACCACCATACAAAGTGAGATATGTATATCTCTATAAAATATGTACGAGGAAAATACACTAATTTTTCGGAGAAAGGTGAGCAAAATAATCCCTCAAATAAAGCTGAAAAACGAGCAGTGCAAACTTTAAAATTAATAACTAATAATTTTATATTCATCTAAAGGGTCCTCACTTACAGTTTATCACCATACAAGAGTGGGATATGTATATCTCTATAAAATATGTACGAGGAAAATACACTAATTTTTCGGATAAAAATAAGCAAAATTCCCCTCAAAAAAAACTGAAAAACGAGCAGTGCCAACTTTAAAATTAATTAACTAATTAATTTTTATTGATCTAAAGATTCCCCACTTACAGTTTTTTACCATATATAAGTGGGATATGTATATCTCTATAAAATATGTACGAGGAAAATACATGAATTTTTCGGATAAAGATGAGCAAAATATTCCCTCAAATGAAGCTGAAAAACGAGCAGTGCCAACTTTAAAATTAATTAACTAATAATTTTATATCCACCTAAAGCGTCCCCGCTTACAGTTTATCACCGTATTAAAGTGGGATATGTATATCTCTATAAAATATGTACGAGGAAAATATACTAATTTTTCGGATAAAGATGAACAAAATATTCCCTCAAATTTAGCTGAAGAACTAGTAGTGCCAACTTTAAAATATAATTAACTAATAATTTTATATTCATCTAAAGGGTCCCCACTTACAGTTTATCACCATATAAAAGTGGGATATGTATATCCTATAAAATACGTACGAGGAAAATACACTAATTTTTCGGATAAAGATGAGTCAAATATTCCCTCAAATAAAGCTGAAAAACGAGTAGTGCCAACTTTAAAATTAATTAACTAATAATTTTATATTCACCTAAAGGGTCCCCACTTACAATTTATCACCATATAAAAGTGGGATATTATATCTCTATAAAATATGTACGAGGAAAATACAGTAATTTTTCGGATAAAGATGAACAAAATATTCCCTCAAATAAAGCTGAAAAACGAGCAGTGCCAACTCTAAAATTAATTAACTAATAGGTTTATAGTCATCTAAGGGGTCTCCACTTACAGTCTATCACCATATAAAGGTGGGTTATGTATATCTCTATAATATATGTACGAGGAAAATACATGAATTTTTCGGATAAAGATGAGCAAAATATTCCCTCAAATAAAGTTGAAAAACGAGCAGTGCGAACTTTAAAATTAATAACTAATAATTTTATATTCATCTAAAGGGTCTTCACTTACAGTTTATCACCATACAAAAGTGGGATATGTATATCTCTATAAAATATGTACGAGGAAAATACACTAATTTTTCGGATAACAATGGGCAAAATACTCCCTCAAATAAAGCTGAAAAACGACCAGTGCCAGCTGTGAACTGAATAATTTAATAATTTTATATTCATCTACAGAGTCCCCAGATACAGTTTATCACCATATAAAAGTGGGATATTTATATCTCTATAAAATATGTACGAGGAAAGTACACTAATTTTTCGGATAAAAATGAGCAAAATATTCCCTCAAATAAAGCTAAAAAACGTGCAGTGCCAACTTTAAAATTAATTAACTAATAATTTTATATTCATCTAAGGGGTCCCCACTTACAGTTTATCACCATATAAAAGTGGGATATGTTTATCTCAATAATATATGTACGAGGAAAGTACACTATTTTTTCGGATAAATATGAGCAAATTATTCCGTCAAAAAAGCTGAAAAACGAGCAGTGCCAACTTTAAAATTAATTAACTAATAATTCTATATTTATCTAAGGGGTACCCACTTACAGTTTATCACCATATGAAAATGGGATATGTATATCTCTATAAAATATGTACGAGGAAAATACACTAATTATTCGGATAAAAATGAGCAAAATTCTCCCTCAAATAAAGCTGAAGAACGAGCAGTGCCAACTTTAAAATTAATTAACTAATAATTTTATATTCATCTAAGGGGTCCCCACTTACAGTTTATCACCATATAAAAGTGGGATATGTATATCTCAATAATATATGTACGAGGAAAGTACACTAATTTTTCGGATAAAGATGAGCAAATTATTCCGTTAAATAAAGCTGAAAAACGAGTAGTGCCAACTTTAAAATTAATTAACTAATAGGTTTATATTCATCTAAGGGGTCTCCACTTACAGTTTATCACCATATAAAGGTGGGTTATGTATATCTCTATAATATATCTACGAGGAAAAAACACTAATTTTTCGGATAAAGATGAGCGAAATTCTCCCTCAAATAAAGCTGAAGAACGAGCAGTGCCAACTTTAAAATTAATTAACTAATTATTTTTACTCATCTGAAGAGTCCCCACTTACAGTTTATCACCATATAAAAGTGGGGTATGTATATCTCTGTAAAAATGTACGAGGAAAATACTCTATTCTTTCGGATAAAGATGAGCAAAATATTTCCTAAAATTATGCAGAAAAACGTCCAGTGCCAACTTTGAAATTAATTAACTAATAATTTTATATCCATCTAAAGGGTCCCCGCTTACAGTTTTTCACCTTATAAAAGTATGTAATGTATATCTCTATAAAATATGTACGAGGAAAAAACTAATTTTTCGGATAAAGATGAACAAAATATTCCCTCAAATAAAGCTGAAAAACGAGCAGTGCCAACTTTAAAATTAATTAACTAATAATTCTATATTCATCTAAAGGGTCCCCACTTACAGTTTATTACCATATGAAAATGGGATATGTATATCTCTATAAAATATGTACGAGGAAAATACACTAATTTTTCGGATAAAAATGAGCAAAATATTCCCTCAAATAAAGCTGAAAAACGAGCAGTGCCAACTTTAAAATTAATTAACTAATAATTTGATATTGATCTAATGCGTCTCCACTTACAGTTTATCACCATATAAAAGTGGGATATGTATATCTGTATAAAATATGTACAAGGAAAATACACTAATTTTTCGGATAAAGATGAACAAATTATTCCCTCAAATTAAGCTGAAAAACGAGCAGTGCCAACTTTAAAATAATTAACTAATAATTTCATATTCATCTAAAGGGTCTCCACTTACAGTTTATCACCATACGAAAATGGGATATGTATATCTCTATAAAATATGTACGAGGAAAATACACTAATTTTTCGGATAAAGATGAGCTAAATATTCCCTCAAATAAAGCTGAAAAACGAGCAGTGCCAACTTTAAAATTAATTAACTAATAATTCTATATTCATCTAAAGGGTCCCCACTTACAGTTTATTACCATATGAAAATGGGATATGTATATCTCTATAAAATATGTACGAGGAAAATACACTAATTTTTCGGATAAAAATGAGCAAAATATTCCCTCAAATAAAGCTGAAAAACGAGAAGTGCCATCTTTAAAATTAATTAACTAATAATTTTATTTTTATCTCAAGGGTCCCCACTTATAGTTTATCACCATATAAAAGTGGGATATGTATATCTCTATAAAATATGTACGAGGAAAGTACACTAATTTTTCCGATAAAGATGAGCAAATTATTCCGTCAAATAAAGCTGAAAAACGAGCAGTGCCAACTTTAAAATTAATAACTAATTATTTTATATTCATCTAAAGTGTCCCCACTTACAGTTTATCACCATATAAAAGTGGGATATTATATCCCTATAAAATATGTACGAGGAATATACACTAATTTTTCGGATAAAGATGAGCAAAATATTCCGTCAAATAAAGCTGAAAAACGAGCAGTGCCAACTTTAAAATTAATTAACTAATAATTTTATATTCATCTAAAGCGTCCCACCTACAGTTTATCACCATATAAAAGTAGGATTTGTATATCTTTATAAAATATAAACGAGGAAAATACACAAATTTTTCGGTTGAAGATGAGCAAAGTATTCCCTCAAATAAAGCTGAAAAACGATCAGTGCCAACTTTGAAATTAATAACTTTATAATTTTTTATGAATCTACAGTGTCCACACTTACAGTTTATCATCATATAAAAGTGGGATATGTATATCTCTATAAAATATGTAGGAGGAAAGAACACTAATTTTTCGGATAAAGATGAGCAAAATATTCCCTCAAATTAAGCTGAAAAGCGACCAGTGCCAACTTAAAAATTAATAATCTAATAATTTTATATTCATCAACAGGGTCTTCACTTACAGTTTATCACCACATAAAAGTGGGAACCGCAGTGATTCTAGCAGACATTTGTCCGCAGACAAAACGAAATTTCCCAAGGTTACCAGTAAACATTTTAAATATGTACTATCAAAACCAATCACGGTGTTTCTAGTGCAATGTCAATAACGATTCACGTGTATAACTTAATATGCACATAATATGCTAACATGTATAATATCTAATTTAATTTTCATATATATAGCGATTAATTTTTCAGAAAATAACACCAAAGATGAGCAAAATATTCCCTCAAATAAAGCTGAAAAACGACCAGTGCCAATTTTAAAATTAATAATCTAATAATTTTATATTCATCTGCAGGGTCCCCACTTATAATTTATCAACATATAAAAGTGGGATATGTATATCTCTATAAAATATGTACGAGGAAAATACACTAATTTTTCGGATAAAGATTAGCAAAATATTCCCTCAAATAAAGCTGAAAAACGACCAGTGCCAACTATAAAATTAATAATCTAATAATTTTATATTCATCTGCAGGGTCTTCACTTACAGTTTATCACCACATAAAAGTGGGAGCCGCAGTGATTCTAACAGACATTTGTCCGCAGACAAAACGAAATTTCCCAGGGTTGCCAGTAAACATTTTAAATGTGTATTATCAAAAACAATCACGGTGTTTCTAGTGCAATGTATATAACGATTCACGTCTATAACTTAAGATGCACATAATACGCTAACATGTATAATATCTAATTTAATTTTCGTATATACAGCGAGTAATTTTTCAGAAAATAACACCAAAGATGAGCAAACTATTCCCTCAAATAAAGCTGAAAAACGAGTAATGCCAACTTTAAAATTAATTACTATAAATTTTATATTCATCTAAAGGCTCCCCACTTACAGTTTATCAGCATATAAAAGTGGGATATGTATATATCTATAAAATATGTTCGAGGAAATTGCACTAATTTTCCGGATAAAGATGAGCAAACTATTCCCTCAAATAAAGCTGAAAAACGAGCAATGCCAACTTTAAAATTAATTAACTAATAATTTTATATTCATCTAAAGGGTCACTACATACAGTTTATCACCATATAAAAGTAGAATATGTATATATCTATAAAATATGTCCGTGGAAATTGCACTAATTTTCCGGATAAACATGAGCAAAATATTCGCTCAAATTATGCTGAAAAACGAGCAGTGCGAACTTTAATATTAATTAGCTAATAATTTTATATTCATCTACAGGGATCCCACTTACAGTTTATCACCATATAAAAGTGGGATATGTATATCTCTATAAAATATGTACGAGGAAATTGCACTAATTTTCCGGATAAAGATGAGCAAATTATTCCGTCAAATAAAGCTGAAAAACGAGCAGTGCCAACTTTAAAATTAATAACTAATAATTTTATATTCATCTAAAGTGTCCCCACTTACAGTTTATCACCATATAAAAGTGGGATATTATATCCCTATAAAATATGTACGAGGAATATACACTAATTTTTCGGATAAAGATGAGCAAAATACTCCGTCAAATAAAGCTGAAAAACGAGCAGAGCAAACTTTAAAATTATATAACTAAAAATTTTATATTCATCTAAAGCGTCCCCACTTACAGTTTATCACCATATAAAAGTAGGATTTGTATATCTCTATAAAATATAAACGAGGAAAATACACAAATTTTTCGGTTGAAGATGAGCAAAATATTCCCTCAAATAAAGCTGAAAAACGATCAGTGCCAACTTTCAAATTAATAACTTTATAATTTTATATGAATCTACAGTGTCCACACTTACAGTTTATCACCATATAAAAGTGGGATATGTATATCTCTATAAAATATGTAGGAGGAAAGAACACTAATTTTTCGGATAAAGATGAGCAAAATATTCCCTCAAATTAAGCTGAAAAACGACCAGTGCCAACTTAAAAATTAATAATCTAATAATTTTATATTCATCAACAGGGTCTTCACTTACAGTTTATCACCACATAAAAGTGGGAACCGCAGTGATTCTAGCAGACATTTGTCCGCAGACAAAACGAAATTTCCCAGGGTTGCCAGTAAACATTTTAAATGTGTACTATCAAAACCAATCACGGTGTTTCTAGTGCAATGTCAATAACGATTCACGTCTATAACTTAAGATGCACATAATACGCTAACATGTATAATATCTAATTTAATTTTCGTATATATAGCGAGTAATTTTTCAGAAAATAACACCAAAGATGAGCAAAATATTCCCTCAAATAAAGCTCAAAAACGAGTAATGCCAACTTTAAAATTAATTACTATAAATTTTATATTCATCTAAAGGGTCCCCACTTACAGTTTATCACCATATAAAAGTGGGATATGTATATGTATATAGAATATGTTCGAGGAAATTGCACTAATTTTCCGGATAAAGATGAGCAAACTATTCCCTCAAATAAAGCTGAAAAACGAGCAGTGCCAACTTTAAAATTAATTAACTAATAATTTTATATTCATCTAAAGGGTCACTACTTACAGTTTATCACCATATAAAAGTAGGATATGTATATATCTATAAAATATGTCCGAGGAAATTGCACTAATTTTCCGGATTAAGATGAGCAAAATATTCTCTCAAATTATGCTGAAAAACGAGCAGTGCGAACTTTAATATTAATTAGCTAATAATTATATATTCATCTACAGGGTTCCCACTTACAGTTTATCACCATATAAAAGTGGGATATGTATATCTCTATAAAATATGTACGAGGAAACTACACTAATTTTTCGGATAAAGATGAGCAAAATATTCCCTCAAATAAAGCTGAAAAACGAGCAGTGCCAACTTTAAAATTAATTAACTAATAATTCTATATTCATCCAAAGGATCCCCACTTACAGTGCATCACCATATAAAAATGGGATATGTATATCTCTATAAAATATGTACGAGGAAAGTACACTAATTTTTCAGATAAAGATGAGCAAAATATTAACTCAAATAAAGCTGAAAAACGAGCAGTGGCAACTTTAAATTAATTAACTGATAATTTTATTTTTATCCAAAGGGTCCCCATTTACAGTTTATCACCATATAAAAGTGGGATATGTATATCTCTATAAAATATGTACGAGGAAAGTACATGAATTTTCGAATAAAGATGACCAAAATATTCCCTCATATAAAGCTGAAAAACGAGCAGTGCCAACTTTAAAATTAATTAACTAATAATTTTATATTTACCTAAGGGTCCCCACTTACAGTTTATCACCAAATAAAAGTAGCATTTGTATATCTCTATAAAATATAAACAAGGAAAATACACTAATTTTTCGGATGAAGATGAGCAAAATATTCCCTCAAATAAAGCTGAAAAACGATCAGTGCCAACTTTAAAACTAATAACTTTATAATTTTATATTAATCTACAGTGTCCACACTTACAGTTTATCATCATACAAAAGTGGGATTTGTATATCTCTGTAAAATATGTACGAGGAAAGAACACTAATTTTTCGGATAAAGATGAGCAAAATATTCCCTCAAATTATGCTGAAAAACGACCAGTGACTACTGTAAAAGTAATAATTTAATAATTTTATATTCATCTACAGAATCCCCAGATACAGTTTATCACCACATAACAGTGGGATATGTATATCTCTATAAAATATGTACGAGGAAAATACACTAATTTTTCGGATAAAGATGAGCAAAATATTCCTTGAAATAAATTTGAAAAACGACTAGTGCCAACTTTAAAATTAATAATCTAATAATTTTATATTCATCTGCAGGGTCCCCACTTACAGTTTATAACCATATAAAAGTGGGATATTTATAACTCTATAAAATATGTAGGAGGAAATTACACTATTTTTTCGGATAAAGATGAGCAAAATATTCCCTCAAATAAAGCTGAAAAACGACCAGTGTCAACTTTAAAATTAATTAGCTAATAATTTTATTTTTATCTAAATGGTCCCCACTTACAGTTTATCACCATATAAAAGTGGGATATGTATATCTCTATAAAATATGTACGAGGAAAATACACTAATTTTTCGGATAAAGATGAGCTAAATATTCCTTCAAATAAAGCTGAAAAACGAGTAGTGCCAACTTTAAAATTAATTAACTAATAATTTTATATTCACCTAAAGGGTCCCAATTACAGTTTATCACCATATAAAAGTGGTATACTATATCTCTATAAAATATGTACGAGGAAAATACACTAATTTTTCGGATAAAGATGAGCAAAATATTCCCTCAAATAAAGCTGAAAAACGAGCAGTGCCATCTTTAAAATTAATTAACTAATAATTTTATATTCATCTGCAGGGTCCCCACTTACAGTTTATCACCATATAAAAGTGGGATATGTATATCTCTATAAAATATGTACGAGGAAAATACACTAATTTTTCGGATAAACATTAGCAAAATATTCCCTCAAATAAAGCTGAAAAACGACTAGTGCCAACTTTAAAATTAATAATTTAATAATTTTATATTCATCTACAGGGTCTTCACTTACAGTTTATCACCACATAAAAGTGGGAACCGCAGTGATTCTAGCAGACATATGTCCGCGGACAAAACGAAATTTCCCAGGGTTGCCAGTAAACATTTTAAATGTGTACTATCAAAACCAATCACGGTACTTCTAGTGCAATGTCAATAACGATTCCCGTCTATAACTTAATATGCACATAATACGTTAACATGTATAATATCTAATTTAATTTTCGTATATATAGCGAATAATTTTTCAGAAAATAACACCAAAGATGAGCAAAATATTCCCTCAAATAAAGCTGAAAAACAAGTAGTGCGAACTTTAATATTAATTAACTAATATTTTTATATTCATCTACAGGGTCCCCACTTACAGTTTGTCACCACATAAAAGTGGGATATGTATATCTCTATAAAATATGTAAGAGGAAAATACACTAATTTTTCGGATAAAGATGAGCAAAATATTCCCTGAAATAAAGTTGAAAAACGACCAGTGCAAAATTTAAAAATAATAATCTAATAATTTTATATTCATCTACAGGGTCCCCACTTGAAGTTTATCACCATATAAAAGTGGGATATGTATATCTCTATAAAATATGTACGAGGAAATTACACTAATTTTTCGGATAAAGATGAGCAAAAATTCCCTCAAATGAAGCTGAAAAACGACCAGTGTCAACTTTAAAATTAATTAACTAATAATTTTATATTCATCTGCAGGGTCCCCACTTACAGTTTATCACCATATAAAAGTGGGATATGTATATCTCTATAAAATATGTACGAGGAAAATACTCTAATTTTTCGGATAAAGATTAGCAAAATATTCCCTCAAATAAAGCTGAAAAACGACCATTGCCAACTTTAAAAATAATAATCTAATAATTTTATATTAATATACAGGGTCTTCACTTACAGTTTATCACCAGATAAAAGTGGGAAAAGCAGTGATTCTAGCAGACATTTGTCCGCAGACAAAACGAAATTTCCCAGGGTTGCCAGTAAACATTTTAAATGTGTACTATCAAAACCAATCACGGTACTTCTAGTGCAATGTCAATAAAGATTCACGTCTATAACTTAATATGCACATAATATGCTAACATGTATAATATCTAATTTAATTTTCATATATATAGCGATTAATTTTTCAGAAAATAACACCAAAGATGAGCAAAATATTCCCTCAAATAAAGCTGAAAAACGAGTAGTGCCAACTTTAAAATATAATTAACTAATATTTTTATATTCATCTAAAGGGTCCCCACTTACAGTTTATCACCATATAAAAGTGGGATATGTATATCTCTATAAAATATGTACGAGGAAAATACACTATTTTTTCGGATAAAGATGAGCAAAATATTTCCTCAAATAAAGCTGAAAAACGAGTAGTGCCAACTTCAAAATTAATTAACTAATAGTTTTATATTCATCTAGAGGGTCCCCACTTACAGTTTATCACCATATAAAAGTGGGATATGTATACCTCTATAAAATATATACGAGGAAATAAACTAATTTTTCGGATAAAGATGAGCAAAATATTCCCTCAAATTATGCTGAAAAACGACCAATGCCAACTGTAAAATTAATAATTTAATAATTTTATGGTCATCTACAGGTTCCCCACTTACAGTTTATCACCATATAAAATTGGGATATGTATATCTCTATGAAATATGTACGAGGAAAGGAACACTATATTTTCGGATAAATATGAGCAAAATATTCCCTCAAATTAAGCTGAAAAACGACCAGTGCCAACTTTAAAATTAATAATCTAATATTTTTATATTCATCTACTGGGTCCCCACTTACACTTTATCACAACATAAAAGTGGGATATGTATATCTCTATAAAATATGTACGAGGAAAATACACTAATTTTTCGGATAGAGATGAGCAAAATATTCCCTCAAATAAAGCTGAAACACGAGCAGTGCCGTCTTTAAAATTAATTAACTAATAATTTTATGTTCATCTAAAGGGTCCGCACTTACAGTTTATCACCTTATAAAAGTGCGATATGTATATCTCTATAAAATATGTACGAGGAAAATACATGAATTTTTCGGATAAAGATGAGGAAAATATTCACTCAAATGAAGCTGAAAAACGAGCAGTGCCAACTTTAAAATTAATTAACTAATAATTTTATATCCATCTAAAAGGTCCCCGCTTACAGTTTATCACCGTATAAAAGTGGTATATGTATATCTCTATAAAATATGTACGTGGAAAATACACTAATTTTTCGGATAAGGATGAACAAAATACTCCCTCAAATTTAGCTGAAAAACGAGCAGTGCCAACTGTAAAATTAATTAACAAATAATTTCATCTTGATCTAAAGGGTCTCCATTTAAAGTTTCTCACCATATAAAAGTGGGATATATATATCTCTGTAAAATATGTACGAGGAAAATACACTAATTTTTCGGATAAAGATGAGCAAATATTCCCTCAAATTATGCTGAAAAACGAGCAGGGTCAACTTTGAAATTAATTAACTAATAATTCTATATTCACCTAAAGGGTCCCCACTTACAGTTTATCACCATATAAAAGTAGGATTTGTATATCTTTATAAAATATAAACAAGGAAAATACACTAATTTTTCGGATGAACATGAGCAAAATATTCCCTCAAATAAAGCTGAAAAACGATCAGTGACAACTTTAAAATTAATAATCTAATATTTTTATATTCATCTACAGCGTCCCGACTTACAGTTTATCACCACATAAAAGTGGGATATGTATATCTCTATAAAATATGTACGAGGAAAATACACTAATTTTTCGGATAAAGATGAGCAAAATATTCCCTCAAATAAAGTTCAAAAACGACCAGTGCCAAATTTAAAAATAATAATCCAATAATTTTATATTCATCTCCAGGGTCCCCATTTACAGTTTATCACCATATAAAAGTGGGATATGTATATCTCTATAAAATATGTACGAGGAAAATACTCTAATTTTTCGGATAAAGATTAGCAAAATATTCCCTCAAATAAAGCTGAAAAACGACCAGTGCCAACTTTAAAATTAATAAACTAATAATTTTATATTCATATACAGGGTCTTCACTTACAGTTTATCACCAGATAAAAGTGGGAAAAGCAGTGATTCTAGCAGACATTTGTCCGCAGACAAAACGAAATTTCCAAGGGTTGCCAGTAAACTTTTTAAATGTGTACTATCAAAACCATTCACGGTACTTCTAGTGCAATGTCAATAACGATTCACGTCTATAACTTAATATGCACAAAATATGCTAACATGTATAATATCTAATTTAATTTTCATATATATAGCGATTAATTTTTCAGAAAATAACACCAAAGATGAGCAAAATATTCCCTCAATTAAAGCTGAAAAACGAGTAGTGCCAACTTTAAAATATAATTAACTAATATTTTTATATTCATCTAAAGGGTCCCCACTTACAGTTTATTACCATATAAAAGTGGGATATGTATATCTCTATAAAATATGTACGAGGAAAATACACTATTTTTTCGGATAAAAATGAGCAAAATATTTCCTCAAATAAAGCTGAAAAACGATCAGTGCCAACTTCAAAATTAATTAACTAATAGCTTTATATTCATCTAGAGAGTCCCCACTTACAGTTTATCACCATATAAAAGTGGGATATGTATACCTCTATAAAATATATACGAGGAAATAAACTAATTTTTCGGATAAAGATGAGCAAAATATTCCCTCAAATTATGCTGAAAAACGACCAATGCCAACTGTAAAATTAATAATTTAAAAATTTTATGGTCATCTACAGGTTCCCCACTTACAGTTTATCACCATATAAAATTGGGATATGTATATCTCTATGAAATATGTACGAGGAAAGGAACACTATATTTTCGGATAAATATGAGCAAAATATTCCCTCAAATTAAGCTGAAAAACGACCAGTGCCAACTTTAAAATTAATAATCTAATATTTTTATATTCATCTACTGGGTCCCCACTTACACTTTATCACAACATAAAAGTGGGATATGTATATCTCTATAAAATATGTACGAGGAAAATACACTAATTTTTCGGATAAAGATGAGCAAAATATTCCCTCAAATAAAGCTGAAACACGAGCAGTGCCGTCTTTAAAATTAATTAACTAATCATTTTATGTTCATCTACAGGGTCCGCACTTACAGTTTATCACCTTATAAAAGTGCGATATGTATATCTCTATAAAATATGTACGAGGAAAATACATGAATTTTTCGGATAAAGATGAGGAAAATATTCACTCAAATGAAGCTGAGAAACGAGCAGTGCCAACTTTAAAATTAATTAACTAATAATTTTATATCCATCTAAAAGGTCTCCGCTTACAGTTTAACACCGTATAAAAGTGGTATATGTATATCTCTATAAAATATGTACGTGGAAAATACACTATTTTTTCGGATAAAAATGAACAAAATACTCCCTCAAATTTAGCTGAAAAACGAGCAGTGCCAACTGTAAAATTAATTAACAAATAATTTCATCTTGATCTAAAGGGTCTCCATTTAAAGTTTCCACCATATAAAAGTAGGATTTGTATATCTTTATAAAATATAAACAAGGAAAATACACTAATTTTTCGGATGAACATGAGCAAAATATTCCCTCAAATAAAGCTGAAAAACGATCAGTGCCAACTGTAAAATTAATAATTTAATAATTGTATGGTCATCTATAGGTACCCAACTTAGAGTTTATATCCATATAGAAGTGGGATATGTATATCTCTATAAAATATGTACGAGGAAAACACACTAATTTTTCGGATAAAAATGAGCAAAATATTCCCTCAAATTATGGTGAAAGACGACCAGTGCCAACTGTAAAATTAATATTTTTTTTATAATTTTATGGTCATCTATAGGTTCCCCACTTACAGGTTATTTCCATATAGAAGTGGGATATGTATATCTTTATAAAATATGTACGAGGAAAGAACACTAATTTTTCGGATAAAGATGAGCAAAATATTCCCTCAAATTAAGCTGAAAATCGACCAGTCCCAACTTTAAAATTAATAATCTAATATTTTTATATTCATCTACAGCGTCCCGACTTACAGTTTATCACCACATAAAAGTGGGATATGTATATCTCTATAAAATATGTACGTGGAAAATACACTAATTTTTCGGATAAAGATGAGCAAAATATTCCCTCAAATAAAGTTGAAAAACGACCAGTGCCAAATTTAAAAATAATAATCAAATAATTTTATATTCATCTCCAGGGTCCCCATTTACAGTTTATCACCATATAAAAGAGGGATATGTATATCTCTATAAAATATGTACGAGGAAATTACACTAATTTTTCGGATATAGATGGGCAAAAATTCCCTCAAATAAAGCTGAAAAACGACCAGTGTCAACTTTAAAATTAATTAACTAATAATTTTATATTCATCTGCAGGGTCCCCACTTACACTTTATCACCATATAAAAGTGGGATATGTATATCTCTATAAAATATGTACGAGGAAAATACTCTAATTTTTCGGATAAAGATTAGCAAAATATTCCCTCAAATAAAGCTGAAAAACGACCAGTGCCAACTTTAAAATTAATAATCTAATAATTTTATATTCATATACAGGGTCTTCACTTACAGTTTATCACCAGATAAAAGTGGGAAAAGCAGTGATTCTAGCAGACATTTGTCCGCAGACAAAACGAAATTTCCAAGGGTTGCCAGTAAACTTTTTAAATGTGTACTATCAAAACCATTCACGGTACTTCTAGTGCAATGTCAATAACGATTCACGTCTATAACTTAATATGCACAAAATATGCTAACATGTATAATATCTAATTTAATTTTCATATATATAGCGATTAATTTTTCAGAAAATAACACCAAAGATGAGCAAAATATTCCCTCAAATAAAGCTGAAAAACGAGTAGTGCCAACATTAAAATATAATTAACTAATATTTTTATATTCATCTAAAGGGTCCCCACTTACAGTTTATTACCATATAAAAGTGGGATATGTATATCTCTATAAAATATGTACGAGGAAAATACACTATTTTTTCGGATAAAAATGAGCAAAATATTTCCTCAAATAAAGCTGAAAAACGATCAGTGCCAACTTCAAAATTAATTAACTAAAAGCTTTATATTCATCTAGAGAGTCCCCACTTACAGTTTATCACCATATAAAAGTGGGATATGTATACCTCTATAAAATATATACGAGGAAATAAACTAATTTTTCGGATAAAGATGAGCAAAATATTCCCTCAAATTGTGCTGAAAAACGACCAATGCCAACTGTAAAATTAATAATTTAATAATTTTATGGTCATCTACAGGTTCCCCACTTACAGTTTATCACCATATAAAATTGGGATATGTATATCTCTATGAAATATGTACGAGGAAAGGAACACTATATTTTCGGATAAATATGAGCAAAATATTCCCTCAAATTAAGCTGAAAAACGACCAGTGAGAAACTTTAAAATTAATAATCTAATATTTTTATATTCATCTACTGGGTCCCCACTTACACTTTGTCACAACATAAAAGTGGGATATGTATATCTCTATAAAATATGTACGAGGAAAATACACTAATTTTTCGGATACAGATGAGCAAAATATTCCCTCAAATAAAGCTGAAACACAAGCAGTGCCGTCTTTAAAATTAATTAACTAATAATTTTATGTTCATCTAAAGGGTCCGCACTTACAGTTTATCACCTTATAAAAGTGCGATATGTATATCTCTATAAAATATGTACGAGGAAAATACATGAATTTTTCGGATAAAGATGAGGAAAATATTCACTCAAATGAAGCTGAAAAACGAGCAGTGCCAACTTTAAAATTAATTAACTAATAATTTTATATCCATCTAAAAGGTCCCCGCTTACAGTTTATCACCCTATAAAAGTGGTATATGTATATCTCTATAAAATATGTACGTGGAAAATACACTAATTTTTAGGATAAAGATGAACAAAATACTCCCTCAAATTTAGCTGAAAAACGAGCAGTGCCAACTGTAAAATTAATTAACAAATAATTCCATCTTGATCTAAAGGGTCTCCATTTAAAGTTTCTCACCATATAAAAGTGGGATATATATATCTCTGTAAAATATGTACGAGGAAAATACACTAATTTTACGGATAAAGATGAGCAAAATATTCCCTCAAATAAAGCTGAAAAACGAGCAGTGCCAACTTCAAAATTAATTAACTAATAGCTTTATATTCATCTAGAGAGTCCCCACTTACAGTTTATCACCGTATAAAAGTGGTATATGTATATCTCTATAAAATATGTACGTGGAAAATACACTAATTTTTCGGATAAAAATGAACAAAATACTCCCTCAAATTTAGCTGAAAAACGAGCAGTGCCAACTGTAAAATTAATTAACAAATAATTTCATCTTGATCTAAAGGGTCTCCATTTAAAGTTTCCACCATATAAAAGTGGGATATATATATCTCTGTAAAATATGTACGAGGAAAATACACTAATTTTTCGGATAAAGATGAGCAAAATATTCCCTCAAATTATGCTGAAAAACGAGCAGGGCCAACTTTGAAATTAATTAACTAATAATTCTATATTCACCTAAGGGGTCCCCACTTACAGTTTATCACCATATAAAAGTAGGATTTGTATATCTTTATAAAATATAAACAAGGAAAATACACTAATTTTTCGGATGAACATGAGCAAAATATTCCCTCAAATAAAGCTGAAAAACGATCAGTGCCAACTGTAAAATTAATAATTTAATAATTTTATGGTCATCTATAGGTACCCAACTTAGAGTTTATATCCATATAGAAGTGGGATATGTATATCTCTATAAAATATGTACGAGGAAACACACTAATTTTTCGGATAAAAATGAGCAAAATATTCCCTCAAATTATGGTGAAAGACGACCAGTGCCAACTGTAAAATTAATATTTTTTTATAATTTTATGGTCATCTATAGGTTCCCCACTTACAGTTTATTTCCATATAGAAGTGGGATATGTATATCTTTATAAAATATGTACGAGGAAAGAACACTAATTTTTCGGATAAAGATGAGCAAAATATTCCCTCAAATTAAGCTGAAAAACGACCAGTCCCAACTTTAAAATTAATAATCTAATATTTTTATATTCATCTACAGCGTCCCGACTTACAGTTTATCACCACATAAAAGTAGGATATGTATATCTCTATAAAATATGTACGTGGAAAATACACTAATTTTTCGGATAAAGATGAGCAAAATATTCCCTCAAATAAAGTTGAAAAACGACCAGTGCCAAATTTAAAAATAATAATCTAATAATTTTATATTCATCTCCAGGGTCCCCATTTACAGTTTATCACCATATAAAAGAGGGATATGTATATCTCTATAAAATATGTACGAGGAAATTACACTAATTTTTCGGATATAGATGGGCAAAAATTCCCTCAAATAAAGCTGAAAAACGACCAGTGTCAACTTTAAAATTAATTAACTAATAATTTTATATTCATCTGCAGGGTCCCCACTTACACTTTATCACCATATAAAAGTGGGATATGTATATCTCTATAAAATATGTACGAGGAAAATACTCTAATTTTTCGGATAGAGATTAGCAAAATATTCCCTCAAATAAAGCTGAAAAACGACCAGTGCCAACTTTAAAATTAATAATCTAATAATTTTATATTCATATACAGGGTCTTCACTTACAGTTTATCACCAGATAAAAGTGGGAAAAGCAGTGATTCTAGCAGACATTTGTCCGCAGACAAAACGAAATTTCCAAGGGTTGCCAGTAAACTTTTTAAATGTGTACTATCAAAACCATTCACGGTACTTCTAGTGCAATGTCAATAACGATTCACGTCTATAACTTAATATGCACAAAATATGCTAACATGTATAATATCTAATTTAATTTTCATATATATAGCGATTAATTTTTCAGAAAATAACACCAAAGATGAGCAAAATATTCCCTCAAATAAAGCTGAAAAACGAGTAGTGCCAACTTTAAAATATAATTAACTAATATTTTTATATTCATCTAAAGGGTCCCCACTTACAGTTTATTACCATATAAAAGTGGGATATGTATATCTCTATAAAATATGTACGAGGAAAATACACTATTTTTTCGGTTAAAAATGAGCAAAATATTTCCTCAAATAAAGCTGAAAAACGAGCAGTGTCAACTTCAAAATTAATTAACTAATAGCTTTATATTCATCTAGAGAGTCTCCACTTACAGTTTATCACCATATAAAAGTGGGATATGTACACCTCTATAAAATATATACGAGGAAATAAACTAATTTTTCGGATAAAGATGAGCAAAATATTCCCTCAAATTATGCTGAAAACCGACCAATGCCAACTGTAAAATTAATAATTTAATAATTTTATGGTCATCTACAGGTTCCCCACTTACAGTTTATCACCATATAAAATTGGGATATGTATATCTCTATGAAATATGTACGAGGAAAGGAACACTATATTTTCGGATAAATATGAGCAAAATATTCCCTCAAACTAAGCTGAAAAACGACCAGTGCCAACTTTAAAATTAATAATCTAATATTTTTATATTCATCTACTGGGTCCCCACTTACACTTTATCACAACATAAAAGTGGGATATGTATATCTCTATAAAATATGTACGAGGAAAATACACTAATTTTTCGGATACAGATGAGCAAAATATTCCCTCAAATAAAGCTGAAACACAAGCAGTGCCGTCTTTAAAATTAATTAACTAATAATTTTATGTTCATCTAAAGGGTCCGCACTTACAGTTTATCACCTTATAAAAGTGCGATATGTATATCTCTATAAAATATGTACGAGGAAAATACATGAATTTTTCGGATAAAGATGAGGAAAATATTCACTCAAATGAAGCTGAAAAACGAGCAGTGCCAACTTTAAAATTAATTAACTAATAATTTTATATCCATCTAAAAGGTCCCCGCTTACAGTTTATCACCGTATAAAAGTGGTATATGTATATCTCTATAAAATATGTACGTGGAAAATACACTAATTTTTAGGATAAAGATGAACGAAAATACTCCCTCAAATTTAGCTGAAAAACGAGCAGTGCCAACTGTAAAATTAATTAACAAATAATTCCATCTTGATCTAAAGGGTCTCCATTTAAAGTTTCTCACCATATAAAAGTGGGATATATATATATCTCTGTAAAATATGTACGAGGAAAATACACTAATTTTTCGGATAAAGATGAGCAAAATATTCCCTCAAATAAAGCTGAAAAACGAGCAGTGCCAACTTCAAAATTAATTAACTAATAGCTTTATATTCATCTAGAGAGTCCCCACTTACAGTTTATCACCATATAAAAGTGGGATATGTATACCTCTATAAAATATATACGAGGAAATAAACTAATTTTTCGGATAAAGATGAGCAAAATATTCCCTCAAATTATGCTGAAAAACGACCAATGCCAACTGTAAAATTAATAATTTAATAATTTTATGGTCATCTACAGGTTCCCCACTTACAGTTTATCACCATATAAAATTGGGATATGTATATCTCTATGAAATATGTACGAGGAAAGGAACACTATATTTTCGGATAAATATGAGCAAAATATTCCCTCAAATTAAGCTGAAAAACGACCAGTGCCAACTTTAAAATTAATAATCTAATATTTTTATATTCATCTACTGGGTCCCCACTTACACTTTATCACAACATAAAAGTGGGATATGTATATCTCTATAAAATATGTACGAGGAAAATACACTAATTTTTCGGATAAAGATGAGCAAAATATTCCCTCAAATAAAGCTGAAACACGAGCAGTGCCGTCTTTAAAATTAATTAACTAATAATTTTATGTTCATCTAAAGGGTCCGCACTTACAGTTTATCACCTTATAAAAGTGCGATATGTTTATCTCTATAAAATATGTACGAGGAAAATACATGAATTTTTCGGATAAAGATGACGAAAATATTCACTCAAATGAAGCTGAAAAACGAGCAGTGCAAACTTTAAAATTAATTAACTAATAATTTTATATCCATCTAAAAGGTCCCCGCTTACAGTTTATCACCGTATAAAAGTGGTATATGTATATCTCTATAAAATATGTACGTGGAAAATACACTAATTTTTCGGATAAAGATGAACAAAATACTCCCTCAAATTTAGCTGAAAAACGAGCAGTGCCAACTGTAAAATTAATTAACAAATAATTTCATCTTGATCTAAAGGGTCTCCATTTAAAGTTTCTCACCATATAAAAGTGGGATATATATATCTCTGTAAAATATGTACGAGGAAAATACACTAATTTTTCGGATAAAGATGAGCAAAATATTCCCTCAAATTATGCTGAAAAACGACCAATGCCAACAGTAAAATTAATAATTTAATAATTTTATGGTCATCTACAGGTTCCCCACTTACAGTTTATCACCATATAAAATTGGGATATGTATATCTCTATGAAATATGTACGAGGAAAGGAACACTATATTTTCGGATAAATATGAGCAAAATATTCCCTCAAATTAAGCTGAAAAACGACCAGTGCCAACTTTAAAATTAATAATCTAATATTTTTATATTCATCTACTGGGTCCCCACTTACACTTTATCACAACATAAAAGTGGGATATGTATATCTCTATAAAATATGTACGAGGAAAATACACTAATTTTTCGGATAAAGATGAGCAAAATATTCCCTCAAATAAAGCTGAAACACGAGCAGTGCCGTCTTTAAAATTAATTAACTAATAATTTTATGTTCATCTAAAGGGTCCGCACTTACAGTTTATCACCTTATAAAAGTGCGATATGTATATCTCTATAAAATATGTACGAGGAAAATACATGAATTTTTCGGATAAAGATGAGGAAAATATTCACTCAAATGAAGCTGAAAAACGAGCAGTGCCAACTTTAAAATTAATTAACTAATAATTTTATATCCATCTAAAAGTTCCCCGCTTAGAGTTTATCACCGTATAAAAGTGGTATATGTATATCTCTATAAAATATGTACGTGGAAAATACACTAATTTTTCGGATAAAGATGAACAAAATACTCCCTCAAATTTAGCTGAAAAACGAGCAGTGCCAACTGTAAAATTAATTAACAAATAATTTCATCTTGATCTAAAGGGTCTCCATTTAAAGTTTCTCACCATATAAAAGTGGGATATATATATCTCTGTAAAATATGTACGAGGAAAATACACTAATTTTTCGGATAAAGATGAGCAAAATATTCCCTCAAATTATGCTGAAAAACGAGCAGGGCCAACTTTGAAATTAATTAACTAATAATTCTATATTCACCTAAAGGGTCCCCACTTACAGTTTATCACCATATAAAAGTAGGATTTGTATATCTTTATAAAATATAAACAAGGAAAGTACACTAATTTTTCGGATGAACATGAGCAAAATATTCCCTCAAATAAAGCTGAAAAACGATCAGTGACAACTTTAAAATTAATAATCTAATATTTTTATATTCATCTACAGCGTCCCGACTTACAGTTTATCACCACATAAAAGTGGGATATGTATATCTCTATAAAATATATACGAGGAAAATACACTAATTTTTCGGATAAAGATGAGCAAAATATTCCCTCAAATAAAGTTGAAAAACGACCAGTGCCAAATTTAAAAATAATAATCTAATAATTTTATATTCATCTCCAGGGTCCCCATTTACAGTTTATCACCATATAAAAGAGGGATATGTATATCTCTATAAAATATGTACGAGGAAATTACACTAATTTTTCGGATATAGATGGGCAAAAATTCCCTCAAATAAAGCTGAAAAACGACCAGTGTCAACTTTAAAATTAATTAACTAATAATTTTATATTCATCTGCAGGGTCCCCACTTACACTTTATCACCATATAAAAGTGGGATATGTATATCTCTATAAAATATGTACGAGGAAAATACTCTAATTTTTCGGATAAAGATTAGCAAAATATTCCCTCAAATAAAGTTGAAAAACGACCAGTGCCAAATTTAAAAATAATAATCTAATAATTTTATATTCATCTCCAGGGTCCCCATTTACAGTTTATCACCATATAAAAGAGGGATATGTATATCTCTATAAAATATGTACGAGGAAAATACACTATTTTTTCGGTAAAAAATGAGCAAAATATTTCCTCAAATAAAGTTGAAAAACGAGCAGTGCCAACTTCAAAATTAATTAACTAATAGCTTTATATTCATCTAGAGAGTCCCCACTTACAGTTTATCACCATATAAAAGTGGGATATGTATACCTCTATAAAATATATACGAGGAAATAAACTAATTTTTCGGATAAAGATGAGCAAAATATTCCCTCAAATTATGCTGAAAAACGACCAATGCCAACTGTAAAATTAATAATTTAAAAATTTTATGGTCATCTACAGGTTCCCCACTTACAGTTTATCACCATATAAAATTGGGATATGTATATCTCTATGAAATATGTACGAGGAAAGGAACACTATATTTTCGGATAAATATGAGCAAAATATTCCCTCAAATTAAGCTGAAAAACGACCAGTGCCAACTTTAAAATTAATAATCTAATATTTTTATATTCATCTACTGGGTCCCCACTTACACTTTATCACAACATAAAAGTGGGATATGTATATCTCTATAAAATATGTACGAGGAAAATACACTAATTTTTCGGATAAAGATGAGCAAAATATTCCCTCAAATAAAGCTGAAACACGAGCAGTGCCGTCTTTAAAATTAATTAACTAATCATTTTATGTTCATCTACAGGGTCCGCACTTACAGTTTATCACCTTATAAAAGTGCGATATGTATATCTCTATAAAATATGTACGAGGAAAATACATGAATTTTTCGGATAAAGATGAGGAAAATATTCACTCAAATGAAGCTGAGAAACGAGCAGTGCCAACTTTAAAATTAATTAACTAATAATTTTATATCCATCTAAAAGGTCTCCGCTTACAGTTTAACACCGTATAAAAGTGGTATATGTATATCTCTATAAAATATGTACGTGGAAAATACACTATTTTTTCGGATAAAAATGAACAAAATACTCCCTCAAATTTAGCTGAAAAACGAGCAGTGCCAACTGTAAAATTAATTAACAAATAATTTCATCTTGATCTAAAGGGTCTCCATTTAAAGTTTCCACCATATAAAAGTAGGATTTGTATATCTTTATAAAATATAAACAAGGAAAATACACTAATTTTTCGGATGAACATGAGCAAAATATTCCCTCAAATAAAGCTGAAAAACGATCAGTGCCAACTGTAAAATTAATAATTTAATAATTGTATGGTCATCTATAGGTACCCAACTTAGAGTTTATATCCATATAGAAGTGGGATATGTATATCTCTATAAAATATGTACGAGGAAAACACACTAATTTTTCGGATAAAAATGAGCAAAATATTCCCTCAAATTATGGTGAAAGACGACCAGTGCCAACTGTAAAATTAATATTTTTTTTATAATTTTATGGTCATCTATAGGTTCCCCACTTACAGGTTATTTCCATATAGAAGTGGGATATGTATATCTTTATAAAATATGTACGAGGAAAGAACACTAATTTTTCGGATAAAGATGAGCAAAATATTCCCTCAAATTAAGCTGAAAATCGACCAGTCCCAACTTTAAAATTAATAATCTAATATTTTTATATTCATCTACAGCGTCCCGACTTACAGTTTATCACCACATAAAAGTGGGATATGTATATCTCTATAAAATATGTACGTGGAAAATACACTAATTTTTCGGATAAAGATGAGCAAAATATTCCCTCAAATAAAGTTGAAAAACGACCAGTGCCAAATTTAAAAATAATAATCAAATAATTTTATATTCATCTCCAGGGTCCCCATTTACAGTTTATCACCATATAAAAGAGGGATATGTATATCTCTATAAAATATGTACGAGGAAATTACACTAATTTTTCGGATATAGATGGGCAAAAATTCCCTCAAATAAAGCTGAAAAACGACCAGTGTCAACTTTAAAATTAATTAACTAATAATTTTATATTCATCTGCAGGGTCCCCACTTACACTTTATCACCATATAAAAGTGGGATATGTATATCTCTATAAAATATGTACGAGGAAAATACTCTAATTTTTCGGATAAAGATTAGCAAAATATTCCCTCAAATAAAGCTGAAAAACGACCAGTGCCAACTTTAAAATTAATAATCTAATAATTTTATATTCATATACAGGGTCTTCACTTACAGTTTATCACCAGATAAAAGTGGGAAAAGCAGTGATTCTAGCAGACATTTGTCCGCAGACAAAACGAAATTTCCAAGGGTTGCCAGTAAACTTTTTAAATGTGTACTATCAAAACCATTCACGGTACTTCTAGTGCAATGTCAATAACGATTCACGTCTATAACTTAATATGCACAAAATATGCTAACATGTATAATATCTAATTTAATTTTCATATATATAGCGATTAATTTTTCAGAAAATAACACCAAAGATGAGCAAAATATTCCCTCAAATAAAGCTGAAAAACGAGTAGTGCCAACATTAAAATATAATTAACTAATATTTTTATATTCATCTAAAGGGTCCCCACTTACAGTTTATTACCATATAAAAGTGGGATATGTATATCTCTATAAAATATGTACGAGGAAAATACACTATTTTTTCGGATAAAAATGAGCAAAATATTTCCTCAAATAAAGCTGAAAAACGATCAGTGCCAACTTCAAAATTAATTAACTAAAAGCTTTATATTCATCTAGAGAGTCCCCACTTACAGTTTATCACCATATAAAAGTGGGATATGTATACCTCTATAAAATATATACGAGGAAATAAACTAATTTTTCGGATAAAGATGAGCAAAATATTCCCTCAAATTGTGCTGAAAAACGACCAATGCCAACTGTAAAATTAATAATTTAATAATTTTATGGTCATCTACAGGTTCCCCACTTACAGTTTATCACCATATAAAATTGGGATATGTATATCTCTATGAAATATGTACGAGGAAAGGAACACTATATTTTCGGATAAATATGAGCAAAATATTCCCTCAAATTAAGCTGAAAAACGACCAGTGAGAAACTTTAAAATTAATAATCTAATATTTTTATATTCATCTACTGGGTCCCCACTTACACTTTGTCACAACATAAAAGTGGGATATGTATATCTCTATAAAATATGTACGAGGAAAATACACTAATTTTTCGGATACAGATGAGCAAAATATTCCCTCAAATAAAGCTGAAACACAAGCAGTGCCGTCTTTAAAATTAATTAACTAATAATTTTATGTTCATCTAAAGGGTCCGCACTTACAGTTTATCACCTTATAAAAGTGCGATATGTATATCTCTATAAAATATGTACGAGGAAAATACATGAATTTTTCGGATAAAGATGAGGAAAATATTCACTCAAATGAAGCTGAAAAACGAGCAGTGCCAACTTTAAAATTAATTAACTAATAATTTTATATCCATCTAAAAGGTCCCCGCTTACAGTTTATCACCCTATAAAAGTGGTATATGTATATCTCTATAAAATATGTACGTGGAAAATACACTAATTTTTAGGATAAAGATGAACAAAATACTCCCTCAAATTTAGCTGAAAAACGAGCAGTGCCAACTGTAAAATTAATTAACAAATAATTCCATCTTGATCTAAAGGGTCTCCATTTAAAGTTTCTCACCATATAAAAGTGGGATATATATATCTCTGTAAAATATGTACGAGGAAAATACACTAATTTTTCGGATAAAGATGAGCAAAATATTCCCTCAAATAAAGCTGAAAAACGAGCAGTGCCAACTTCAAAATTAATTAACTAATAGCTTTATATTCATCTAGAGAGTCCCCACTTACAGTTTATCACCGTATAAAAGTGGTATATGTATATCTCTATAAAATATGTACGTGGAAAATACACTAATTTTTCGGATAAAAATGAACAAAATACTCCCTCAAATTTAGCTGAAAAACGAGCAGTGCCAACTGTAAAATTAATTAACAAATAATTTCATCTTGATCTAAAGGGTCTCCATTTAAAGTTTCCACCATATAAAAGTGGGATATATATATCTCTGTAAAATATGTACGAGGAAAATACACTAATTTTTCGGATAAAGATGAGCAAAATATTCCCTCAAATTATGCTGAAAAACGAGCAGGGCCAACTTTGAAATTAATTAACTAATAATTCTATATTCACCTAAGGGGTCCCCACTTACAGTTTATCACCATATAAAAGTAGGATTTGTATATCTTTATAAAATATAAACAAGGAAAATACACTAATTTTTCGGATGAACATGAGCAAAATATTCCCTCAAATAAAGCTGAAAAACGATCAGTGCCAACTGTAAAATTAATAATTTAATAATTTTATGGTCATCTATAGGTACCCAACTTAGAGTTTATATCCATATAGAAGTGGGATATGTATATCTCTATAAAATATGTACGAGGAAACACACTAATTTTTCGGATAAAAATGAGCAAAATATTCCCTCAAATTATGGTGAAAGACGACCAGTGCCAACTGTAAAATTAATATTTTTTTATAATTTTATGGTCATCTATAGGTTCCCCACTTACAGTTTATTTCCATATAGAAGTGGGATATGTATATCTTTATAAAATATGTACGAGGAAAGAACACTAATTTTTCGGATAAAGATGAGCAAAATATTCCCTCAAATTAAGCTGAAAAACGACCAGTCCCAACTTTAAAATTAATAATCTAATATTTTTATATTCATCTACAGCGTCCCGACTTACAGTTTATCACCACATAAAAGTAGGATATGTATATCTCTATAAAATATGTACGTGGAAAATACACTAATTTTTCGGATAAAGATGAGCAAAATATTCCCTCAAATAAAGTTGAAAAACGACCAGTGCCAAATTTAAAAATAATAATCTAATAATTTTATATTCATCTCCAGGGTCCCCATTTACAGTTTATCACCATATAAAAGAGGGATATGTATATCTCTATAAAATATGTACGAGGAAATTACACTAATTTTTCGGATATAGATGGGCAAAAATTCCCTCAAATAAAGCTGAAAAACGACCAGTGTCAACTTTAAAATTAATTAACTAATAATTTTATATTCATCTGCAGGGTCCCCACTTACACTTTATCACCATATAAAAGTGGGATATGTATATCTCTATAAAATATGTACGAGGAAAATACTCTAATTTTTCGGATAGAGATTAGCAAAATATTCCCTCAAATAAAGCTGAAAAACGACCAGTGCCAACTTTAAAATTAATAATCTAATAATTTTATATTCATATACAGGGTCTTCACTTACAGTTTATCACCAGATAAAAGTGGGAAAAGCAGTGATTCTAGCAGACATTTGTCCGCAGACAAAACGAAATTTCCAAGGGTTGCCAGTAAACTTTTTAAATGTGTACTATCAAAACCATTCACGGTACTTCTAGTGCAATGTCAATAACGATTCACGTCTATAACTTAATATGCACAAAATATGCTAACATGTATAATATCTAATTTAATTTTCATATATATAGCGATTAATTTTTCAGAAAATAACACCAAAGATGAGCAAAATATTCCCTCAAATAAAGCTGAAAAACGAGTAGTGCCAACTTTAAAATATAATTAACTAATATTTTTATATTCATCTAAAGGGTCCCCACTTACAGTTTATTACCATATAAAAGTGGGATATGTATATCTCTATAAAATATGTACGAGGAAAATACACTATTTTTTCGGTTAAAAATGAGCAAAATATTTCCTCAAATAAAGCTGAAAAACGAGCAGTGTCAACTTCAAAATTAATTAACTAATAGCTTTATATTCATCTAGAGAGTCTCCACTTACAGTTTATCACCATATAAAAGTGGGATATGTACACCTCTATAAAATATATACGAGGAAATAAACTAATTTTTCGGATAAAGATGAGCAAAATATTCCCTCAAATTATGCTGAAAACCGACCAATGCCAACTGTAAAATTAATAATTTAATAATTTTATGGTCATCTACAGGTTCCCCACTTACAGTTTATCACCATATAAAATTGGGATATGTATATCTCTATGAAATATGTACGAGGAAAGGAACACTATATTTTCGGATAAATATGAGCAAAATATTCCCTCAAACTAAGCTGAAAAACGACCAGTGCCAACTTTAAAATTAATAATCTAATATTTTTATATTCATCTACTGGGTCCCCACTTACACTTTATCACAACATAAAAGTGGGATATGTATATCTCTATAAAATATGTACGAGGAAAATACACTAATTTTTCGGATACAGATGAGCAAAATATTCCCTCAAATAAAGCTGAAACACAAGCAGTGCCGTCTTTAAAATTAATTAACTAATAATTTTATGTTCATCTAAAGGGTCCGCACTTACAGTTTATCACCTTATAAAAGTGCGATATGTATATCTCTATAAAATATGTACGAGGAAAATACATGAATTTTTCGGATAAAGATGAGGAAAATATTCACTCAAATGAAGCTGAAAAACGAGCAGTGCCAACTTTAAAATTAATTAACTAATAATTTTATATCCATCTAAAAGGTCCCCGCTTACAGTTTATCACCGTATAAAAGTGGTATATGTATATCTCTATAAAATATGTACGTGGAAAATACACTAATTTTTAGGATAAAGATGAACGAAAATACTCCCTCAAATTTAGCTGAAAAACGAGCAGTGCCAACTGTAAAATTAATTAACAAATAATTCCATCTTGATCTAAAGGGTCTCCATTTAAAGTTTCTCACCATATAAAAGTGGGATATATATATATCTCTGTAAAATATGTACGAGGAAAATACACTAATTTTTCGGATAAAGATGAGCAAAATATTCCCTCAAATAAAGCTGAAAAACGAGCAGTGCCAACTTCAAAATTAATTAACTAATAGCTTTATATTCATCTAGAGAGTCCCCACTTACAGTTTATCACCATATAAAAGTGGGATATGTATACCTCTATAAAATATATACGAGGAAATAAACTAATTTTTCGGATAAAGATGAGCAAAATATTCCCTCAAATTATGCTGAAAAACGACCAATGCCAACTGTAAAATTAATAATTTAATAATTTTATGGTCATCTACAGGTTCCCCACTTACAGTTTATCACCATATAAAATTGGGATATGTATATCTCTATGAAATATGTACGAGGAAAGGAACACTATATTTTCGGATAAATATGAGCAAAATATTCCCTCAAATTAAGCTGAAAAACGACCAGTGCCAACTTTAAAATTAATAATCTAATATTTTTATATTCATCTACTGGGTCCCCACTTACACTTTATCACAACATAAAAGTGGGATATGTATATCTCTATAAAATATGTACGAGGAAAATACACTAATTTTTCGGATAAAGATGAGCAAAATATTCCCTCAAATAAAGCTGAAACACGAGCAGTGCCGTCTTTAAAATTAATTAACTAATAATTTTATGTTCATCTAAAGGGTCCGCACTTACAGTTTATCACCTTATAAAAGTGCGATATGTTTATCTCTATAAAATATGTACGAGGAAAATACATGAATTTTTCGGATAAAGATGACGAAAATATTCACTCAAATGAAGCTGAAAAACGAGCAGTGCAAACTTTAAAATTAATTAACTAATAATTTTATATCCATCTAAAAGGTCCCCGCTTACAGTTTATCACCGTATAAAAGTGGTATATGTATATCTCTATAAAATATGTACGTGGAAAATACACTAATTTTTCGGATAAAGATGAACAAAATACTCCCTCAAATTTAGCTGAAAAACGAGCAGTGCCAACTGTAAAATTAATTAACAAATAATTTCATCTTGATCTAAAGGGTCTCCATTTAAAGTTTCTCACCATATAAAAGTGGGATATATATATCTCTGTAAAATATGTACGAGGAAAATACACTAATTTTTCGGATAAAGATGAGCAAAATATTCCCTCAAATTATGCTGAAAAACGACCAATGCCAACAGTAAAAATAATAA
Source organism: Thermobia domestica (assembly GCF_964235325.1). Taxonomy (NCBI): domain Eukaryota; kingdom Metazoa; phylum Arthropoda; class Insecta; order Zygentoma; family Lepismatidae; genus Thermobia; species Thermobia domestica. Next base: position 215,625,669 of record NC_137459.1, on the reverse strand, counting down.
TTTAATAATTTTATGGTCATCTACAGGTTCCCCACTTACAGTTTATCACCATATAAAATTGGGATATGTATATCTCTATGAAATATGTACGAGGAAAGGAACACTATATTTTCGGATAAATATGAGCAAAATATTCCCTCAAATTAAGCTGAAAAACGACCAGTGCCAACTTTAAAATTAATAATCTAATATTTTTATATTCATCTACTGGGTCCCCACTTACACTTTATCACAACATAAAAGTGGGATATGTATATCTCTATAAAATATGTACGAGGAAAATACACTAATTTTTCGGATAAAGATCAGCAAAATATTCCCTCAAATAAAGCTGAAACACGAGCAGTGCCGTCTTTAAAATTAATTAACTAATAATTTTATGTTCATCTAAAGGGTCCGCACTTACAGTTTATCACCTTATAAAAGTGCGATATGTATATCTCTATAAAATATGTACGAGGAAAATACATGAATTTTTCGGATAAAGATGAGGAAAATATTCACTCAAATGAAGCTGAAAAACGAGCAGTGCCAACTTTAAAATTAATTAACTAATAATTTTATATCCATCTAAAAGTTCCCCGCTTAGAGTTTATCACCGTATAAAAGTGGTATATGTATATCTCTATAAAATATGTACGTGGAAAATACACTAATTTTTCGGATAAAGATGAACAAAATACTCCC